>NC_134140.1:113347617-113972617 GCF_033958435.1 Carettochelys insculpta | reverse complement strand
ACGTCTGAAGTGAGAGACTGCACAGCCACAAAGCCCACTGACATGCTGGGCTCACCAGTGTTCATGGGGCACAGCCCCATGGTTGAAGGCGACTCAGGATCTCCCTGACCAGTGGTCACGCGCTAACCCGGCGGGGGGGGGGGGGGGGGCTAGTGTGTTTGACAACCCTAGAGGACGGGAAGCCAGGTGGGACGGAGCCTAAGAGGTTAGGCAGGCCGAGGAAAGCTAGTCTGGCCTCTCCCCAACGACTTGGGCCTTCCCAAGCAGGGAAGCTGGCGGGGAGTGGGGCTCAGCTCGGGCAGGCCTCCCCTCCGGCCCACTGGCAAGCCGGGGTGGCAGCAGGAGACGGGGAGTGGCGGCCCAAGGGAGGAGGCCAGCCAGGCAGGGGTCGGGGCCTCACCTCGGGCGGTTTCGGTCGGGTAGAGCTTCTGGGCCTTGTGGAGGAAGCGCAGCGCCCGGTCGCGGTTGGCGGCCTCCAGGGCCTCCCGGGCGATCTCGATGCATTTCTCCGCCTCATCCCGGTTCCCCTCCATGGGCTTCTCCTTGCGCCGCCTCCGCCCGCCACAGCGCAGAGAGAAGGGGCCCGAAGCCAGAGCGGAGCGGGGGTGGGGTCCTCGAGCTCCGGCTACTCCGCACGAGCCATCCCGGCGCGGCGCAGCGCGGCGCGTCCTCCCAGCCGCTACGGCAACACCAGCGCGCGGAGCCGAGCAGCCAGCCGCTCTTGGGCCAAACTGCGCGGCCGCAGTGAGCGTGCGCACTGCGCCGCCGGCGCCTCGGCTTAGCTAGCCCGTACCCGGGGGCCGTCCTCGGCGCCGACGCACGACCCCCGAACGCTTCCCCGCCCGGACAGCTCCCGCCGCATGGACACCCAGAGAATCACACGGGCCGCCCCACCGGGAAGGCGGCAGGCGAGAGACCGGAATAGGTGCCTCTAATCTAGGTGGAAGGCTCTTACAGCGTCCTCTGGCGGGGCAGCAACTTCAGGCTGAGCTGGCAGTGCAAGGAGACAGGGTTCGCCTTTGCTGTAACTTTTACCCCCCTCCTTGGCAAATATCCCCTAAACTGGGGTGCGTGCAGGCCACGGAGGGGAGCGTGAAATTTTGTAACCGGGCACAACGTGATCAGCTTCTAGGTCTCGGACTCAATTCTGCCTCTTATTAATAATGTTGAAATGTAACTGTTCTAATGTATGTGAATTCACATTTATTTACCACTTGAGTTTTTACATTGTTTTCTTATACGTGCTGAAAGGGGTTTTTTAGAGGAACATAATCAAAATTTCCAGCAGTTTGGATTACGTTAGAGAGGTTGGGGAGGGTGCTGCTAGTTGCAGGGACAAAGGATGGAGCCTTACCTAAGAAGTTTGCTCTTCCTTGCCTGAAACTGCAGCAAAAGCCCCAGCCAGGGGAAAGCTTCAGTCCTGGGCTATTGTCACTCTCCTGAAAACTTTTGGAGGACTGTACTTCGGTCTTCATGTGGGGAAGGCTAGCTGAGTGGTTTGAGCATTGGGCTGCTAAACCCAGGCTTGTGAGTTTGATCATGGAGGAGGCAAATAGATATTTAGGGAAGAGAAAAAAAAACTGTCAGGGATGCTGCTTGGTCCTGCTAAGAGGGGAGGGGACTGAATGTAATAACCTCGCAAAGTCCTTTTTAGCTCTTTGAGATGTAAGCTACAGAATGCCCTGGATTGATCAATTCTCACATGAAGGCAACATTACAAAAACCTTTCAGCCTCCTTAGGCTGTTAATTTCTGCTGTTTTTCTTAACACCCAGCACAAATTATTTCTTTGTTGAAGACCATTCTGGTTTTTCCCCTCCTCACTTTTAGATAAGGTGTGTGCATGTCATTCTTTAAAACTGCAATTTAGCTATTTCTGGTAAGGAGGGAGATATTCAGTTGACACTACAAGCTTGTTACAGGGTCAAGACTTCAGTTTACAAGTGTTGGTGCCACCATTTTTAAATGGTACCTAGGTGTAGTTTATTTAGGTCCATTCACAAATTTATTGAAGCTATACTATAGGGTAGCCACTAGAAAGTGTTACAGGCTGTGCAGTTAGAGCGACAGATTATCCTCAGAGCAGAATCTTTATTTTATAGGCTCCAGTGACCTGCTGAGTCGCAGGAAATTGCTTCTCTGCTGAATGCTATTTGTGTTCTAGTGCTGCTGCAAAATTTCCTCTCCGACATGCGTCCTTCACTTGCAAGGCTGCATCTACAGTGAGTCATGCTATTTAAACCTGCTCTAATTCCATGTATAGTAGCAATATAGGCAAGCATGATTTAGTGCAAGGTTTCTTTATTCAGTACTTCATTTTCACCTCTACAAGCATGCTCAGGTGACACTTTGGGGCTATTAACTACAGGACATTTGCTTAATTGGCAGCCACCCCCTTTACCCTCACAAATTACACTAAATTCAAAAGACACTTGATAGGGGTTCAGCTTCATGTCAAATGAGGAAACTGACCATAGCTTTGAAACCTTCAGTTAGAACTGGTGGCTCACCTAGACTTAATTTCCCCTCTAATCACACCTTTGCAGTGAAGTCATTGGATAGGTAAGTAGGAGGAAAGCTTGAAGGGCATTAAGCCATAATCCTGAATTTTAAAGACAGATTAAAAATCCTGAACAGCCAAAGGCTGTGTACTGGAGGCAGTATTCAAGCTTTCATTAACAGAAATATAAAACACTCTGTAGCAAGGTAGTACATTTCATGCAGCCCATTAAGGTGTCTACTATGAAGCTGTAGAATCTGGAGTTTCTGCCAGGTACCCCTACAGCCTCTGTTATAGTACGGATAAGATGAACCCTGCCCATGGTCCTGTTTCATTTAGCATGCCCACTGCTGACACTAAATCAAGTATACAGGGTACTCTCCTCCACCATTAGGATAAGGTGAGTTGACAGGAACACTGCCTCTTGTCAGCCTCCCTAAGTAGGGAAGTAGCATCAGGGCTGGGATTTGTGCAGAGAAAGTGTGCAACATCCTGCCTCCTGGAAGAGGGGACCAGCCCTCTCAAGTGCTGCCTTGCATCCCTCCTTGCTGCATTTGAGTGCAGACAGAAGGAGCCTCTCCTATTACCCCTCCAACATGAATACTCCCAATTTACCAGATAATCAAATATTCTGAGTATCTCCTAGTCCTGTGGATGCCAGATATCAAAGTTTACTATACATTGACTTTAGCTACATAATTGAATTAAGGTAAGCAATTTTCATGTCCATCTTCCCATGTAGGGTAGGCCTGCCCTATCTTAACACTACTTCCACTAAGTAGCATATAATTAAACAAGCTCAATGGCCTATGAAGGTCAGTGCACTAGTGTAGCACTACTGCTGGTACAACATTGTAGACTGACCATTTGTTAGATGATGAATGTTTGCCTACAAATTCATGTTTAAACTCTGCAAAGGGAGAGAGCAAGAATTAGTAATCTTTACTTAGCTGTAGCAGTCTAGGACAAGCCTCTTTGTATGAGCAGCACCAAAGGCTATAAAATACAAGCTAGTGAACAGAAGTACCTTGAACACAGACTATTATATCCCTCCTGCCTTCATCAAGCTTCAAGCATATAGGATCAGTGTTGCCTGATTAAGGTTACAAATCATGAGGGTGTTAGTAAGTACCATCGGAACTGGGGCAAAATGATTTTACACTGAACAATTTGCTTGAATCAAAGTTTGGCAATTGAAGAAGTAATTTACAGTCTGTCATAGTAGGGTAACATTTCTATGGTTAAGTAGTGTCCAATAGATCTTAAGAGTTGCCTTTGGGAAAAGAGCTCTCTTCAAAGTTTAGCAATGCCAACGCACACAGAGAAACTAGTATTGATACAACATTTATTGAATATTTCCACTCTAGTGGCTGAAGAGTCTGTACAAAACCAAACATTTCCTTTAACTTCTGCTTCACATTAAAATCAAACAGATCTAAAAACAGTCAGCTCAATCAAAAACCCTTACAGATACAACAGCTTCTTTGAAGCCATGGTAACACTTAAATATGGTTAAGACTTCAGTACAGAAATTTGGTTTGTTAGAATGCTCAGTAAGCTTTGAGAAGCTAAAGTTACAAAAGGCAAAATTGTGTTTCACAGATACAGTCCACTGGAATCACCAACACTGGACAACTTTAAGTCTTAAAGTCCTGAGATAACAAGGAATACTGGTGTCCTTTAGACAGTTTTCTGTTGTCCTTTCTTTCCAATAAGAGATTTGTGAATATGTGGTATTACACCTAAGGAAAAAACCAAAAACATAATTAAGGCAAGGCTGAAGTGTATCCCCCTGGGTCATTCAAAACCCAGGAGGAACTGTAATCATGTATAATGGATTTCATAAAAAACACAATGGTTAAGTTTAGTTTGAAGAGCTAGGAGCTGGAATTACATACCACCACCAGCAATTGTTGCCTTAATGAGAGAGTCCAATTCTTCATCTCCTCTTATTGCAAGCTGCAAGTGACGGGGAGTGATGCGCTTCACTTTTAAGTCTTTGGATGCATTTCCTGCCAGCTCCAGAACCTGCATACAAAAGCTCTTTCAGTCCCTACCCATTACAGGCTGCAACAGGTAATGACTCTCTGAAACAGTATCTAGCAGGTAGTGTAGGCTAGAACTACATGAAGGGTTACCACGGCCTTGTGTAGGGAAGTTCTATGGAATACACCATTTAGCTCTGCTTAAGTGTTAACTGGTGGCATTGCAGGATATTCCTCATTTTCATTTCTCCTCCCTATAGCTCAAAACTGAAGACACTCTATCCTGCAACAAAAATGGAGAGTTCTGCAGCATCTTGGGGAAAACAGTGGCAGGCCCCACAACTGCAGTCAGAGTCCCATGCCTAACCATGTGATATGACTAGAGCAGCATACATCTTACAACCAGTTTCATGTCTGTGAATAAGGTCTCAGACATTTAAAGTGTTACAGCAGCATAGTTATAGTGCTGTCACCGCAACATTTCAAGTGTAGACATCAACTAAGCTGATGTGAGAACCCTGCTGTTGGTATAGGTAGTCAGCCTCCTGGGAGAACCAGCAGCTTGATCAACAGAAGACCTTTCACTGACCCAGTATTATCAACACCAGATATTGTTGTCTTAATGACACTTCAAGGGTGTTGATTTTCTTCACACCTTTGACCAAGACAGCTGTCTTGACCCAAATTTTTTTTTAAGACTAGACCTCAGACATCAGTGTACATTTTTACAAACTCAGATAAGACTACAGCAAAAGTTCTGGAGCACAATTCTACAGTATATTCCAATTATTAAAGAATTACAGAATTCACACAGCTCTGGCCATTATGCAGTACCAGCAGTCCTCCACATTTTCCCATTGGACAACTTTTACCTCAGCTGTCAGGTACTCCAGGATAGCAGCACTGTATACAGCAGCTGTGGCTCCCACACGCCCATGACTGGTAGTCCTGGATTTCAAGTGTCGGTGGATGCGGCCAACAGGGAACTGCAAGAGATCAGAATAAACAGGGCATCCATAGGGTAAGAGTGTCCATAAGACCACAATCCTTACCCCTATTGATTCTGTACAACAGCCAGACAGGAAACAACTTCACAAAACAAAAACCCAGCCCCTCGCTTCCCTCAGAAAGCTCATACTCAATAGGGCACATGTAAACTAGCAGTTTGAGTATGCTTCCCGTGACAGCTTCACACCACCTGAGACTAACAGGCCAGAGCTATGCCAGTAATCGCCTGTGTGATGCTTTGAGCAGGGGGCTGGATGACATGACGTCTTAAGATCTCTTGCAACCCATATCTTCTAGGGAAAGACCTCGGGCGGCTAAACTGTAAAAAAGCCAAATAATTTAAGACTTGACATAAAAGGCATAGGCCACCATAACTCTGAAGAGCCCTCGGGCAAACCCCTCCTAAACCGGGGCGAACGGACTATAAGCAAACAGCTCGCCCAGTCCTCACCTGCAGACCAGCTCTCTGGGAGCGGGACACCGCCTTTGTCTTGGTTTTTCCGGAATCTTTCCCAGCCTTCCCGCCAGCCTAAGGCAAAGAGACCGTGAGCAGCAGCACATGCAACAAGCGCAGCGTGCTCCGTGACACCCCATACAGAACGTAAGAAGCGAAAGGACGCGGCGCGCGCCGCTCTGGGCATCAGAGGCAGACGCGCCATTCGCCCACCCAACGCATGCGCCACCCCCCACCTGCGCAGTTTGTTCCTCCACAGTCGCAGGCAGCAGCCGCTTCTCGAACGCATGCGCCAAAGCATGCCAAAGCAGCTGCAAAAATGCGCGTGCGCTGCTGCCTTTTTTTCCCCTCCACCCCCCCCCCCGCCGCCGCCGCCAGCAGCAGCTTTACCAGTAGCACCTCCTATTCGTCCAACCACCCCGACCCACTTGTTAACTCCTTTCCTGCGCGCGCTTCTACCCTCCGCCAAACACTACGGCTTGTTCACCTCAGCTTCTGCCATTACCGCCACAAGGCGGTGTAGCCGCAGCCCCATTCTCCCCGCCGACCCCGTTCCCGCGGGTTCCTCACCATTATGTGCGGTGTCGCAGCTCCACAAGCAGGCAGCAAGGGAAAGCGCGCGTTCTATCCACACAGACTAGACCGAGCTACGCCGACCCTAGCCCCGCACCCGCCGCGATTCAAACTACGCCTGCTCCCGCCTTGCGCGAGCGCTTTATAACCACCGAACGTGCCCGCATCTGAGAACCCGGCTCCTACAGCTAGCCAATCTACTGAGTGGGGAGGGGCCGTCCCTGGGGCGCTGGGACCAATCATACACCAGCTAGGGGATGGGGCTGGAGAGATCAAGTGACTGACAGGCGCGGGCAGCCTACTGATTCTGTCCTCAATCAGGACTTCGTCCATATTTAAAGTGACGTCACCGCCTTTGGTTGGAGGAGGGGTGTGCTGAGCGCGCGGACCCTAGCGGCTCGTTTTGGCACTGCCGCGGCCGTGGGGGGGGGAGCGCGAGCTTGTTCCTCATATCTGCCTGCAGCTACCCGGCCGTCCCCGGGGCTCAGCTCGGCTCCAAGGCTGTCTGTTGGCGCAGCGTTCGCAAAGTCGCTGAGCCGTCCCCATACAGCCCAGGTCTGGCTTCCAAAATCAAGCACATCGAACGCTTAGGGAGGGGGAACGACATGTTCCCTGGAGCTTGAGGGCTTTCAGGGCATGGCTCAGGTTGCTGTGCCACAACAGAGCAACTAGAAACAGGCTTTAATAAACGCCAGTGAGATGTTCTTTAGTCCAAGTGTTAGGACTTCAAGGAAGATGCCACCTACTGCAAGAGTTGGCCATGGTACCTTTCTTCACTACACAACAGGGTTTGTTTCCCAACTTGTTAATTACTGCCTGCTGACCCCAGGCTGATGGAAGGGTGAAATATTGTGGGACCTTCCGGTTTATTTCAAAGAATCTCACCCATTGTTACATAGAATACCATAGCGCTAAGGCATTCAACTGTGGCTATAGGACTGGTGTTTCCAATGGAGCAAGCTTAAGATCATTGAGGGTTCTTAACGTTCACCCTTCTCAAAGTCGAATCTTTGGAGGCATGTTGCAGCGCTCCGTGTATATGTCTTCTCAAGCTCCAAACCTTTAGTTAAAAATCAACTGGCAATCTACACTCATTTAAAACCCGGTGTAGGTATTTTGCCAAGATCTAGAAGTTTTTTCTATAACTATTCAACATCTTGCAATATTTTTGAATAACCTGATATTAAATACTGTTGAGATAATTCCTAATTCAGCTGTCACAAGCTTGGATGTCACAGCAGGAGATTGTTCTTGAAGCACTCTCAATTTAGGAATTCATTTCTCATCCTGAATTATCATTACTGTGCTGAGAAACTGCAATCCTTCAACAAGATTATTTAACTCACATTGATTTTGTTCATAATTAAAGCAAAAGCTTAAATGTAGATGTTTTCCACAACAAGGCAAACGATGGAGTCCCTGTTACACGGAAAGTTACTGTGGCTAATCTTGGGCACTGGACACTCAGGCTGTCAAGAAACCATGAGTTTGGGAACTAGCACTCCCAGGCTCAACAGTCTGGCAAGCAGAAAGCCTGGCAGGGTTCCACTAGAATCCTGCTGGCTTTCCACCTGGCCTTCATCAAAATTATGCCGTCTCTACCGAATGTTTAAAATTTTGACAAATCAGTAGTCTGGTAGAGAAAAGTCAACAAGTTCTAATCATTAGTGCAAGATAAGGTCATTTTCAGACTTTTGCTAGACAGGATAATAAGGCAATTTGCTGCAATAATCTGGGGAAGGCAGGTGTCACTTTAACTTTGGTCAAAAGTTTTAATATATTTTTATGTACATACATCCCAAAGCATTAGTGATGAGTGGGTCTTGCAAGTTACAAAAATAAGAAGCACTTGTACAAATTACTCCACATGGATTCTGCACATACTTTGCTCAATGAAAGTTACACTTATCTGATGATTTAAACAGGTAGCCCTTTTTGATATTACAGCATTGGCATTTTGACTGTGCCATTAGCATTTTATAATAAATTCTATTTTAGAGGGAGAAGACAATTTGATGGCTTTGTTAGATATCTTTGGTGACAAGAGGACACCTTTCCAATGTTATTTGGATGTCTAAAGATGTGGGATTTTTAACTGTGCCTCAGGCACTCAATTTCCATCACAGTCAGTTTGACTTGTGTATCCACATACTTTTGAGAACTCCTCTAGGTCCTCATCTGCCTCTGTAGATACCTCTGGCCAGATCCACAGATAAACTTTTATGTATGCCCTGCTATACATTGGCATTCTCAACCACGGATGAAGCATCCAATGCACAAAAATACCTAAGAAAGGGATTCCAACCTCCCTCCTTCACCCATCAACCTGAACAGCAGTTGTTCTCCGGTAGGAAATATCAAGGGGCAGGGCATAAATTCTTCAAAGGTAGTTAAATTCCTGTTTTGACTCAGGATTCACAGCCACGATCCCTTTTGAGTGAGATGCCCCAGGCAGGTTTGCCCTTCCTTCTGTCAACACTCACATCCGCCTGAAATAATAACACATTGGTTTGGCCACTTGTATGGGATGTGCAAAAAATCTGTTTTAGTGTCCCATGAATAAAAACAATTCAGCTTTAAAAAACCAGTGTCTATTACTTGGGTTGCAGTGGGGGGAGGAGAGGAGCTTACAGGCTTTACAGGCAAGCACATGTCATTCAGGGAGGACCTCCTTAAGAGCAACAGACATGACTGTCATGTCACTGTCCAGTCATTCTCATAAAGCTGTTTTTCAAAGCCTCTCTGATTAGCAGCTCCATGAAAAGTGGTTGACCATGCAAGGTTGAATTTGGTGTTACTCCTTGTGAAAAAGCAGGGGTATAAAAATCAACCTTAGGAGCCCTTCATGTCAACAGAACGGCTCCCTTAGTGCGGACTGACTCTCAGAAATTTGGCCTAAGTCACCTAAATTCTACCTAACCTCCTAGCGTAGACCAAGCCTCAGACTCTTCTGCTTTAACAAACACAAGACCTTCCTTCTACAAAGGGGAATACATATATTCCATAAAATTGTATTGCATTAGTGCCTAGAGCCCCAGTCAAGATCAGTGACCCATCATGCTAGGAAAGGCAGAAACTTACAGGGAAACACAGCTAGGAGGTACTTAGAAGGGCATACCAGACTTTTATGATGCTGATTATCTTCAAGTCAGAATTAAGATTCAGGGCTTTCTGCAGCCAGAGGTCTTCCCTCTTTCTCCAAGTGCAGCAACAAACAGAGCAAGTCTGTCAGAGTGTTTTGTATATGTGGACCAGGTGTATAGCCTATATTTTGTGTTTGGAGGAGAGCAAATTCTGAATTTTGGAGAGATTAGGTATGAGTTGTTTCCAAATCCATGGATATCTGCTTTATATCCATGGGTATCCACATCAGTGGAAAGAGATAGCCACGGATAATTTTTGCAGATGTGGATACCAATTTTGTATTGCCTCAGTGTTCTGAGCATAGCTGTGTTTCTGAGCAAATGGAGGATTAGTTGGAAGAAACTTGGGATAGGTCTAAATTGGGAGAAGAACAAATGGGCTCCTGTGTGCAGTGGAAATGAGATCAGTTCATGAACTAAGGGCTTGTCTACATTCAGCAGAAGATCAATGCTGCCATGGTTAATCTGTTGGAGTTTGATTTAGCAAGCCTGATAGGGCCACGCTAAATCAAACTCAAAGGGTGCCACCATAGGCACCAGTACTGCTGCTCCTCACAAGAAGTAAAGGAGCTTGATAGGATTGTTCAATCCCGTTGCAGAAGTATGAATTAAGGTATGTTGACTCCAGCTACATTATTAACATAGCTGGAGTTGCATATCTTAATTCAGTCTTCTCCATTAATGTAGACCGGGCCTAAGGTTTGGGTTGATTGGTGATGGTTAGGAGCAAGGAGGCAGTCAGCAGACTATGAAAGAACACCACAGGGAGAAGTACAGTTTGTGCTCGGTCTATGCTTTAGAATAGAAATATCTCAGTTCCAAAAGGGGAGGAGACAGTAGAGGGCACACATTTACTTCTCAGTTGACCACCATCCTTCCTTGTCCTCCACCACAATTCTTTTCCTTCCACCACACTTTTGAGGTATATTCAGCTTTCTGGGGATAGCAGAAGGTGAGGAAAGGGGCATTTTGCTAATTGAGGCTCAGTCATTTTGGGCAACAGTCCACTACTTATTAATATAAATACTGGGAGGTCACACCTCATGCTGTTTACTCATAGTAGTCCAGACTGTTCATTGGATCATATTCTACACACTTTTTGGTAGAGCTAGATTTTGCCAAGCCTTTCTGTATCAGAATGATGATAGCAGGATCCAAAGACAAAGTAGAAATAGTAACATGCTTTTCTAGACACCATTTTGGAAATTCACTTCCACATCATTGCTTGCTAATACTAAGTATTACTAAATATTGTAGTGCTGTAGGAATCTAGAGCTGAAGAAGGTGTGTTTCTGCATGTTGGCTAAACAAATCTAAAATGTACTAATCCCTGCCAAGTGATCTGAATATGGAGTTACAAATATGAGGTGCCTCAAAAGACTAGTTCCTCCCTTTTCTCTGCAAAGGGCCTGGAAACTGGGCTCCAATAGACATTTTGGGAATAACGCAGCTGGTTTAAGAAAAGGGAATTTCTAAGAAGAAAGCAGGTCTAGTCTAGGATGTACGCTAGAAAGCTCTGTAACAACAGAGCTGAAGAAACAAAAATAATTCTGTCCCAGAGAAGCACTCTTCCCTTCCCCCCACTCCTTTGCTGGTTCATTTGGCTACTTCCACCACAATTTTTTAATTTGTATAGGCTCGCGTGTAACAAACAGTGTTATTTTGAGGAGAAGAGATTTAGTTAATTATGTGTTATCACTCAGCTCCAGTTTAACATAATGTACCATTTTTTTCCTTACTGAAAGAAGATATTTTTAAACCACAAATGACTAGCCACACAAATGTACTATTTCCACGTTGTGCCAGCTACTTCAAAGTAGCTGGCTAGTGTAGACGCACCCTATATGTGTGTGGACCTAAAAGTGTACTTTAATCTGTCCAGCCCGTGGGGCTCTATGGTCACTGCATGCAGCAGCCCTTAGCCCAGGGCTTCTGGCTGGTGCTGCTGCTGCTGCAGCTGGGGGTCCATGCTGCATGCACAGGGTCTGCAACCAGTTATTGGCTCTGTGGATCTCGTGCTGTGCAGGCTGAGTGTGTCTGGGAGGGGCCCTTTAAGGGAGCGGCTTGGGGCTTTGCTGGCCCCTTATTTTGATGGGGAGCACGTGTGTGTGTGTGTGTGTGTGTGTGTGTGGACGCTCCGCATTTCCTTCTGGGGCGGCTCCTTTTGACATTCTCTGTCGCTACTTCAACGTTGAATGTCGATGACACCAGCCCTGGAGGACGTGTAGAGGATACACATCGAAGTAGCCTATTTCAATGTTCTTACATTGAAATAGGCTACTTGGACGTAGTGTGCTAGTGTAGATGTAGCCATAATGTTTTCCTGGCTAGTGGAAGATAGATTTATATCCCACCTTGCCATGAGCTAAAGCCAGGTTTACACTATGGGGAAAAATTGATTTAAGATACCCCACTCCAGCTATGTGAATTGCATAGCTGGAGTCAATGTACCCTAAATCGATTTTTCCTGCCATCCCCACAGCAGGAAGCTGACCGGAGAAATTCTGCCATCAACTTGCCTTACTGCTCGCAACTGCGAGGACTGCCAGGGTGGAAAGTGCAGCCCATATCATTGGATTTAGAGCAGCCCTACTAGGCGTGCTAAATCAAACCCTGGAAGGGCAACCACCACCATGTTGATTTTCCAGTAAGTGTAGATGTACCCAGAGTGTTCATATGCACTAAACCTCACAAGTGGTAGAAGCTGTAAAGAAAAGCGTTTAGGGCTGATAATTGAGGGTATTTAATGGTGTTGATACTGATCAAAGACAATGGGGTGGCCTGCCTATAGGCTCCTGTGTCCAGGCTGAGAAGCTTGTGACGGTAGGGTTTTTATGGCTTGCTTTTATTATGGACAGAGATGGCAGCATTGCTTATTATTAAGATTGCCCAATGCTTCCCATTACGAGACCCTCTTTTCATATTAGCTAAGCTGCATTGTGCATTATCATGTCCTTTTTCTTTATCACAGTATTATTATTTATATCTTTGTAGTACCTAGCAACCCCAGCTGAGGAAAGGGCCAGCCTGATTGTAGTAGGTGTTATATAAGCCCCTAGTGAGTGACAGGCTCTGTCCCAAACCCTTACAGTCCCTATAGACCAGGGTAAGAGAAAGAATTACTATTTCCACTTTATAGCTGGGGAAGTGTGTGTGTCACAGAGCGATCGATTGACTTGGCTGGTGTCTAGTGGAAGGCTGAACATAGCACTCTTAACTGCCATTGCAAGGCTTCAACTTTCCTTTTGAAGGAGGAAACTCATGTCACCTTGTTTTTGTACCTTTATTCGGGCCTACACTCATGTCTTTTCTGAAGACGTATGGCTGGTTATGTTCCTTCTGCAGTAAGTCCCTTTGCTAAGGGAGCACTATTTAATTCTCACTATAGACACATTCTTTAGTGTTTAATTTGTAGCTTTTTCATGTTAATTAGCTGGCTCGCTATGAGGAGACAGGGGGCAAGGGCCCTGGGACTTGGTGATGCAAAAGGACGGAGGGCTCCCAGCTGCTGTTGCTAATGGTCAGTGCTAAGGGCTGGCTGGGGGTGCATGGCACAGCTCAGTGCTGAGAGCTGGCTGCCTCAGGTCCCTCCACCCCGGTCCCACCCCTTTCGGGAGCTTGGAGCTGCCCCCTACTCACCTTGCCCTGGGCCCTGGCAATTCTGTTGGCCCCATGTTAATTAGGCTTATATCCTCAAAGGTATTTAAGTTCTTGACTCCCACTGATTTCAATATTTTTGCAGTACTTTTGACCTAGGCCCCCTCTAACCAGTAAGATCAACCAGGCAGGAATAGGGTGAAATCTGGTCTGCGAGCTTCCCCTCACTAAAAACAGCTAAACCATGTTGGCCTTATAGCAGAGAAGGAACCAAGCTGCATTAACACTTTGTTCCCATTTTGTGCTTTTATCCTGCAATGTCCAAAACTGTAGCATGGATTGATCTTTATTGCACTGCCAGACTGAAGCATGTTTTAAACTTGTTGAAGTTGTGTTCTTCTAAAAGTTCCCCTGCCTTAGCTGATTTTGCTACACTGACATAGTGCTTCTTTGCATTAGTTAACTTTCCCAGCTGACTCATAGAGCTGAATTAAGGAAGATCAATGTCCTCTGATGACACTCATGTATTGTGTGCAATGGTGCATGGAAAAAATAGTTGGCTTTAACTGGTATATTTATCAGTTTGGCATCAATAAACAGTTCTTTAAGAATCTGCAGTAAATCTGACCATGGCATTTGTGCTGCACGCTGCTGGTCAGAGACACACAAACTCCCCATTTGTCTATAGTTACATATTGATTGTAGTCCCTTATGGCTCCTATTAACAGGGCCATAAAGACTGGTTGGTATAGATTTTTATGTTCTCCTCGCTCAGTTCTGCTGATGAAAGAACGTACTTCTAGTATAGGAGAGGACTGTAAGTGAAAGGTTTGATCTATAAGTCCAAATGGGAGCTGTATTTGCTACAGACTCTACCAAATCATAATTCCTCCTTACAAACCTATTCTTTTCAGGCACAGAAGTTATCTCCCCTTGTCCCCGCTGCTCCCAGTCTCCTTTTCTTGGTGAATGCTTCAGTTTCTCCTTTAATATTACCCATGGTTTCACTCTTGGGACCTAGTTATGAATTGGGTTTGATTTCCAAAACAGTAGAGAAAACCAAACTTTGTTTCTCACAGACATTTCAGGATCTCTGAGACTACTAGGCCTGACTGACAGGGTCCTGTTGTAATTATCCCCATTGACAATGGTAGTACATAGTACAATCTATTTTTAGTATGTTGGCTAAACCTGTATGAGGCAAAAATTGAATATGATTTTGTCAGAGAGAAAGTAAATTGTGAATAAGTCAGATGAGAAAACAGGTGAACAATTGATATGCTAGAAGCAGGGTTGAATGAACTCGTCTGAGGCCTGGGGCTGTCAGATTTTGTGGGACCCCCCCTCCCCATTAGGCTTTGGGCTGGGGCCAAAAATGAGAGGCTCAGAGTGCAGGAGGGAGCTGAGGGGTGAGACATTAGGTTGGCTGTGCGAGGAGGTGAGGGTTTGGACTATGGGTGCAAGCTTGAGGGTGGGGCTGGGGATGAGGGATTTGTGGTACAGGCTGGGGCAGAGAGGTTTGGAGTTCAGAAGCGGACTCAGGCCAGGAGGTGAGGGAGCAAGGTCTGGGAGGGCTCAGGACAGGAGATTGGAGTGTGGGTGTCAGGTCTCGGTGGGAGGGGCTCAGGATTGGTGCAAGGGGTTGGTGTGGGGCACTTAGGAGGGGTAGCTACCCTTTGGTTGGGCAGGTACTGGGGAGTGAAGAGGACAAATTGCTCTGTGCACTACCCTGTGCTCTCCTGCAGGCACTGCCCCATGCAGCTCCTACTGGCCATGATTCCCTGACAATGGGAGCTGCGGGGGTGGAGGCTGCAGGCAAGGGAAGCAGAGGGATGGAATTTCAGCTCCAGCCCCAGGGCAGAGGAGAAGGGAAATGGCAGAGCATAGAGACATGTCACTCCTCCTATCCCCAGACAGGGCCAAAATGCAGGGGCTTAGGTGGCTGTTGCACCAGGCCCTGGAAAAAGGGGGCCTCATTTAAGATCTGCTCTTTTGGAAGACTGTAGATCTTTTTAGCAAATGTAAAGCCCCTTTTTTAATCTAACCGTGGGGGCAAGGTATTAATGGCTGCCATTAAGCGTGTCCTTGATCCATAGAGCAATCACATGCTTGGTTAAAGCTGATGTGTGCACTAACCAACCTTCATTCAGACTAACTAGAAAGAGCAAATGAATGTTCCGTTGCGTAGTGAGAGTTGACTACAGGAAGTGATTGTCCCAAGCAATGAGCTGTACGGCTAGGCCAATCGCAAGCTAAGTCTTGTGGGTTTAAGGGTTTCTCGGAAGACTGTTTACAAATGCAGAGACAGTGCAGAGGACTGACCATGTGTGTAAGAGAGTCAGAAAGCAAACAGGAGAGGAAATGGTGGGTGTGATCTAGGGATGATCTGGAGACAGAGCTTCTTTTAGGTACAGTATTCACTGGAAATGAAGACCTAGATTTCTGTAGGAGGAGATTCCTGCTCTTTGTTTTTACTGTGTTCAGGGTAATAGGGTTTGTGTACATTCTTTGTATATAAACAGGATTGCACTAAAGAAATATCATATTCAAATACTCAGTATTAACTCCTTTCAGGGGCAGGGCCCCAAATACTGGCTAAGCATTGGAGTGAATCAGGGGCAACACCCTCTTGTGCAGAAATTTCTTCAGTCCTTATGAATGAAGCAAATGTAAGCCTAGTGTGAGGCCATGCAGTGCTGTGTGGTGCAGGCATAGTCGATATTTGAACTAACAAAATAATGACTGTACCGTCCAAATGTGGATTTCACTTTAATCAGAATGAATTTTTTGTTTTTGTTTTTATGACCTCACCAATCTGATGCAGTTTGATATGTATAGATTGAACGTAGATTGAAAACACAAGGCGTAATTCTTTTACTGGTCAATTACAATACTCCTCCTGCAATCAATCTATTTACCACACACTTAATTGGGGATAAAAAGCAAGCAAAGTTTAAAACAAAAGAGAAAAATTAAGAACACGTAGATGAGTTTTACCGTTTCCAGTCAAGCACCGTTGGTTTCCATGTCTTTCCTTCCTGCCCTCCCAGATGTTGACAGCTGGCAGATTCCTATTAATTCTCCAGGTTCATAGGCATCCATTCCTTCTTCAGCAACTCCAGGCAACTCCAGAGGTAAGTAGGGTCTAGTTCGTCAGTCATTTTAGAAACATGTAAGTATTGTCTTTCAGTTTGAGTAAATCCTCCAACTCTAATTTCTTTACTCAAAGGTAAAAGGAGAAAAAATAGAGATTGTAGGAGGAGACTGGCTCTTTCCGTGGATAAATGCCAGGACTGGGTAGAAAGAGGAAAATTCTGTGGTGTCCAGCAGACTATAGACTGGACTTGACCGAAATGTTCCTTCATGGAAGCAGTGTTCCATCTTGGCTCTTTCTGTGAGGATGGAAGGACACACGAGAATCCCACCCCATCTCTGGAACAATCAGAAGAGAAAATCCTGGTGGATTTTCTCTTCCATTAATACTTTCTGCTAGTTTTATTGTAGAAGGGGGATGAGGCAGCATATAGTTACTAGGAGGCTTTTCAAGAGTTGTTGGAATATGTACCTTTATTATACCTGTTATTTGTTTCTGGTGTCAATATCCTGAGTTACTTACTACCTATTTTCACCTCAGCACAGCGTGGTGTTTACAAAATCAAGACCACAGCTGGATGGACAAAAGTGTATACCAACTAGTACTAACATAAATTAAAAATTAGATATTAAAACATTACATAAATATTATGCACGCTTAATTTAGCCAACTATAGCAAAGGACTCCAAACATCAAGACATGTTCTATGTCAACAAGAATATTTATTTCACTAAACATAAACTACACATCAGAATGAATATAAATATTTTGTGTACCTCTCTACAAGTGGCTATATTAACAACATGTAGATTACATACAAGATGGGATTTTGTTGTTACATTCTTAACATACTGTAATCAGTTGCAAACACTGGTATCAACATCTCAATGCACTTACAGATGCAACAGCCAATTTTGTCAAAGTGTGGGAAAAAAAACTTCCAAAATGCTATTTTAAATCAGCAATCCCTATCCTTTTGGGGATGGGAACCCATTTTGACAATTCAGGAAGACTTAGTGACTCAAAGCAATTCAAAAGTGATGGTGGGCCTGGGGAGGTTCTTCCCTGGGAAAAATGCATCTCCCTACCTCCTGGCTTAAAACCCTCTCAGCCCCAAAATGCGCCCCCCCCACTCCCCTGACTTAAACCCCTCTCAGCTTCCCCACTCCCCACCACCAGGCTTAAACCCCTCTCAGCTCCCACCATCCCCCCACACCCAGGCTTAAACTGTCTGGCTAGGGTTGCCAGCTTTTGGAAAACTTATGCAGGATGGGCAGTCCCACCCGCGGGATCCCCAGCCAGGGCTGTCTGTCCTGCATAAGATTTCCAAAACGCTGGGAGAGAGTGGTGGGGTGCTGCCCTGGTAGCGCTGCAGCTGGGAGCTGGCTAGGGCAGAGAGCCCTGGCCGGCAACACCAGCCACAGGATTCCCGGCCAGGCTGGGAGATGGCTGGGGCACAGAGCCCTGGCCATCTCTCAGCCCTGCCCCTCCATCCCCAGGCTTAAACCCCTTTCAGCCCTCCCTCTGTTGCCCCAGTCCCCAGGCTTAAACCTCTGTCATCCTCCCTCTGCCACCCCACCTACCTCACACGAGTTCCACACACAGCCTCTGCTGCCCCCTGCTGTTCCTTCATTGGGCCACTGCCGCCTCCTCTGCTTTGCTCCCCAGCCCTCCTATTTCCTTCCCCCACATACAGCGCAGGCAGGTGCCTGCCCTGCTGTGCTGAAATGGGACTCAATTCAATTGGCTTAACAGCCAGCTCCCTCCTGCTGGCCATTAAACCAATTAAATTGAACTTAATTTCAGCACCGCAGGGCAGGGCAGGGACTGAGAGCTGGAGAAGTGAGCGGCATCAGAGCTGCAAATGGCTCCTTTAAGAGCCACATGCAGCTTGGAGCCACCCAGCCGGTGACCCTTTCAAAATCTAATCATGATCCATGTTTGGGTGACAACCCATAGGTTGGGATCCCTAGTTTAAATGAACAAAATGAATTGGCCACATAGTGGCAGCATAATTTAAGAAATGAAAATAAGTATCTGAAATATAAACTATGCAACCCTTATTTCTGTAGAAGGTTAAGGATACGTCTTCACTACCAAGACACTTATCTCCTGGTAAAAGCCTAATGGAGGCAAGGTTCTTGTAGTTCTCACAGCTAAGTAGCCACGCAAGGTCAGCATTGCAGCCCTACCTCTGGTTGGCGTCACCTGGTTTACCTCACACTAAAACTACATTGCCTTATTTCTGCTAGGATTTTACAGCAGGACAGCTAATATATCTTAGTTATTCCATGGTAAAATGCAACTTTTGTTTTAGAAATGAAGAGCTAGCTTTATCTCTATGGTAGTTCCCCAGATGGTGTTCAGATAATGTTATGCATCTGTTTATCTATTATATTAACAGTTGGTTCTTGAAGAATTGACTATTGATTTTGGCCTCTTACTTCCAACTTGCTCGCTAATAAAAAAATCCTCTCTCTCTTAGCCTGCAATTTTTTCATATGCCCAATAACTCTCACCAACTTTATTTCTCATCTGCAGGTACTACCTGGAGGACATACTGGATCCTGGGGACAGGAACAGTGTATTCACTTTTTTATTACACTTGGCATAATATAATAGGTCTCTAATCCTGATTAGGGCCTCTACATCATATGGGCTACGTCTACACGTGCACCCAACTTCGAAATAGCTTATTTCGATGTAGCAACATCGAAATAGGCTATTTCGATGAATAACGTCTACATGTCCTCCAGGGCTGGCAACGTCGATGTTCAACTTCGACGTTGCTCAGCCCAACATCGAAATAGGCACAGCGAGGGAACGTCTACACGCCAAAGTAGCACACATCGAAATAAGGGAGCCAGGCACAGCTGCAGACAGGGTCACGGGGCGGACTCAACAGCAAGTCGCTCCCTTAAAGGGCCCCTCCCAGACACACTTTCATTAAACAGTGCAAGATACAAAGAGCCAACAACTAGTTGCAGACCCTGTATATGCAGCACGGACCCCCAGCTGCAGCAGCAGCAGCCAGAAGCCCTGGGCTAAGGGCTGCTGCCCACGGTGACCACAGAGCCCCGCAAGGGCTGGAGAGAGAGTATCTCTCAACCCCCCAGCTGATGGCCGCCATGGAGGACCCCGCTATTTCGATGTTGCGGGACGCGGATCGTCTACACATCCCTACTTCGATGTTGAACGTCGAAGTAGGGCGCTATTCCCATCCGCTCATGGGGTTAGCGACTTCGACGTCTCGCCGCCTAACGTCGATTTCAACTTCGAAATAGCGCCCAACACGTGTAGACGTGACGGGCGCTATTTCGAAGTTACTGCCGCTACTTCGAAGTAGCGTGCACGTGTAGACGCAGCCATGTAGTAATAAAGTTAAGAAATAATGACTCAAACATTAGTACAGTAAACTCTTTCATATCCAGCAGCCCCAAGACCCCCACAACAGCCTGGTTGCCATGTGGTGTGACGGGGCAGTGGCCGGCATCAGGCAGCACAGGAAAAAATAATAAGTGGAGAGACAGAACTATATATTCCCTGCAGGGGCTATTTGTAATGGGTAGACGCACTCACAGCGCTAATAGCAAAAAAAGAAAGACATTTCCCAGGCTCTCATATAAACATGAGCCCACAGCCAAAGGCTTGCTGCTCCCACTTGGAAATTCATGGTCTTCCTATTACCTAATTAACTGGAGAGCAGTGGCCAGGACGGAGCAGTGAGGGGCACTGTGGGTTATATATGGGAACGTCTGGAGGCTAATAAATTGGATTTTAAGACATGACGCTTCCACACTGGCTTTTAATTGAATTTCTGAACTTGAGCTTGATGCTATACCCGTCAGGTAACTGCAATATTAGTGCTCCCTAAATTGAGCTAATGGTATTTACAGTGAAGACAGTCACATGGTAATATTGAGCTAACTACCTTAAATTTGAATTTATCCCATAGTGTGGACACAGCCTAAGACTCACCTCTTCTGACTGACAGACTTGCAGCAGAGGAGAAAATTCTGAGGGAAGCTGGAGACTTCTGGCACTGTAAAGGTTAAATGCAGACTGCTCAATCTGTTTCTTCTTTGTCTCATGGCTGTATACTCATTCTCCTTATCACAGAGAGGCAGCTGGGTCATCTGTGGCATAAATCAGGAAAGAGAACAATGGCATGTAACCAGCAATAGGGGAGAGTTGGGATTGGGTAGGGACGGAGAATGGGAGCAGATCATGCTTGGTTAAAGCAAGATGGTTCGAAGCAGGGATGAGAGAGCTGTGAGGAACATGAAGCCCATGGTACAGCGGAAACCAAAAGGAAGGAGCCATGCAGCTGGGGCTGAAACGGGGGCAACGAATCTTTCTCACAGAAGTAAGAAACCAACTCATGCCAACTGGAGTAAATGGGAGGTGAGTGTGCAGCCCTGGAACGTGGGATGGGTGGCAGAATTGTCATCACCTGGGTGTCAATTTATGTACTAAGTTCCATCTAGATCCATTGTCAGTGGATTTGGTGGAGTCTGTGCATATGCTTTTGTAATGGCAGTTTACAAAATGCCACCACTCATTTCCATTATATTGTACTTTTTCTGCATTTAGATCAGCAAATGTTTTTCATTGCTGTTGTGCATGAACAGTAAAGTCCCTTATGGTCAGATATGATGTGGGGGTCAGATCTTGCAAGGGCAGAGCACCCTGAGGGTGGGATATCCTTGAAGACACTTGTAAAGTGCCCTAGTCTGCTTCTTCTTGTGTAAACAGTATACTGAAGCTTTCAGTGATAGTTAAGACAGCACAAATAAAGGAGGAGACCTATGGAAGGTCGCTAACAGACCACAGTCCTTTTAAAGATTTTATTGGAGCATGGCTTTGGTTCTGGGTGCAACTTATTTGAAATGACCTTATGCTGTGACAGAGTTGATGAGGCAGCAGGATGGCTGAAGCACTTTTGCAATAGCTGAAAAAAGGGTCTGTAAAGGTGGCCTGGTAGGAGAGCCAGAGGCAAGGCTTCCAGAGGGCAGAGTTTCAAGAAAGACTAACTACCCCCCTCACTCCTATTGCAAATGTAGGCAGTTTTCTTAGAGAAATTGGTTTCAGGTTTCAAGCCTCTAAATTTGGGACTATCGGACTCAAAGTATGGTACCCCTACTATGGGAGCAGCAACTGCCACTGTGGTTCTTTCTGCTTCAGTGCTGAACAAACAAATTGTGCAGTTGCATTTAACCTACCTGTAGCCACTTTCTGTTCACAGGCTACATGGAGCTGAAGGAGGAGTAACTTCATTGCTGTCAAAGAAGTTACTCTCACTCTGGAGTGGTATTAAGGAGAGCAGAATCTGGTACCTGGACACATTTGAAAATAAATTTACAAAATATAAAAATATCAAAGGAAAAAACACAGGGAGATGAGCAACAGCTTGTTCCGTAGAAAGACTGGGTTGTATTTTGGAGCCATGGACTTTCTGCCATTTGTATTTAAGAGGGTTAAATAGACCTTGCATGTTTCCTGACTCTGGCACCAATTTAATCAGATTCCTTCACTTTCTCTCGTGCAAAGCTCTAGTATCAGTGACAGCTGGAGTTAAATGAGTTCTTTTTTTCTTTCACCCTCAGTGTTGGGAGAGTCCCCAAGTCTGAATTCACAACACAGGAATGTGCTTCACAAATACATGCTCACTCTGCCATACTTCCTGTCCTTTCACAAGAGCAATATAATTCAGTGCTGCATCAGCAGGGCAATGGTTTGTGTCAGTTATGGGGATTACCAACTGCAGTAGACACAGTGGCTATGTCTACACTGGAGGGTTTTTCTGACAAAACCCACAGTGCATCCACGCTAAAAATACATTCTGTTGACATGCTGTCAATGGAACTTGGCACTTTTGTCGACAGCTTTCTGCCTCTCCCCCACGAGGCAGAACAACCTCCTTGACAGAATATGTCAGCAAAAAAGCCACATGGATGTTCTGGGGCCCCCTCTGTTGACAGACAAGGCTTCCGGGACACTGAGCAGCCCCATCTGCTGTGCTTCTGGTCCGCTGTTCTGTTGAGAGAGGGCCAGGCAGTCTGGCCACTTTTGTGTGTGGACATGATCTGTCGACAGAAGTTTTGTGGGAAGATCTCTGTAGTGTAGACATAGCCAGTGAGTTTGAAGGGAGATCAGAGATCTCATCCCACTTCCTTGTTACTGTTAAAAGCAAGGCTCAAGTTTGTAACTGCTCCTTCTCTGTACCAGCTGCTCTTAGGCTAGAGTGATGCATGTCCCCTGTTAGTGGTTATCTTTAACAACTCTGTTCGGCACAAGAAACTATCATGTTTTTGTTTCAAAGGCTGAATTGGTCCTTTCTAAGGTGAGGCAGCCTGCTTGATGTATAAATGCTCTGTAAAATACAGGGCTTTCTTCCTGGTTGCTTTGTATGATTTAGCAGCAGCCATCTGCAAACCTGCTGATAAGATGGCTCACTGGTGACCTACATAATGGACTGATGAAAAGGTCTCAGCAAGTCAGTCATGTCCCATCTGGAAGAGAACAAACAACACTGCTAGTCCTCTACCTCAACATAGAGAAATCTATCCATCCACACCTGTGGGGTACAAATAAGCTTCATCATCAGAAAGCATTGACAAAACTTGGCAACATTTCCATGGATCTTAATCATGCTGTCTGATGAGTTGCTCACATCTGGCTTCGGAGCTTTGCAGGACCACTCCATGGAGGTCACTTGTGGGACATGTCTTCAGACTTTCTTCTTGAGTCCCCTCCTGAGTGTCTTATGAAAGCAAACTTACTAGCTCTCTTTACCCTCCATTGTTGGAACTAAGAGAGCATTTCCCATATTGATTATTCATGTTTGTAAGTTGCTGTGTTCTTTCAGAGTTTGAATGAGGAGGTCCTCAAGTGGCTGTTTTCTCGTATAGGTCTCTATCCAGATGAATTATTTAATATGTACAGTACGTAAAAAAAGTCTATAAAGGTAAAATATTAACTACTGTCACATTCTTTCAGTGACTTTCCTGGAGCACAGTCCTCAAATAATCAAAGAGCAGTTGGTTTTTGTAACAATGATTTCTTGCCTTCAGGCCAGCAATCTGCAGAATATTTTTATTCTGCATGACCTTTCCCAAGGATTGGTTCATCATCTCCCTTTGGGAAGATGTTTAAACAGGATCATTCAGTATGGTTTCACAAATATTGCCATGGTATCTTCATAGATTTACACATGCATTGTTTGTGCCCCTGCGATCAGCTGGAATGGCTAGCTATGTTAACAAGGTTCTTGCAGAACTTTTCTCTGAAGCACTGGTCACTGCCTGAAGAGGATATCACACTAGTTGGACTGGAGGTCCAATCCAGGCCAGCGAATCCTATGTTCCTAAATTTGTTAGCTAAACATCTGAATACTGGGAGATGTTTGCTCCATTTTCACTTGCCTATTACTAATCTTGGGCTCAGCTTTAATATGATCCAGCTAGAGATGCGATTGAAACATCTATACATTTTGGGATCCTGAGAGCCAGCTGGCTTCAATAAGAACTACGGCCCCTTGGCACCTAGGATTTAACTCAAGGACTGTGGGTCTCAAAGGACCCTCATATTGAATCTTTCAGGACAGTTAAGATAAAGATCAGGATCTGAATGTCACAGGACAGAGCTGTGTCTACAGTGGGCTATATCTGAACAATGAGTCCAAGTGCTCCTGAACAGTGAGGAAGTTTGTATTTAGACTTTAGACCATTTCTACAACTGTGAAGTGTCACTCCAACCTGGTCTCTCACCCAGTCAATGTGGTACAGATGCTCCTGGCAGTTTCCATCACTCACTCTCTCTGTGCAATCTCCCTCAAATTTTCCTATCACTGTGGGATTCAAACACAATTCTCAGTAATAATTAAGAGGTTTCCTCTGCCAGCTAAAAGAAGGGGCTATTAAGCGTCCTTATCAGTGACTCTAAAATGGATGCAGTGACTAGTTGGGAGCCCAGTCCAATAATCTCTTGCTTCTATGTCCCACAATCCTTTGTTCAGAGCATAATGTTACAAACACCAATGTGTTTTCTACTAATACGCAATAACGTATCATTTGTAAAATACACACTAGCAAGACAAACTAAGGTGCGAGCATTGTGCTGGGGATATGTTCCCTGAATAACTATATTCTCGTCCTGGCTCTGTTCATGACTGTGGCCAAGTTACTTCATGGCTCTCCTTCCCCCTGTGGAAAATTGGATAATGATTGCTCACCTTTACAAAGTGCTTTGTCTATATGGCATTTTTCAGGCACAAAGCGCTAATCATTAGTCACACTGAAATTGCAACACCATGAGCTTACATTACTTCATCTTCAGTTTATCGCTAATTCTATGGGTAGTCAAAAATATCAATAGTGCAGAAATGGAAATATTCTTATTTTACAAATATTCTGATAAAAGAACAAAGCGAGGCACGAGGTGTTAACTATGGCTCAGCTACAAAGGTCCTTTGTATCAACATAGCCAAACCTATTTAGCAATTTGTTCAATATTTGCAGCAATCACCCTTCTAAAAGAGGGATATGACTTTTGCTGAAGATCTTCCCAAGGGGAGGAGATGATGGACCACTCCTTGGGAAAGATCAGGGAGAATAAAATCATTCTGCAAATTGCTGGCCTGAGAGCAAGTGAGAAGTCTAGTGCATGGCACAATTCATCACAGTGATCCGCATCTATGTCATCACATAGACTGGTGAAAGCAGTCTAACATCAACAGAGCTGTAACAGAGAGGTAGCCATGTTAGTCTGTACTCCAACAAAACAAAGCAGCAGAAATGTAGCACTTTAACGACTAACAAAATGTTTTATTTGGTGATGAGGTTTTGTGGGACAGACCCACTTCTTCAGATCAATTTCATTTCCCATAGAGCTGACACCTTTAATTAAATGTACAGATTTTGCAGCTTCATCAATTCCCTTTGTAAGTCCAGGTGGTGTCTATGTGGGGTTCTGATTTTATCTGCTTTACACAATATATGTGAAGTTACTCCTGATGTACAGCAGCATAGCTGAAAAGAGAATCAAGCCCATTGTTACTCCACTGCCAAATTAAAGAACTGCAAAAGTTTGCTTCCTGTAGTATTTGAAGCTACAAATCCTTACATCACACAGTTTAAAAAGGAGATAGCTGTCAAATCCATACCAAATAAATGCAGTTAGCCATGAAAGCAAATGACCTGGCTGTGAACCCCTCCGCCTGGAGAGAGAGACTCATTCTCACAAACTTTTTTAATGAGTTTCTCTCCACAATCTGTTGCCAACTCATGAACTTATCCCATAAAAGACCTGTTAGATAATGGAATTCCTGTAATTTGCTACAACAGAACCAAAAGTTGTTTGTGTAAACATCATGGCAGCGTGCACTAGAAAAGTGTGATTTCTAAAGTGCACTAGTGTGTTTTCCACTAACTGGCTTGCGTTAAACATGCCGTAGGTCACAAAGCACTATGTTACCATTCACCAAGGAATTTAAAGTGCCCACCATCAAGGTTTACAAGAGCAACTTAGTGGTAAAGTTTTGGTGCACTTTAAAAAAAAATCACTCCCGTTTAGTGCATATTGCCACATTATACAGACAAGGTAGGGGCCTCGTCTACTAAGTCTTGTAATTTATGGAGTCTTTCTGTCAGTTCTTATGGGTGTTGGATCAGATTCTGAGCCCACTGCACAGGGCTAAGTTACATTTGCCACTATTTTGTGACGCTTCCTTAGCTTTGGTCTTTGGAACACAGCATGTGAAGATGCTTTCAGTGCTTTAGATTAAATATTAGCTGTATTTGGACCCCCGTTTCTATAGCTCCCTCCATTATGGCTCTTTTCTCATCCTTTACAGTTGTTCACCATGATTGTCCCCATCCTCCTTCTGCTTTACATCTTGCTGTGTTATGAGAACTTCCACTTCCATGTGGCTCACGTGTATGCTCACCTGGGATACCCCAATGCCCAGCACATTGTGGGGCAAAGATATCTGCAAGGTAACATTTCTCCAACTCAGAGAGTAACTCACCTTCAGAATATACATGTGTGCAAAGAGAGAACTTGTGAGTGTGTGTGTGTGGGGTGTATGTGGGTGCCATATGTTACCTTGTTGGCCCCCATCATCCATTTTGACTGAATTTCTCCTCATTTCTTTGCTATGTCTTTGTTTCACATCCAGGAGCTGGTGTGGAAAAGAACGAGGAGATGGCCATGCACTGGTTCAGGTGAGGTGAAGGCGAAGATTACTGAAGTGGCAACTTCCCACACTGCTGCCCAGGATAAAGGTCCTCAGATATCTTTAGATTTCCTGTAGGAGGGGAGTAGGGAAGAAAAGCAAGCTATATTTTCTCTGGTAGTTTGTTTCCAAACTGCTCTAATTTATGAGAGAGGAACTTGGTCTAACGTGGACACTGACTCCCTTTGTGGCTTTGGACAACATGTCACTTCTCTGTCTGATTCTCCCATCTGTTATTTCTATTTTAAAAAAAAAACACAGGGGGTGCTCAAATGTGAGGATGATGGGGGCGTCATATAAGTACCTACAAATAGAGATTCTGAAGGCCTCTGAGTGCTATGCCTGCTGTGCTGGAAAAGAATGAGGCCTTCTGAGGGACAGCAGAACAGCAGGCAATAGAGGGAAAAAATATACAGGCTCAGGATCACTTAGGGACATCAGCAGTCTGATTTTTTTTCTCCACTGTTAATTTATTGCTCATGAAAGCTTTCTGCTGTGAGAGCGAGATAACTGCCCCTCTGCAAAAGATGTTTATAGCCTGATCAGAGAGTATTAAATGTTTCAGAGGAGACTTTGATTAGACCCGTCTCTAAAGGTGGTTTTTAAACAGTTTCCTTTTAACTCAGTTGTTCTGCAAGCACAGCCACGGCCACAGGAACTGCAAAATGGCTAGAAGAACAGCCCTATTAATGAGAAGTGAAACAATAACTTGGGGACAGTGTTCACACCAGAGACCGCAGTCATGGCTTTTTGCAGCTGCCAGTAGATATAGATAAAGTCTGATCCAAAGTTGATTGCAATCAAATCCATATCACCCTACATACTTCTGAAAGCATTTATGTAGGCAGCAAATGGGCACTGAAGAGATATACACCCTCAGGAATGGTAAGTAATTTGTGGAGGTGTCTGTACTTGCACGAACACTTACATGTACTTTTACATGTGAAACACCAAGACTAGTAAAAAAAAATAAGGCTGGGGTACTGGCAAGCTGTCAACATATGCAACATTTGCCTTTACTGTGCCATTTGTAGTATTAGCTATGCTTCAGACCAAGTTCTGCTCTCATATGTGTTTACCTACCATTCCCTTTATAGTTAATGGGAGTAGAGTACACAGCTGAGGGAAAGATTTGGTCTATAATGCCAAAGCAAGTGTAACAACAGGAGATAGAAAATGTTGATTTTTCTTGTAATTTCACCAATGAACTGAAACTAAGCTTTTATCCCTCTTACAAACACTTTTGGACAAAGAAGTTTAAAACAGTCCATGTCAGCAGCTGTGCTTTAGTGGGTGAAAAAAATCCTATTAGAGGTTGAACCTCTGTAGTCTGGCACACTCTCATCCAGCAACATCCTTAATCCTGTATGATTTTTATTAGCCTGATGACCACTTATCATGGGTATAGCCAAGTTTCCCAGGGACCCATAAAGTTTGTTTATAGCCACCAGTCCTGGCTGTCAGTGTTCTGTGCTGTAATTTACCCCTAAATATCTTCTAAGAGCCCAGTAAACAGTGGAAGTGCGGCAAATTCTCTCATTTGGGACTAGTGAGGTCCAGAGTGTGCAGGACTTGAGAAGTGCAACCTGTAATACTAACAGAGGCCCTACTCTGGAAGAGCACTTTAACGTGCTTAAGGCCATCTGTAATGAGGAAAAGCCCTGAAACTTAAGTGCTTTCCTGAACTAATGTTTCCCACTTGAAATACAATTGTCACTTAAGCCTGTCAATTTGCTCATACCAGTCTTTTCCTGGGTTAGTGCATTGACACTGACCGTCCTCTCCGGGCTTCCTTCTCTCCCTTTTCTATATGCATTTCTTTTTTTCCTGTCTTTCAGAGAAGCTGCAGAGCAGGGGCATCCACACTCCTCCTTTAACCTGGCTGTGGGAAAGCTGAAGAACATGACCATGTCACTAGAAAAAGGGTAACATTTTCCTTTGCTGAAACCCAGTTCCTTCCTCACAGGAAGCCCCAATATCACTATGAATCATCAAGTCTCCACTAGCATTTGCATTGAAATTACCCACCATTTTACGGTGAGTGACGCCAAGAATTAGTGTGGATGTGCTGCCTTTCACAAACCAGTGTTAGGTGAGATAGCAGTTACAAAGTTAATAGCTAGTCTGTATTAACGCTGCCATCAGTAGAACTACTGGTAGAATACTAATAGTAGACAAGGCCAAAGAGGGGAAATAACTAACAAAGGTCAAATTTTCAGATAGAATAGTCTTTCTGGTGTCAAAGCATCTTGGGGCCTGATCCAAGACCCATGGAAGTCAATAGAAAGATTCTGACATCAGTGAGCTTTGGATGAAGCCCATTAAGAAAATGTGGAGACAGTGAGACTCCCACTTTTCTCTGTCTCTCTCAAATGCTGTTTTCTCTGTATTGTATTTAGGAGCACATTAGCTGCACAAAATGTTCAGAGTGAGATCAGTAATCCAGAGAACACTCACTTAGCTTGTAGTTTGTACATTCACTGTGTATGAATCCGAGTTCAGTTTTGATTGAATCTAATATAACTGAAGGTTTCACATCTAAGTCAACAAGTGAGTTTCATGGCAGATTTGACTGAGGGCTTTTTTCTGGTTTTTGGAGGTTTTTTTGGTTCTTTCAAACCTGAAACTCAAAATAAAGCTTGTGTAGTTCAACATCAAGTGACTTGAAACTAGAAAAAAAGGTTTTGAACAAAGTCACATGATTTGAAACCTCTGTGTCACAAATCCCTCACATTTTTCTCCTAACAAGACTATTAAATTAGGTGGAATTTTGCAGTCAATCGTAGGAAAAATGTGTTTAGGATGATCAGTGATACAGCTGGGAGGAATTTGTAATTTCACTGAGTTAGAAAACTCAACAAAACTTAGCTCCAAAGACCCTGGGGAAATAGGAAGGAAATTAGGGCATTGCCCTTTAATGAAGTTAAAAATTAACTCTTAGGAAATTCTTCAGTGTTACAGTGATGGTGCTGTTACAAACTCCTGTATACAGAAAAAAGCAAGAGGATCTAGTTCATTCTGATCTATGTACTTGTGTTTCTTAAAATTTTCTGTTGATAATGACTTCATATTCTTTAGGGAAGTGGAAAATCTCCTCAGTGTGGCTGCAGCTCAAGGTCTCCAAGAAGCTCAGGAACTTTTAGAGATCATCATCCGGAACAGAAATCTTCCTTGACGGACCCCAGAAGAGATGGCAACACTCTGGCCATTCTATTTAGGCACTTTCGTAGATCTTGTCTTCTTTATCTTTGAACAATTTCTTGTAGTTCCATTTTGGAAGCATTAGATGGGACATTGCATTTGTCTTGCACTAGATCACTGCGAATGGCATTTTGGATGGTATGAGGCAGGAAGAAAGACCACTATATCCAGTCATCTTCCTTAAGCACAACATAACTTTGTCTTGAATCCAACATCTGTCTTAGAAGTTGTAACTCAATTTTATATTAGTACAAAGAGTGCTCTTAGGATGGGGAAAGGTAATAGAAGGTATCAACATATACAGTAAAAGCTTTGCTATCCAGCACTTGAATATCCAGAAAACTTGGTAACCATCATCTACCACAGATGCCACTACAATGATCAATTTACAATTGTTAACCCAAAAAATTACAGTCAGTTAACTGGAAAAGTTCTGATAGCTCTCTCGCATCATTTGCCAGTGTTTGTGGAAGTTGCATTTTTTGCTGGCCCTGAGCATAGAGAAACAGTAAATGACAGGACTGTATACAGAGCTAAGTACATAGAGTTAAGTGTACAGAGTTAAGGAAGTTCATTTAATTTCTTAAGCATTTTTTGAGTCTGGTGAAAAAGCTTGAGTAACTGGAACATTTGATTAACTGGCAACCCCCATTCCCCATGAACGTGGGATTAAAAAGCTCTTATTGTACATAGCTTTTCTTTTTGTTTGTAGCACACTACTTATGTACAGTATTGAGGGGCTGGATAGGATGAAAGGTCTGCAGGGGAAAAATAAACAATGGGCTTATAAATGCCAGTGATAAAAACCTCTATTAGTCTATATGCTTTGTAATGAGAAAGTTAGCATATTATCTGTGTTGATTGCAAAATCACTTTCAAGTAGCAACCAAATTAAGTAGCATGTTGATCCACTGATATTGTAATTTCTATCTTTTGATTCAGGATCTGAGACAGAATTGGTTGTTAGATGTGTTTTGTTGTGTAATTATGAATTGTAAATTGATAATAGTTAAGCTATATCATAATAAACATCTATGCATATTTTGCCATGCAGTTCATAATGAAAAACAATGAGTTAATAGAAACATAATAGCAACTTAATTTAGTAGTCATCATCACATCTATGTTTTTGCCAGGCAACTGGCAGAAGAAAGTAATTAAATGAACAGAAGTAGCCTTCATTTTCAAGGTGCCTTCAGTTTAATTCAACAAGAGGGGTGATTAATTGTAATAGAACATGCAGTTTCTAAACAAAGATAGAGGGTATTTTGCTATCAAACTTTTTACCCCCTCCGTCAGATGTGCCAGTCTGTGCTGTACTGTGTTTTTTTTTGGCCATCACTGTTTGGGTTGTTTGTTACATAATATGAATTGTCTGCTTTTTGAGGAGTGGGCTGACTGCACACTCAAGCCTCAGGGCTAAGAGAGGAGAAGCAAAAGAAGAGAAGGCTGACCAAAGGGTAGATTTCAGTCTCTGACAGCTACTCTTCTACAGTGAATTTGTAATGGAAGACAGAATCCCTTGTGTTCCTTGACTTAGGCATTAATACCACCCTTCTAAGGCTTAAGCAGTCATACCATCTTCAGGCCTAGTCCTGAACTCAGCTAAGATATTTTGCTTACAAGAATAAGGAAATTGGGGATATGAACACTAAAGTGTCCATATTTCTATTAGGTAAACCCCCGAAATGTGTGAGTTCAAGTTGCGCTTGACTTACATTGACGTGAGTTAAGCGCAACTCAAAGCCATTCTGCAGCTGTCTGCCCACCTGGCTTCCCCAGCTGGGGAAAGCTGGGTAGGCAGCCACACCTGGCTCCCAGAGTGACGGGGAGCCAGGAGACTGACCAGTGATGTGTTCGTCAGTATTCTGGCTCCCACCAGCAGAGGGGAGCCACAAACCCCATGTAAATCGGGGGTCTGCTGTATATAAAACCACCTTTGTCATATTTATGACCATAATTACCCCCCAGAACCCCTCACCTGGCAGGCCCCACTTCTGCAAACACCAGCATAGTCCAACTGGGGAGTAAAGCCCAGTGAAGTAATTGTATGTACACAGTTCCTTTTCCACTCTCCCCCACAACATCTGGGAGCTGATTTTTTTCCTCCATTGCACTTTGTGTAGTCATGTTGATCTGTTCATGAGGGGGTGTGAAATGCAACCAGATCAAAGAGAAGGACCAGAATCTCCTGCCCTTTGAAATGGTCAGACACACCCAGTGGAGAATTCCCTTTCCGCAAGGGAATTCTCCATTGGCCTAAAGGCGATGGAAGCCGCAGAGCCGCCTTCTGCACATTCTCCTCACACAAGAAATGAGGGGGCAAGACATGGAGGTGGCAAGAGAGATCCTTCATCGACTGTGCAGTCCTAACTTGTGGAAGGTGGCCCTGACTCTGCAAATTGCACCTGGTTCTAGCAGCCCTCACTGATCTATGGTTGAGTGCAGACTATTGTTTTCAGAGAGTTTTGCATCTGTGTTTGTGACTAAGATACAAGGCATCAGAGAGCCAGGCCTTTGTTTCCCTGCCTACTCTCCCTCAATCTAATGCTCCAACTTCAAGGACCTACATAAACACTGATTGAAATTAACCAGTTTGATTTATAATTATTTCCCTGTCCCATTTCCATCTAGTGTCTTCCCTCCAATGGTCTTTTTTAAAATCTAGGCAAACAGAAGACAGTACAGTGTCTGCTTCTGCCTGCAGAGTGTCACAGAATCTGAGCCTCTTTTCTCCTCTGCTTACCATCAACATAAAAAGGAAAAGAAAAAGCAGAAGCAGAAGAATGTTATCTGGCCACAGAATCAGAATACATCATATTTCATTGTATAGCCGTGTCTACACGTGCACGCTACTTCGAAGTAGCGGCACTAACTTCGAAATAGCGCCCGTCACAGCTACACGTGCCGGGCGCTATTTTGAAGTTAACTTCGACGTTAGGCGGCGAGACGTCGAAGTCGCTAACCCCATGAGGGGATAGGAATAGAGCCCTACTTCGACGTTCAACGTCGAAGTAGGGACCGTGTAGTCGTTGCGCGTCCTGCAACTTCGAAATAGTGGGGTCCGCCATGGCGGCCATCAGCTGAGGGGTTGAGAGATGCTCTCTCTCCAGCCCCTGCGGGGCTCTATGGTCACCGTGGGCAGCAGCCCTTAGCCCAGGGCTTCTGGCTGCTGCTGCGGCCGCTGGGGATCCATGCTGCAGGCACAGGGTCTGCAACCAGTTGTCGGCTCTGTGGATCTCGTGTTGTGTAGTGCAACTGTGTCTGGGAGGGGCCCTTTAAGGGAGCAGCTTGCTGTTGAGTCCGCCCTGTGACCCTGTCTGCAGCTGTGCCTGGCACCCTTATTTCGATGTGTGCTACTTTGGCGTGTAGATGTTCCCTCGCAACGCCTATTTCGATGTGGTGCTGTGCAACGTCGATGTTGAACGTTGACGTTGCCAGCCCTGGAGGACGTGTAGACGTTATTCATCGAAATAGCCTATTTCGATGTTGGCTTCACGTGTAGACGTAGCCTATATGACAGATACCAACCATAGGCCTGGGCGGTTGAAGATGAGGGAAATCTTCCTATTGATATTACTGGGTTTTGTGTTGTGCTCTGTGTCAACTGCTGTAAGACCATCAACCTGTACCTACTTTAACTCCAGCCATGCAATACTTTACTTTTATGTGAAAACTAGATCTGAGCATGTTGTCAAACAGTGATCTACCCATAAAGTACTCTAAACACCATCTTTTCCAGTCCTGCAGTGTTACCTAGGAGACTGTTCTTTTTCCTATAGCTGTGGGCATAGAAAGCAGAACAGAAGTGAGGGATAAGGAAAGGTAAGAATGATTCAGGGCCAGAAGTTGTATATATCCTCTGTGCTGCCTTGACTTATGGATGTCAGAACAAAAATAAAGCTGCCTCACTCCTGGGTGAGCTCAGACCTATCCTGATTTTAATAGTTTTCTTAGGTTAAATATCTCTCATAGTGTTACATCAAACGCTTAATGGAGAAATTTATCATAGCTGTGACCTTCCGAGGTTCCTTCTCATGCTGTGAAATGGCTCAGTACTACAGTAGCTGATATGAAGCTGCAAAAAGGTGGTAAAAAATCATCCCAGCTAAGATTCCATACTGTGGTGTAGCAACATCAAAAGGTGCTTCTTGCATTGAGTGTGTCTGCACAGGGGTGGAATAGCTCATTTGGTCCTGCATTGGTTTATAAAGTGATAGAATAGTCCTGGGTCCAAACAGTGGGTCTTCTGAAGCAGAGCTCTATAAACTGTTATTTCCTATAAACCTTCTGTCAGAGAAGTATTCTTTCAGCAGCTCTTTCAGAAACAAAGTATTTGTAGCAAGCCAGATTATTCTGAAGGTAGTTGGGAACTCCTTACCATGATTTAAACACTTATAATAGTGCATGGCTATGTCTACACGTGCACGCTACATCGAAATAGTCTATTTCGATGAATAACGTCTACACGTCCTCCAGGGCTGGCAATGTCGAGGTTCAACTTCGACGTTGGGCAGCACCACATCGAAATAGGCGCTGCAAGGGAACGTCTACAAGCCAAAGTAGCACACATCGAAATAAGGGTGCCAGGAACAGCTGCAGACAGGGTCACAGGGCTGACTCAACAGCAAGCTGCTCCCTTAAAGGGCCCCTCCCAGACACAGTTGCACTAAACAACACAAGATCCACAGAGCCGACAACTGGTTGCAGACCCTGTGCATGCAGCATGGATCCCCAGCTGCCGCAGCAGCAGCCAGAAGCCCTGGGCTAAGGGCTGCTGCACACGGTGACCATAGAGCCCCACAGGGGCTGGAGAGAGTGCATCTCTCAACCCCTCAGCTGATGGCCACCATGGTGGACCCCGCTATTTCGATGTTGTGGGACGCGGATCGTCTACACGTGCCCTACTTCGATGTAGGGCGCTATTCCCATCCCCTCATGGGGTTAGTGACTTCGATGTCTCGCCGCCTAACGTCGATTTCAACTTCGAAATAGCGCCCAACACGTGTAGCCGTGACGGGCGCTATTTTGAAGTTGGTGCCGCTACTTCGAAGTAGCGTGCACGTGTAGACGTGGCCCATGACTTGTGATGGAGTCATCCTTTCCCCCTGAGGAAGACTGTCAGGCCTGGATTCTCCTCAAAAGGGAATTTAATGCTGTCATGTAACATGCCAACAGACTGTCTGCAGGCCTACAGGCCTCAGAGAACAGCCTGCAGGCCTCAGAGAGCAAGAGTGGGAATTTCCATTCCTGTGGTACAACCAAGTTCCCATCCCTCCATTATGGCCAGTTACAGCCTTGAACCTTGTAAACATAAGCATGAGATAGCCGTATAAGCTCCTGACAACTGCATTTAGACATTGGAACCAGAGAGACCAATAACCAGGACAACTGTGGCTTCAGTCCTGTGAGAATGTTAAAAGTGACATTGAGCCAGTATGTGCACACCCAGTAAACAGCTAAGGGATAAAATCACCATAAGGTCCTGCCCCAGCTGAGTTTCACCAGGGACTCTCCCCCTCAGGGGTGCCTTGGCCATTTCCCCAGCTGAAGCAACGTCCGCCGTGGCCCTGAAGTGTGGTGCTTTGGGACTGGAACTCCCCGTGGCAGAAGGGATGTAAGCATGCCAAATAGCCTCTTGTCCAGACCTATACATTTCTGTTATACTTGGCTTATTAATGTGTACCTTGTGAATAATTTGCAGTAACTTGGAGTAGATAAGCTTAATAAAGTACTATTATCCCTAATCGGCTCTGTGTTGAAGCGAATCCCATAAATCCTGTCAGGCCTTGGCCTTGTGAGTTGACAAATGTTTGTAATTATAGTATGCATCTGAAGTGCATTTCTACAGTATAGCCCTGTGCACAGTACTTGTACCACCACAAATTCCATTCAAGTGTGCAGTCATATTCCCGAGAAGAGCATTCAATACATGTGCATATTCCAGCCAAATAGCTGGGTTAACACAGAAAGAATCCCATTCATTGGAATTGATATTCCAAGCAGAAAATGTAATTTCTGTTTTATCAAACAATGCACAATAGTCCTTTTCCTTCTTGGTGTTGAATATTTGAGGCAAACACACTCCATAACTGCTGCTTCACAGTACTGTTTTGTTTAAGGCTGTCTCTACACTGGATTATTTTGCTAGAATTTCCCCACCATAGGGGCTCCATTTCCAGATGGGACAAGTCTAACCATCCTGTCATCTCGCTCCACCCAGAACAGCTCTAGATAACATGGTTATTAAAAACTTGAAATCACCAGCAACCTGCCTGCAGAAGCATTCCCAATAGTGGAGCAGTAGGAACCACAATGGAAACAGTGGGACATTTTACAAACAAACTAGCAAACTAGGCCTTGGTCATCTCTGAGTACATAAATCAAGAGCATGTTTACTTACTTCTGAACTATAAAATTATTCACACATGGAAAGACTATGATGCCACAGCCAAAGTACAGGACGATAATATGCAGGATTAGAGTGGTATTGTAGACTCTGCTTTGCCTGGCGTAACAATACCAGACTATTATGTCACAAGTGAAATCACTAACATGATATCTGATAAAGAAGGATTAGGATATAACAGGTGAGCTGTGTGACTGAGGAGGGAACATGTTCAAACTGACAGTGGGAAGTAAGTTCCTAATCTCCTGCTCAAATAATAAAAGCAAAAGGTCCAACTTCATAGCATTTCAAAGAGCACTGTGACCACGGAAACACCAGCCTCACTTGTGCACCAAATCATTATTTCAAAAACAACTTCAAAGAGCCACAGGAACACTCTAACCATCACTCCCTGCCAATATCTGCTAAAATTATATCAGCTTCAGAAGGAAGCAAGTTACCCAGCTTTCAGCATGAGACAAACAGCAGCTCAAAGCCATATTTCCTACCAGCTCTGTACATGTCCTACATGGCAGCTCTTGGCTCCGGGAAATTGTCCTGGACAATTGGAATGGAATTCTCTCAGCCATCCATCCTCAAAGCATACACCAAGAAGGGCTTTAATCAATTACTGATGGCTTAGTGTCACCTTAGCTACGTCTACACGTGCACGCTACATCGAAATAGGGTATTTCGATGAATAGCGTCTACACGTCCTCCAGGGCTGGCAACGCTGATGTTCAACGTTGACGTTGCGCAGCACCACATCAAAATAGGAGCTGCGAGAGAACGTCTGCACGCCAAAGAAGCACACATTGAAATAAGGGTGCCAGGCACAGCTGCAGACAGGGTCACAGGGCAGACTAGCGCTTCTGGGGCAACAGCTAGCCGCTCCCTTAAAGGGCCCCTCCCAGACACACGCAGCCTGCACAGCACACGGTCTGCAGAGCCATAGGCACACACACCTCGAGCAACACAGTCATGATGGACCCGCAGCAGCAGCAGCAGCAGCAGCAGCTGCAGCAGCAGCCGCCAGAGGTCCACCCAGCCGCCCCTGCAGGAGCAGTGCTCGCCCTGCTCCATGCCATGCAGGAGGCAGCTGAGCACCTCCTTGCCACAGAGGAGGAGCTTCCCGCAGGGGAGGAGGACGCAACCCCCCCAACCCTGAAGCACCCCGCCACCCCCCCGCCTCATACGCCACCGGCTGTGGAGCTACCCCACGAGCACCGACTGGTGGGAGCGGCTGGTGCTCGGAGAGTGGGACGACGACCGCTGGCTCAGGAACTTTCGCATGAGCTGGCAGACATTTCTGGAGCTCTGCCAGTGGCTCAACCTCGCACTCAGGCACCAGGACGCCGCTATGCGGCGTGCCTTCAATGTGGAGAAACGGGTCAGCATCGCTGTCTGGAAGCTGGCCACTCCAGACAGCTACCGATCTGTGGGCCAGCAGTTTGGTGTTGGCAAGGCCACCGTCAGGACTGTCCTCATGGAGGTAAGAGGACCCACAGGGGGAGGGGGAGGCAGCTCTGGGAGGGCAGGGGGGCCCTGGCAGGGGAGGGCCACACACACCCTGCTCACCACTCATTGGTGCTCTCCCATGTGCTTCCCCTGCAGGTCGTCCACGCCATCAATGCCATGCTGCTCCACAGGCTTGTCAGGCTTGGGGACCCGGATGCCGCCATCGCGGGCTTTGCCACCCTGGGCTTCCCCAGTTGCTTCGGGGCTCTGGATGGGACTCGCATCCCCATCCGTGCCCCGGAGCACAGTGGAGGACGCTACATAAACAGGAAGGGCTACCACTCAGTGGTCCTCCAGGCCTTGGTGGACAGCCGGGGCCGTTTCCTGGACATTTATGTGGGCTGGCCTGGCAGCACCCACGACGCCTGGGTATTCTGGAACTCGGGCCTGTGCCGCCGGCTGGAGGCGGGGACCTACATCCCCCAGCGGGAGATCCCTGTGGGGGACACCACCATGCCCCTCTGCGTCATCGCAGATGCGGCATACCCCCTCCGGCCCTGGCTCATGCACCCGTACATGGGCCATCTGTCTGCCAGCCAGGAGCGCTTCAACCAGCACCTGAACCACGCGCGTCAGGTGGTGGAGCGCTCATTTGGCCACCTCAAAGGGCGCTGGAGGTGTCTCCTCACCCGCCTGGATGCGGGCCCCACCAACATCCCACAGATTGTGGGTTCATGCAGCACCCTACACAACCTGGTGGAGAGCAAGGGGGAGGCCTTCTTTCAGGGCTGGGCTGTGGAGGCCGGCAGGGCTGATGTGCAGCCACCCGCTGCCCCCAGTCGCCAGGTGGACCCTGAAGGGACCCGGGTCTGGGAGGCCCTGCGGGCCCAGTTCAATGAGGCTGCGGGGTGAATGCTGGCAGGCCCCTCCACTGCACCCTCCCCCATCCTCCACAACACTCCCTGCCCCTACGCCCACACCACAGAGCACCCAAGAGCACCCCCCCCCACTTTTCTTGTCAAAATAAAAGCAGACAGTTGTTTGTCAAATCAAACATCTTTTGAACTCTTATTATTAGGGAAATTCTAACTTATATATGTATATATTATAAAAACAGGGATAACATGAAAGGGGAAGACAAGGAAGGGGAGAACTATTTACATGGGGGGGTAAGGATCAGCACTGGAAAACGGGGGTCACAAATACAAACTATTTACAGCAAAAAAATAACTTAAAAGTGGGGGGAATATATACAAAGGGGGGGGCACGTCCTGGGCCCCACACCCCTACAGTCCAGCGCTTGGGGTGGGCAGCCGGGATCCCCGCCTTGGCCGCAGCCCTGGCCGGGGCTGGCTGCGGGCCGGGTGGCCCGGGAGATATGGCCAGCGAGTGTCAGCTGGCCCCAGGTCCCCCTCGGCGGCGGGTGGTGGTGCGACAGCGGACGGCACGGCGGGTGGAGCAGGCAGGGTGGGCGCAGCGGCGGCCGGTGCGGCATGGGGGGCCAGGTAGTCCGCAATGCGGTTGAAAGTCTGCATGTAGGCCCCCCATGCCTCCTGGCGCCAGGCCAGCGCCCGCTCCTGCAGGTGGAGGCGGCATTGCTCCACCAGCAGCCGCTGCTCGGCAACCTCCACCTGCCAGCGGTGGAGGGCCAGCAGCTGGGGGTCCGTCACTGGCGGCTGCTGGTGCTGGGTCCACCGGCTTGCCCGCCGTGGGGCTGGTCGGTCCTCCGCCGAGGGGCTGGCCTGGAGTGATGGCCCCGGAGGGCCTTCCGGGACCACTGACTCCTCGCTGGCGCTCTCCGGTCCTTCCGATGGTGCAGCTGCGGAACACAGGAGCGGGGAAAGAAGAGTGGAGACAGCCGTTAGTGTGGACTCCGAGCCGTGGCCCTTGTCCCCCGACCCCTCTGCTGCAGGTTCCCCATCCCCGTCCCCGGGAGATGCTGCTGTGATGGGGTTCAGGGGTCCCCCTGCACTGCACCCTGTCCACTGGCAGGAGTGACTCTCACTCAGCAGGTATGACAGGAGAGGTTTATTAGGCAACAGATGCCCAGTTTCTCCCAGAAGTGACAGTACAGCAGTCAGAGACGGTCCTTCCAACCCGTCCTGGGGAGAAGACCCTGAGGGGTGCCCCTCTGGGGTGTAGCTTTCCCCCTCCTCAGGCTGGCTGCCTTCTAGCTCTCCCTTCCCCTAGCCTCTAACTGCCGCCCCCGACTCAAACCCAGCTCGGCTCCTCCCTCCTCTTTGCTCAGGGCAGAGGTGTAACCTGCCAATTGTAGCCCCAGGATCATCCTTAGCCACTGGGAGCTATTCAGCTTGTTTCTCATATCTAGCCTGAGTCTTGCACTTGTACTCCCCCCACTCCATCACATGCTGCTGCTGCTGCTGCTGGGTGTCCCACCCCCTCCCCCCGGGGGACCCTCGAGGTTCCGCTCCCCCCAGCCCCGGGGATGGGGCATGGCACTGTCGTGCTGGGGGGGGCAGGGGTTGATGGACTCTTCTGAGGGACATGCCACTGCTGTCCTTGGGGCCATGGTCATCTGGGCATGTGGAGGGCCCTGGTCATATCTATTACCCCTGCCCCTCAACCCCAGGGGTGTGCACTGGGGGGGGGGTACATACCTGACGGTCCACTCCCACGGTCGGGGGACACCCGGTGGGCGGACGCCCGGCTGGAGCTCCGGGACGGCATCATTATTTGGAGCCCGATGTCACTGGAGGAGGAGTCCCCCTCCTCCTGCTCCGGTGCCCCGGGGGTGGGCTTCTGGGGGGGTCCCCAGGGTGCAGAGCTTGCCTCCGGGGCCTGCTGTGGCTCCTCAGCCGAGGTGTCAAGAGTGGCCAGAGGGGAGAAGGTGTGCCGGGGGCCCAGGATGTCCCTGAGCTCCCTGTAAAAGGGGCAAGTGACGGGGGCGGCCCCAGATCGGCCGGCCGCATCCTGGGCCCAGGGGGTAACCCTGCCGCAGCTCCTTCACTTTACTCCGGACATGATCCGGAGTGTGGGCAGGGTGACCCCGGGCGGCCAGGCCCTCGGCCAGCTGAGCGAATGCATCCATGTTCTGCCTCTTGCTCCCCATTACCTGGAGCACCTCCTCCTCGCTCCAGAGCCCCAGCAGGTCACGAAGCTCGGCCTCCATCCAGGAGGGGCCCCGCTGCCGCTTCCCAGGCTGGCTGCTGGGCTGTGAGCCCTGGCTCCCCTTGGGGGGGGTCCCCTGGGAGCGCTGGGGGGGCTGCCGGGTGGCCATCGAGTCGGCTGGGGGTGTGGGTGGCTGCGGGGGAGTGTGCAGGCTCGCCGCGTGTTACTGCTGCTGCCTGCATGCTCTCTCAGCTTCCTGCACAGGAAATGAGGGGGCGGGGACCTTTAAGGGGCTGCTCCATGCGGCCACCATTGAGCTCAGGGGCTGGAGAGAGCGTCTCTCAACCCCTCAGCTGATGGCCGCCATGGAGGACCCCGCAATTTCGATGTTGCAGGATGCGCAACGACTACACGTTCCCTACTTCGACGTTGAACGTCGAAGTAGGGCGCTATTCCCATCGCCTCATGGGGTTAGCGGCTTCGACGTCTCGCCGCCTAACGTCGATGTTAACTTCGAAATAGCGCCCAACACGTGTAGCCGTGACGGGCGCTATTTCGAAGTTGGTGCCGCTACTTCAAAGTAGCCGGCACGTGTAGACGCGGCTCTTCTTTGCAAGGAGAAGAGAGCTCTGGCCAAGAAAATGGATAGCACAACTCTATCTCCCTTGCGGTCCCTATCAAATCCTCGCACTGACTTTTCTTTTTATTCGCATTTACCTCTGCAAGCATAGTTGTGGTCTCACCCCTATTGGTTTGTTTCTCTATGGCTTCAGAGCTGGTTTTGTCTGTAATGTTTCTTGTATCACTGATTGTATCATTGCCACCTAATGGACTACATGGAGACAGATATTACCCCCTGTTCCTTTGCTAGAGAGTTGGGGGGACAGAGAGGTGGGATAATTTAATGATTTGAGCACAGGTGTAGACTGGTGCACACAATAACCAGCCTAGGACACAAGTAGCAGGCTGGTCCTCATTAAGATCGTGAGCTTAATGAGCAGGACCCTCTCCAATCATGGGGTCCTGCAGAACCTACTCACCCACTAGCAAACGTCTGCTGCTGTCACAGGGGAACTGTATCATTGCCCTTTTCTGGTCCCAAGTTCCCTGGTGGCTCTGGGGTCCTCATTTATACCCCCTACCAGGAAATCATCTTACATAATCACTGGATACCATTCAGCTGGATCTGATGATGCCCAGCACTTGCCTGCTGTGATCTTCTCCTTAGTAGAGCTGGCTGGTGCTCTGGCTGTTAAAAGGTCACAGTGCCACATTAGAAAAGGAAGGGAAACTAGCCAGGTTTCACATTCAGCTGGTACACACGGATACAGCCCGTCAACACCTCTTACTTTCTCCAGCATCTAAGCTTTCATTTTGAACAAAACAAGTCTTTCGCTATTATAGCTGCTGAGAGAGCCTCAAACCAAGTGTATCAGATAAAGTGATGTCCATCTGAATTAGTAAAATGTGAAACAATAACTCAGAGGTGTGGACTGCCCCTTCATCTCACAGCACACTGACTTGATGCTCAGAGACAAGGCTGATGGCATTAGTCATCTCATGTTTCATCAATGTCCAGAAGGAAGGGTAGGGCGAATTTTATTATGAAGTCTAGTGCAGTTTACTGAGAGCGACAACTCATTCTGGCACCATGGGAAGGTGGTTTGGGAAAATATTGCTATTTACCCTATCACTCACTGGTGAAGCTGAACCCAAAGAACATAGGAGAGTCCTGCAGGGAACCCAAGTCCCCCACAGGGAGGCAAATTCAAGATCTCCATTAGGACATAAGAGCCTCATCAAGGGCCTGCCTAGAGCTGAACAGTTCCTTTCCTTCCATTGCACACCCCTTTACATCACTGTAAAGTGAGTCACTTGATTTTGTTGGATGATACCTCTACATTTTATCTCACCAACCCTCCCCCAGATCCTCAGTTATGATGGGCGGGAGTCTTATCCATTTCGGTGAGGGAGAAATGAAAAATTGCTTCTTCCCCCTGTTCCAAAGTGCCAAGACTGTCCATGCTAAGAGAATTAAAACTGAAGGCCTGAACCCTACATTTTATACACACATCCCAAATCTGAAGTAGGAATCTGGGTACCACATGTTAGACAACCTCACAGCCTTCACATAAGAGAGTTTAATGTATAAACATGCATATATAAAAGGTTGCAGAGCAGATAGGAAGAGGATATAGAAGTGCATGAGAAAAGAACAAATGTGAGAAGCAACAAAGCCATTTATATTTATGGTGTTAATTTTTCCTCACTCTTAACTTCTTAGTCTCTCTTTCTGAAGGACAGAAGACATTACATGTATAATTATCACTGCCAGTTGGGTGATACTGGAGAGAACCAGGGACTCTGATCTTGAGATTCTATCCCCGTGGCCCCTGCCAGCCTGCTCCCTTGTATACCTTTCCTGTCCTTTAACTGTTCTCAGCAGATGGATTTATTGCTCTCATTTGCCTAATATAGCCATGGAGTCCCCATCTCCTACAATTAAATATAGTAGAGGGATGGTACAGCTGGTACCATAGTGGCCAGAGTACTGGCTCAGTTCTGAGGCCCTAGCACTCTGTTACACAGGCAGATGCCTCAGCTGTACTTAGCAATGCAGGTAGGGTGGGGATGAGGAGATGGTCAACTAAAATAAATGTCCTAGGAAACTATAGTTGGGGTCCTTACAGACATGGTTCAAGTCACACTTACAAGACAGGGCAATTACTGATCATTACCATCATCCTTGGAAATGGTGCCCCCTGAAGGTTGGGGTTCTGGCCCAGCAAAGGCCTTTATGCTGAATGAATTCTTCTCTCAACCTGAATAGACATAACTCATGTGAATCCCCTCAAATGCTCCTCCCCCTCAAAACATGTGAGGTGTAAGAAGTACTCAGCTCTCTCCAGGTACCATGAGGTTTCAAAAGTTTGGAGGAGAAAACAATAATGCCAAGTAACATAAGGGCTTGCCATGTCCTCCCTCCACATGTGAAGGGGGTGCTGCTTCTGCCATAGCCACAGCTCTTGACTTCACTGGTACTGTTTGTCCTGACACTCATCTTATATGCTTCCTTTCTCATATTAATTAAATTATACTCCTGCTTATATTCCTTCTGCCTCTTTAAACTATCCCACTACCTCCTTGGTACTTGTATTCCTTCAAACAGCATACAGTTAGGTCCTATCTTGCCCATTTAGTGACAGGAGATACTTTCTCTCTTTCTTTTTCGCTTCCAGGAGATACTGGTACATGCCCATTTGGTCACAGAATGAAGGGAGAGAATTTGTTTCAGTCATTGAATGGGCCTCTGAAGAATGCAGTATTTACAGGACACACAGGCCGTGTCTACACTTAGCCAAAATTTCAAAAGGGCCGTGCTAATGGCCAAATAGGAGAATACTAATGAGGCACTGAAATGAATATTCAGCACCTCATTAGCATGCTGCCAGCTGCAGAACTTTGAAAGTTCCGTGTTTTGCCTGCATGCGGCTTGTCTACATGGGGGCCTTTTTGAAAGGACCCCGCAAATGTTGAAATTCCCTTATTCCTATCAGCTGACTTTTGAAGTGCCACAGCCTGCAGCATACAAATGAGGTGCTGAATATTCATTTCAGTACCTCATTAGTATGCTCTGATTTGGCCATTAGCATGGCCCTTTCGAAATTTTGGCCAAGTGTAGACATAGCCACAGTGAGGTAAAGAAGCCAAAGAGAGTTAGGCACACAACACCTGGTGAAAATCTGTGCAAAGGAATGTCTAGCGCTCTTGGTAAAATAGGAAAACCCAAGGCCTTGCTTGCATGACAACAACAGGGTCATGTCCTGAAACTGAACATGCAATGTGAAATGTTACCAACAGCCAGTGACATAGCCTCTGAAGACAAGGACGGCAAGAAAGAGCTGATGATGATTTGGGAGACACTGTTAATGTCCAAATTACAAAAAGAGTTTAAGTCCTTTAGTTTGATCTCTTCCTTCACTGCCTCTCCTTAACTCCAGTGTCCTTCCTCTTTTTTGTCATTTCCGCTTTTTTCCACAGTTGTAGTTTGTCTTTCAGACCCTCAGCACCACCTTCCCCTGTCAGATACTCTGCCAGCTCTGGAGCTACCCCACCAGCTCAGAGTGGTGGGAGCACCTGGTTATAGGGGAGTAGGACAACAACTGGTGGCTCTGGAATTTCCAGAGGTGGCAACTGATGTTGATGGAGCTCTGCCAGTGGCTGTCCCCCACTCTGAGACATCAGGACACCCAGATGTGGCGTGCTGTCCCTGTAGAGAAGAGGGTCGCAATAGCTGTCTGGAAGCTGGCCACTCCAGACAGTTACCGCTCTGTGGGACACCAGTTCGGTGTGGGCAAAGCCACAGTTGGGGCCGTTCTGATAGAGGTAAGCAGGCTCGGCCATGCACCCATCAGGCGAGCATGCAGCCCCCATCCTGTGATCTGGGGTGCGTGCCCTGTCGGGTATGTACCTGATGGTCCACCACCGAGGTCAGGGGATGCCCGCCTTGGCTGATGCCTGGCTGGAGGTGTGGGACTGGACATCAATGACCAGGTCCTCCTGCTTGCTGCACCACTCGGCAGCTGGCTGTGGCCCTGCTGGCATTGGGCTGGCTGATGGTCCCATCTTGGCAGGGTCCTCAGGCTGGGGGCTCCTCTGCCGAACTATTGAGGATGGTGGGTGTACCTGGTCCAGGGTGCAGACAGGGTGGCCACAGGTTCTCAGGCCAGCTAGGTGAAAGCAGCCGCATTCTGCCACTTCATGCTCATTTCATGAAGGATCTCCTCCTCCTGCCATAGGCCCAGCAGGTCTTGGAACTCATGCACTGTCCAGGAGGGGGGTCTCTCCCCCTGGCTGGACCCCTGGGAGCCCTGGGCATGCTCGGAGCAGGGGTTCTTGGGCTCCTTATGTCCCTGGCTGGTGGCCTTGCTGCTCTGGTAGCATCTGGGGGTCTTGCTGAGGCATGCAGGGGCACCATGTGTGACAGCAGCTGTCCGCACACTCTCAGCTTCCTGCAACAGGGTTTCTGGGTGTGTGCAGCTCTAAGGGCTGCTGCATACACTGACCATAGAACCCCGCAGGAGCTGGGCAGCACATCTCTGTGTCCCGGTGGATCAGCACCATGGCAGACCCTGTTCTTTTGAAAGAGTGGGTCTCAGAGCATCTTCACACTCTGTCTTTCAAAATAAGCTTTTTAAAGGGGTGGCTTTTCCTATTTCACATTTGGAAGAGCACTTTCGGAAGCTGGGCTGCATTCCTTTGATTTAATTTTCGAAAGAACGCACAGCATGTGTGGATGTATCACATGCTCTTTCGGAAGAGGGCCTGGACTTTTGAAAATAATGCCTAGTGTAGATGCAGCTAGTCTGTATAGCAGGCCTGTAAAGCAAATCGTTTCTTTATCATTTTTCATTTAATATATTCTGCCAACCAGTTTTCTAACTTTTATGTTCATGTTTGTAAAGAAAATGCAGAAAACAATTTATCTGTAATTTGTTGTAAGAGTCACCGTCAATATAAAAGTTATGTACTTAAAAAAAACCTTTACCTTGTTACCAACAACTCCTTGGCTATGTCTACACTAGCCCCCCCCCTTCGAAATGGGGATGCTAATGAAACAGTTCGGGATATGCTAATGAGGTGCTGCAATGAATATGCAATGCCTCATTAGCATAATGGCAGCCACAGCACTTCGAAAGTGCCGCTTTCGATCACGCGCACCTTGTCTACACAAGGTCTTTTTCGAAAGGACCCTGCAGATGTTGAAATCCTCTTATTCCTGTAATCAAATAAGAAAAAAGGGATTTCGAAATGTGCAGGGTCCTTTTGAAAAGGACCCCATGTAGACACCATGTGATTGAAAGCGGCAGTTTCGAAGTGCTGCGGCCACAATTATGCATATGCAGCACCTCATTAGCATCTCCAGAGGTGTCTGATTAGCATCCCCCTTTTGAAAGGGGGAGGGGCTAGTGTAGACATAGCCCTTAAGTCTGAAAGCATTATAAATGTAATTACTTCTGTTTCAATCATAAGATGGTAGTCTCTTCTATATTTCTTTTTTGGTTGTAATAAAACTGTATTACACTAGCAAAGTCTCTGAATCAATTAAAAACTTTCACTTATTATTCCTTATTTCTAGTGCTGCAAGAATATATTTTAATTTGCCAAGACCCTGTTCTCATTGATAATTTAGTCAGTCATATTTCTCCCATTATTAGTCCTGACTGAATAATATATAATAGTAATAATAATAATATATTCAATTCTCCTGTCAAATAACAAGTGATTCTTTTTCACCAAGTTGAGTAATCTCCACTAAGCAGGGCCAATAAAGAAATGGGCTTTAGGGGCTGTAGCCCAGGGCTCTGTGCTAAGGAGGGTCCACAGGCTGCAGCCATTAAATCCCCTGTGTTCGGGGACAGCCTTTCCTGGTTGGGAGGTGTCTCCATGCCCTGCTTTTCCTCTCACCCGCTCCATGCTGCCCTCACTGCCAAGCCCATGGGCTGGGAATCACAGCTCATGGGAGGTGCAGCAGACAGTGCTGAGCCACCTGCTCCCCACAACCAAATGGGAGCTTCCTCAGGTAAGTGCCCCACATGCCAAACCCCACTAGTTCCAGCTCAGAGCCTCCTCCTGCATTCTCAGTCCCTAACTCTCACCCAGACCCCACATTCCAACCCAGAGCGCCAGCCCTGAGCTTGCTCTAGTGCCCTAACTTCCTCCTGGCCCCTGCACCTCCACCCCCTGCTCTAGACCTGAGCCCCTCCCATATCCTAACCCCCAGATTCTGCCCCGACCTTAGTCCTGTCCCACACCCTAAGTCCCTAATTTTCTCCCAGACCTCACCTCGAATCACAGCCTCAGCCCTGAGCCCACTCCAGCACCATACCTCCTTCTACACCTGCACCCTAGCCCCCTTTTCACCCTAACTCCCACCCAGACCCCCTTACCCCAACCTCCTGCCCTAAGCCCCCCTCACACTCCAACTCCCTTGCCCCCATCCTGAAGCCTCCTCCTCCACCTCCAAACCCTCATCCCCAGCCCACGTGCCCATTTGGAGCTCTCACCCCCTCCCACTTCCACCCTCCCGGCTCAGCCCACCACCCTCTCCCACAGCCTCAACCCCTCAGTTTTGGACCACCCTGGAGCCTAGGGGGCCCCAGAAAATCTAATAGCTATGTTAGAGTTAATCTGGCCCTGCCATTAGGGTAGGTTTAGTAGGCTGCAACCCTGAGCCTTTACATTATTTCCAGCCAGTTCATCCCAGACTGTCAGATAAACAAAAATTAAAACAAAAACCTTCACAACACCTCGTTTCTTTCTTTACAGGAACCTCTGTTTTTCAATGTTCTTCACAGTTTGGAGATGGAAGCAGAGTCAGACCACTCAATCTCATTCTCCCTGGCACATAGAGGTTGGCAGGTAATCCTCTTCCTACCTCTGTCTCCCCCACCCTATAATGGAAGAGTAAAACCGAACGCTGCACTTCTTCCTAGAACTTGTCCTTTTTGGCTGAGAAGAAAGAGGATCCTGCCTTGCCCCATTCTGGACTCAGGTGCAAAAGAGAACAGCAGCCTGGGGTTTTTCCAGATGCTGTTACACTGGAACCATGTTTTTTCTCTCAGCATATTCCTCTGCTGTTCTCTAGGTCTTGGTCTATCTCAGAACTACTGAAGCCTGGCCCCCAAGACTTCCCCCTCTGGCCTTATAGGGTTAATACTTCCTATTACAAAGAGAATTTTCAAAAGCACAGGGGGATGTATCTGCACTAGGAAAAAGGGAGTGTTTTTAACTCATGAGAGCTAACAGGTGGTAACTAGCATGATGTAAAACCTAGTAAAGACAAGGCAGTTTGTAGTTTTAACATGCAGCAGTTAAAGACTGCAGGAAACTTATACAGGTGGGAGCATTATAATGTTAGGCCACAAAACCCCAGCACACATGAGAGCAAGTCCCTGAGATCAGCTGTAGGAGGATGGAGCGGCCTGAGGTCTCCTTGACGGCAGACACAGACGTGGAAGAGAAAGCGCGCCTGGAGCTTATTTCCATTGTATCGCCCAGTAATAGCTCCACACTGACCGACTGTGTGTGTGTGCGCGTGCACGCATGCAGGTTTGGTGATGAGATGGGGGAGAGCTGCTGGCGGTACTGTGGTATCTGGGAGAAAGCATGAGGTAGGTGGTGATGGCGGGAGCCTAAGGTAACGTAGTGTACGTATGCTTGACAGCTAGAGTGGGTGGCAGCTCCTGGGCTGAGAGGGTAGTTGCATCCCTGTCGTTGCTCTTCCCAGCTATTGTTCCATGGGGGCTGTGAGCCACCCAAGGGTAACCCCCATTGTATGGGAGAGTTCACCAACAGAAAGTGCTGCTAACATTCCATCCGCAACCAGGCAGCCATGACCACTCTGGAGCTCACTCTTATAGATGCCGAGGGGGACATTTAAACAAAATAAAGGGAGACAGTAGTGCCGTTTCTGGTGGGCTTACAACCTGCTTCTGACAGTGCTCCTGTGGTGAGAGCCCTAACACAATGTCCAGGGAGGATTCATTTTGGCCACTCTGCAGATGGTACCATTTTAAGAACAAGTAGCCGTTTGAGTTAAAAAGCCACCAAGTTAAAGGAGCGGTATTTACTGGCAGGCTCGTCTCTGCTGGTTGGGTTTGGCTGCAACTGTGTTTTATTTTTACTTGATTTTTTCTTAAAATTTTTTTTATGAAGAGGACTCACTGGAGTCAGTTAGTGCTGGGTAATATTCTTAGGTAAACCTGACCCATGTGAGCTCTCTGTCAAGTAACTGGCAACAGGCAATAAAGACCAGTGTCTTTTCAGCACAATTTTTTGTTCCACCTTTATAATAGAGGTTACCTAGAATTCACTCAGTTCTAGCCACAATGAGGTTTAAATTAGACAAGAAGCTGTCTGGGGCAAGGGCCATAACTTCTTGTTTGTTTATACAGGGCTCAATACATTGGGCCCCTGGTCCAGATAGAAAACTTTGACAGTATCACATTATAAATAAAGATGATAACTTACGTGGCAATGGCAATAACCAAGGAGTCAGCACAGACATACATCATTTCATATTGCTGTGATCAAGAGCACAAACATTAAAGAATGTGGGTGTGCTTATAAATTAAAGATGATCATTATCTTTATGGTTTTTCTCATGGGCTATGTCCACAGGGGAGGCTTTTTCTGGCAAAAACGGGCTTTTGTTGGGAAAAACCACAGAGCAAAATGCGCTTTGTTGACAGTTTGTCACCAAAACCCAGCACATCTGCCAGGAGCATTACACCTCTCCCCGTTTAGGTAGAACGCCTCCCACAACAGTGCTCTTTCATCAAAATAGCTGTGTAGATGCGTCAGGGCCTTTTTGTCAAGAGACAGGCTTCCAGTTCACTGGGTAGCCCTGTTTGCTGAGCTTCCAGTCAGTCATTCTGTGGAGAGAGAGCCGGACAGTCTGGCTGCTCTCTGTTGACAGAGCAGATTGCTTTTTTGATCCATTTTTATGTGTAGACACAATCTGTTAACACAAGTTTTGCAGGGAAATCCCTTTCAACAGTCACTTCTGTTGACAGAGGCTTCTTGTGTAGATGTAGCCATGGTATGGAGGAAATGCAGGACACATTTACAAGCAGTCAGTGCTAAAGCTGGGTGAAATTTTTGATCCAAACCTATTTTTTAAAGAAAAAAATGCAGATTTAGTGACAATGATATATTTGGCATATTTGTGTATGTTTCACCAAAGTGTTTCAGGATCCTCCCCCGCCCCCCCCCCCCCAAAATCCCCCAAACAGTAAAATATTTGCTGTTGCACTGTCAGATTAAATATTCAGATTTTTCAATTTGAAACAATTTTGCTTCAAAATTTCCTTCAATTTTATTTAAAATACTATCCAAAACATTGTAAAATGGTCAAAAATCTGTAGAAAATACTTCAGTTTTGTCAAAACCAAACATCTTGTTTGACCAAAAGTAACTTTTACAAAAAAGAACCCTTTTGATTTGCCAACATTTTTAAAAAATTTCACATTGGTTCAACCCCAAATCATAGTTTCTTCCCCTATTTTTCAGAATTGCCAGCAAACTGAGAAATCCATTATTCACACAGCTCTAATTCCTACCTCATTGTATTATCCCCTGAAGCACACCTTGAATCGTTGCGCTATCCTGTACCTGTCATGCTGACCCCCCTGATTTATCTTGCAGTTGCCAATACCTTTATCATTGGCATCAACTCTGTGTTGTCAATTAAAAGGATTACCTTTCCCAGCACACAGCTCTAAATATAATGTAACTCAGTTTATCTGAAGTACATTTTGGTATTATTTCCATTATGCAAATATAAATTTATTATCCACTCATTATGCTTTGACTACAGGGTTGCTAATTAGAGGCAATTTAGCTGACTTTAAAAATATCCTTCCCTTTTCTTACACTTTCACTAACTTGAAAACTGTACAGAACACACTCAAGCCCAGTGTCAGCAAAGAAAACGTGCCATTAACAGCTCTGTTTTAATCATCTTAATTGACTTTTATTATGTAGAAAACCACACAAATTATTCTAATGACTTCTGTCTGGTGTCAGGAGTGTGAAAGATAAGGGGCAGTTTATTTTAATCATTTTTGTAATGCTATTATAGCTCAAATGTTACATAAATTTGATGCACTTGGCTAGCTTAAATACCCAGTTAGAGAATTCCGTTTGTAAAGGTATGTGACCACGGAAAAGAAACTGCTTCAGGAAACAGAGATAGCCGTGCTAGTCTACATACTATCAAAACAAAAAAGCGGTCCAGTAGCACTTTAAAGACGAACAAAATAATTTATTAGGTGATGAGCTTTCGTGGGACAGACCCACCTCTTCAGATCATAGCTTTACCAGAACAGAATATTGAGTCTGTTCTGGCATGGCTATGATCTGAAGAAGTGGGTCTGTGCCACGAAAGCTCATCACCTGATAAATTATTTTGTTAGTCTTTAAAGTGCTACTGGACTGCTTTTTTGCTAGAGGAAAGTTGGGGTTGTTTAGAACCTGGACTATTTTCAGAATTAAGGCCCATATGCCTAGAACAAGAACTCGGTTGTTTTGAAGCCGAGTCTGTGCATCTTCTCTCACACCGAGGCTTACACAACTAAACCAGGAGGGGATTAAAGGAAGCAGGGAAAGAGCCAACAATAGCAACAGAATGTCTTCCCAGGATTCCAGCCCAGTAGCATCAAGAGACTCGCTTGATAAACTTTCTCAAAGCCACCACCCTGCACAGCCATTGGCCCCCCACTTTAGCCACATGACTTTTGTGGGTTGGAAAGGGAAGCAGAGAGATCCCAGAATGCACAGAGGAGTAAATGTCTCCTCAGGCTACATTAACTTCATGCTGCACTCATTCTAGTTTTCCTGCAGTTCCTGGCAGGGAGCATAGTGCGTCGCACAACTCTGCTCCAGCTCCTGTGCTCACTTCTTGGCCAAGCCTTGGTTTTTCAAATCACCAAAGGGGAAAGGGGATTTTTTTTCTGCTGAGAAGGAAATGTGTAGGGAGCCACGATGCCATCAGTGATCGCAAAAGTCTTAATCCCTGCAAACCTTTCACTAATGTCTGCATAGGGAAAGAGACATTAGCTTTAAAACAGCTGCTAGTCCATCTGGACATCTCTGATGATGGCCATTTGCTTTTGCTTCTGTTAAGAGATTAACATGCCATTTTACAGTAATTTTGTTAACTTTTCTTTCTTAGATACTCATTTACCTAAACACCTTTTTAGTTACTGTTAAGAAAATCAAACTATGCTCTGCTGCATTCAGTCATTTTTTTTCTCCTGTAGACTTTGTCCCTGTATGTCAATATATGTGATTCCTATCACATGTACAGGGGAGAGGGAGCAACCTTATTCTATTAGTGTTGGGGGCACTGAGATTTTGCATACACAGGTAGTTCTTTCCATCTTATCACCAACACCTTCCATTCAGGTGCCATTTTTAGCACTTCAAAAATATACTTTATCCAAGGGTTTAGGAGTGCTCGGAATTCTCCAGAAGTATTTCCACCCCAGGTCAAGAGAGAGAAATCAAACGTTATTGCTAACAATAAAGAAGAGTCAACTATCAGAAGCATAACTTGGAAGAGACTTCTGCAAACTTAACGATCAAACACCAGACTCTCCACCCTATGAACGCTAGGGGTCCCCAGTGGACTTTCAAAAGCTTGAGGAATAAAAGAGGAGACTAGCTTTCTTGAGCTTTTGTTGAGAATAAATCCCAATACCTCACAGTATGTTCCCATGCTAAGCTCTCTTGATACCAGGGACGAAAATAACAAGGGTTAGGGTCAGTGTTGTGCCTGTAAGTATGTCGGGTTCTCTGAGAACCCTAAATTCTCTCTCTCTAGAGCCAAGTTGCAAAGCTTATTGTCAATTTAATTCATAACATAAGTATTATTCTGATGGCAGGTATGGTTGTTTTAAATTAATCCCTCTTGGAAATTTTATCTTTAATTTCTTGAGGGAGTTTAATGTTCATGTAACTGAGAAATTTAATAGCTTTGGCTATAATCCAGTTTAGTGCTGGCAGGCTCTGGGAAAGCTAAACCTAAAACACCCCTTCTGCTTTAGACCTGGTCTTCTGTTGGATAGAGGTGATGGTTTTGTGACATTGCAAGCCTGAGGGAAAAGTGACTATGATAATATCACAGAACTCATTTGGATTTGGGATTTGAACTGTCAAATATCAGTCAAATAGCCAAAATGCAAGGAATTACTGCACCAGCTATCCCTTGGACATTTGATACAAGCCAGAGGAGAACAGGCCCTATGTTAGGATTAAGCTAAAGTTCATGGTTCAAGGCTAATCCATTCTAAATTAATGAATGGGTTCACAGTGAACAGCTTCCATACCTCACAAGCTACTCCCATACCATTTTCTGTGCTTGTTGAACAGTGGAGACCTTGGGTGACTCACAGCTCTTCCCCACCCCCTCCAAATTTTGGCTCTTCTTATAAAATGTTGGCCACAACTGTGTTAGAAATTTATTTTCTCATCATTTCCATCTACCCTTTTCCTTTAGACCTCTCTCAACCTCAAAAATCTCATGGGCTGGTTCAGTTTTGTAGATTCTAATCAAAGCCACTCCAAATTTGAAGGAGCTCAGTTTCAAGGTTATGGCTTATCTCCAAAATGCAAGAAGTAGGGGAAGGGGGATTGTGGGGATCTTTCTAAAACGGTTAAAAAAAAATTATGCCATTTAAGTCTAGATTGTGGCTTTGCTCAGAGAGGCACATTTCCCCCTTGCTCCAGAGAGAGCAATGAGAGTATTGCTGTTAGTTTATAAAAGCAACAAGTTACTCTAATCTGTATTTGAGTCAACACAGCTGTGCTGGCCAGTGCATTGTGGGAGCACAGCCAAACCTCTGCCCCTTGCCCATCTCTTGTGGAGTTAGCAACTGCATTTACTCCTTGGCACACAGACTCTGGTTGCCTCAATGGGGACATAATGTATTGTTTCTCTGATTTGGAGCCACTCACTGATTTTAGAGTTCAGCTACAAACAATGAAGTGATCACTTCCCTTGGGTAGAAAACATAACATTTCCACATGACACCAGGTCCTTCAGCATTGTGGTGCATTCTCTTAGGGTCCAGCTGCCTGAAGAAGAAAAGAAGCAAACCATTCTGCTTTCGTCCAAGCTGCGGTCCTTTCATGGTCTCATTAAAATTTCTACCACTAACATTTGTTTCACATTATCTTTGGCTTTTTCCTTACCGCTCTCTTTCCTTCTTCTTCCTTGCTCCCAGTCACCATTTTCTGTGTTTTGTCTCATTTAGACAGCACACATTTGAGGGGTGGCACCATATCTGCTTCTGTCAAGTGTCATGAAAACTGGGGACTGAAGTTCTTCTAAATAAATATTTTGCAGATATTTAAATATTTAATCAAATAAAAGAGCAGGAGTAAGTTTTCTGACCCATGGGTGAACAGATGTCTTAGATATCTAAGTGGTCACAGTACAAAGCAGGGAATTATGGGCATTCACGTGCTCTGACTCATCATCCTAGGATCTTTCATCTGAGGACGTGTGTTGAAGGCCACCTTTCTACAGGATAAAATATCTGCAGTACATGGAACTCTATTCAGCTTAAACTCACCTCCATGGCTATTTTTCCTCCAAGAGAACAATAGGTTGGTCCAGAAGCTAGAGGTTACATCTACACTGGAAGCATTTGTCTACAAAAGTTACTGTTGGAAGAGATGTGCCGACAAAACTCCTGTCAACACATCATGTCTACACATAAAAGCAGATCTATCTTTTGATCCGCTCTGTTGACAAAAGGACCCCATGGAGCATCTACACAGCTTTTTTGCTGACAGTTTCTGTCAACAAAATGCATTTTGTGTGTAGATGCACCGCAAGTTTTGTCTACAAAACCTCAGTTTTGTTTACAAAACCCTCTAGTGTAGATGTAGCCTCTGAATGGGATATCCAAATTTTGAGGCAGCAGAAGCTGGCTTTGGCAGTTTTTCAGAAATGGAACATCTCCCCCTGCTTTGCATGTGCATTCACACCACATTTTTTAGAATCACAAATACAAGCACACAACCATGTTTTTTTGTTGTGTGCAAGGAAGCTTGCAATTGAAAAGCTGTCATACAGAACAGCGAAAGTGCATTTTGCTCTAGTTGTATTCTAGAAAGGTTTTCTCTAAGCCCTCTAGCAGCTACTTTGCATTAAGTCAATAGTCAAAATGTATAAGTTTTTGTACAAAAAAATCACGATCCATAGTCAGATTTAAAATAAGTTAAACACCCACCTTAACGTGGGTATAAATAACTGGAGAACCACCTCAGAAGGAACATGTTGCTGGAAGGTTCAGACACCAGGAAAGGCCTAGAGATCACATTACCAATTCCAATACAGTTAAGCAGCATATTGTGTAAGGTGATCCTTTAGAAAGACATTAGTAATACAGGCTGCACCTCTCAAATCAGTACTGTCTCATTTGGCAACATCTGTGGTCAGGCAGGATGTTTGGATGTTCCAGGACCAACATACACTGGGCTGGGGCTGGAACCTTTCCTGCCCTGACTAGATGGGTCAGGGGCTGGATTCCCTCCCCTGCCTGCCCTGCAGGGCCAGGGGACAGAGCCGGAGTCCCCTGGCTGCTCTGCAACAGCTAGGAGGCAGGTGCTGGAGCTCTGTGGCAGCTGCAGGGGGCCAGGCCTTGGGTTGGAATCCCAGAGGAGGGAGGCTGGTATCTGGGGCCACAGCAACCCTGGGAGTTGAGGACCGTCTGTGGGCAGAAGTCCTGGACTTTCCCTTGCCCAGCCAATCCTCTTCAGGATCTGTCAGATCCCACCGTGCAGGACAAGGGAGGTGCAACCTGTAGTCCCATCCGTAGTGTGTGGCTATTAAGGGGACAGGTAATTTTCATAACAGAGGGGTATGTGTGTGAAAATTAACTCCCTTGTTATTGTTACATTAGGTACAACAAGATGGTTGATGCTGTGCACCCTTCCAGAGGTGGCAACTTTTCAGTACTCGCTGCTGTTTATGTAACTTATGAAACACGCTACTCTGAAAGGCATGATGTATAAAATGTATTGCATTTGTCCTTCCGTAATTTTGCTGCATACCATACTAATACGTGTATTAGCACAATATGGTCTTCTGTGCCAGGCATTGTTCTGGGCATAGTAATTGCCTATTTGCTACAGCACTTCTATCACAATTTGTCTCTCACTATTCAGTTTCATCTCAATTGTCCGAAGCTCAGTTATCCAAGACTTCCTATTGTACAAATTAGGGACACTAGTCCTAATATTTATTAAGTAAATTGAAAAGTCCACTGATCCTCTAAAAATCACAGTTTCCAAATGTATTCAATCCTTTCCCCTCTCCTCAACTGGCATTTAAATAACTGAAGTTTATTTTTAATGGCCAGCTGAAAAATAAAGTGGACCCAATATACGCAATGTTAGAGCAGTAGTTTGAAATATATAGCACTTTGGAAATTATATGATATTCAAGTATAAAATACATAAATTTGTACTTTTGCACAAATGTTGATTCTATTATTGTTTCATTGTGTTAGGCAGCATAAATGAAAAGGTTATAAAAACTGCAATACTGATCAGTGCATTTTCACCGATGCAGTTCCAAAATCATCACCATCTTGGCAAGCAATGTCTCACTAATACAAGGACATGTCCAGAGCTTTTTTTGTGCTGGTACTTGCCGGAACTGAGTACTGGAACCTTGTCACTCCCAGCCATGAGACTGATTGAGAGGGGTTGGAGCAGGGAGTTGGCTGAGTACCTGTTCCTCTTTTGTAACAAAAAAAAAATTGCACTGGGCATCTCACATCCTGTATCTAGAGCCTTCACTTTCTGGGGAGGGAAAACAACAAAGCTGAAAGAGTGAAGAAACTACAAAAATGGAAAATGAGCGCAATATAAATATTGCAGGCACAAGAAGCATAATGCTTTCTATCTAGTGTCAGTCATTACTTTGCCAAGATAGCTCCAAGCAAGAGAACACATATCAGCAATACAGTATAAGATAAATGCTGTTTGTAATATCTCATCAACCTCAGGGTGAATACTTTAGTAAAACATCAATATAACATTATTGCCTCTAAGACATGTCATATTGCACAGAGCCTTTTATGGATTAAGCATCTGAGAGTAATACAGTGAAAAAAAGGGACTGCCAATAGTTACAGTCACTTGTTCCACATAAAAGTAACGCAAAATTACGATAAAGGAAAACTTAGGGTCTGCAGCTAGTCTGGATGAAGAACTGTATCAGAGGGGTAGCCGAGTTAGTCTGTATCCCTATGGCACCTTGTAGACAAACAGCTTTTTTTGGAGCACATGCATCTGACAAAGCGGGTCTCCGCCCACAACAATTTATGTTCCAAAAATCTGTTAGTCTACAAAGATGCCACAGGACTTCTCGTTGTTTTTGTGGCTCTGAACCTTTTCATCCATCTGAAGCACCATAACTACGGGTACAGGTTGAACCTTTCTAATCCAGAACTCTCTCATCTTGCAAACTCTGTAATCCGCCATGATTTGAATTAGCCAGATAGCCACTTATCAAGGGTGTATCCAAGTTTCCCATGGTCACATAATGTTTCTTTACACACACCAGTCCATGGTTTTAGTGCTCTGTGCTTTTATTCCGCTGGAATTTATCCCTAAATGTCTTTGAAGAGTCCAGTAGACAATTGAAGTATTAGTAATGTGCTAGAAAATATTGACCTCCCATTTAGTAAATTCTCTCATCCAGCACTGGTCAGGTCCCAAGCGGGCCAGACAAAAGAGGTTCAATCATGTAATGGAAACTTTTTCCCCTTGAGTAGTCTTCATAGTCTAAGAGCAGAGTGCTTGGCACTTTATAAACACATATTATTATAAGATCCTCTGGGCACAGACTTTTTCCTTATTCTAATTCAGGCAGAGACAATGGAAACAATCAAAGATTGGACATTAAAGTCAAAGCAGACAGATCTAGGTTTGATAGGAAATGTAAAGGGCCAGGGAAGTAAGTTTTAAGGAAAACTTGAGGGAGGCCACTTGAGTTACAAGCTAACTGCCCTGCAGAAGACCCCCTTTCTAAACTTTGAAGAACAGAACACTTATGTCAGAGATATAATCCAAAAGTAGCAGCATGGGAAGGACAGTATTCATATAAATAAAGAAAAAGACAATCATATGCATAAATAGGAAACAATGAAAAAATGCAAGATACAAACCAACCAACCAAAACCAAACAAACAACTCCTCTCCTTATGTGCATTTGCATGGGATTAATCCCACCTTGTGAGATGTTGGACATCCTTTCTGTAAATGACTGACTCCAACGGCAGCTGAGACCCAGTATCTTCTGGGAAAAGCTCAGCTCCTCACCAGCCTGAGCTCAGTCTGGGGATTTTCTAATCACTAACATTTACTAGGAATAAAAATATTTTATGCTAATTAATTTATTTTTATTTTAAATAATTGTTTCCTCAGTTTAACTTTCTTTAAGTGTAGCAGTTCAAGTGTTTTCATCTCTAATATGCTTAGCATAGCATTGTCTAGCTGCTGGGCAAGTATTACAAGAAGGAGATGTCCAAAAGGACAGGCAAATTCCCCAGACCACTCTGGGTTGATCTGAGGCATTACCTATTGTTAGTATGTGATAGAATTTCTTTCTGCCCTTGTTCTTTGCCAGATCTTATCGGTGACCTGAGGACGATGAAAATAGGACTTTTCTGTATTCATTTGGGAGAGTGTGGCACAGCCTCCAGCTTGTTGCCTAGAAGATTTGATGTTCCCCCTCCCATCTGAGTCCTTACTTAGACCATGTTGAATGCAGGGGGGCACACAACTGTGTAGAATCGGGGTTCCTCAGACTGTCTGGATCTAAGGGATCTGGGTACCACTTCAGCAAAGTACACGCTTAACTTTAAGCATCCTATGCAAGGCCATTCCTATACAGCAAAACACCTAAACAAGTAGGTAAATCCCATTTGAGTTAGGCACTGGGGATGAACCCATACTAGAATGTGACAAAATTTTCAGACAGTGTGCTGGTGCTGAACGGGCTTTGCGGTTAATCTAGACTTTAGTGTTCACACCCAAGAACAATCAGAGAGCAGCAGACACCAAAAGTAACTTCTTTCCATTCCAGTTCATCTGATGAAGTGAGTGTTACCTATGAAAGTTTATGTCTTAATAAATCCACTAGTCTCTAAAGCGCTAAAGTATTGCTTGTTGTTTTTACTTAAAGTTACGCACATACATAAGTGTTTGCAAGACTGGCATCTAAATATGGAAAAGATCTCCACAAATTCAGGGTAAACTCGTCCGATGGTTGTTCTTCGTTAGAATTTTGCCATAAAACTTTCCAATTTGTCACTGGAGTTTGGTTTCGGTTTCTGAGCTTGAGCTAATGAAAAATGGACAGACATTATCAAAATGAAATATGAGATTCCCCCCTCTCACTCAACCCCATTAATGCATCATGCATCTTGGCTTGGCATAATGCAGCAATATCAAGCTGAAAGCTGGGGAAATCCTATTTAAATGAGATCAGTCTCCTGTGATGAGCCTAGGTTACTTTGCTTAGGGTCAGGTAATACTTGAGCTCAATGACAGTAGAAATAACAACTCCTGCTCTTTCAGACTTTGATTATCAGTCTTTCCTTGTCTGAGGGTTATTGAATAAAATGATTAAAGTGCAACACTTCTGTTGAATAAAACATTTGAAGCTACTCCACTGCTCACCATCTCACAGGAATAATGACAGATATACTTATTTTAAGGAAAGAGTCAAGTGTTAAATTCAAAGTAGCTGTGAGTAATGTCTGCATGTTAATCCATCCTCTCTGACAATCCTCCAGGTACAACATTCAGTTACAACTTCATGTATATTTTCCACAGTCTATTTTTCTGCCTGTGAGAGCATCACCCCCCACCCGTTAAGACACCACCAAAACATACCAAGGTGATTGGAAACTGTTCGGTAGCACAGGTACATTACACACAGAAAGTCTTTGAACATTCCACCTAGGATATTTTTCTAAAAAGGAATATTCTCATTCACTGTGTCCCCAAAGGACCACCCTTCTGGAAGGAACATGCTAACGAACTAAGGGGAACATTCAAATGAGATGTGGATTTAAATATCTCATGCCTCATTTACATATTCCCACAAGATCTCACTTCCATAAGAGCCTTTTCTGGAAGCCAAAGGTGCAATGCAGACAAGATTCCTTTGGAAGGAAACCCCTTTCTGGAGGACCCTTTATTTCTCAAACTGAGGAATAAGGGGTGTTCTGGAATGGTGGTTTCCTTCTGAAGGAACCCATCTACAAGGCAGCTTTGACTTTCGGAGGCAAGATCTCGTAAGAATATACAAATGAGGTATGAGATATTTAAATCTGCACCTTATTTGAATGTTCCTCTTAGCTCATTAGATTGCCCCTTCTGGAAGGGCGGTCCAGTGTAGATGTAGCCATTGGGAGCTAAACTTAGCTTCCAGAAATTTAGCTTGTGTTTCTCAAGCAGTTTCTCTACATGAATCAAAAATGGTTTTCAAAGCCAAAGCAGCCTTAAATATAGCAGAATGGTCAAATGTAGCTCTAATCCTGGAAGCCTACATAGAGACACTTAGGAATGTTTTTAAGCTCCTTATAAGAGACACTCGACTTCTGTTGACTTTAACTGGAACTGAAGGTGCATGACACTGCAGAAAAGCTGGCCATTGGAGTCTCAAACTGCATGTTCACAAACAGTAATTACAAGCAAATTTCCTGAGGGAAACAGCAAACAGATGTTAGGGTCTAGCTGTCTTAACAAAATTGGCTTCAGGTCTAGATTTGCTGCAGAAATGGAAGCCAGGTTTGGCAGTGAGGATGAGGCTTGTAACAGATATAATATTATGGCTTTATATTTGGGCTTGATGTGAAGCCTGAGCCAAATTTTGATAGTGACCAACATCCCATACCAGTAGAGGCCCCGATCCTGATCTTACTGACTTTAGTGAAAACAGGATTGAGCCAGAGAGAGAGAACTCCAAGGCAGCCTCTCGCCTGCTCATCTTTTCTCTTTGGCTAAAGGTAAGAAGCATTGCTAGTAAAAGACATTAAAGAAATGGAGTAAATGGATTGTTCCTAATAATACTGATGTAAAATTAGAGTAACACCATGAAGTTACGCTTGGTTTGTACTGGGCTAAATAGAGGAGAAAATGGCCTTTTAGCACTGTTCTGATCCCTCTACAACCTTCCTCCCTCTATTGGGTTAAAAAAAAAAAAAGAGTCGTGTGCAGCAAACCAACTGCTATGCCATAGGAGACTCTGCAGGTTTAGAGATTTCTCTGAACCTTTGATAAACAACATATTGCCCTCCTGGGATACTTCAAAGGCAGTGCCTTTCCAAATAATGGAGCAGCCAAGGCTTTAAGACAGCATTTTCCATCTGCTTCTGTGTGTATTTATAAAACAGCTACAGGGGACTGTGGAGAAGATCAGAGGTCTAATGACTGATATTTAAAGGTTTTTGAGATTACAAGCATTTGAAATGGGGTAACTGCACTGGAAGGCATCATATACTTCAGGTAAACGGTAGCTTCACTCTATCGTTTGAGCCACTTATCCCTCAGTGCATACTGTTAGTTTAGTATGGAGAGATGAATGGCAAGTTTTCTAAAGATAATGATTTTTCACACTGCAAGTTTACCTACATGCTAAAATGTATCAATCAAAATGATGTGGTATTGAGCAACACAAAACATGAGGAAAGCTTCTGGTCTATCTACATGTACAACAATGAGTCAAGGCTGCTTATTTGACACTGAACTTGAAATTAAATGTGCTGAAGGCTGAGGCCAAATCTGAGCAACCAACACACTTCAGCCCACTACAGATCATCAGAAGGGGAAAAAACAAGGAATCTCATAGGTATGTTTAAAACGAGGCATGTAAGTGTACGGTGACCACATTGCAAATATGGGACACCGGCCTCCAGGGATCAGGGCAGAGCTGCTGTCCCATGTCAGGGCTCCTTGAGGATGGGGGCTGCTGTGCTTGGGTGAGGCACAAGGGATGGGGGCTCGACAGCCTCCAATGGGGAGGCACCGGGGATGAAGGGGAGTGGAGGATGGGCTCCAGAACTCCCTGATGTGTGTGCAGATGTTCCAAAGCCTCTCAGTGGCAGGCAGTGGGGAGGAGGACCAGGGAATGAAGCAGTAGCTGCCTGCCTCCCTGGGGTGTGGGATGCCAGGGAACGAGGCAGCGACCCATGGAAGGGCTCCCTGGCAGCCAGAGCTGCCTCCCCCAAATGTAGGGAGCCAGGGAATGAAGCAGCTGTCTCATTGCGGTGTTCGCCAGCAGCGGGGGTTGCCACCATGGGGTGACGGGGAGTGGGGCAGTCGCCCCACAGAGGCGCTCCCCTGCAGCAGAAGCTGCTAACACAAGCTGCAGAGCTCCAGGGAATAGTGCAGCCACCCAGTGGAGCAGATCCCACAGGGTGTCAGGGAACAACAGTCCTGCAAAATAAGGAACAATTTGCCCATTTTCTTTAAAACATCAGGACGCCTGTGAGACAGCTTAAATAAGGGACTGTCCCGGTAAAAATGGGACGGATAGTCATCCTATATAAATGTCAAGCACCAAGGCAAGATTTCGATATAAAAACAAGCACTTAAACTCAGATCCAGATATTGCAGTTAGGATCAAATAAGATATAAACAAGCATGACGACTTGGGGAGAGAGGGGGAACAGTCAGCCAGCAAGGCCTTGTCCTTAAAGGCTATCATTAAAATAAAATAAATGCACAGAATCAGAAAGTAAGCACAAAATAGTCCCAGCTTGAAGCTCAATGGTACAATAACCTCTGGATGGGTAACCGTTCCTTTTCAAAGATACTTTCTCCCCTCCATCAGGAAGATAGCCATTTTTACAGCAATTCACCAGATCACCCCTGCAAGGCTAAGTAGGGAGGAAGCTCTGCTCGAATTATTCACCTGGAACCAAGTAGTGCCCAACATACTATCACATGACCTAGGACTATCTCTTATTAGCTGCGTCTACACGTGCACGCTACTTCGAAGTAGTGGCACCAACTTCGAAATAGCGCCCGTCGCGTCTACACGCGTCGGGCGCTATTTCGAAGTTAACTTCGACGTTAGGCGGCGAGACGTCGAAGTCGCTAACCTCATGAGGAGATAGGAATAGCGCCCTACTTCGACGTTCAACGTCGAAGTAGGGACCGTGTAGACGATCCGCGTCCCGCAACGTCGAAATTGCTGGGTCCTCCATGGCGGCCATCAGCTGGGGGGTTGAGAGATGCTCTCTCTCCAGCCCCTGCGGGGCTCTATGGTCACCGTGGGCAGCAGCCCTTAGCCCAGGGCTTCTGGCTGCTTCTGCGGCAGCTGGGGATCTATGCTGCAGGCACAGGGTCTGCAACCAGTTGTCAGCTCTGTGTATCTTGTGTTGTTTAGTGCAACTGTGTCTGGGAGGGGCCCTTTAAGGGAGCGGCTGGCTGTTGAGTCCGCCCTGTGACCCTGTCTGCAGCTGTGCCTGGCATCCCTATTTCGATGTGTGCTACTTTGACGTGTAGACGTTCCCTCGCTGCGCCTATTTCGATGTTGGGCTGAGCAACGTCGAAGTTGAACATCGACGTTGCCGGCCCTGGAGGACGTGTAGACGTAGACTATTTCGATGTCGCAACATCGAAATAAGCTATTTCGATGTTGGCTGCACGTGTAGACGTAGCCATTATGTGTTTGTACAGTATGAAGCATAATGAGGCCTCAATGCAATTGAAGCACCTTACTACTCTTGTAATACAATCACTAAATAATAATGGTTTTCACAAGAGCTCAGTTACAGGTAAGGCTGTAACCCAGTTTGCATTGTAAATTCTATTTTTAGCACCTTTGTGTTTTGGGGAAATATCCTTTGGCCTAAAAGCCTGTATTAGGCTTTGGTTGGAAGAACAGATATTATGTGCAAAGGATGCAATGAAAACTATTGGCGAGGTTAATTAAGTAAAGACTTCACACTTAATCCTCTCTTTAAATTCAGGAATTTATTTATTTTTTATATATTTATGACTAAAAAATACATAGGTTCATATCTGCTGCTGTAGTTGTTGTGTTTTCTATGCAAGACTAGAAGAATGGGTAGACAGATGGTTTTTAACCACTTTTTTGGGTTCAGCTGATCCTGGAACCAGCCATGAACTAGTCTGGTCCCCAGAATCAGCCAGAGCAGAATTGTGGCTACTCAAAACTAAGCCCCGTTGCACATGAGCATAAATGGCTACCCAAATAATCAGGAATTACTCGTGATCAGCCATGCCCCTTTCACTGGAATTGGAAAGGCAGGTGTAGGAACTATTATGATGGTTAAACTGGATGGTCTGTGTGCCAAAGGATGAATGAACATGAATCTGACAGCAGGAATGTGAACACACGTAAACCTGTTCGGGATCTCCTTAAACTCCCTGGACCTTCAATAAGTGATTTACAAGCATCCCTTCTTCTACAAAAGAATTTTACCACAAGATTACAGAGGGAGACGTCTGAATTGGAATTCATTTACAAATTAAAAACTTTAACCTAGGCCTCAATAGAGATCTTAACTATTTCATACTTTACAAGGGCAATTCCCCCACCTTTTATATTCTCAGGAATGAGACTCATCCTACTTAAATTGCTTCATAAATTGGCCCTACTAGTGCATCTTCTCTCCCTCTGCCCCACTATATAAACCCTGCATTCTGTTTTTCCTCTTCATTTTTTCATCTGAGGAAATGGATTTTGCCCATGAAAGCTCATGACCTAATACATTTGTTAGTTTCTATGACTGCTTGTTATTATGATGGTTGTCTCTATATCCACACCAAGAATTCCTCTCGGTAAGCAGAATTCTCATGGGTAGGTCTTCCAGATTTATGGCCACACTGTGGCCTCTAATACATAATTTAACCAGCTGCAGCTCATGAGTGGGACTCAGTCCCTGGAGCTTCTCCTATCGCAGTGGTGGAACTGCCTCCTCAACAGAGACCAGTACTTGCACCTGGAATGCTTTTAGGACCATTAAACTAAAGGAAAAAGTAAGAATTTCTCTATAAACTGCTTTGGCTCCTTCATGCCTTTCTTTGTCAAGGGTTTTCTGGAAAGTTGAAGTGAGTTTTATGGTGTTGAACTGGATAGATAGGGAACAAACAGAAGGACAGAACTGAACTGCAAAGTGACCAGGACAGACAGCGGCTTCAGCAAATCAGAGTTTCAGTGCTGATAAACGCACTTCCAGGGAGAAGAAATAGCAGCGAACATAAAAAATGGGGGATGTAACAAAGCAACCTCCTTCAAGTATTTTCCCCCTGTATCTCACTAATAACCTCCTAATAGTAATTTTTCATGCACTCAAGCGTTGCAATTGCCACAGAAGTTGTGAGCTTGATATTAGATGGTCAAGAAGGGCAGTTGCCCATGGAAGGATATATGGGATCCACAATCTTAAAATCTGTAGAATCAACAACTTACAATATTTTTCTAGGTTTTTAAGGTGTTATTTTAATAGGTAATAATGTATCAGGGCACTTATTAAAAATGTAGATTGTTATTTGTACCACACTGGTTAATGCATCTGTGTATCTCTCTAATTCAGCATCTTGGGGACCTGACTGATGCCAAACAAATTTGCTGGACTACAGGAGGTCATTATTGTCTAGTAGCATTACCAACACTTCCATGGTTTAGTGGGCTCTTGGAAGACATTTAGGGGTAAATTGAAGCTAAATAGCTGCACAGAACACAGAGCCAGGGCTGGTGGCTGTAAACAAACTTTATGGGACCACGGGAAACTTGGCCACACCCATGATAAGTGGGTGTCCGGATAACTAAAATCATGCTGGATTACAGATGTTGCTGCATGAGACAGGTTCATCCTGTACTGGATGTGCTCAGAACTTGCATTAGTATACACATAGTATTTGTTACCACAGAGTAGCATCAAGCCAAATAGTTCCAGGTTATGTCATTTTTCATATACTATTGCTAGTTCGTTGGTTACACTCCACTGAAATGCCCTGGATCAATATATTTAGGTGGTTGCCAGTAGGAAGCCCCTTTCCTGCAAACTTTAGGTGCAAGACAGCTTTCTCTACCTGCACTCCATACAAGTTTAACAAAAAGCCCTGTGTAAAATGTTTCTGTGCATTTGCAGTAAGCAAATTTTCAAAGGGACATAATTGGTCAGATCAAGTCCAACTTTCATTGAAACGTATACAAGTACTTCTTCCTCAATGAGGGACAGTTCCATAAGAGTTTTCAGCTTTCTGCCTTCACCCTTGTTGGACACAGGGTTGCCCAAATACAGAAATGCAAGATTTTTTTTTCAAGTCTGTATATAGTGGGGAAGTATCTCCCCCATATAGATTTCTGAGTTTCAGAAAAAAAACTAATTGAACTAATTTTGTTCAAACTGTCCCAAAACTTTGGTTTTGTGCACAAACCAAGTTTAGAAAACTTGAGCCCGAAAGGTGGAAGATTTAGAAAATAATGCGTAACTTGCTGTTAACGAGGAAGCTTTACAAAACTTCATCTGTGCAGGCTGCTCCTGCTCTAATAAGTGTTAATATTCGTGGCCAGAGAATTTTGATATATTTAAATTCTATGGCTACGTCATCCTTTCATAACTGTTTTTGTAAACGTAGCACAATTGAGCAACCAGAGCAAACACATTTTTTATCTGAGATGTAAATTAGTCATCTTGAAAATAGCACAACCAGATACAGATTACACTGTGTTGTGAACATTCTAGCTGGTATTCCTAGTAACAAACCAAAAAAGTTAAAAACCCCTGTAGGTTTGCATCAAGGCAGAGAGTGAGGAAAACAGAAATCATGGTGGGAAAGAACATGGTGAACCTAAAACGGGTTTTCTTCATTTTTACCATGTTTGTAGTTTGCTGCTGAGTTAATGGCAGTAGGTCTTGGAAATCCATATGCATTGTAAAGGTGTCTTTTGCACACATGTACAGACATATATACTACATTTTATACCATCTGTATTTAGTAGATACAGCCAGTGTATCTACAAACAAACCAAAAAAAGTTATTGGCAACAAAATTCAGACTGGGAACATTTGAAGGATAGCGAAATGGAAAAATTCCAAAGATTCAAAGAACTACTGGGAATCTGAATATGGGCCACAGAGCACTGGCATGAGTTGAGCCAAATTTAGCCTCCATGAGTAAGTGTGAAATGCTCCTTACTTTGTGTTCCTTTACTAACATGTGTCAGGAATGTGACACTGAGTCACACAGGGGGTGGGGGCGGGAGGATAGCTGAGTGGTTTGAGCATTAGCCTGCTTAAACCCAGAGTTGTGAGTTTAATCCTTTAGGGAGCCATTTAGGGATCTGGGGCAAATAGATTAAAAAAAACTTGCTAGGGATAGTAATAGGTCCTGGTGTGAGGGCAGGGAACTGGACTTGATGACCTCTGAAGGTCCCTTCCAGTTCTATGAGATAGGTATATATCTTCACATTTAAGAAGTCACGACCAAAAGCTTCCACTTGAGAATGTATCTTAAAAATCAGTTTCACATTTCTGAAGATAAAGGGACAGCACAAATCATTTGCTGCATTGCCTTTTATAGCAAGTCAGTGTTTGTTCAGTCCCTTTCAGCCCAACAACATATCAATATATGCATTTTTATTATATACAAGTGCAGGAACTCTGTCCAAATGATGATCACACAAATTCCACCAACCATTTGCACTACTAAAAATGCGAAGATTGATCATGTTTTAACAGTTCCCACACACATAAACTGAGATGCCTGTACTTGGCTCTCTCTACCACATACATGACCTTTGTGAGGCTTCTTGAATGGTTGCTTTGTCTGTAGTTATCAATTTCTCTGTGGTCTTTCACTTACCAATCATTTAATAGAGTTATAGCAAGAAGTCACTTGAACAAAATTAAGATAAATGCGCTTGAAGCTTAAAACTGACAATCGTTTTACTGCCAATTTTATTTTAAAATGAATCGTTAGCCATCAAAAACTTCATTGTAGCTACATCTAGATTTCCAAGAACTGTTGGGAAAGATATGCAAATTGCACAACGCATTCGCTTATCTTTGGTGATAGTTCTGTCAGGGTGCCAAATGTTGGAAAACCCCCCTTTGTCAAGACATCCCTCCTTCCTCTTGGACCAAAGCGTACAGGGATGTCAGCAGTACGCTCCCAACCAGTGGATTTCTTCCAAGAGATATGCAGTCTGGACATGCACTCTGTTGACAGAAGACTGCAGTCTAGACATAGCCTGTGCGACTACTTTATAATGATGTCCTGGGCTTAATATTGAAAGTCATTAAAAAAAAAAAAGACTATATGCATCAAAAGACTGGAAATGCATTTTGCAAAAATGTTATAAATTTTCACTTGCACAGCAATGGAAGTAACTTAAAACAACAAACAAACAAACAACAATCTTAGATTTGAAAGATACGAGTCATCCAGGACAATGCTACATTATCCTCATCTGTTTTCCAGAAAGCCTATCCACTGCCTTTCAACTGACACTCAGTAGAACTTATATTAAATTTCCAAACTGTGTCAGCATTTCTGCACAAATCTCTCACATATCTGCTTTCTAAGATTGTAAGAGGGATTGGATCACAGATGCTGCCAAGCAAGAGCTGAGTTCTGCAAATTTCAGTTTGAAATTTTATTCCAGAAGAATTTCATCCTACTGCCCCAGTTCAGCAAAGCATTTAAGCACCTGGGCTTTTCCAAATAAGGATGGACTGTTGACACTGGGCCTGATGTCTGTCTGACTAATAACTTCATTTCATTTGCTCATGAGTGGCTTGCAAAAGTAAAAGGAAAAAGTGTACTATGTCCCTTTTCAGACGAACAAATGAGGCAGATATTTTCCCCCTGATATGAGAGGGAACTGAACTAAGATACTAAAACTGCCTTCTCCTCAGGCTGTGCTTGTGAGGTATGATTTGGAAACTTTCTATTTCATAATGGATGCAAAAGTGCAGTGTCATGAATGAAAAGGTATTTTAATGACTGCATCTAAAATTCACAGAATAAATCACGGCAGATGTTTTTCTTAAGTTATATAAAAACTAGCCCATTTGAGGATCCATGATCCAAGGAATGAACCTTTTTTGAGCTTGAGACCTCCAGGATCTGCAGCCTCTTCCCCAAGTGTCTTCAATGCAGTAGAAATTTAGGGACGGATCCATAACCGCTGTAACTTGGCACAGTGCCGCTGAAGTTAGTGGAAGTTATCTCAGCTTACGCCAGTTGAGGAGCTGGCGTTTAGTTTTTATCAGACACAGAAATATTTGCTTTGGTGGAGTTTTATAACTTTAAACAAAGTCTTGTAATACTCATCATGATTTTTAATTGCACTTGTTTTGCCACATCACATATGGTTAATTATGAAATTGTTTGAATTAAGGGAACCATCTGAGCTTCACTGGGGATTCTGAAACATAATTATGAGACAACCAGCATACAACTTGGAAATCAGACAGCACACTCCATGCTCCCAGTAGTTATTTTAAGTATCATATATAAGCACTTCTTCGGTGATCTGAGTACTCAGCCTCAGACCTTCTGTTTCAACAGTCTTCTGAGAAGCAAATGATTTAAGAACGGAGAAGGCAGAAACCCTAAATGAATGCTAAATATGAACCCTCTGCTTTTGCCTGTCTTCAGGAAAATGAATTTCTCCACATTTACCCATATGTCCAGCTATTAAATACTTTCACTAAATGGAGCCAAGTTTATTATTGTCATTGGTGGTGGTTTTTCAACAAATTGATAAAATAAACCGTAATAAAGTTACCAGGAATAGATAATTTCACCCAAGAGTTCTGAAAGGACTCAAATGTGAAATTTCAGAACTACTTACTTTGGTTTGTAAATCAACTTCTGCAGCAAATGACCAGAGGACAGCTAATATGATGCCAATTTTTAAAAAAGGCTCTAGAGGTTATCTTGGCAATTACAGGCCTTTAAATCCAGCTTCAGTACCAGGCAGGCTGATTGAAACAACAGTAAAGAACAGAATTGTCAGACACATATGTGAACATAAGTTGTTGGGGGGAAGAGTCAACATGGTCCTTGTAAAGTGAAATCATGCCTCACCAATCCACTAGAACACTCTAGGGGTGGGAAGGATATCAACAAGAAATGCTTGTATGTGAAACTTAAAGGGGGATCCAGGGGATATAGTGTATATAGATTTCTAGAAAGCCTTTGATAAGGTCCCTCAGCAAAGGCTCTTAAGCAAAATAAGCTGTCATGGGATAAGAGGGAAGCTCCTCTCCTAGATTGTAACGGGTTAAAAAGACAGAAAACGAAGGATGGGAATGAATGTTCAATTTTCAGAATGCAGAGAGGTAAAGAAGGACTTTTGCTAAGATAGCACTGTAAGCTGGATGGTCTGGGGCATATCTTCTGCCAGTCTCAGAGATCATCTATTTGCTGTGAACATGAATAGCAGGGAAATAAAGCAATGGAGGAGGGATTTAACACCAGGAAGAAAACCCAAGATTTGTCATGAATAGTCCATGGCACACATTTCTACAATTGCAGAGCCAAAGAATTTACAAAATATAAGACGACTTGCTTTCAAACAGTTCCCTGGATGTGCAATTTATACCACTGAATATCTTGGGGGAAACACTGTCTTATGGCAAAAGAAAATGTACATATAATTGGTGTGCCATGAAAAGAATCACGAAGTATGCTGGAAATGTGCAAGTGTAATGCCCGAACCTTTGGGCTTGATCCTGTATTTTATCGAGGGCCCCATACTAATGATCATTCCGATCCTGGTAGCTGAGGGAGCTCAGCATTTACCAGGCAGGGCTCAGCACAAGGTCAAGCCCTGTATTTGTGGCAAGGAAAACACGCTGGGATGATCTGGCTTCCTCACGAGCACATGATAATCATATTGATTTCAGTCAAGTTAATACTGTCTGTGAGTGTCTAGTAGCTCTTACAGTGTCTTCAGATATGAGAAAATGTTCCACAAAACTATGAGACAGACAAATACAGATAAACACTTTCTTCTTTCTACTGTACAGCACTATCACGGCCTTCTAGAAAAGCTGAGTACAGTTGCCATTTAAGATTGCTCACAGATTTAGCTTTTAAGGTTTTAAAACGATTAGACTGTAGTGCACTACACATTAGGTTGGATGATTTTGAAATACAGAATCTGGTTTTCATCTCAATATTGCGTTCAACAAATGTACACTGGGAACTCACTTATGCTCCTAACTCTGTAGAATGGCTATTGTCATGGAAGGTGGCCCCAGAAATGGGAAAGTCACCTATCAGACTGGAATGCTCTGTGACCACGCTACAGAATTAAAAGCTTCAGGCTGCAACTAACAGGAAGTTCTGGTTTCTCCTGCATCATATGATATAAAATAATTGACTTGTTCTCCTTACTTCATTGAGAACAACATACTCATAATCTAGCAGTAATGGAGTTCTTGGAATAGGCACGTAACAGCTCTCTGAGAAAATTCAAGATACAGACCAAAGTTATCCTATTTCTTATATAAAGACGGAGTCTTTGACACGCATGTTTTTAATGTTCTGTTAGAATGGCAAAGTATTTCTAGATGAGTGTGAAGACATTTTAAATTGCTGATTATCAGCACCCATAAATTATAAAAACCACATGGTCTTGCTGTCCTTAGACTCATTTGCGTAATAAGCATGCATTGGCAAATACTGACACCCACAGGGGTAGCTGTTTTAGTCTGTAGCTTCACAAAAACCAGATAGCCCTGCAGCATCTTAAAAACCAATAGATTTATTTATTAGGTAATGAGCTTTCTTGGGTAAGACCCACTTCTTCAGAATGGAGTAGATAAAAAGAATCCAGGGTTTATATGGCAGGGAGCGTGGGAAGAAAGGAGGAAAGAAGCAAAAAAAAAAAAAAATCTACAATGTACACTGGAACATGATCCCTCCCCCTCACAGGCCCTGAGTGACCGGCCTGCTCTCCCCTACAGACAGCCACCCACCCTCAAGACAATACCAGCAGCCACACACCATTCCACAGAAACACCAATCCAGGAACCTATCCTTGCAACAAACCCTGTTGCCAGCTCTGTCCCCATATCCATACTAGAGACACCATCACTGGACCTAACCACATCAGCTCCTACATCTGCGCATCCGCTAATGTGGTATATGCCATCATGTGCCAGCAGTGCCTCTGCCATGTACATTGAACAAACTGGAGCGTCTGTGTCAAAGGATGAATGGACATAAATCAGACACCAGGAACTGGAATAGTCACAGTCCTATAGGGGAACCTTTCAACCTTCCAGGTGAGTGAGTAAAGGATTTGAAAGTAGCCATTGTTCTACGAAAGGATTCTATCACGAGACTACAGAGGGAGACATCTGAGTTGGAATTCATTTCCAAGTTTGACACATTCAACCTCCAGCGTAACAGAGATCTCAATTATCTTATGCATTATAAGGGCAATTTCCCCAATTTTGATTTTCACAGGAATGGTTCATCCCACAGCTTACTTCTTCCACTGGCCCTATTAATGACAGGCTTTTTTGATCCCTCCCTCCCTCCCTCCCCCCTGCTCTGTAACCCAATCCCCTCACCCAGAACCAGGCACCCCCAGCCCCTCATTGGCCATAACTCAATCCCCCTTCCCTCCTCCAGGACCATGCATCCCCCTTCCCTGCTCTAACTGCAACTCACCAGATCTGCCACCACCTGCTCCTCCCACTACGTGGTGGGGTGTGCGCACAGAGCAGTGGATGGCACATTGGTTTTGGAGCACTGCACTAGGTCCAGCTGGAAGGAGGGGGGCAGAATAGAACCCAGGTGCTGGGCTGGAACCCAGGAATCCTGGCCCCCACCTGACTGCTCCAACCAGGAGGCTAGATACCCACCCCTCTGAGGGCTGGAATAGATCCCAGAAGTGCTGACTCCCAGCCTCCCTCCATGCTAACCAGTAGACCCCACACCACTCCCAATGTTGGAATAAACATCTACCCCCTCCTGGCTCCCAGGCTTCCTGCTTTAACCACTAGGATAGACTTCTACCCCTCTCCCTGATGAGGGGAATAGAAACCAAGAGTCCTGGCTCCCAGTCTCCTAACCACTAGACTAGGCTCTGTGGCACACCAGTATGCACAGCACTGATGTAAACCCTGGAATCTTATTATCTACTCCAGTCTGAAAAAGTGGGTCTTATGGGAGCTCATGACCTAATAAATAAACCTGTTAGTGTTTAAGGTGCTACAGGACTGCATGTTTTTTACTGATACTCCAGAATACAATAGAGACAAAAAAATAGATCTTGTGCAATACCTATCTTTTCAGAAATACCTTATTCATCTGTCATGGGTCTGGACAATGCATACATGCAAATCACAACCACAGCGCTGGCCAAATATCAAGCACATGGTGCAGGTAGTGAGTGAGACAACATCTAGCCACTGTGACATCTAGCAAAAGGCCTGCTGGAAGGTCACTAGGGGCTTTCTTGCTCTAACTTGCTATGTCAGAACAGCCACTGGAAAAAAAACCATGTAATCATTTGAACTAACTTGTGCCTATGCCTACAAGGTGCACAGAAGGTTAGAGGAAGAAAGGGAACAAAAACCACAGCTGCTTTCCAGTCTTTCAAATTCCCAGCCTATTGAAGAGAGGGTTCTAATATTGGCATTTGAAGCTTTTTACAGCTGAGAAGGATGGGAAGGAAACGGGGTCATAAATCCTGAATCCAAACTGCCAAGCCGAATTGTTAGTAGGGCTGCAAACCAGAAGGCTCCCTCTTCTACTGGCATGCAAACTTTCCAGAAACAATCTAGGACATGTTTTCCCAAACTGGGGAGGCATGAAGAAATTCCAGGGCAGGGGCACAAGGCAACCCTGCCCCAACACCCAGTCATTCCCCACACTCAAAGAAAAAGCCAGCCTTTGCTCCCGGCTCTCAGCCCCTGCCATTTCATGTGGGTGACCCAGCTGCTATAAAAAGCAGGCAGCCGGTGAAGGCCCATGTGGAGCTAGCTGCCTCTTGCAAAGGTGAGCGAGTGTGGGTTTGGGGGGAGGAGGAGCATGTAGTTAGATGACGGGCTGGCAGTGCCTGGCTTTGTGGGAGGGGAAGGGCTCAGGCAGGTGGCTCACAGGCAGCTAGGGTTGCTGGCCCATGGTAAAAAATAGGTGGGGGAGTGTGAGGGTTTCTCAAAAATCATAAGAGAGTCATGGTGCCAAAAAGTTTAGGAACCACTGATCTAAGAAATCAAGTGTAAGTTGGTGCCTTTCACCACTTGAAGATCTTTTCACCAAACACTTCCTTGAAGTTTGTGCTTCCCTAGAAGGAACCTCTTCTTCATCGTCAGTTTGATTATTTTTAATAGATGTGCTTGACTATACAATGCCATGCAAAGTCAGCCTGCAGAAAAGCCCAGGAGAGGACAAGAACTGCCCTTCAGGAAGCAGGCATAACTCCACTGGAAGGGACTGGAGGGAGATTTGGGGCTTGTCACCATGGTGATGGAATTGAAATAACTACATCAGTTCTAATTCATACCCCCAGTTATCACAATCTTAAATCTGGGTGTGGACATTCTTGTTGTTGTATTGGAGTGCCCTGTTTCAATATAATTTCTGTTGACTCCTCATTAGTTTAACTAAAGTGATATACAGGTGCTCCTGCACCAAATACAACAGAAATTACCCACATACTTATTTTGGTTCAATTTGTCACATAGAAAATCCATGGACTTGTCTTTATCTTTGCTTTGCTCCCTCTGGCACTTCACCCCATCCTACCCATCTCCACTTCACGCATATTTCACATTTCCCTCCAGTCCCTTCAACAGCATGAGAGAGCTGCGAGCTGCTCCTTGTCTCTCTGCCAAAGCAATTGGTTGTCTGCACTCCCTGCCATGCCTGCTGGACAAGATTAGACCAAGACATTTTGCACTTCTCAAGGAAACACTACACTGGACTGTCAATAATTTTGGGACAGGTCTCACAGTGATTGTGGGGCTACCCGACCATGCACTTGCCCTGACTTACGATTAGTTTTCTTCAGGGCAACTCTCTAAAATGCTGGGGATGTGTTTGAGTGGGGAGGCTGTTTTACGGATTTGAGGATTTTAAACTAACTTTATTATAACCCACTCATGTCCAGGGATTCTCAGAATTGTGTGTTTAGATAAATAGCAAGAAATTTGGATCCTTATCTGAACCTAAGAAGGCTCCTCATAAAATCTTCTGTCCCCAAAACAAATCCATTATGGCTATGATCTGAAGAAGTGGGTCTGTCCCACGAAAGCTCATCACCTAATAAATTACTTACTCTCTGTTACTATTCAATAAATTACTTGTTAGTCTCTAAAGTGCTACTGGACTGATTTTTTGTTTTCCACTCCCTCAACAGCTTTCCCCAAACTATAGCTGCCAGCGGTCTGCTACCTTATCTCCAGCACCCTAAGGGGTAGGAGAGCAGGCTGTCTCCTTCTCTGGACTCTTCAGAAGAATCTTCCAAACTCTCTGTCCTTTGGAGGTGAGACTCTGAAGACTTCTTCCTTATTTCTTGCTTTATTTGACTTCATTGGGTCCCCTTCCCACAATTTCTCTCAGATGTGAGACTGGTGGAGAACTGAGGTGTTTTTCTGTCCCAGTCACACACAAGACCAGGCTGGATAGACAGTGGCTTTGGCTTCTCTGGCCGTTTTAACTCTGCTGTTCTCTGGTCATCTATCACTGCTCATGTGAAAAGGAAGAGAGAAAAGAGATCATGCAACTAAGGCATTGGACTGAGACTCAAAAGATGGAAAGTCACAATCTTTCTGAGCCTCCATTCCTCAACTGTAAAATGGACATGTGTATTTTCCTACCTTCTATGCTGGAGGGAGGATAAATCCATAATGCTTGAGGGGGTGCTCAGCTATTACAGTTGGCAGGGCCAGTTCGATAAAAGTTCAGGCAGGCAGTAAAGCAGCATAAGCTGCCATGTGTCTGGCACAGACTCTGGGGTGGGTTTAAACACCCAGAACAGGCATAGCCAAAATCCAGGGAACTGGGAAATACTACAGTGACAACATTAAAAGGAAGAACCACTTTCTTCCCACATCCAATTAGGGATTTCAGTATCACCTCCGAAGCCACTCAGGCTACATCTATACTACCAGGGAAGACTGACCTGCCCAGGGTTGATCTTCTGGGGTTCACTTTTACACGTCTTGTATGGACACATGAAATTGAGCTCTCAGGGGTCACAGTCAACCGCTGTACCCCTTGTGAGAGGTGAGGAGTAAGGGAGGTCAACAAGAGAAACTCCCCCGTTGACCTTCCCCTGCATAGACAGACAAGTTAGCTGAGCGCAGATAGGTTGATTTTAACTACACAATTGGTGTAGCTAGAATTGTGTATCAGTGGTTGACTTTCTTAGTCTAGTACAGCCATAGCCTCAGTCTTCCTCTGCTTCTCGCAAGTTTCCACTGAGAGCCTTGCCCAGATTCCTTGCCTACCTGGCTCTCTGTTACAGGCACCAATGCTCAGGAATACACTGTTACAAAGAGCAAAAGACATTTCCCACATCAGCAACCACCTGTGAAGTGCATGAGAAAAATAAAATGAATAGAGCGGGGCAGCACAGACCTGCCTGCTGAGGTTGTGAGGAAGAAGTGAGGCAGAAGAAGAGACCAACATGCTGGTTCCGGTAGAATTCTTGACCTAGGGGAACTGAATCTTGTGAAAGAACTCTGCCATCTAACTGATCTCTTCCAGATCGACTTAGTATGATCCTAATGCTTATAGAATAGCATCCTCTGTCCTTTCAAAGCTCACTGGAAAAAAAAAAAAGGCCAGTTCTTTGAAGCTACATGGAGACATGCCAGGCACTATGATCATGAGCAGGAGGGTCAGAGCTCTCTGTTCACAATGCAGCAAAGAACTACTGTTCCACTGGGGAAGTTTGCCTAAGTAAGGAGGAAGATTTGAGCCAGTTTTCCCACAGTTACCCTGCTGTTGTCATTTGGTGTTTTGCCATTGATTTGAAAGGGGATAGGACTGAGATCCAACTATTGTAATTCAATAAAATAACTATTTAAAGTGTCTTTTTAAAAGTTAACACAGAACAATGTTTGCCTCTGGCAGGAATGTCAGTACCGGCACTGAACAAATCATTGACTAACTGCCTGAAAGCCCTCAGTGTCCTGCATGCTAATGACTGGGAATTCTATTAATGATCTGCTGTGGAAAGCCCCATGAATACAACAGATTATTCTTAAACATCACTTACAAACTATCAGTATACAGGCTACAGATTACTTTACCTGGGGTGCTAGAACAATTTATGGTGGGGGTGCTCACATCAGTTGAATAAAACTTTAAACCCCACATATAAAGAAAACCACATCAAGTGCGGGGTGCTGCCACAGCCTCCAAATTCCAGCAGCTACAGCTTTGTCTGTGTCTATGGAGTCACCTACTATATTCCTTCTGATTGCAATTTGCCCTAATTGCAAATTTTAATCTGCATACAAAACAACCGTAATGTGCTTCATCCAGAAAAACTGCATACCAGCCCACTCTCCCATTACATGTCACTAAATAGATGTATTTGTTTGGAAAGAAAAACGAGAAAGCAGATAGGAAATCCAGATCTCACAGAAATTCCACAGATACGTAATGTGTTCAACTGCATATTAAAATTTCTGATCATACATTTTACAGATATTTAGTCATTTGTATGTCTGGACCTGCAATACAAAACATTGGATTTGCCCTAAAAAAGAGAGGAATGTTCCGAGAAGAATCAATGTAAAAGGGGCATTTGTTTTAGCATAAGCTCACTATTGGTTTATAATGCAGCACAAGCAGTTGGCAGAGGCAGTGAATGGAATGTTTTTACACTTTCTTTTCAGGATAAGCTTCCTTAGGCAACTAATGAATACTTAGGAATCATGACTTCTGTGTTTGGTTCAGCCACTGACCATTGTGATTTTAGGCAGGTCAGGTAGGGCCTTGGCACCATGAGGGTGATCCAGAAGGATCAAAGCCATAAACTTTCGGAATCTTAGCTTCCACACCCATGAAATGAGAACAATGATATTTAATCTACTTCACAAACGTGATGTTGGAATTAATGTCGGGTTACTTTGAGATCCTTGGATACAAGCTACCATAGGAAATCAAACTACGTGATGGCCCCTACCCTATATTACACTACCAAAAATAGAACTTATATGTTATCAGGACCCTTCGTCTCAAAGAAGCCAAAAGCTCTTTACAAACTATGTGCATAAAGCACCATTGAAATGCAACTACAGTTGGGAGATGGATAGCTACCAGATCAGATTTCATGTGGAAAGAGCTTATTTCACAGTCTGTGATGCATTTTTTTATGTCTGTGAGATTTGGTAGGGTCCTATCTATCAGGCACTGAGCATTTTGTGCAAGATACTGAGCACCTTCAACTTCCTGTGACTTTAATTAGAGTTGAGGGTGCTTAGCTCTTCCTAGGAGATACTCAGTACCATGTAGGATCAGGTCTTTAACCACCATTTTGAGATCAACTATGACAACAGGGTTAGACAAGAATGCACCACCCTGGTGTTTCTCTTTTCAGGTTAAGGTACCAGCCAGCAGGTGTGGGTGGGAAAAAGGGAGATGCCCCCAAGGCCCAGCGTTTCAAAAGGGGTCCAGAGCTCAGGCCAAAGTAGCAGCAGTGGAGGCGGGAGCTCCAGTCCCCTTTGAAGCGCCACAGCAGTGCTGCTCTGACTGCGTGTGGCTGTGAGGGAATGTGTGTGTTTGGTGGGGTCTGGCACTGTGAAGGAATGTGTGTGTTTGGTGGGGTCTGGTGCTGTTGAGGGCTGACTGCCCTAGGCCCCCCTCCCACCTTGTCCCGGGGCCCACGGTGGCTGGCGGCACCGCTGTCAGCTAGTACAGAGCCACTTGCAGAGGGAGAGGTTAATGTAGGGAATGAAGAGAAGCAGGTTTCCTGAGAAATTGTGAACGAATGATAAGAAAATGCCATGTTCGTTGGAAGAGATCAGGAAGGGATGCCAGCTTCTTCCATGGCCTGAGTAATGTTGTTACAAGAACAGCTCAGCTTACCCTTTATTGCAGGTGTGAGGGGAGATTATAGTAAGAGGTGGCTCATCTGTGAACAGGTGATCATGGAGTTAGGGGGCATCTTCTCTTTTAGGTAACAGAGCCATATCTCCATTATGTCCAGTAAAGAGAAAAAGTAGACCTTTTTGCCATCCAGAAAGAAGGGGTGCTGGAGCATGAGGGACAAAAAGGATGTGTGTGAGCAGAATATGATCTGAGGCTTTGGAGCTCTCTCTTTGGATGGAGAGCAGAAACTACCAGCAATGATAGCTGCTTTGGAGAGGAGTAAAACCTATATTGTACATGCAGTTGCTGGAGTTCTCTTTTCTTTTGTAACTTGTCCAGTGCAACACTATTTGCCTCAGTTAGAAGGTTGTGGATGCTAATGGGGGGCAGGGAAGCTCTCCCCCCTACAGTCAACCTTTCTTTAAAAAGCTGTGCCAGAAACCAGCACACTTGACTCCTCTACCTAAAGGCAACTGTCTTACTAAAAAGCAGCCTGCTCTTTACAACCGCCCTTAAGAGGAAGGGTGGGAGAAATCCAATCCAGGATTATAAGGTAACCGATCTTATGCTGCAGCCAGAAACAAAATTATAACATGGGAACCCGGAGACAGTGTGTAAATAGACAAAAACAAAAGATTCAGTCTCCACTGCTGGCTTAATGGAGCAAAGGCTGTAATCCTTACACGTTAATAGATTTTAACAAACCCCAGCCACCCTTCTCTCGGTGGCTATTGCCAAAAATGCTTTGTGTACTCTACAGTATTTTTGAAAAGTTACTTTAAAAAAAAAATCCATCTGCCTACCCTTTATTTATACTTAGGACTACCCCCTTGCACCACATTCTGCCACAATACAAAGCTCAGTGGGGGCCTGGGTGTGTATTTTCCATGGGGGAAAAAGAAGATGGATAGCAGTTTATCAATTTCTTTCTTTACTGGTAGTTGAAACTTACACCTCTCAATATTTAGCAGTTCTTAGTGATTGATGGGATTGTTTACTAGTTTCCCTTTGGTCTGAAAGATACCGAGTGGGTTTTCTGGCAGAGCATGTGAGGGGTTTGGCTTAGGCCCAAGGCAAAATGCACTACAGCTCAAGCTTTGTTTACATCACTGTCACCCTTGGGCATTTTTGGATTTTAATAACTTCCAAACAGATACATTTCTGTTAGCTGAAAACAGAATGCAGAAGCAACACCTGGGTTTATTAAAACCTGCACTGTGTGCACAGACTATAAAACTGACTTTATTTCAAAAAAAGGTTTGAAACTAGAAATGTTGTTTCCGTCCATCAGGTTCCTGTTTATACAGTTGTACTTGCTGAGCGATGTAAAAATATGCACGACTAACCTCACAGTATTAAATAACTCCATTACTGCTGGATGACAAACATTAAATGGAATGAACTGGAAAGGATAATAAATCTATATGCAACAAGTCTCAACACAGTTTGCCCATTGATCTAATAAAGGAAATAGCATAGAATGCACATTAATAATCATACACACAAACACAGGTAACATTCTCATTATTGGACAAGGTTCATAATGTATAACTTAATTGCAAATGTTGGCTGTCACAGAAAAGGATTTGGCAATTTTGCTGTACTATCGTGTGCAGCTGCGACTTGGCCCATGGCCTGAGTTAAGGCCAATATGAAACAAAACGGTTCCATTCTTCCACCCCCAGCTTTTAACTTAAACTGTGTTGCTTTGGGTGGTTGACAATATCTGCAACTTCTGATGTATTGTTTTACTTCCTCATGATACTCATGGAAATGAGATATTTATGTCACATTGAAATCATCAAGCAAAACACGTTATAAATAAATCATCACAGACGACAATGAGAGCTGGGTTAGATGTTACTTGCCAGGAGGCTGGTGAGTACAGAACAGTGTAAAGAAAGCATTAGGGCTGAATTTCTAATATTAATTAGCAGGCTACATACGTTTCAGTGGTGGGGGAGGAGAAACTGGGAGCCAAGGACCCCCAGAAGGAAGGCAAGGAGAGTAGCTGAGAAGCCCTGAAGGGTGTAAATGTGAGTATAATTGTGCAAAGGTGGAACTGAGTGGTTCAGTTTGAGAATCAGCAGCAATTTACTCAGCAGGATGGAATGGGTTACCAACCCACAGAATTTGTGGGGAGGCAGGTCAGAATGGCTGGGAAAGAGGCAGCATCTACCTACTCAGGTCCTTACACTGAGGTCTTCAGGGTGTTGTCTAGTTTCCTTCTAATGCATTAAGCAGCATGGCTAAAGTGACGCTTCTTGGAGTGCTCAAGCCTGTGTGTCACCTTGTTCTCTCACACCTCCAGTGAGAAAGAGAAACTTGCTGGTGCTTAACTAGGTATTAACTCCATTCCGCTTCCAGCCCCTTAGCTACCCCAGCCATTGCCTCAGGGCCACACCAGCCCTCACTTTACTTTGCAAGTTATTTACAGGTGCAGGGCCCAATTCTGAGCCCCAGTGGAAGAATTCCTGATTTCCAGGCCATCCTTGCTTAGATATAGAAATACCAGGCCTGCTCTCCTCAAAGGAAATGTGTATACCAGTGCCTCTTTAAGCAGAGGATATTTATAGCTTATATCTCAGTGCTGTGATGTTATATAGTGAAAACACTCAGATGTTTATCAAAGGTTAAGATTAAAGAGATAGTAAGAGAGTAACTTTTGGTTTAGAGACTAACCCCAGCCCAAAAGTATCTGTCTGCCTCAGCTCACACCTCATAATCCTTTACAGAATTCTCAGCCAAGGAAGACAGGAATTCTATTGTCATGAACATAAAATTGGACTGACTAAGTACCTCTGCAGGTACAAAATAGAGAAGTGCCCCTTTGCCTTTTTCTTTTAGCCCCACAGCACCATTGTTTGTTCCCCAAGATAGGATAAGCCCCCAAGCTTTATTTTGCTGGGGTGGTGACTTCATCTTCCATATTGACTTTCAGTGCCAAAGGAGCTTCCAGGGGCATAGGCCAATGCTCAGTTTACTTGTTAACGGAGGCCAACAGGTGACTAGATATCCTTTGTGCAGTAGAAAACTGGTTGTTGACCCAGCCTCGATTCAAGTTTCTTTAGGAGCATAGTTTCAGCTCCACACAATTTCTTACTTGAATTTTTGCATATATTAAACATGGATCTTAAAAATCCCTGCGACTTCTGTTTTTATTGAAGACTTTACATGACATTCATTACAGATTAATACCACAAAAGTAGGTGTATCATAAGTGTAAGGAGTTACCATTTCAGAGATTAGCTTTCTGCCCAGGGCCTGCAAGGATTTTGTAGGGTCACAATTAGTGTCCATCACCTGCAGTTACCTTTTTAGTCTTTCCTCTCCACAAAAATATGTGAGATGTAGCATTTACTTATAGCGGTGAACAGTAGGGCAGAATTGTATATGGATGTCAGCTAGATGAAAAGTGATTACAGTTATACTTCTTCACTTTAAGGGACTAGAGGAAACAGGGAAAGACAAGTGAAGATGTACCACAGGAAAGACTGTGGGCAGCAATGAGGTAGAGCTTAGGACACAGCTACTTTTCAGACTAAGGTCTCATGTACATAGGAAAAGGTCCCCTACCTTGTGCTGCTCATGTTACGGGTGAGATAGAAGTGGAAACAAGACTGCCACTGCGCATCAACAAGAAAAATAAAACTCCCTCACAAATGGGTCACTCAAGATTACCTGCACTAATACAGTCAGGCAAACACTGGTTAAACAGCTGAATCAGAAATATGTTCACTGACAGTTGCATAAGTTACAAAAATTGTATGACCCATCACCATACACACACTTACTCCATTATGGAATAAGTATGCCCAGAATCTGCACCTCACAGATTTCATGGAAATTCTATTTCTTATTGGCAAATCTGGTCTTCAGTCTGGTTAATGGAATTATTTCTTACATAGGGCTACTGCCTCCAGCATATACCCCTGCAATCATGCAAGGCAGCTTGCTTCTGAACATGACAGTGAACAGATTTGCTCCACTCCCACTATGAAACCAGTGGTAAAATTTAAAAAGAAAATAGCCAGCATAACTAAAGCAGTTCAAATGGAATTTAGTCAAAATAGCAGGTGTAGGCACCCTGCTGTATCAACATATCCTATGAAAAGGAGTTTAAGTTTGCATCAAGTTACAGTCACTCAGAGTGAGAGACACATTGACAATGACCCCAGTGTCTGAGAAAGATGGAGGACTGACTGACTACATGGTAGCTTCTCCCGACAATAGGGGCAATAAATTCCAGCCTAAGCTCCCCAAGCCTTTAAGAGGAGCCAGCTGGCTTTCATACCTAGTTAATTCTGGTCACAGATTTACTGACAGGGTGACTGTTGCAATGGTGGACTGGTGAGGGCCTAGGTTATCATCTACAACTGAAGAGTTTTTTTTACTAGGTAAGTTGGTAGGCTTCTTTAGTCCTGACTGGCTCTAGTAAGAGTTGAGGTAATACTTGCATCAAGCATCAAATTTAAAAAATTGTAATGTGGTTTCTCTGCTTGAGTTAGAGTTAGGATAGTTATTTGCATACTTTGTAAAGCAGCATTTTACATTTACAATATTGGAAACCACTATAAGCAAAAAAAGTGAGTATTCCCTGTTATAGGCCAAGAGCAGAGAATACGAGACAGCATCCTGCTATGGTGAATTAGTAACTTTACTGCAGATCTCTTGGAAAAATAACATTCCTTACAGCCCTGCAACAGGGAGCAGTAATAGACTTCTTGGTCTGTGTTAGGAAGGGCATCAGTCAGTGGCAATTAAAGGAGCACTGCCCAACAAAAACCAGTACAGCCAGGTTCAAACAAACAGTCTCATCACTGTTTTCTCATCTACTTCCAGTCATCAGTTGCTTGTTTTATGCTTTACTTTGGGACAGGAAATCTGCAGCGTCTAGAGGAGGGACCAGCAACCCTCAGCATGGGTACCAAGAGTGGCACACAAGCTGATTTTCATTGTACATGGAGGTAGAGGTTCAGCCCCACCTCTCTTCACCCATGCAGCTAGGAGCTTGCTCAAAGCCATGCCACCTGTGGCGGCTAATGCTACCGATCACTCCCTAAATGGTAACTCTGTACCTTAAGTTATTTACTAATGAAGCTGTTACAAGTAGGACTATTTGTAATGTAATAGTATCACCAGCACTCTGACCATACACTGACTTCAAAAGGTCATATTTCAGCACTCTGCCTCAGAAAGGTTGCGGACCCCAGTCTAGAACAGGGACCAGTCCATGACTGGGGCTCTTGGGCACTACCATTAAAAAAAGGGGATCTCAAAGACACCTTGAAATTTAAGGTAAAAAAATATAATTTTTATTGTAAAGATACACGTCTTTGTACAAGAATCAATTTCAAGAACAATGCCAGCTCGAAAGGCAAGCCAAAACAGTTCTAGGAAAGGGACTAACATCTATACATCAGTGCAGAGAGATCCAACCATACCAAGTACCACTACCACTGAAGTTATTGACATGAAAATATTAAAAAGCAGTTCAAGTGCAAACAGAGTCAATTTCCAATTGTCCAGCTCTGGAAAGTCCAAGGCTGTGAGGTGTGGTAACTTCCAACTGTTAGAGTGAAGTTTTGTAATTCATGTACGCCGGTTGCATTGTGTACCCAATGCACAACTTGATGGAAAACACATGTATCTCCCCTTCTTCCACTCACTTAGTAAGTACCAAGTTGTGCCACAAATGTCTCGTACACATTCATATAGCTCAAGTATTCACAAGATAAGTCTTCAAGAGAATGATAACTGGGAGCCAAGATGCTCCATATGAGCCTGCCCAGGTTGTTTCCCCTCTATTATCTGGTGATAAAGTTCTCAGAAGATGACTAAGTGCCAGCAACCAAGACACAGCTTTTGTGCTCAGATGAGCATGGCAAATACATAGAGAATGTGTACTGAGAAGTATGAAGGGAGAAAGATTAGGCAAGTGTCTGTCACCTCATCCCCATATTGCATAGTGGGGATACCTGCTTCTGGCTGGATGCGTAAGATGTTGAGTTACAGCCAGTGACAGTCACTGCCTATTCTTTATTAAACACCCTGTTCCCCCACACTAAGATAGGCAATTTTGTTGAGCAAGGGCAGGTGTGTGAGACTAGCTCAATTTCAGCAAAAAAGCGTAAGTCTTCAGGAAAGATGTGGCAATGGGGAAAGGAAGCATTTGAGCAGCAATGTAAGCTTAAGCTTGAGCAGTGAGCTAAACTTCAGCTGTCTGTCTTGGAGAGTGAAAAAGGGCAAGCTCATGAAAGAGAAACTGCCAAGCTGTTACCGAACCAAACAGGGGCAATTTTGGTGGTTTGCAGGTCTGAAGCCCCTACAACAGGTGCCCTGTGAAGAGAGTTTAAAACCACCAAGCGAGGACAGAAATCTTCTAGCTTCTGGAAAGAAGCCACTGAGAGAACCAACTGAAGTGTTTTTTGGTTCCACTTTTAGGAAGGGGCATGGCAAGGGAACAGTAGGATTTAGTTGTCTGCTCAGCAAAGAGGAACCCTGACTGCAGACATTCCATTTTCAAAATTAAGTAGGAGGTAGGCAAGTGTTTCCAAGACAACGATCCAGCATTTCTGCTTCAGAAATTACCTTACACTTCAACCCATTTTTGCTGCCCCATTTACATGGCTTCCCATTTTTTAGAATAGAACAGTGAGCATTCAAAACACAACTGACTTTTGTTTCAACTAGTCATTTGCTCCATTACACCTCAACATTTTAAAAAAGTGCACACTGCTGTGACTTCAGTGCAGTCTGTCATAATCCTCAAATTGAGTAAATTATGTTTACTACATTATGCCTATGAAATCATGAAATATATTTTTGTGTGCACCAAGTTTCAGACTGGTGCCTTGTAAGAGGCAAGATCTACTTCTTCTTGGCCCTGTCTACACGAGCCCCAAACTTCGAAATGGCCACACAAATGGCCATTTCGAAGTTTACTAATGAAGTGCTGAAATGCATATTCAGCGCTTTTTTAGCATGCGGGCGGCTGCGGCACTTTGAAATTGACACGCCTCGCGTCTCATCCTGACAGGGCTCCTTTTCGAAAGGACCCCGCCTACTTGGAAGTCCCCTTATTCCCATCAGCTCATGGGAATAAGGGGACTTCGAAGTAGGTGGGGTCCTTTCGAAAAGAAGCCCCGTCGGGACGAGACGCGCCAATTTCGAAGTGCTGCGGCCACCTGCATGCTAATGAAGCGCTGAATATGCATTTCAGCTCTTCATTAGTAAACTTCGAAATGGCCATTTGCGTGGCCATTTCGAAGTTTGGGGCTCATGTAGATGTAGCCCTTTTGGACAAGGGAGTATGACACCCACAGAGTTAAATTAGCTGAACACAGCTTAAGAGGAGCTCTAGAGAGTCTTTGTGGAAAAAAAAGTTTCAGAACTATAAAGCTGTGCTGGTAGAATTATTTCTATGGCATATGTACTTCCTACATAAAAAAGGTTTGGTAATAATTATTAGGCTGTCCAGTCAGGTCAGACAGACACTAGTTATAAGTTTCAAATAAAGAGTCAACTTCCTGACCCATGCCCCTTGTTCCAGGCTCTTCTGCACACCCAGAACCAACGCGCTGTAAAACTGACCTGGGAAGATCTTATGCTAGCCTGAAGGCTTACACACTGGAGTATTTGCATAGAATAAGGCACATTGGTTGCTATGCATGAAATTGAAGCGTAAAGCCAGGTACCTCTTAAAAATTCAGGATATTAGACTCCACTTGGGAATTTTGGTTAGTGGCCACAGGTGCAGTTTAAACTTGCAGCAATTTCTAGCATTCTTCAACAACAGTACCTATCAACGAGTACAGTTTTTTCTTAATAAGCCGAAACCCAGGACTCAGAATCAGTGTACCTTTGCTGGCAGAAGCAAAACAAGCTTGGGTAAAGAAGAAGTCCCTGAAACTGGGCCAAGAGAAACAGTCCTGCTTGAACACAAGTGTCAGTTCAAAAGTAGGAACAACACTGGGATCACAGATAATCTTATCCAGCTTTTTACATAAATTTCCAATTTCTAAGTTGACATGGATAATGCCACCTCTCAAACCACAGGGCTCAGTTGAAGAAAGCCGCAATACATCTTGAGCTATTTTCTTGGTTAGTTTTTCTGGTATCAGAACCTTTGAGCAGTGAAGTTTGGTCTGCTTTGATTTGGACAGGCAGTTCTCCAACACTTTAACTAGACTCTGACAGGTTCTCTCCTCGAACACCACCTCAGTAAGGTTGGGTTCAGGCACAACGTAATCCCAGTAGTCAAAGTCTGCAGGAGAATCAATAATGAGAAGACATGAGGAGGAAGACACTGAGTAACATGCAAATAACTGGCAAGCAGCAGACAAACATCTGCTACTTTTCCTGAAGCATTGCTAGACAGTAAGCCAGCATGTTAGTATCAGCATAGTGCAATTTCATACATGAATGAGAATTAAAGCTACATTATTTGTGTTCCACCAACACCACTCTACAGACACTTGAAGGACAGATGAGCAAGTCACCCTTCTCTTGGTTACGCTGGTTGTTACTCTAGGCGTGCATCTACACTAGGAACTAACTTCAAAGGTTAGTCACTACTTCAAAGTAGCCAGCAGAGAGTCTACACACATTTTCCCCCAGCTTTGAAGTCCTTACTCCATTCCCAGGAACGGAGTAGTGCCCTGCTTTAAAGAAGGGTGTGTGTAGATGCCCAGCTTCGAAGTTAGCAAGTTTGAAGTTATTTTTGCAGTACAGACACAGCCTAGCTGTAAGAAAGTCATTTTCCATTAGGGAGAGGACTTCACAACCATTACTAATACTTATCACTGCAGGGGGATAAAAAGGTAGCCCGTCAGAAACACAAAGGACAAGTGACTGGCCCATTTGGTCATCCGCTTTCTAATGTGAAGAGTCTGTCATGTGGCAGATCACCGATGAGTGATTGTTTAGTACACATATGCAAGAAAATAGCTTGCTTGCTCGCTCATCCCAGTAAGTTACTGAAAGCTGCAAAGTATACTACAGGCACATTAGTAATATAAACAGATTTAGGCCAAAACAGTTACACTGTTCCATTAGTCAGAGCCCTATGAGCAAGTCAGGCTAAGCCATTGCAATTCTCACAGAACACCACCTACAAAAATTGGATCTGCCACTCAGTCATTCTGAAAAGTTTATTAGGATCATCTTTGCTGCTACTCTAGCTAGCCATGAAGTACTTTAATATTCCTGAAGTATTAGAGGTAGCCTACAACATTCTGCATTAGTTTCCACACTCACTTGTAATCATGAGCAAAACCTTTGCTCAGCCCCTGCCCTCCTTCCTTTATAAGGATCACTGCGCTAGCACATTAAAGTTATAACACCATTTGCAGATACCTCCCCCCCACCCATTTGCAACCTGACTTTTTAAAGGGGAAAAAAAGGCAGGGATGGGGGTGGGTGAACTGGGAAGGTCAAAGATACTCACCAGTTATGTTTGCATGGTGAAAGCCTTGGTGTATCAGTTCTGAAATGCATGCAGTGCTTTTACTGCTTAAGCTGCCAGTTGCAACCATTTTAAAAGCACACTTTAACCTCCAGCAGATCTTTATGCTCTCCTGGTTTACTGAAAGGGAAGCAAATGTTGCATACTTACAAACAAAACAAGTTGTCAAGAGACAACAGCATCAGCTCATAGCAACGTTGGGGGAACATTTGCTTGACAGATGAAAAATCGAGCTTAAGACTTTAGTTACAGGCTTCAACAGGCGTTGCCACGCCGTTTGTAGCTCACCCCTTGAATATTTTTCTGTGTCAGAGCGGAGCCTTTCCTTCCTCCTGAAAGGAGGCAGAGCTTTAAACTACAGGGAGAGCAAAGTTAAGGCACCTATCAATGAGACCAGCCCACCCGATTTCATCTTACCTGCTACGACGCGACAGAAGTACAATTACAGATTGTGTAGTTAAATAGCCGCTTTCAGCTGCAGGGCAGACCCACCCCCCAAAACAGGGCACACCAACCCCCTCAACAACTAGACACTTAGAGTCAATAGCAACACATCCCTCCTCCCTCACATCGCTCAGCCCACTGCAGCCCTCGGGCAGCAACAATTTATACGCACGTGTCAATCTCTCATTCCCCCACCTGTCCCCGCCCCTCCCTCTCCCCACCCCATTCGCAAGCCCAAGGCCGCGTTCTACTCGGCCAGAGCTTTCCGCTCTCATTGGCCGCGCCGAGCCCCCGCGGGGAGGGGCGCGAGGACAGGACTTCTCTAGTCCCTCTTGCGACAGAGAAGAGGCTGGGGAAGAGCGCCAGCTAATGATTGGTCAGTGGCAGTGTCAAAAAAGCCCCCAGGAGCTGGGAGAGCCGGAATGCCGATCACCTGACACATGCCACGCTCCGCTCCTGTCATTTAGCTGTGCTCACAGCTGTCCTGCAGCACATAGGGGCGGCATTAGCGGCTCCCACTACCTCCTTCCCTCCACAATAGTGAGGTCTGCAGCCAAAAACTAGAACGGTTATTTCGTTCGCTTTCTAAAGGTGCTTTGCATACATTTGCATAGTTTTCTATTAATATGCTAGGCACGTGCAGGAATTTCCCCAATGCCTCCGTGTCCCCTTTATTCCCTCGCCCATTGATCGCAGTTTTCTCTCGTTGCAGAGTGGGACTCGTGCAGCAGGTTTCTCCCGCAATGCGGAGAAGTTTTCAAGCTGCAGGATAATATTGTATTACTAACACGACCTGTTTTATTAATGCAGCAGCTGCTGGTTATGAATGGAGGGGGTGTCTCCTGTAGTATAGCTGTACAATAATACAGAAAGGGTCTGTAGAGCCTGATGTCCATCTCACCCTGGAATAAAATCAGAGAGGGAGCCGTGCTAGTTTATACACTATCAAAACAAAAAGCAGTCAAGTAGCACTTTAAAGACTAGCAAACTAGTTTATTAGGTGGTGAGCTTTTGTGGGACAGAATGGTCCAAAGAAGTGGGTCTGTCCCACGAAAGCTCACCACCTAATAAACTATTTTGCTAGTCTTTAAAGTGCTACTTGACTGCTTTTTGTTTGGAATAAAATCAGCATAACTCTACTAACTTCATGGGATTATGTGTAATTTACACCACTGCAAGGGGAGGCTCAGCCCTGTAGTGTTACAAGGAATATACATTTCTACTGGGCTTCCAAAGGGAGGATTTGGAAGAGCTATACAATCATGAATGAATGCGGCATGGAACCTCAAATAAGCTTCACTTGGGCAGAACTGGAATATTAGTTCCCAAATCGGTATTACCGGTATTCAGACACTTGCTGTTCAGATAAAAACACCAACGTTTGTGCAGAAAATTGTGCATGCGTGCGTGCGTGTGTGTGTGTTTGTTGTGGGGAGGGGTGGATGACAAGTTCATTTCTTTTGCAAGAGCTGTGTTTACTACAGGGCTGTAAATAGCTGTTGGTTCTTGGTACAGGACTTACTGTTACTCAATATACTTTCAAACAACAGGGAGCAAGTTGGAAGCTCAGTCTGAAAGCAGTTGGTTGACTGGCTCTTGGGTGTAGTGATGCTGTTCTGTATAAATTGGTCATTTTTTGTGCTTGTAATAAACCTCAAGGAAGGTGCGACTGCATCACCTCAGTCAACAGCTCCAAAATGCTGACTGCAGTTTAGAGCAAGGGAAGAGTTTTAAGGTGGGTGGGGATAGCTACTTCTTGTGTTTCCCTTATGCTCTCCCTACCACAACGAAAACAGTAAAAGTGGTAGCAGCAAATTTTAAATTGACTCCAGAAAAAAAAATCAAATTTACTCCAATTTTAATCCTTTTCTGCAGCTTTTTGCTGCTCTTTAAAGTCTGGTTAGCAGCAAACAAGCCCAAGGAAAAAACTTGAGCTGACACTCTGGGCCTTCTTCTCTCAGGCTTTGTGCCTCCTGTGCACATTCTTTGTGGGTGGCACTCTGGATGGCTGTGAATGACAACACAAGGCAGAGGAGAACCAGGCCTTCCACCTCTAACTCATGCTGTGAGCGAAGACAAAAATATCATTGTGGCTTAAGTGTTATCCCCAGCTCTGTTTTCTGTCCCCCCATTATACAAGATGGGTCCGGGGTGGTCCCTATTAGTATTAGTGCCATACGCAGCCAGCACTGGGCTCCCTGCTTCTGTGCAAGGGTCGGGGGAGCCAGAGGAAGGCTTGCAGAGGGCATGGGGGTTTCCAACTCTCCTGGAGCCAATGGACCAGGCACCATTTACTGCTCTAGCCTGTAGTTTGTCTGGTCCCAGACAGTTGTCAAAGCTTGTAGCAAGACAGAGAGCGGGGCTGACCCACAGACTCAGGCCAGCAACTAAGAGGAGCAAGGGTTAGTGTATACTGCCCTAGTAGGAGTTGGCAGATGAGGTGATGTTGGTTCTCCTTGTTTCCAGTTGCTACATTGTACTAAAAGAAGCAACACACTATTAGATATTTTCTAACAATCATTACAGCCATCCCACAAGTGCATTCTTTAACCAACGACCAAGCAACCTACCAGCCCCAAAAGAGGAACTCTATGTGGACTCCCCCTGATGGTCATAGTGAAAGTCTGGATTTCTACGTACAATACTTCCGCAAACGTGCTCAGACTGACATTATATGCAAACAATGCCAAATGAGACACAATCTCGACTATGTTGAACTCTACGCTGTCCAGAGTCTCAAAAATAACCCAGACATTATAATCAAACCAGCTGACAATGGGGGTTATCATGAATAAGTCAGACTATGAACAGGAGGCAGCCAGACAACTCTCCAACACCACATTTTACAGACCTCTGTCCTCTGATCCCACTTTGGAATTCCAAAAGAAATTACAACTACTTAAGGAACTCCCTGCTGCTACTTGAGACCTTATTGACTCAGCCACACCATCTGAGCCCCATCCTGGATTATTCTATTTACTTCCCAAAATCCACAACCCTGGGAACCCAGGATGACCCATCATTGCGGGTATTGGCACCCGTACCACCGGACTATCCAGTTATGTGGACTCTCTCCTCAAACCCTATGCTACGAATACTCCCAGCTATCTCCGAGATACCACTGACTTCTTGAGGAAATTACAAAACATCGAAAAAGGGCCTGACAACACCATCCTAGCCACGATGGATGTAGAGGCTCTGTACACTAATACTCCCCATGAAGATGGATTGCAAACGATCAGGAATACCATCCCTGATATCAACACAGCCAGTCTGGTGTCTGACCTCTTCAACTTTGTTCTCACCCACAATTATTTCTGATTTGGGGACAATTTAAACTTCCAGATTAGTAGAACTGCTGTGGGCACCCACATGGCCCCACAATATGCTAATATATTTATGGCTGACCTGGAACAACGATTCCTCAGCTCTCGTCCCCTATTACCCCTCCTTCCACTTAAGATACATTGATGACATCTTTATGTTTTGGACCCATGGCATAGAGACTCTAGAGGAATTCCACAGAGACTTCAACAATGTGCACCCCACCATCAACTTATGCCTTGATTACTCCACACGAGAGATACAGTTCCTGGACCCTACTGGAAACCCCCGATCGCTATACTTACCTACACGCTTCTAGTTTCCATCCTGCACACAACTAGATCCATGGTTTACAGTCAAGCCCTTAGGTACAATCGTATTTGCTCTGATCCTACTGGCAGAGACCAAAAACTACAAGATCTTTACCAAATATTTGTCAACCTGAATTACCCACCAGGAGAAATATAAAAACAAATCGACAGGGCCAGATGAATACCCAGAGACCAGCTACTCCAAGATAGGCCCCCAAAAGCCAAGAACAGAACACCGCTGGTCATCACCTACAGCCCCCAACTCAAACCACTGCAACGAATTATTAACGACCTACAACCTATCCCTAATCAGGACGCCACACTCCAGAAGGCCCTAGGAGACAGGCCTGTTCTCTCCTACAGACAACCTCCCAACCTTATGAGGATTCTTACCAACAGCCACAGTCTATACCACAGGAACACCAGTCCTGGGACTTTTCCTTGCAACAAAGCCTGCTGCCAGCTCTGTCCACATATCTGTTCTGGGGAAACCTTCACTGGACCTAACCAGGTTAGTCACAGAATCACGGGCACATTTTCGTGTTCCTTAACTAACGTCATATATGCCATCATGTGCCAACAATGCCCAGATGCTTTGTATATTGGACAGACTTCAACCGCTCTTAGACAAAGAGTTAATGAGCTCAAAACAAACATAAAAATACTCCTGATCCACAAACCAGTCAGCTGACATTTTAATGGAGTGGGCCATTCTGTTCATGACTTAAGAGTTTGCGTCTTACTGAAGAGGAATTTTCACACTACTTTGGAAAGAGAGGCTGCTGAACTCTCTTTTATATTCAAATTTGACACATTAACATGTGGTTTGAACTGGAAAGCGAATTTTCTGGGTCATTATAGGGGCTCTTTTGCAAACTTGGCTTCCTCAAATTCTTGACAACCCCACCCCCCGCCCCTCTGCTCTCTGATTTGCTCACCTTGATAATTTTTTTTTCTGATTTGTCAACCTTGATTACTATTTTTGTTCTCTGTGCCTTAAATATTGAGTCTGTTCTGGTCTGGTTATGGTCTGAAGAAGTGGGTCTGTCCCACGAAAGCTCACCTAATAAACTATTTTGCTAGTCTTTAAAGTCCTACTTTACTGGTTTTTTTTGTTTTAACCAACGGGGGTGAGGGTGGTCCGTCAAACCAGGCAAGGGCAAGGACATGTTCACAAGAGACTCTCTGTTAAGGTATGGTTCAGTTTATTACGAAAATGATTGAGAGCTCCTGCTGTAATGGTCTAGCCCTATAACGGCTAATGGAGACTCTCCTATTGTTTGGGTAGCAGAGCTACTCTTTCAGAATCTTTCCTTACACTCACCCTGCTACCAGTTGTTTTAAATGCCAGCAGGATGGATTCCTCAGAGAGAATTTATCAGGGAAAACAAAAATGCAAGAGGGTATTTTAGAGCACCTTATTCACCTGAGTCAGTGAATATGTACTGCAACTGGGGAAAGATAAAAATACAGATTCCCGACAAGTCAGAGACAGTGTTCTATGTCATATCCTACTTTAAAAAATGTTCAGTTAGTTTGTCAGGTCAGCGATTCATTAATTAAAACTTCTCATTCATCAAGAATCGTTTGGATTGATCGCTGACTGGAACAGCTCCAAAAGAATGAAAATTATTAGTTTGTGGCTCATTAACCTGATGGATTACTGTTAATCTGGCAGCCACCTATGCATAAGAAAGAGTCTATTCTCCTTTCAGTTGTGAGAATAGACATCTCATTCTCAACCCTAAGCACTCTCTCTAAAATTGTTTGTCACAATAACTGCAGCCACTGAACAGTAAACCTATTTCTAACAGAAAGAACTGTTTTCTTTGGGGATTTCCAACTGTATTACAGAGAAATTAGACTGAAGAAAAATGCTAAACTGAAGCAGATTTTATTAGTGTAAACATTCGTACTGCCCCCTTTGTTCTGAGGGTGAAAATGAAGTGATTTGGTAAACAGTCCTACTGCTATTTGCATAAACACCAACAATATTTGCTCCACTACTGTTCTGGCTGAAAGATGAACAGGCTCTAGTTTCCAGATAGAAAAAAATGCAAGGAAAGAATTCCAGAACTTGCACAGATGAACTGGCTGTTTTGCCTTTCAATAGAATGAAACCTCAGAGAAAGTGACAAAAGCAACTACCATATTACTGAAAAAAGTTATTCTAGAAAAACCCTGCAGTGTAGACATAGCCTTAGAAATGGCGAGCATTACCAGAGGGTCTTTGCCTGCATAAGGGATACAGGTAGGAAACACCAGTTAACTCTAAGTGACGTATCTATCCACACAACCACAAGCTTAATTTTGCTCCTACTGAAGTGCAGGAGAATTTTGCCGTGGATTTCAAAGGATCAGGATCAGGATCAGGATCAGGATCATTTTGAGTAATGTGTCTTTTTAGCAACCAATAATTTATAAAGCCAAATGCTGCTTTTTCTACTCCATTTTAAATCTTATTATATCCCAACTGCCTGTACTAGTTACATAAGAATGGCCATCCTAGGTCAGACCAAAGGTCCATCTAGCCCAGTATCCTGTCTGCTGTCAGTGGCCAATGCCAGATGTTCCAGAGACAGTGAACCAAACAGGTAACAATCTCTGTCTTGCCATCCATCTCCAGCCTCTGAAAAACAGAGGCCAGGGACACCATTCCTTATCCATCCTGGCTAATAGCCATTAATGGACCTAAACTCCATGAATTTATCTAGCTCTTTTTTAAACTGTTATAGCCCTAGCCTTCACAGCCTCCTCTGGCAAGGAGTTCATTCACAGGTTGTGCGCTGCATGAAGAAGAATTTCCTTTTATTTGTTTTAAACCTGCAGCCCATTAATTTCATTTGGTGTCCCCTAGTTCTTATATTATGAGGACAAATAAATAATTTTTCCTTGTTCACTTTCTCCACTCCACTCATATTTATATATTCCCCCCTTAGTCTCTTGCCATGTGAGAGCCTGACTTTTGAATCTGGCCTTTCTAGGAATTTAACTGATGGGGACTGATGTCCAAGACTGATGCCCAAGATGTCCACGGGAGTAGGCGTTAATAATTAGGCACTGATTATTAGTAAAGTAGCACCACACCATAGATTTTTAAGACTTAAGTACCATTTCCAAAATCCATACATACTATGTGAGGTAAGTGGATTTTTAAAGTTAATTTAATTAAAATGAATGATGCCAAACTGGCACGACAAATTAATTGTTGATGTAAGTAAATGCCACTCCATTGATTTCACTGGAATTACACCTGTTAAAGTGGAGAATTTGGACCTCTCAGTGTGCAACACAGAGTTAGGGATCTTCAGCCAATTAAGTCAAAATGAGAATTATCTTTTGGGTTTATTTATCTTACTATTTTTCTTTCAGAATAGGAAAAGAGCATTCCAGGTGGTTTCTCAGAGATTATGGCACTTCTTGGGCATCTGCAGTTAACAGTCATCATTTCTGACAATACGTTGAGGATGTGCAATAATCCTTCCTGACTACACTGCCTCAGGGTGTTTTATCACTGAATTACTCTCAAGCCCTTCTGGCCAATGAAATGTGGCTTATACAGGCATCTGAAAATGAGTTACAATACAAAACCAATCTTGCTGGAAAACATACATTTTTGCTAGTGATCACAACTGCTTTATGATTCTGAGCTCAGAAGTGGTTTCCATAGAGATTCCATACTTCAAAATAATTTTTGCCAAACACAGTGCAAAACATCACACAATATCTGTCTTCACAGAGCATAATTTAAGGAATGTTTCTCAGCTATTTTTTTTTATAGTACACCTTTTAAAAAAATTATAAGTACCTCCAGACTTATCTCGTGTACACCTAAAGGTACGCGTACCACCAGTTGAGAAACTTAGTCCTAAAGTAATCTAAGGTCTTGAAACAAGTGCCATCCAACCTTTCCAGAGTATTGTATCCTTTTCAGGAGTCAGATTTGTTTTGCATATTACCAAGTTACACCTCACTTAAAAACTACTTACTTACAAAAACATGTGAACACATCACGGAAGACTATTACTTCAAACTTGCTGACTTTCTCCCATCATATTGTCAAACAAAAATATTGTACATACATTTCAGCATAAGGCAGATGAAGCAATAGCAACAAGTCATTGTCTGAATGAACTTTTAGCTTGTACTGGCTTTACTGGCTTTATGAAGCCTGTTTTAAAACTAGGCAAATATCTAGATGAGTTGGTGTACCCCAGAGAAGACTTCCATGCACCCCCATGGGTTTTTGTACTGCTGTTTGAGAAACACTGGTTTAGGGCATATGAATGTTCTGGTGTGAAGCCTTATGCATGCAAAAAGTTCATCTGTCAAACATGCACATTTATACACATTTGGGTACTGCACTTTTTTTTTTTTTTTTTTTAAAACATGCTTTGCTCTGTTGATAGAAATATTACTCATCTTCATTTTTCAGCGCTCTGAGAAGACATTTGGACACCTTACAAGTACGTGCTGCATCTAAAGTACCATTTGACAGAATTATAGAGATGAAAGATTATGGAGACATTTTATGTAATCTAGGATAACCTCACTTCTTCCCCAACTCCCCACTAAAGGAGGACTAAGCCAAGGAGGACTACTTGTCCAATCCTGTGTTACATTTTTCTGATGATCTACCGTTGTCCTGAGAAGAATTAGAGAAAAGTATTCTAATGCCAACAGGCTGTCCTGTGGTTTAAAGAATTAAAAATTGGAAGGCACTGGGTGAACACCTGTCTGCAGTGAAGCTACAGGAGTTTTGTTGTTGTCTTCTCTGGAGTTAGGACTTTACCCAGTGACCTTAATCTTAATAAACTGAATTTGTTAGTAGTGTTTCAGAATTGGTTACAAAACAAAAGCACAATGCCAGATGTTCCTTCCAAGCACCTGATCTGTCCATAACAATGGATTTCAAAGAACTATTTTAAATTGGGCTTAAACTGCAGCAGGGAGGTTTACGTTGGACATTAGGAAAAAGTTCCTAACTGTCAGGGTGTTAAAACACTGGGATAAAATTGCCTAGGGAGGTTGTGGAATCTCCATCTCTGAAGATATTTAAGAACAGGTTAGATAGATGTCTATCAGGGATGGTCTAGACATTACTTGGTCCTGCCATGAGGGCATAGGGCTGGCCTCAATGACCTCTCAAGGTCCCTTCCAGTTCTAGCATTCTATAATTGATGATAGGCTGCCATAAGCATCCACATTTGATGCCTTTGCTGGGAACAAAACCTCTCCCTGACTTTATCCTGTGTTGATAATTATTCTAAATCTGAATTTGACCAAGAATTCTAGAGTAACACTATACCCCTTAGGTCAAGTACCACACAATGTTCAATAGCCACAAGTGATTAGGAACATAGTTTTACACCTCAGCTTTGTCATCAACGTCTCTAAAGTACTGTATGTCAGGTGAAGTCAATGGAGCTATAAAACTGTATACCAGCTGAAAACCAGGCCATTCCTTGAGAAAGTGGTATGTCTGGTAGTACTGCGCAGCATGCATCCCAATTACATCTCTGAGATTTGTAGTATAAAGGAGTATTATAAGCCTTCTCTTACAGATGGGGAAACTGAGGCAGAGAAGGTAGTGATTGACCATGGCTGTTGGGTGAGCCAGTGACAGAATGGACAATTGAATTCAGGAGTTCTTGATTTCCAACATACCTTCGAACATGGGTGGTCAATAAAAAAGCAGCTGCTTGCCAGGGTTAGTCCCTGGTGGGCTGCCACTGCTGCCATATTTCCCTGCACCTCTGCAGGGATTGGGTGATCACAGCTCTCATTAGCCATGTATCGCCATTCGAGGTCAATGGGAACATCAGGAAGCAGCATGAACTGGGGCACTGCTTCCCGCTGCTCCCATTGCCGGCAAACAGCAGTCCGCGGCCAATAAGAGCTGCAATCACATGATATTTGTGGAGTCTCAGGTAAATATAGACCTGGGGGTCTGCCAGGGACTAACCCTGGTAGACCGGATCCAGCCAACAGGCCGATATTTGCACATACCTGCCTCAGAGACGATCAAAACCCAGATCAGAGACAAAGACCTACAATGAGAGTGACAAAAAATTATTAATGCAGGAAACGTACAATGATGTGTGATTCAGTTTGTTAGTGTAAACACATGTAAAGGTAGACTTGTATTTGGGAACAAAACCTGAAATGGTAATGCTATTTACAGGATACATTGTCACATGCCTTTTTGAGCTCCTCCACTTTTATAAAAATGTTGCATTACAATATTCACCCCTCCCTCCAAAAAACACTCCATTATCAATATTGTAACATGGTGTCGTGGTATTTTGGGCCAGCCAATCAGGATAATTTATCAGCAGAATGTTACATTTCCTTCTCCTGTTAGGACTCATAGAAATCTTGGACTTCTTAAAGTCAATGGCAAAACTCCCACTGACTTCAATGAAGCCAGGCTTTAATCCAGGGACTGTGACTGAAAGTGTGGCTATGTGAAAAAAGGAAAAGGACATGCTTGTTACATGGACACCTAAGCTGTGAAAAACTACATAAGCAAAGATGGTTGCAAGTTTGTAACTTCTGCATGGGATTCCCTGTTTTTTTCCACTGGCACCTATAATTCTGATGTAGCAGATAGTTAAGCCTCTTATTAATGATTGTATAGTCTGAAGAAATTGTTGATCATTAAACAGAGCAATTCAAATATTGAAAGGTGATGGCATCAGAATTCATGTGTCAGCTAATATTTCACTCTGTTTTAATCTCCAGAGTTACTCATATACGATGCCAAATGGAATCAGAGAGTGGGAGAGACAGAGGTATATATCTTACAACTGCTGCTTCTGCTTAAGCATGATTGGATGACAGAATATGCCATCTTCAGCAGTAAGCACAGACACATTTTCAGTGTCTGCTCAACCCCATGCTAGGGATGCTGTGTACATGAGCAACCACTGAAAGCAGGCTCCCTTCCCCATCAGCCCTTTGGAGCCAGGATGCGGCATTCAAAATGTGTCCCAGCTCCAACACATTCCCACCCTCCTGCTTGCCACATCAGGGAGTTAGGATGGGCTCCTGGCCAGCTCGTTTGGGCCAGGAAGCAGCATTTCAGCTGCCTCTCAGCATGAATGGGGTCCTGCAGCATCAGTATTTCCCCTGATCTTGGCACTGTAAAGAGCCACCACAGGGGAAAAATTGACAAACTGTGCACCAGCTGGGACTCAGGCAGCCTTGCTGCTTAAGCCTTAGCTGGCCCGGGATTGTCAGTTCCCCCACCCACCACAGAGTGGCTCTGCAAAGAGCCTAAGTGAGGGGAAATTGACAAAATTTTATGGCACATTTGGACAATTCTCATGGCACACTGGTTGCAACCCACTGGTCAAATCAAGTGAAATAAGTTGCTTACAGAGACCATTGAATTATCATTTAAAATAAGTCTTTTGCAATCACCGTAGAAAGGGCTGCAGAATTTAGATTTAGAAATTGAATAAAGTTATGTGTATTGTCAGCTCTCTCAGCATTGCTGCAACGAGGCTGCTGCCATATGAGAAGGGATGGGGCCGGTGGGTGGGTGGGTGGGGGGGGGAATGTTATAAAATAAGTCCAGTGTTTGAATGGTGTGAAGAACAACATAGATGAAGTGGCATAAAGGTCTAGTGCAGTTCAGTCATCTAGGCAGGATATGATATTTGGCAAGACATAAGAGAGAAGGTGATATAGTTTGTACAGTATATTTATACTCCAGTGCATGAAAAGCACAACACATCTGCTTCTGTTCCTACCCAGGTCAATGGGCACACTTCTACAGATTTTAGTGGGAGCGTCTGCAAAACTACCCATAGCTGTGAGTGTCTGAGCACAGGCTTATACAATACCTGTAAAAATAGCCATGTAGACAGTCTCACTTCGAATTTTGAAACCTAACTCCCCTCCTGTGTGTCAAAACCCCACACTCTTGCCCAAGCAGGGAGGTCTGCCCAGCTATTTTTATCTCCATTGTGTGAGCCTGGGTCTGTAGAGTAGGCTTTGAGGCTTGCCGCGTTGTATTTTTTAGCTGTGTAGTGTAGTTAGATACCATTACCAATGTGGTGCTCTGGCATCTGTTCTGCTTCCTTCTGCGTTAACCTTTTGGCTGCGTTCATGTGCTTTCTTAGGAATGCAGCGCAGGCTTTTCAGTGAGCCCACACTGCAGGCTTCTAAGAGCCCTCAATAACCACAAATTAGATAAGGTACAAAGGCACTGAAACTAGATTTATTGTGAAATGACACATAGGCTTTAACACCCTGGATGTCTGAATTAAATGTCAACAGTTTTATGTGAGTACATGCGTACACCCTAACAATGAATGCAGACTTCCTAAGCAAATAGAATATTCCACTCTCCCTTTAGCTGGTCAACATCCCCTTTCTAAGCAACACTTTTATACACAAGTGCAAACAAATTATGAATCTAAGGCTGCATCATTCCCAAAAATTAGTTTTCCATGTCTTAACTGGCTTCCAGAAGGTGGCACGAAATTAGGCTTTAAGATGAGTCAAAGACATTCTTATGCCTGTTTGTCTTTATTCTTTTCTTAACAAAGAAAAATTAAGATTTTTTGAATCAGGTAATTAGAATTATATTGAAGTCTCTATTTTGCCTTTTTGAATGATTGCAGATTTAGTGCACTGGCAGCAAGTTGCTATGGATTCTCATTTAATGATGTGATTCCAACTCTGTCATAAATACATTAGACAGTTATTTAATAGTCATACAGACCTGGGGCTGAATTGCTGAGTGTTTCTTAGGTCTGACCTAATATTTTGATTTATGAAGTGTATTTTTTTTTGAAAAAAAAAGTACATTAGTTCCTGAAGCTGGACAAAATCTTTTTATTGTCATCTCTACTAGAGTACTGTTTTCTTTATAATGTAGAGTTTGGAGAACTGTAGGCATCTTATATGAAGAATTCATCATTTCCATAAAGGTTAAGATCAGATTGTGGTATATATAATGTAGTAGTGGGTAACCTGTACCCCGCTGGTCACATGCAGCCCATCAGGGTTCTATGTGTGGGCCATGAGACATTTTGCTTACTGTTGCCTACATATCGTGTTGCCAGATTCTGCTGGTTTTCATCTACATGTTTTTTTTTCTACCAGTGTTACTAAAGTGATGCAAGTAAAGTAAGGCACATGAAGTGAGGTGCATGCTGATTGCACAGACCATTGACTACAAGATCCATGCATCCACTCAGCACACCCAGCAATTTACAGGCATCCAAGCAAAGTTAGCAGAACTACCCTGTCCTGGGAGACAATTCTGGTAAGGACTATCTTGTGGCCCACTGAGATAAGTGAGGGCTGGCCCACTTACTAGACTTGGTTGCCCATCACTAGTGTAATGGAACAATAGGCAACCAACTTAGGTTATGTCTAGATGAAAGGGTTTGTCGACAAAATGGCCATTTTGTCAACAAAACTCATGGAGCACCCCAATTGCCAAGCACATCCTTCTGATGGTAAATTGACAGAACGCAGTGATTTTGTTGACTGCTGTACCCTGCTTGCCACACGGAAGAATGCCTTTGTCGACGGATCTGTTGACAAAATGCCAGTCTGGATGTTCAGGGGCAGTGGGCCTTCTGTCAACAGAAAAGGCCTCCAGAACACTGCACAACCCTATCTGATGTGGTTTCGGGTGGCCATTTTGCTGATAGAGTGGCTGAGCAGTCTGGCTTCCCTCTGTTGACACAGCAGATCACTCTGCCAACAGAAGTTTTGTCACCAGATATCTCCCGACAGTAAATTCTGCCAACAAATCCCTGTAATCTAGACACAGCCTTACTGTGGTTTGAGTTGACTTTTTGTCATGCTTAATTTTTTACATATATTCTGATTTTCATACTAGAGAGACTTATCCACTTATTGAGTTGGTGGAAAGTGGACTTATCCCTTTATAATTCAGGGCTAGTCTATATGCTAGTGCAGTCATGCAATTGCATTGCTGTAACATGTCGGGTGAAAATGCTCCCAGCATAGTAAAACCAACTTTCTGGAAAGCACTAGCTATGTTGGCAGGATATGGTCTCCTGGGCTACGTTTGCACTAGCCAAAAACTTCAAAATGGCCATGCAAATGGCCATTTCGAAGTTTACTAATGAAGCACTGAAATACATGTTCAGCGCCTCATTAGCATGCGGGCGGCCGCGGCACTTCGAAATTGATGTGGCTTGCTGCCGTGTGGCTCATCCAGATGGGGCTCCTTTTCAAAAGGACCCCGGCAACTTCGAAGTCCCCTTATTCCCATGAGCAGATAGGAATAAGGGGGCTTCGAAGTACCCGGGGTCCTTTCGAAAAAGAGCCCCGTCTGGACAAGCTGCATCAATTTCAAAGTGCCGCGGCCACCTGCATGCTAATGAGGCGCTGAATATATATTTCAGCGCTTCAATAGTAAACTTCAAAATGGCCATTTGCATGGCCATTTCGAAGTTTTTGGCTAGTGTAGATACAGCCCTGCTGACATAGTGCTGTCCACACCAGCATGGGAGTTGGTGTAGTTCAGTGTTTCTCAACCTTTTTTTAAATAAAGTACCCCTTTTAAACATTATAAGTACTCCACCAAGACTGCTGTCATGTACCCCTAAAGGTACACGTACCACCTGTTGAGAAACATGATCCTAAGGTAATCTGAGGTCTTGAAACAAGTGCCATTCAACCTTTCCTGATTACTGTGCCCTTTTCAGGAGTCAGATTTGTTTTGCATAGCACCAAGTCACATCTCACTTAAAAACTATTTACTTACAAAAACATGCAAACACATAATAGAAGACTATTCCTGCAAACTTGCTGACTTTCTACCATCTTAGCTGCGTCTACACGTGCACGCTACTTCGAAGTAGCGGCAGTAACTTCGAAATAGCGCCCGTCACGTCTACACATGTTGGGCGCTATTTCGAAGTTGAAATCGACGTTAGGCGGCGAGACGTCGAAGTCGCTAACCCCATGAGGGGATGGGAATAGCGCCCTACTTCGACGTTCAACATCGAAGTAGGGACGTGTAGACGATCCGCGTCCCGCAACATCGAAATAGCGGGGTCCTCCATGGCGGCCATCAGCTGGGGGGTTGAGAGATACTCTCTCTCCAGCCCTTGCGGGGCTCTGTGGTCACCGTGGGCAGCAGCCCTTAGCCCAGGGCTTCTGGCTGCTGCTGCTGCAGCTGGGGGTCCGTGCTGCATATACAGGGTCTGCAACTAGTTGTTGGCTCTGTGTATCTTGCACTGTTTAATGAAAGTGTGTCTGGGAGGGGCCCTTTAAGGGAGCGACTTGCTGTTGAGTCCGCCCCGTGACCCTGTCTGCAGCTGTGCCTGGCTCCCTTATTTCGATGTGTGCTACTTTGGCGTGTAGACGTTCCCTCGCTGTGCCTATTTCGATGTTGGGCTGAGCAACGTCGAAGTTGAACATCGACGTTGCCAGCCCTGGAGGACGTGTAGACGTTATTCATCGAAATAGCCTATTTCGATGTCGCAACATCGAAATAAGCTATTTCGAAGTTGGGTGCACGTGTAGACGTAGCCATTGTGGGATACATATGCAGCACTGTTGGAGGTCAATAAAGTCTATTAATAGACATGGTGTTTCCACATTAGCCTTAATTTGAACTTTTAAATTCAAACTTGATGCTACGTTGAGTAGCTTTCCATGGTGCTATAATACTGACCTTAGTGTTGCCCAAAATGAGGACCTTGACCATCTTGAGAAAGCAATTCCTCCTAGTGACAAGCTTCTCCTGTTGGGTGACTTCAGCGCCAGGGTCAGCAAGGACTGTAGGACCTGGCTGGGGCACCATGGTATTGGTAACATGAATGCAAATGGCCACCTTCTGCTGAGCTTGTGTTCAGAAAACTACCTGGCGATTACCAACACTCTCTTCAGGCAAGCCGATAACTACAAGACCACATGGATGCAGCTGAGATCAAAACAGTGGCACCTGATTGACTATGTCATCAATCGCAGGTGGGATATTTGAGATGTTAAGATCACCAGGACCATGTGGGAAGCTGAGTGCTGGACTGATCATCGACTCGTTAGATCAGTCCTTATGCTGCACATCACACCACTGCACTGAAAGAAGCTCAAGGTTGTCAGATGCTCCTTCAACATTGGGAAGCTGCAACATACTGGTCATTGTGAGAAATTTGCAGCCTGCCTTGACAAAGTGCTGACGTCCCATGGACCTCTGACTGGAGACCCAACACAAAAGTGGGACCAGTTCAAAACCCTGGTGACGGAGTCAGCCAAGTCAACACTAGGACTGAAAAAGAAGTTCACCAAGACTGATTTGATGAAACTGACAAAGCCGTCATGAAGATCTTAGAGGAAAAACAGAACACATTTCTGCTGTGGCAAAACAATCTCCAAACGTGATCATTTCAAACACCTTCAGAGCCAGACGCAAACGGCACTTCACAAAATGCCAGATGAGTGGTGGGAGAGTAAAGCTGATGAAGTCCAATACTACACTGACACCAAGAATTCCAAGATGTTCTTCAGTGCTATCAAAGCTGTATATGAACCTTCAAAGCCAAGTAGTACAACTCTCTTGTCTGCAGATGGCATGACCCTTCTGAGGGAGAAGAACAGCATCAACAATTGGTGGAGAGAGCACTTCAGCAACCTTCTCAACAGACCCGCCATTATCGTCACTGTGGCCATAGACCAGATCTCTCAGAAACCCACAATAGGCAGTCTTGACCTGCCCTCTACAATGGATGAGGTCAAAAAGGCAATCAGCCAGACCAGCTCTGGCAAAGCCTCTGGGATGGATGGTATCCCTGCTGAAATTTTCAAAGCGGCAGGACCAGTGTCACTCGAAGCCTTTCACAATATCTTGATCAGCATCTGGGAAGAAGATGACATGCCCAAAGACTTTAAGGATTCCACAATTATCTTACTCTTCAAGAACAAGGGCAACAAAGCTGACTGTGGAAATTACAGGGGCATCTCTCTTCTCTGTACTGCTGGGAAGATCTTGGCTTGAGTCATCCTCAACCGTCTGATCACCAGCATCTCAGAGGAGAACCTACCAGAGGCACAGTTGGGTTTTTGCCCAGGCCGCAGCACCATTGACACGATCTTTGCTGTTCGTCAGATCCAGGAAAAGTGCACAGAGCAGAACTTGGATCTGTACACAGTCTTTAATAGACCTGACCAAGGAGTTTTACACCATCAACAGAGAAGCCCTGTCGATTATCCTGTCAAAACTTGGCTGCCTGAGAAGATTCGTTAACCTCATATGCCTGTTCCACAATGACATGACTGGCTTTGTTCTTTCAAATGGTGAGTCCTCAGATCCATTTGAGATATCCAATGGTGTGAAGCAAGGGTGTGTGCTGGCCCCAGTGTTATTCAACCTCTTTTTCACGTGTCCTCGGCCATGCAGTTAGGGACCCGGACCGTGGAGTCCACATAAAATACAGACTTGATGGGTCATTTTTCAACCTTCACTGTCTGAATGCTAAAACCAAGACTCTTGAGAGGCTCATCTTTGAAACCCTTTTTGCTGAGGACTGTGCACTTATGGCACACAAGGAATCTGATCGCCAGCTCATCGTCAACAAGTTTGCTAATGCCACTGGCCTCTTTGCTTTGACCATCAGTCTAGGAAAGACGGAGGTACTGTTTCAACCTGCTCCAGGATCTGCTGCTCTCCCTGCTTCAATCTTTACTGAAGGAACAGAGTTAAAAACAGTAGAGGAGTTCAAGTACCTTGGCAGTGTGATAGCCAATGACGGCTCCCTTGACAAAGAAATCAATGCCAGAATCTGCCAGGCCAGACAGGCACTAAGACGTCTGAGAGCGCGAGTGTTGAATCAGCACAATATCCGACAGTCCACTAAACTGAAAGTGTACAAGGCTGTAGTTCTGACCAGTCTCCTGTATGGCTGTGAAACCTCAACCTTGTACAGAAAACATATAAAACTGCTGGAGCGCTTCCACACATGCAGCCTGAGGTCAATACTGCACATTTGATGGCAGGACAGAGTCCTGGAAATCCTGGACAGAGCAGGAACCACAAACATCGAAGCCATGATTCTGAAAGCCCAGCTTCACTGGACAGGGCATGTCATATGAATAGAGGAGTCAAGAATCCCTAAGCGACTCCTGTACTGTGAACTCTCCCAGGGCAAAAGGAATCAAGGCAGGCCTCGCAAGAGATATGAAGACTGCATGAAGGCCAACATTGCTCATGCTGGTTTAAAACCAGATCACCGAGAGCAGCATGCAAAAGACCGAACAGGTTGGCGTGCTCTTGTACGACACGTGTATGACAGCTTTGACAGCAGGGATGCATATGCCTCATTGATGCTCGTGAAAGGAAGAAAGCAACAGCAGCAGCTGCACCAACAGAGCCAGGACAACTCCCTTGCCCCCCACTGTGAATGCCCATGCCGTTCAAAGCTTGGACTCCTCAGCCGCGTGCGAGTCCACAACCGATGAGCCTGTGCAAGCTCAAGACATCATCATCGGACACGATGAACTACCTACATACATAGCGCTACCCAAAAATCGATCTAATGGTATTTACAGTAAAGACTGCCATTGTAAAATTGAGTTAACTGCCTTAAATTCAATTTTATCATGTAGTGTAGACATAGCCTGAGGTGCTTATTTTCAGCATTTTGCAAAAGATAAATACTCTATATAGCAAAGAATGGTATCCCTTCACTTACAGCCTACTTCCAAGGCCCCTACTATCATGCCCAACTATGCGCAAAAAGATCATCAGGATCAAACTCTTAATTTAAATGAAAAACTGTTTTAAACGATACAATTTTCATAGCAACATAGAAGTGACAATGGCATTCACTTTAGTTCGAGAGGGACAGGTTTTAAATACATTTTCTGGTCTTCTACTATGGCTAATGAATCCATTTATTTGATAACATAATCATAGTGGAGAAAATTCTCACAGTATATGTATATATATGATCGTTAAATACAGTTTTCCTCTGCAATGTAAGATGCAATCACATAAATGTAGTAGTTGGCAATATCCTAAGATGTCAATTTAAAATATTTCAATTAATTTCATGGCAAGTGAATTAAATCCTAACAAAAGATTTACAGTTTCCATTTTACATGAAATTACTATTTAATTTGCAAATATAGAAAATTCCATAGAAATATTTTTATGGAGACTGGGGTTTTATTTGCACTGGGGGTGGTATTTTCCAAAAGTCTTTGAAACAGATCCTGCATAGCAGAGTGAAGCATATAACAAGACAGATAGAAGAAACAAACATGAAGGTTTTAGATGCTGTCTCAGAAGCCAGCAAATATACTACAACCTGCGAAGTAATTTCATTTCCTATTAACACTAAACAGCAAATATATCTAAAGGAAAAATAGATTACAGTAAATCAGTAGTTTAGTTTTACATAGAAGGGGTTTATATAGTTTTTGCCAGTGTTTCACTTGTGCTGTGCATTTGTCTTTATTTTTAGACAGTTCTCCCCACCCCCCCACACACTGTCTTAGTTACGGTGATATTTATCACATTCATAATACATAGCTGAGCTCTCTGCAAAGCCTGGAACATTTCAGATTGAGCTGAGGGATTCCCTTCTCTTCCAAGGTGTCTGGAACCAGAGCACACACCAGCCAGTTTGCCTGGGGCAGCTTACCTATTGCCCATGTGCTAAAGTGCAGAGGCAGAAGGGCACAACTGAAAATCTTTCCCCATCCATGATATACACAGGCTAGGGACAGTCGAAGTCTCTGCACTTGCAGAAGTGCAATGGCCATCCCTCTATGCATCCCAAGATGCAAATCACCCCCAAATGGGATGAACTGGGACAAGTGTTCCCTCTAATTTTAATGTCTGTGTGACATCAGCTTCATGATGGTGCACATAGAATTCTTTCTACACATAGACACCCTATGGCAGGGGCATGGTCTAGGGATTCCAAGTGTGGAACTGGGCTCATGTTTGGGGGACGAGGACTCTGGCTGGAGGTGTGGGCTCATGGTGGGGCTGGGGATGAGGATTTAGGACGTGGAAAGGGACACCAAGGTGGAGTGCAGGTGGGAAGGCTGTGGCTTCTGTAAAGTTACTGTTGATTTGTTGTAGTCTGAATTAGAACAGAAAAGTGGACTCATTTTGTAAAGTCCACTCAAACAGCACTCACACACATGCAAGGCAAAATGCAAGATCTTCAGTTCATATACCTTAGGAAGATGAAGGGCTGCGGCAACTCTGGCAGGAAATGAATTTACGGTGAATCACACATGGACAGAAAGACTCAAAAATGGAAAGAGTGATTCATCTCCAAGTAAAAAAGTTTAATCTGAGCCATTTAGACCACTGCACTGGGCAAGTCACAACCACTTCCCTCACAGCACTGTAGTTATAGCACTAAAAGAAAGCCCCATTGTATGTTTCTGATGATGTTCAGATCCCTGAGAAAGTGGATAAGTGGGATTGAAAGAAAGTATGTCTGTTTATTGGCACTGCAGAAGAGAAAGAGTACAAGGAAACAGCCACAGATGTGTCTTAGATGGTGCTTAGTGCAGCAATCATTAGTGGAAAATCAAGTATCAAAGATTAAACTTTTCTTATTTTTCCTGACAAATTCAGGTTCTGCTGCTCTTGATCCACCATTAATACCTTTTCGGGGTTTTCACATTCGCTCCAGTATTGAATTCACAGTGATGGGTTTTATTATTATATTACCTGGATGTATTTCTCTACTCAGAAATATTCTCAACAGATTCAAATGCATTACAGAGACAGCCAGCCCTCTGTTGTCCTGCATTAGGCTAACCGAATGCTTTGGTTTTATTCCAACCTAGTATCATCACTCGGGAAACTGCTGCAGACAGAACATTTATAAGCCCTTAGCAATTAGTAGTGAATAACTTTCAAGAAGTGCATGCTACAGTTATCCTCCTGCCCATACCCCACCCCTCAAACTATAGCACAAAAGCCAAGTGAAGGGGTATGACAAAGGACAAGAAGGGAAGCACCTTGGAGCTTGCTATTCCTTGGTGATGAGTGCAGTGGGGAAGGCTAAGAAGTGAAATTTCTCCCTTCCTTAGGAAATGACAGGGGTGTGTGGGGGGCTGTGTGGCCAAACTCTAATATTCTTATACAGGCCTTCCATAAACAAGACTTTCCATAACTCAGATAGAAGTTTAGCCAGAATTAAAACTGAGTAGTGACTTTAAGATTGGATCCAGTGTCATTAGGCACTTGTATCCAGGGGGTAAGTGCCACAAAGCGCTACAGTATTTTGAACACATTACCTGACATTAGCAAATGCTTAAGCTAGGTCAGTAGGTTCCATTTAGTTTGTTGTCAGAAACAAGATGAATGCTCCAAAAACTTCCCTTTCTATTTGCAAATATTGAATCAATGGACTTTTAAGACAAGTGATTTAATGTCTGTTTCAAATGGAAATGTAATAAGGTGCATAAGTCAAGTGGAGCCCTTTTGGACCTGGCTTTGAAGCGCTGAGCACTTACTACTCTAGCATTGATGGCCTTGAAAGTCAGGCCCACGTTGGACTGAGGCACTCCAAGTCAACAACTGTTGTGAAAGTCTTGAAGCTTTCAGTGTCAAATAAGCAGGTAAAGAGAGCCAGAAACTGAACTTGCATCTCAGGTCTTATCTAGCTTAAGGTTGTGGGAGCACGAGCACCTGGTGGCCGGGCCTCACTTGCAAGGCAGAATGACCATACACTCCATCTTGGAACGCTATCATACAACAGCGGGAAGGTCTGAAGTCAGGCCAGGAGAAAGAAATCAGAAAGTTGACAAGTAGTTGGAGAGTCCCCAAAGAGAACATCCTGACAGGCAGATAGTAAGCCCCCAAAGAGAACAGCTGGGGCTAGTAGCTGGAAGCCCCCCAAAGAGAACATCTTGGTTGTACAACATCAGAGGGTCCCAGGGGGGGTTCAGAAAAAGACCAAGGACAGAGGAAATCTTGTAACATGTTCTGACAGGCCGGGAGGATAGAAAGCCCAAATTAGGTAACAAACGCTTCAATTGGCCAGGTATCGAACCCCCAAGTAAGAAACAGTATAAAAGGTGATTTAGTAGGAATAAAGGTGTGGGCTCCTGGACACGAGGTGGAGGCTAGCAACTTCCAGTCCAGACAGCAGACCCCAGCCTGATCACCCGGATGTCACCACCATGAAAAGTCCCAACCAAGCCGTATCTCTGACTTGAAGGGCCGCTGTAACGTAGTTGTTGGTGAGATGTGGGAGCATTGGATGTTATTGGTAAATCACATGTAATTATATACAGCTATATGTAACCTAGTGTTTAGCCTATGCCAAATAAATATATATATAAGACAAGTGTTAATTAATTGTAGTTACGAATAAATGAATCAATCACTATCGGTACATACCACTAGCTGGTCTAGCTGGGGCTGTATAGAGAATTATTGGGACTTAGAACAGCCACAGGGCATTGTGGTGTTCACAATCAGAGTGTTATTGTTCCTGGTACTCATAATACTGTGGAAACCTAGGTTTTAAGTAGATACACTGAATCACATATCGCTGCTACACTATATAAGGCTGCTATAAAGGTGGGGTGGTCGGTCACGGGCCACCCGACTCCCTCCCCGCTGTATCACACCCCACGCGCACCCCCAGCACCCGGAGTAGGTCGGCACATCGTCAAAGGTTTGTTCTGTGACATCTTCATAGCAGTGACCAAAGGGACTGCTCTTTTTTTCCAGGCTTTTGTAAAAGGTGCCTATAAAATGCTGTTGAGGCAACACAGCATCCTTGTGACAGCTTAGATTTTATAGGCCATTAGAAGAGGTGACCACAGACATCAGATGACATTTTGTATTCATTTTGCATACTACTCAATTCTCTCTTCTCTTCAGGCATAAGAAATCTTGGATGACAAAACTTGGACAAAAGAGGAAGAAACCTACAACTCCTCCAAATTAAATGCAGTCATGATCACTTGACTGTCATACTACCCTGCAAGAGGCTGGCTTACAGGATGAATTTGAGTCCTTACAACAAAAGGACATTTCTCCATCTTTGTCACACATTCAAGTGAGCATGATTCTGCATCAGAATCTTCACACTCTATATGCCAGGCTGAGTGTATCCAGCTGAGGGAAGAAATAAATTACACAGTAACTCTAACATCTTGCAGCCAAGAATCACAATATGCTTTCCCAATGTCTGGAGTCAGGCTTGTCCTGCTTTATACAGTTGTACCTTGGCCAGCCACAAAGAGCCCTGTCATGCAGCTGCCACTACTGCATTCCTTTTGTTCTGAATACAATTCTTCATTCCTAGTCAGGTGATACAGGGAAATGCTCTTATTGGAGAAATCAGGGCTAAGAGCCGTTATGGGATTTGATTAACAGACAAGAACTAAGAACAGCAACCAGTTTTCCTGGCTTTTGCTATAACCACTTGTCAGTTGTTGGCTGCATGTGTCCTGCACTGGCTCTGACCTGATAGTGTCTAGAGTAGGCTCTAATGGAACTACCCAAGATAACTACAAATTCCATTCAGCAGCGAAGGCACTCAGACAGGATTGTTGTTGATGAAGCACGATCCTAAGACCCTGGCTCAATGGTTACAGACACACTAAATACCTGCTGCAGTGGACTCACCTCAGTGAACGGCAGGACCTTCTGTTCTTTCCTTGGCTGGAAAGAGATACACCCACTTTGGCCTCTCTTTTATGCAACAGGATAAACAAGTTATGTATTGACATGGATAATTACCACCCTTTATGTTTTTCCATCAAAACACCTCTATCCATCATGCTGTCAACCTGACCTTCTCTTTGAGGGGGGTGAATGTGTCCTAGATTATCTTTGAGAAATGTGCTTATACCATCCTTCATTTTGAGGCATTCCGGAATGTATTTACACGAATGCTTCATGCCCAGGAGTTCTTGTGTTTTTGTATCAGTGCCCTGTTCTTGCCAAGTTCACGTATAGGACTGTGAACCTGCAAGCAAGCATCTGCTTTGTAACAGGGCAGCGCTTGACTTCAGTTTGGGCCTGAGGCCCTACAGCAGACCCGTATACCAGCCCCCATGTCTCAGGTTCACTCTTACAACTGCACCACACTGCAGCTCCAGCTTCAGAGAGTTTGCTTTCACCAATTGATTTTAAATAGTTGGTCCCAAAAAGCTCTGAACTGAACATGTCACAAAGTTCCAATCCAACTTCTCTAAAAGGACAAAAATAGATTTTTACCTGACAAGCTCAAAAATACAAAAGCAAAGCTTTAAAAAAAAAGAAAGAAAGAAAAAAAAGAAAAGGCAAAGCCATGCTACTGTTTCTGGAAAGCATAAGAACATTTTTGAAGTAAGTCATTTCTCCAGTGAGTCAGGATGAATCTGTTGCCAGGGAAACCTTGCACTGTAAGCAGAGGCATGCCTTGAGTTAGTGGTGGGTGGGGAGAAGAAGGCAAGCGGATAGCGAGCCTATTTACTTTATGTTCATGTTCCCTGCGGAAGTAATTAATTTTGTAGCATTCTGAACTGTGGTCTCAAAACACATGGATGCAAATAATGCCTGCATAAAACATTAGCAAGGAGAAGCGTGGGCTTTGGGGTGTGTGTGTGTGCGTGGGTGGTGGGAGAGGACCAAAAGAGGGTGGTTAAAGTTCGAGACCCAAAGGGCTGGGAAAAAAAGTCAAGAAATCAAGGAAATGTGTCAAAGTGGTTTCAAACAGTGAAAGTTGCCAGCTGGATGTCACTGCCATTGCATTTCCAAGAGCTACCTTTGGGACAGAGCTCAGGACACTTGCTTCTTTCGGGGTGGCAGGGGCCGGGGAGGTCACTTGCATTTCCCGTCTCTGAAGGACCCATGCAGACATTCTGTCCTAATCACGCCTGAATCCTCTGTTCCTCATTCTTGTCGCAGGTGTTGTCAGGTGTGACGCTGGTGATAACTCGTGAATGCCACTGAATGCCAGGGTTGTTCTGATGTAAGAGAACTGAACTGGACTCCTTTTCAACCGTAGTGGCAGAATGAATTAAAGAGATTACCTGTGGTGAGGGTAATATTATTTAAAGGCTACACTTAGATTAGAAGGCTACCTGCAGATAAAGATGTCATAGCACCACCTCAGGATACACTTGGATCTTTGTACAATATTTTACTGCTATTTCTTTTTTGAACCCCGTCTGTATTTATAGGAAAGTACTTTACACTGATCAGCTTATTGCTTCTTTCAAACACATTTGGTTGTAATATGATTACACAGAGTTAAAATCCCTTACACATCTGAAAAAAACTGATTTAGATGAAGTCCCTGTTTAACTACTTTAAGAAACTAGGAAAAGGCGCACACTAGGGATGAGTTTGGCCCAGAGGTAAGTCACCTAAGCTGTGTCTACACGTGCACGCTACTTCGAAGTAGTGGCACTAACTTCGAAATAGCGCCCGTCGCAGCTACATGCGTCGGGCGCTATTTCGAAGTTAACTTCGATGTTAGGCAGTGAGACGTCGAAGTCGCTAACCTCATGAGGGGATTGGAATAGCGCCCTACTTCGACGTTCAACGTCGAAGTAGGGACCGTGTAGATGATCCGCGTCCCACAACGTCGAAATTGTGGGGTCCTCCATGGCAGCCATCAGCTGGGGGGTTGAGAGACACTGTCTCTCCAGCCCGTGTGGGGCTCTATGGTCACCGTGTGCAGCAGCCCTTAGCCCAGGGCTTCTGGCTGCTGCTGCTGCAGCAGGGGATTCATGCTGCATGCACAGGGTCTGCAACTCGTTGTCGGCTCTGTGTATCTTGTGCTGTTTAGTGCAAGTGTGTCTGGGAAGGGCCCTTTAAGGGAGCGGCTGGCTGTTGAGTCCGCCCTGTGACCCTGTCTGCAGCTGTGCCTGGCACCCTTATTTCGATGTGTGCTACTGTGGCGTGTAGACGTTCCCTCGCTGCGCCTATTTCGATGTGGTGCCGCGCAACGTCGATGTTGAACATTGACGTTGCCAGCCCTGGAGGACGTGTAGATGTTATTCATCGAAATAGCCTATTTCGATGTCACCACATCGAAATAGGCTACTTCGATGTAGGCTTCACGTGTAGACGTAGCCCTAAAGTCCCTGCAGTTAGACCAGGGATGAATTTATAGGGCTGACGTACATTTTTCTCCACACATTCATACCGAGAATGAAACTAACACTGTTTACTACACTCGTGAGGAAATTGGATCACTTGGGTGACCTAGCACTTGCAGAAAGAGGAAGGAGATAACTATACTGATTTGATTTCCAGCCTCCCACCACATGCTCGGAACTGCATGCCTTGAACGTATCAGGTTTATATGAATGCTTGCTGCTGCAACAGGGGAAATAGAATCTGCTACAGTTGCATCAGGTGGTTCTCTATTTACTCTGTTCTCCTGGGGTATGAATCCCTATACATATTTGGGTTATACTCACTTGAACAGAGTTTGTGGCCTTTCACCTTTTGGTACTGGCCCCCGCCCTCTGTTTCTGAAAGCTCCTAAGCAGCCTGCACTTCCACTAAAGTCAGAGGGCTTGTGCTCCCAAACAGGCCTTTAGTTAATCTCATTTCAATGGTTATGCTGGGTTTCAGAGATACAAATCTGTATGGCAACACTTATTTAGTTTGCACTTGATTTGAAAAAAAATGTTTTGCTTATTAAATTCTCCCCCATAAGTGAGATTTATAAAGCTACTGGCACATACACCCAGTGTGGCTTGGGCACTTCAAGAGGGGCTCAGGAGAGGGGCCTGGGAGTGTGGGGGGTGCAAGAGTCAGGGCAGGGGCTTGGGGTGTGGGGCTGCAAGAGGCAGGATTGTGAGGGTGAAGAAGAGCTCAGGGCAGAAGGTTTGGAGGTGCAGGATTGAGGGCAGGGAGTATAGCGGGGTCCTCAGAGCAGGGTTGCTGTGCTGGCCAGGCAGTGGCTACCCCAAAGCTTGCCAGGGTGGTGGGGGCCACTGGGTTTAGGGTTGGCAACATCCAGAGCTCTGCCTCAGTTGGCCACTGGTTTAGCTATCTTCTGTGGCTGTTCTCCAGTATAACTGTGCCTGCTAGTAGACCTCTCCCTTTCCGTTTTATGAGAAATAACTGAATTCTAGGAACATCCCATTGTCCTGGCACAAACAAAACCCTTACCGTGCTCCAAGTTATGATAAAAGGAAGGTGAATATTAAATCTGCTGGTCCTAGCTCTTACCACTTAAGAGATCTTGAACAAAGAGTCACAAACAGGCACACACACTCTCAAATATACAGCAAATATGAACTACTCTTCACACTTTTCTGATATATCGTAACCATACCACTCTTATTCCACCTGGGCTTGTGACAGGTTCAGCCCCTGTAAGCAGTGGTGCACAGAAACACACTTGTTTCGGTAACCATAGGAAGTGCAGCAGCTTTAGGACATCTAACACCTAGTGGATTCAGTTATGAATGACACTGATGGTGAACACAAAACAAATGAGAGCCCTTGCACCAGGATCTAGTTGGGATCACACAGATGAATTTAATACAATCACAACAGAATTAAACAGGACTAGCAGACTCAGGACTAGCAGACTGACTATACTGTAAAGAGTGTGCCCAACTTTTTAAGTTTTACTTATTTGGCCTTGATCTTATGAAAGTTTTACACACTTAATAAACTATTAGATTTAAACACTTGTTTTAATTAACTCAGTGGAAATAAGACATGCTCCAGTCTTCGCAGGAGTGGGGGTCTTGAGCTGTCGGGTATCTGGGCTTGTCTCTGCAGTTTTTGTATGAGTTTTACTCTGTTCATTTAGGAACAGATAGGGTTCCAGTGGTAGAACATGCTGATGTGGCTGTAGGTTATGCCAGTAACAAAGTCCTTCTAGTGGCATGTTGTAGTTTGGTTTGGTAAATTTATTGAAAACTGTGTCTATCAAAGACCATTAATAGCAGTACAAATGTATCTGCATAATGGAGGTTGTATTAGTTTAATTAAATCTGTTTTGGACCTGGTGAAGGTAAATGAGTATAAAAACTGTACAAAGATAAGCCCTTGGAGGGAGGCTCAAATAACAAGTTTGGTAAGGGACTGTTTCCAAGGGACTGGACCTTCACTATTCGAAGGCACCACTGCCATTGGCACAAGATGAACCTGCTGACCAATACTGCCAAAAAGAGTCAATGGGGTGGGAGAATAATAGTTTGCTTTGTAGGGGCGATATGTCAAGTACAAGAAATAGCATAGAAGAGGCTGTACCACTGAGAAGAGCAGGTCAAAGATGTTAGGTCTGCAGTATACAGAGACATTAGAGTATTATGTTTTCATATTTCTGGAAAGTAGAAACAAAACACTACTAAAACATTTAGAACTTAATACGCAAAAACTAAAAACAGAGGGAGCATGAATACAGGCTGCACCCTAAGGCAACGAGGCACAACTCTCCTTCCCTGGCTCCAGGCTTGCTCTTTACAGACTGATTGCAAAGCTCCAGATCACGCACTGCTCTACAGAGCCTACTAGCCTGGCAGGATCAGAAAAAACCCTTACGCACAGTTATCAACACACCATGGAATGGAAGGGTTTTGGTTTTGTTATAGAGAAACACAAAGGAGGATTGCCTGTTAGCAAACTAATGTTCCTTCAGGCATGAAAGGATTTGAGTTTGAGGTTTAATCCCACAATGAGTGCATGCCTACACTATACAGATAACTTAAGACAATATCCAGCTTCTACAAAAATTCAGTTGCTTGTTCATGTCCACACCATGTCATCAGTGGCGTGCATCCTCACCAGTGGTGCTGGCATCAAGCTGCAGAGCAGTGCATGGGTAGCTAGCTCACAGTGCAACTAGGTCTCAGGGGGTTTGTGAGTGGCTTGCAATGCCTTATGGGACCAAAATATTGGTGTGGGGGAAACTGGAACAAGGCTTTGCCCCTCTCCCTGTGATGCAGTCCCTCCCTCGCTCCATCCCCTGCTATCAATAGTAAAAACTTCACATTTTCTTCCCATCTGTTTGGAAGCCTGACTTAGCTGCACATACACCATAGCCTGAGAAGCTTGAACCCCAATCAGCTGTACGCTCTAGCTGTGGGCATTACAAATAGCCCCATCCTATCCTGAAGTATTTCCAGAGCAGAGGTGGGAGCCGCCATGCAGAACATGCAGCAGAGCTGCTTGAGTGACATCTCAAGCCATAGAGTGCAACAATTCTTGCTTGCTACTGGTAGGTGTTCAGCAGCTGAACATGGTGGAGAGGCGTTTCTGGTCCCAGGAAAGAAGCATTGATGGGTGAGATTACATTATTATGCAGTTATGGGAGGAAGAACTTTCAAAATGTGGAAGGCCACTTTCCAGGAACTCTGTACAGAGTGTTTCCCAGCCCTGAAGTGCAGCAGCACTAAAAAGAGACCTGCTGTTACAGTGGAGAATCAAATGGTGATTGCTTTATGTAAGCTTACAATGCCAAACTGCTACCAGTCAGTGGGAAATCAATTCAGCCGATAAATCTACTGGGGCAGCTGCTGTGGTCCCATTATGCAGTTCCATTAATTGACTTCTGCTAAGACGAGTAGAGACTCTGGGCAACATGCAGGGCATAATGAACTTCTTTTTCCATGATGGAGTTCCCTGTGGTACAGAGTTAACTGGCACACATATCCCTATCTTGGCATCAGACCACCTTGCCGAAGAATACATAAACTCTAAGGACTAGGTATCAATGTTGTTGCAAATGCTGGTGGGGGGCCTTTTCACCATGGGATGCTGAGGAAAGGTGGATGACCTACGCAACTTTAGAAACATAGGTCTGTTCAGAAAGCTGAAAACAGGGATTTCTTTCCCCACTGCAAAACAAACATTGGAGGAAATGCCAAGAGCGATTTTGGGAGACCCAGCCTTCCTCTTTCTCCTACAGCTCATGAAGCCATGCACTGGCCACCTGGCCAGCAGTAAGGAACAGTTCAACTATAGATCTGAGCAAGTGCAGAACAGTGATGAATTGTGCCTTTGGATATTTAAAGGGGTCTCCAATGTAATTTGCTTATTAGGTTGGATCTCATGAAAGCAATATCTCCATTATCATTACCTGCTGCTGCGTGCTCCACAATATCTGTGAGGTAAAAGAAGAGTAAAGTTTACGCAGGAGTAGGATGTGGAGGTGGATAGGTTGTCAGCTAATTCTGAGGAGCCATATAACAAGGCAATAGGGAGACTCCAGCTAGGACCTCTGTTTCTGGAAGGCTTTGAAAACGTGTTTCAGTAGTATGCCACGCTAATGGGCATTGCTTATCTTCATTGTGCCTTCCTGTACCATCCCCGTCCATCACAGTTTCCCTGTACCCACCCTCCCCCAGATCCGAAGATTGGAATCAATAGTGTTTCATTCTTGAAACATTGTCTTTCATTGAACAAATAAACTGAAAGAACTGAAAAATAATTTAACTTTGGACAAATGGAATGATAAAACTGGGAGGAGAGAAACCAAGTCAGCTTGCCTACGAAAGCGCAAGTCCTGTCCACCAAAGGTATTTGAATGTCTCCTTGCCTTTTGTTCTTAGTATCCTTTGCTGGTGCTGGATGGTAGGGTAGAGATACTGAATTCCCGCTTCACCTCCCAGATCTTTTGGAGGAGGGGGAAATTGCTTACAGTTAGTTCTGCAGGAGTGAGAAGGAGTCTGGTCTCAAGCTACTTTCCTTAAAGCTCAGCCAGACACCTCCATGTGTCTGATTGGTTCTTCATATCCTGCAGGATCTCATCCTGCATGGCACACTCATGCTCCTGAGGTGCTTTCTGTAGACTTTTAATAGATAATGTAGACTTATAGTTCTGTAGATTTTTGTTGTATTATAGACTCTGTTAAGACTTTCTGCTAGGTAACATATACGTTCTGCAATATGTTAAATTGTAACACATTCTTTGTTCTTGCCTTGCTGCAATTATATAAATGTGTGCCTGTGTATGTGAATGAGAAAAAGAGTGGACATGAAAGGACCTTCAATACCGAGAGTATCAGAGGTGGAGACCAGGACTCAGAGCAAACCAAAACAAGGCAGACTGACCACTTGAAAATTGGAGGCAGACACCCTTTTTGATGAAGAATGGATAAGAACTTTCACAAGAGACCAACACCTTTGGGCCATCCTCATGCAAGGCAAAACCCAGATGAGGTTGCACCCAGAAGGACTGCTGGAAATGCTGGGCAGTGTTTGACTGTTTGAAATGCTGGTTGCTGTTTGAAATGTTAAGTGATTCAGTAAGGCCTGATAAAGTGAAACATATGGACTTGCATGAGGGAAAAGCCCAGTAAGAATGGGGTGTCTTGTCTTAGTCTTGGGGATCTGTCCTGCTACATGGAGCACCACTCCTGACAGAAAGAACTTGGCACAACCCCCACATTCCTGGATCTATCTGGACAGTAGGTCAGAGTGGGCAAAGACTGGTGACGATAACATCAGCAGGATACACACACACACACACACACATATATGTGTGTGTCTACCAGGTGTGTGTAAGCATATGCTGCTTTGCCTATATTGTTTAATAAATGTGGCATGTTGCCATATCCCCTGAAAAAGATCCCATGTGCTTCTTTTAACCAGTTCTTCAGACAGTGAAATCCTCAGTTTTTTTAGCTCTGTGTTAACTATCCCAGAGGCTGTTCTCGCTCTCTGAACATATCAAACATTCTATTTCATGCCTTCTAATCTGGGAAAGCTTCTCCCCTGCTGTGGGAGAAGTGCTGAAGGCCAAGCTTCCCTCAGTAAGGCATACAAAGAACAAGCAACGATTGTCAGTGCATCCCCTTGAGTCTTGTGCAAAGTTGCCACTTTAAAACACTCCCCTTATTATACTCAAGTGCAAAGCACACTCACAATCCAGATCCCGAGCTATTCCATTAGCTATAGTGACTGTGACCTAACGGCATAGGCTATGTGCCTTGTGCTGCAACTTCTGGGAAACCTTCTTCAGGAGAACAGATGGGCAGGCGGACAATACTTCCTCCCCTATTAACATGTATGATGGTTTGTGACCAAGGAGCAGCATAATTGGTTCCCAAATTGCAGTTTGTGTTGAAAGGGGGTAGGGGACGGGAAAGGCCTACAACCGAAACAGAACACAGGAAACCAATTCTCTTAGCTCTGCTGGTAACAAATCGCCCTGGACGTGTATCTGAGGTCAATGCAGATCTCTGCCAAGCAGACTTCCAATATGTTAGGGAAAGCATGGTTGGAGGGAAGTCACCAAGGATGGTATATCACATCTTTATTATTTGTGGTATGAGCACATCATGCAAACCTCCACCATCTCCCATGTGACATAAGTCACCTAAGGGTAACAGAGGCATCAAGAGAGCAGATGCTGCAAGGGTCTGGGTGAAGATCTGGTTTTAAGCTGCTATGATGTGTACTGCAATAATGCCAGCAGAGTTAATACTGGAATGGCATGGGAAAGCATCCCACTATAATAGCTAAAATAAAGCAAACCTCCTCTCCCCACAAAATCTTCTGCAGAAGGATTGCAGAGTATGTCCATGAAGAGTTCCTGGAGATTTTCCTGTGCACATAAACAGTCTTTTCTGGGGGGACTTTCTGTGCATCTGGAGTAGACCTTGGGAAGCAAATCCCCAGTGCACCTCACTTTCTCTTCAGGTTAAACAAAAAATTAAGAGCATATAACTCCTAGTTTGATTGGAATTGCATCCTCACCAGGGATGCCTTCTGTGGCACCATGCTTGACCAACAGGCTGTCCTGTGATTGGCTTAGCTCTGAGCTGAAAAGAGCTCCAGGCTCTCAGGAAAAATGGAACCATTGCTTGCCTGTCTCCCATTCCCCTCCTCTACAATGTCCTTCCTGTTGCCTGAGGTGGCCCAGAACATAGACTTATGTGCTGCAAGGTATACATTCTGTGGGACAGTGGTGGGGTTGCCACAGAGTTTGATTGTAAAAGTACCACATCTGTGGTGCAGAATCTAAACAGCTGTTGCCCTACCTCATCTTTTGGTACAGTTGCAGAAGTTCTTTGATTTCATATGGAACTTCTACATATCCCTGCTGTATCCCTTCTTCTCCCGAGATTTTATTTCAGATCTCTACATTTGTTTTGCTGGATTGGAGCTGTTCCTACACAGACTTTTCTTCCTCATGACCAACAAAATCCATCGCCTCTTGTTTACTGGAAGCTGGAGCATGCTAGGGGTATTGAGTTGCCATGATCAGGTGGACTCCTAAGCGCTCCATGCTTATCAAACAGGACATAAGAATTGTAAATTTCCTAGGTTTTTTTCCTGTGTGCTGGCTGCTTAGAGGTAAAGTTGAAAATGATATCCAGAGTGGAGCATTCAGGCTAATTCAGGTAACTTACACAATGCTGCATCTACGCTGCCTCTCTGTCAACTTGTAAACACTGTGCCTCTTAAGGAGGTGGAATCTTTAAGTTGACATGACAGGTGAGTTCAGTCAGTCGAAGGGAACCGATAGTGTAGTTGGTAACCTACATTACTAGGCTGAATTCAGGGGGCTTCCCTCAATGCAAATCTGTAGCACAGACTAGGCCTGAGGAATCCCTTATTGAATTTCTCAAGAGGACATTTTTTCAGATTATGTTCTTTCTTCAAAATTCTTCAAGCAGCATTGTGCTTCAAATGTAAGGTTTTCCTGTAGTGGATAATTTTTCCAGTCAAAATAAAACATCATGACCACCAGTCAGGAATAGTGTTATTTTATACTGTGCCCTTTATCTCAAGGGATCTTTCAATGCTTCACAAGCTTAAACTGATACACAAACCCATAGATAAGGTTTCATTCATCCACCTGTGAAATGTGGCAACTGTTGAGCAACCTGTAGCAAGACTGCATACTCTTCTTCACTCTCTCACCTGAAATATTATCTCCAATTGAAACAGCAATGGGAATTTTAAAATAGCTGGAATGTATTTACCAAACTTGTAATTCTGCCAAAACACTAGGATTAACAGCTCGGCTCTTGTAAGTGGTCGGGATGTCCTCTAACAAAATATTGCCATCTTAGACTCTGGTTTTGGATAAATCAAATGGGACAGTGCCACCCAATGAACCAAACTAAAGCACATTCAGCAACACCTATTTGCTACCTGTGGTGTACTACTCCAATCAACTCTTCATGTGTGTGTGCTTAACTGACAAGCACTGAAAGGACCACAACACAAAGAAGATATTGGTAAACTGGAGCTGGATCAAAGAAGAGCCACAAGAATAATTAAGTGATTAGAAAATGTGCCTTACAGTAGAGTTTGAGATCACACAATACCAAACAATAACATTTTTTATGTGGAACACCTATGAAAATTTACTTCACTCGTTGATGGTACTGGTTCCTCAGCCGTAGTATTTTCAATCCCTTCTGGCTTTTTAAAAAAAGAAATTTGACTTCCTCTGTTTACTCCATATTGGTGGAAATAAATTCAATAAATCACCACACACCATACACGCATACTGGCTGACATCAAGGAGCTGTCTGGCAGCATAAGTGCCACACTGGCATAGTACCTGTGTTGAGCGTCGCCAGCTGCTATCCCACCATACAGCTAGAAGAAGATTAGAGGACAGGAAAGAGGCTAGCCCAGTGTTAATCAATTTTGCTGCATTGCCAGACTACCACCACTCCCACGAGATGTAGAAATAAAATTATATTTCAGTATTTTCCATTACTGTTTTCATCATAAGCTTTTTGTTTTATTGTAAAACTTTGAATTATTTTTCCAAATGCTCTAGGCATACCTCAGAATTTTGCACCAAACACCAAAGTCCCGTAGAACATAGTTTCAGAAAACACTGCCCTACAGTGATAGGTTGAAAGAGCTCAGTCTATTAATTTTAGGAAAAAGAAGTTTAAAAGGTCAATTGATTACAGTTTTGATTACAGGAACTACATGGGGAACAAATATTTAATTATGGGCTTTTCAATCTGACAGAAAAGAAATACCACAGTCTACTAGCTTGAAATTGAAGCTAGCCCAATTCAAACAGGAAATAAAGTGAAAATGTTTGAACAGTGAGTAATTAATCAGAATAATTTATAAAGGGTTGTGATGGATTCCCCATCCCTGACATGTTTTAAAATCAATACTGGATGTTTCTAATATATATACTCTGGGCATGTTTACACGTACACATTATTTCAGAGACAGGCCCTCTTTCGAAAGAGCAGAAGGAGCGTCTACACGTGCCATGCGCTCTTTCAGTTGGAAATTGGAGAAACGCAGGCGAGATGTCAAAAGTCGGACCCCAATCCCATAGTGGGAAAAGCGCCCCCCCCATCAACAAACTACGTCAAAAGAAGGTATGTGTAGATGCTCCACAGCCTGCTCTTCCGGAAGAGTCGTCCTCCATGGCGGCTCCCAGCTGGAGTGCAGAGACGCCCTTCCCTGCAGAGCAGGGCTCTATGATCCCCCTCTCAGAGCCGTCACGGGGTTCCCAGGAGCCCATCCGGAGAAGAAGTAAAAGGGTCCCCTCCTGGATGGAGCATGAACACCGATGCCTCCTAAGTCTCTGGAAAGAAGAAGAGATTCTCTAGGGGATGGGGGTCAAGTGGAGGAACACTGTAGCCTTCACCTGCCTGGCCTGGGGACTAACCAGCCATGGCCATCCAGAGTGGACAACTGACTAAGTCCAGAGGAAAGTAAAAGGCTTAGTGCTCAGGGACAGGTCCTGCCACCTGCCCCTACTACCAGGAGCTCTGGTCCAATCTGGAGCCCCAGGACAGCTCCCCGCTCCCAGTGGCCCCAGACACCTCTGCAGACCAGCCCAATCCAGAGAGGCTCAAGGAGCCAGGACCAGCCAGCTCGAGCCAGGGGGACGATATCACTTGGGACTGAGCCAGTGAGGAGGTCCCCTCGCAGTCATCCAGCTGGGCCTCAGGGATCTGGGCATCACTGGAGATCAGAGGGACCCCCGGTAAGTGTTTGGCAGGGCTGGTGCCCTAGCTTGCAGGGTGGGGGTGGCACAGCCACCTGTGGGTCACACACAGGCCCAGAAGCCTCGGACCAGATACCCCGGCTGGCCATGGCCCACGGCACACCCCTGGCGCCTGCCCGCGCCACCCAGCACCCGGCCCTGTGGATGGCTCTGGGCACCCAGATGCACAGTGGGACATATGTAGGGCAGCCTGCACCCTTGGGGGAACCCCTGTGCACGGCTGACACTGCATGGATGCTGTGCCTGCCACACCCAGGCCTTGGGGAGATGGGACCCTGGGGGCGACGGAGGTATGGGGTACCAGTTGGAGACTGACATGCCATCCACCTCCCCTTCCAGCTGCAGCAATCGAGGACGCACACAGCCCATAGCCTTGGTGGTCCCTGAGAGCCCCCTGGAGGTGGCGGACAGGGGCCAGGCACCTCCAGCGGCTCTGATGCACAGCTGGAGACTGCAGTGGCACACAGGGGATGACACTGCCAGCCTCTGCCAGGTTGAGCGGTGCTTCCGGTTGGAAGAAGCCAGCCTGGCGTGGTGGAGGGAGGCATGGGACCAGCTGATGTCCCACCTAGAGGGCATCCATGAGACCCTCCAGGAGCACATAGGCAATGTAGCCTGGCTCCTGGCCCTCAGTGCAGCCCCTGCCCCAGAGGACTCCCCAGGAAAGGGCCCCCCGCACAGGGGCCCCCGCCCATTCTCCACTGATGCCCTTGCTGACATTCCCCAACACCCTTACCTTCCAGGGCTCCCCGCCCTGCCCCAGCCCTGCTGTGGAGCTTGCACCTGTGGGGTGGGTGGGAAGGGGATCCTGGGGCTGATGGGGCTTTTGGCCCGCAACCCCCATCCCCAAGTGACCCTCTCAGTTCAGACCCCTCCCTGCCCCATGATGTTCATGGCTGGCCCCCCGCCTTTCATTGTAAATAGTTGCATGCTTGCACAGGCACTGGGTTGTGATGCGTGGTTATAAAGTTTACTGCACACCAATGCCCGTGTCCCATGATCTTGTCAGGGGGAGGAAGGTGCGGGTGCATGTGGTGGGGGGTAGATGCATGGGGGAATGGTCAGTTTGGGAACCCCAATGAGGAGAAACCCAGGATGACAGCATCCAGGTCCCCGACACGGACAACTAGATACAGGAGCATCGCGTTTATGGTGCAGACAACCTGCAGGGGAGGGAGGCCATGTGCTCTCATGAGGGTGCGGCAGAGTGTCTCCATGCCCAGGGGCACCCTCACCCCTCCCTGTGTTGGAGGTGTGCCCTGGGCTTGGCTTGCCTCCATGAACATTGCTCCAACGGTGGCCTTGCCCACCTCAAACTGGTGCCCCACTGAGCAGCAGGAGTCTGGGGTGGCCAGTTTCCATATTGCAATTGTGACCCATTTCTCAAGATGGAGTGTGGGCCGCAGGGTGGTGTCCTGGTGCCTCAGTGCGGGTGCCAGCCAGTGGCATAGGTCGTGGAAGGTGTCCCGGCTCATATGGAAGTTCCGCAGCTATGTGGCATCGTCCCATTGTCCCAGCACCAGTTCCTCCCACTAGTCTGCTCTGCTGGGGTGGTTCCACGGGTGCCAGGGGGTGGGGTGCAGGCTGGAGGGTCCATGTCCCCAGGGGGGCCACTCTGCATCCTGAGGAGGTGGGGAGCAGCCACAGTGACCAGGCAGATGAGGTGGGCGATGGTGTCCACAATGTCTGTGTCCAGTGCCAGGAGCAGGGCATTGTCGGCCATGGTGCTGCTGCACTAGGGTCTGTGTCACTGCTGGCAGCTCAGCAGGCCTCAGCTTGTGCAAGGTGGGAGAGTTGGGCGGGGGGGCTTTAAGGAAGCCGCTAGCTGTGGTCCCCAGAAGGGCTTGGCAGCCATGTGACCCCGTCTGCAGCATCTCCGCCTCTATTGTTTCAAAAGAGTGCTTGTTCCCATGTGGATGCTCCCTTTCGAAAGAATGGGATGGATTGTCCACAAAGGGGGTCGGACCTGCGATCCGCCTTTGCTGTGCGGTCATATGCGTTTGAACACTGGGATTTCGATTCCTCGCTTGCAATTTTGTTGCTGGGACGGTGGGCTCTGTGCAGACACAGCCTCTGGGAATTATTTGGAGGAAGTTCCATAGGTCAGTGCTCTGCTGATGGTCAGACTAGATCAGCAATTCTCAAATGCTGTTCTGTGAAACCCTGGAGTTTAGCCAAGTGAAAATAAGGGTTCTGCTAACAATTCCATGACAATAGCCAACTCTTCTGTGGCTCCCTGCCCTGCCGCTGCTGAAACAGGAGAACTAAATTTAATTGGGTTCATGGCCAGCAGGATGGCAGGGAGGATCTTGCCATTAAACCAACTGAATTTAGTTGCATTATTTCAGTGGTGGCAGGGCAGGGAGCCTCAGAGAGCCACTCACTCACCCTGCTACTGGAGTAGACACCCTGCCACAGGAACACCTTCACTCTGGCCTGCCTTCCACTGGGTGCAAAGGGCTGCCTGGTGTAGGCTCCCCAGCCAGCGCCACAGATGGGTTAGTCCTGGGGGCCGGTTTGGGGCTGAGGCAGGTTAATGCTGGGGATAGAGGAGCAGGTTTGGGGATGAGCGGTATTATGCCTGGAGATGGCAGAGGGGGTTTGCGGGATGTGGGGTAAAGGTTGGGGATGGGGGTAGGTTGGGGATTGAGGTCTAAAGCAAGTAAAGCTTGGAGATGGGGGGCTGGTTTGGGGGCTGACAGGGGTAGAGCCTGGGAACAGGGTTCTGCAGAATTCTTGTGAGTTTAAAAGGGTTCCGTGGCCAAATAAAATTGGGCAACACTGGATTTAGACTCTAAGACCCAGGATAGTGTTGCTACTGTATCCTTTACAAATGGTGGGAGAGAGATATTTACAGAAAGACACGACAGCATAGATGCTATCATGGCATTACCAGGATTTGTTCATTAACAAACATAGCAGCAAGGAGATGGAGCTATGTAAAGTGAGCAAAGAGGATGATATTTGCCATACTGCATAATCTTGCTGTAGTTACAAAAATTGTCATACTACCCATCAGCTTTAGTGGTAATCACTGGTATCTTCATCATAAAAATCTGCATTGCTAAGAAGAGATTGGACCAGAGTGCATGATTCAAACCAGTGTTCCCTGGAAGCTGAGCACCTGGGCAGCCACCCAGGAGAGATTCAGGTGCCACCCAGTTGATTAACAAAGCACCCATAGCCTCCCACAACTGGCAGTTTGTTTCTATTGGTGGTGCACATCAGCACATGTCTGGGTGCACATCACAAAAATTTATTCTGCCCCAGATGGAAAAAAATAGAGGGAACACTGATCCAAACCACAACAACCCTCACCAAACTGCGTCATCTATGTTCAGGCTGAGGCACTCACGTATGTTAGGCTGATGGACACCACATGATTGTCATACATAGACTGCCAGGTGGCCCAGGTTTTGAAAATCTGTGTATTGAGCTTATTTATATAAATCTACATAAATCCGGTCATCTCTGTTCCATATGTTTTGTTTTCAAAAACATGTAAGTGTAAAGGGAGATACTAGGAAACCAAAAATACTAAGGTTGATTGTAGATTTATGATATTAAAAGTAAGCCAAATAAATATGTAAGTTTTTAATATATATTAAAAACAACGTTCCCCAAATGTCACTAGACACCTAATATAACAAATTAAAGGTGCAAATATTACATATCCAAAGAAGCACTACTCAGAGTGCCAGAGAGAAGGTGAAAGTTAAATATAAGAGGAGCCAGGTTCATTCATCCTTTCAGGCTATGTCTGGATTGCCAAGAACTGTCACAAACGATATGCAAAGTGTATTATGCCTTTGCGTATCTTACCAACGATTCTCTCAGGAGAGGTTTTTTCCAACATTTGGCTTGTCCACATGGGGCCAAATGTTGGAAAAAACCCTCTGTCACGACATCCCTTCTTCCTCATGGAACGAGGTATACAGGGATGTTGACAGAACACTCCTGACTGGTGGAGCTCTTCTGAGAGATCTGCAGTCTGGACACACGCTCTGTTGACAGAACTTCTGTTGATAGAAATTTTGTTGACAGAAGCCTGCAGTCCAGACATAGGCTAATACACAATAAAGGCAGAAAACAACCTCCCCCTTCCCCCGATCCAAAAAACACCATGCTGCCAACAATGAATATTTAAAAGCAATTATTTGGGATTTGTATGAACAGATTTGTTCATACATGGCTGGAATCGTTATTTAAGGTCATGTCTACCTGAACACTTACTGCACAGCAAGCTAGGGTGTAGCAACTGGAGCAGTATTATATCAACAACATGGGACTTCAAATGACCTTCACACGTGTGCTTTCTAATCTAGGAAACTGACACCTGGGGGACAAAATGACAAAACCCACAGTAACATTTCAGGAGTGGCACCACCATGCGGAAAGTGCACACTTTCCTGTCTAGGTATTCATATAATAAAATCCTGAATTATCTTGACACCCACAGCTCTCAAACCACATCACACATTGGACCCTCTTTTCTAGATTTAGCTTCATCATGACCTACTGACCTGGCTCTTGAAAGGGCAAACACAAGTGTGTCATGCTGCAGGGAGAACTACTTAGATAAGGGGCTGAAACCCTGTAATTTTATAAAATGCACTGGTCAACACTGACATTTTGGTCCTTGTGAGGTCCTCATTGGCCAACAAGTTGGCCTGTGGACTCCTAGGGCAGATGTAAGCACTGCTGGAGGAACATCAGCCTAGACTGTTCAAGGTCACCCCAGGGTTTGAAACTTTGTCTAACTCTGTCTGATGGTGGCAACAAGTTCCCTGAATCTTTGCCTGGCTCCAGCCTTGCTCTCACTTCAGCCTCACTCCAACCTCAGCAGGATGCTCGATTCCAGCTCTGCCAGCCCAGCTCCCACCAATGGGCCTGACCACCCCCATTACAATTTCTAACGCATGGGGAATGTTCACGGAGACATGCCCTCAAATATTCTCAGGCTGGTTTTGATCTTTCATATTATCCATTAGTGTCTAAACCCACAGAGGTCAGATGTACTATTCCAGACACTGAGCATAGCAGATCCTAAACGTAGGGTATACTAACTGAGTACCATCATTGTTCCTAGATAGATGTGAACCATTTTAGTACCTTCTTTCTGATCTCAGTTACTTTGCTGTGAAATCCTGACCCCCATCAAAGTCCAGGACAAAACTCCAATTGATTTATGGTACTTAGGGCTAAAGTTTCACCCTGGCCTTCTTTCTCCCATCTAATGTTTTGTTTACTTATTACTTCCTTTCAGCTAACACAATTAAGGGTCTCTCCATGGTATATCCAGGAAATTGAATTTACCAATTTTATTAAATCAATGTATGTTTGTAGTGGTTTTAAACACAGAAATGCTAAACCTGAGAGAAGGCTGGACTGTAACTGAGGAACACACAATTTGGGGCCTTTGTTCTCCTTCCATTTGAAGTCAGCAACCAAGCCTCCATCAATTTCTGTAGGAGCATTATAGTACCTAAGCAATAAAACATATTTTTAAATGCTGACTCTTCTGGTCACAACACTTGAGCTAAAAGGAAGTTTGAATTTTAGTGCGGATGGTGGCTAAATGTACTACAAGGATTGTATTGTATGCTTCCTGATGCAACATAAAGATCTTCTCACGGTATCCAGTGCCACCAGCCTTGACTCCTCTTGCAATGTGTGTTGAGTCATCTGGCATCTCTTTTTCTGCCTCTGATATTTATAAGTTACTCTTCTTATTTAGTGATTTTAATCTTTAGATATCAAAGTACTTTATAAAAAAAAAGAGATCAGTATCATCATCGTTACTGAGAAGTAAGGCTGAAGACTTTAATGCCCATTTTCCTTCAGTCTTGACTAGAGAGACTAATAATGACAAGACTCCTCAACACAATTAATGTTTGTAAGGAGGAAGGAACATAAGTCAAAATCGGAAAGGAACAGGTTAAAGAATATTTATATATATTAAAGTCATCAAGGGCTGATGAAATTCATTCTTGGGTACTTAAAGTAGCTGAAGCAATCTCTGAACTGTCAACAATTATCTTTGAGAACTCATGGGAGACAGATTTGGTCCCAGAGGGCTGAAGAAGGGAAAACGTAGTATCTGTCTTTAAAAGAGGGCACACACAGGATCCAGGGTATTATAGGTATCCCAACCTAGGTTTGATTGCTGGAAAGACACTAAAATTATTACAGCTGTCAAATTTGTAAGCACTTAGAGAATATGATTATGAAGAATAGCAGCTAGGGGATTTTCAAGAACAAATCATGCAAAACCAACCTAATTTCCTTTTTGACATATTTTCTGCTTAGTGAATAGACGAGCAACAGTAGACTTCCTATATTCTGATATTAGTAAAGTTTTTGATGATCCCACATTATGTTTTCATAAGCAAAGTAGGAAAATGTGATGTAAATGAAATTGCCGCTAGATGGGCCCATAACTGGTTGTAACAACATTGTCAAAAGAAAACAAAACAGCAGTCATTTAGCACTTTAAAGATTAGAAGTGGCTGTCCCACGAAAGCTCATCACCTTACAAATTATTTTGTTAGTCTTTAAAGTGGTACATGACTGCTGTTTTATTTTATTAGAATACAGACTAACATGGCTACCTCTCTAATGCTCCAAACAAGTTACCAAAGGTTTGCTGTCAAAGCAACACAGCTTGTCTAATGGGGTTCTGCAGGGGTCAGTCCAGTGGCTGGTGCTGGTCAATATTTCCATTAATGACTTGAATAATGGACTGGAATGTATGCATATAAAATTTGGGAATTACACCAACCTGTGACAATTTGCAAGCACTTTGGAGAACAAGAATGGAATTCAAAGCAACTTTGACAAATTGGAGAACTGGTCTGAAATCAACAACATGAAATTAAATAAAGACAAACAAAGAACTTAACTTCCAAAAGGGGGAAAAAATCAAATCCACAAATACAAAATGGGGAATAACTGACCAGGCAGTTGTACTTCTGAAAAGAAACCGGGGTGTGAGTGCATAGTAGACAACAAATTGAACATGAGTCAAGAACGTGACTAAGCTGTGAAAAAGGCTAATATAGTTCCCTGTGTATTAGCAAGAGTGTCATATTTAAGACACTCTTAGCCCATGGTAAATAGTAATTAAGCTTTGGCTTAAAGATATAGGAGTGTGGAAAACTGAGCTTGCTAGCCTGAGAAGTGATAAATTGGAAGCAATAAATCAAGAAAATAGATGTTAACAAGGACATGACCCAGGGTTATGTTCATTCTATAGTTGGGATATACATAAGTCCAGAAAAGGCTTTATTGAGTGTTAGACAACTGAATATTTTATTAAAATGGTGCATGTATCGATAGTATAAGGAGGACATCAGTGCACATGTTAAACATGCACAGTGCAGAGACAATAAGGAGATGATGGTGGAAATAGAATTACATTAAGGGACATTTCATGCTTATTAGTATTATAATGGAATATAAAACAAGTAGTTTTGTTAAACTGGGGAAAGTGCCAATTTACAATAAAACAAAAAGCGAGTCCCAGGATTATTAGGGTGTACTTCACACTACCATGTACTGATAACTCACGATATACTTTTATGGTAGATTATAATTGTAGTATTATGCAAGCAGTATTTTTTGAACAATATTTGCTTTTATTATTCAAAGTATTGCTTAGTGGTCCTCTACAAAATAAGTTTTCTGTAATAGATCTAAAGGCTTGAATCTAAAAATTAAGTTGAGTTTTCTTGAACCTTTCTTTTTTAAAGTCTTATTATTAATTGGGAGCATGTCCCTATAAATATTACCAAAGGGAGGTAATTGCCCCACTCTGTTCAACACTGGTGCAGCATCATCTGGAGTATAGTTTCCAACCCCAGGTGCCACACTTTAGGAAACACGTGGACAAACTGGAGAGTGTACACAGGAGAGGAACAAAAGTGATAAAAGGCTCAGAAAACCTGAGCCTGGGGGAAAGGTAAAATACTGGCCATGTTTGGTCTAAAATAGTCCTTAGCAGGTTTGAAAAGAAGATGGTGACCAATTTCTCTCCATGTCCACTGAAGGTAGGACAAGTAGTCTACGGCAAAGGAGACTGAAGTCTAAAGACAGCCAATACCTTACTTGCAAAATTGACTAGAATAGGCTTCTGAGTGAGAATGTAGAGTCCTCATCACTGAATGTTTTTCAGACCAGTTTAGACAAACACTTGCCATAGATTGTTTGAGTTTATTGGTCCTCCCTTGCCACAACTTGCAATTTCTTCCAATCCTTTTTTTCTATGACCCCATTTTACAGATAGGGAAAGTAGCAAAGGAAGGCACAGTGACTTGCTCAATGTCACCCAGAGGCCAATAGTAGAGACAGAAACTAAGTTGAAATCTACTTCCTTTACCTCAGTTGCAGAAGTATTTCAAATCTTTAACACTTATACTCTGAAGAACTTACGTGTGCTATTTTAGAACTCTGAAGTGCTAAGCAGCACCAAGCCAAAATCTGCTTGCCTGTACTTCTGAACCTGGTAAAATCCAATAGACATCAATAGATCTATGCCACATTTACTCCATCAGAGCAAAGCATAATCTGGCCCATGGACTTTCAAACTGAATTTCTTTATACAGGAACTGAAAACCCTGTTGTCTGAATATCCAATGCTGCATCTCATGTTCTGTTGACTTCCTGCAGAACTGCACAGCAGTTCCACTTACATCTCAGCTTTGATGTTACATGGCAATAAAGAGAGTTTCCTTTACCAGCCATAACTAGAGTTTCTTGGTAACAAGCCCTGTATGCAGGATCAGCCACCAGAAAAAGCTTCAAGGTATCTTTGATCCCATAATAAAATGTGATGAGAATAACCACATTACCAAGGGGTTAAAAAGGCATATGGTAAAGTTTGTGGGGAAAAAAAATCCCTGAACTTTTAATTCTTGCTTTTGTTTGTGAAAAACAATGGCATTTTTACATGGGAAATTCCAATGCTTATGACACTTAAGTCTAGGCTGGACAAAGGTAGTAGAAAATACATGGTAAAGAAAGATTATTCTGACAAGATACCAGTGAGCCTCTACCAGTTGATAGGACTCATCTCCAACTTCAGACAGACATTATGTTTTAATATGTTGAGTTTTTTACTAGAATCAATGCTCCTGAGCACAACCAAATGCCAACATGGGAGCTTCATTATGCAACCCTAATTCACATATATAATTCCATTGTGAATAGGAGTTAATTCTTGCACATCTTACCCTATCAAGGCTTTTCCTTGACCTACTTGGGCTTTAGACCAAAACCTGATAATCTCGCTAATACATCAAAGTTAATTACAGTTACTCTAAGATTCAGATTCTATACAACAAAGTCAATTGGAGCTGTGCCATTGACTTGAACATGCATTGTATCAAGACCTAAGCTCTTTCAGTCCAACATCAACATTTCAAAGGCTAAGCCTTCAAAGCACGGCCCCTGACCCCGGTAGGATCTGGATGTAAAATTCTTACTGAAGACAAGGCATGTAGAATTTTTAGCCTAGATGTGGCTAGCCAGAGTAACCAACCCCCTGGGGGCATAGCATTAACCTTACTCAATACACAGAGAATGACATGTGCCTGTCTACCAAGATTTTACATCCAGATAAATATGGCTTCTACCCGGTGTACAACTGCTTGCAGGATAGAGCTCTCAGAACATGTTTGGCCCATGCACTTGTAGGGTAATACCATGATCTTTAGGAGAAGTTGACAATTAGGCAGACCACCTAAAGACAGCTTTTTATAGGTTTATTAGTTATATACTGATCAAAACAAAATTTAGGAAATGCTAGTGCTTCCCTCTGAGGCTTTATAGGACAAATTCACCATTTTACTCTATAGCCCTAATTCTGATATTTTCACTGTCTCCTCCCATCTGTATTTGTTACTTTCTGAAGGCACTTCTCCAGCGTGACATTTTCTCCCTGCTGTACAACTTCATTACTAAAACCTTCTTGTCAAAGGCAACAGTAGAATGGAACTTGCTAGTAAATTATTACTCACCAGCAGCACTGAGCGAATGGAAAACAATCAATTGAAGAGCTCATTTAAAAAGGTCAGAAATGCGTCACATACCTTCTTACAGTTACTACTGTAGATCTAGTCCCTGCACGATTCCATTCTGTATTCAGGAGCACTTTGAGTAACATTCACTGGTCCTGGTTTACATTCAAGCTATAACCATTTCTTGGGAATAATCCCTTAATGTGACGAATCACCAATCCACAGGGGCAGGACCGTGGCTTCCATAACTCTAAAACTGGGCCTTTGAGTATCATAGCTTTCCCTCTCTCTCCTCGCCCGGCTCCCTGAAGCAAACTTAATAAAGCCAGACTTCTATGAGAGGCTCGTATTGCACCATTTTAGGAAGCACTGCTATCAGTAAGATTGAGAGGGACACCAGATGCCCTTTTCAGAAACATGGTAATCATTTATTAGTCACCTGACATATTGAATCTGAAAGTCACTAGGGTGGCATAGAGAAGTCAACAGAGCTGGGCTGGCAGGGCCTGGTTGGTGGGCAGGGCCAGAATAGTATGCTGACAGTGGGGCCTGGCTATGGGCAGTGGATGCAATATTCAATTGGACCGCAGGGCCCTGAAGGCATGGGGCCCAATGCAATTGCCTTTCTTGTCTTGCCCTAAAGCCAGGCCTGGAAACCAAGGTAAAAGCATAATCCCTATGGGCTAAAGGCAGGGCTCCCTACGGCCATGTTATCTAGGAACCAACTTGGTTTGCTGTCTGTCGGTCCCATGGTAGACCCTTTGTCTGTGAGCTCAGCTCTTAGCACAACTACCTGACTCCTCTCCTCTGTTCTCCATCTTAGGGCCTTGCTGTACTTCCCTAGGGGATGGAGTGCAGGAGAGACTCTCCCTCTTCTTGGCTACTGGTTGCGAGACATAAATGTGCCAGTCTGTGGGGCTTCTGCTGTGTCTTCCAGATCCTCCATTCACATGCATAGATTTTATTCAGTTTGTTAGTGACTCTGATTTTCATCCCCGGACTGCTATGTGAATCCTGCCTCTCATACCCCGCTTCCCTTTACACTCCACGCATCACAAGACAAAGTCCAAAGGGAAACTGAGACACACATAAGAATAAAAATAGTTCCAAAATTCCCACATTCACCACACTCATTCCAGATGCCGTTGTGGCAAGGGAAGTGGTGTATGGTAAGTAATAATGGAGAAGGAGGTAGTTGAGTATTTGGGAGGTAACATCTTTGAATTCAAGTAGTCACTTGAAAAAAAAAAGTATTACTACCTTGACTCCTAATATAGCTCAGTCCTTGGGACCTTATGCCATTTTTGCCGCACCCAATTTTGGGGCTAGCAAGAATCTTGTCCAGCTTCCAGCATAAATCAGAGCTGTGATCCAAAGGCCATTCCAGCAGCCAGGGAGAACTGCAACACAGAGAGGCACCAAGCACACCTCTGTGCCAAGGGTTATGAAGGGGCCCGCTGTCGATTTGCTATCCTGGCTCTCCCCAAGTCATGGCTCTCCCTTACAAAGTCATCACTTGGAGAGTGCTTTGTGGAAAAAGTGAGGCACGGGTGCTGATCTGAAGAGCCAAGTTCAGGCCCACTCCAATTTCCTCAGGCACAGAATTTGAGGTATGGTATCAAACTGACCACAACTCTAATGTAGACCAGGCCTAAGGTTTCCCAGTTCTTTTGTCCTGTGACATTAAAGCCCTCATCCTCACAGGAAAAGCTTTACTCTTTCCAAGACATGAAGGGTTGCTGGTGGGGAGGGGGGAAAGGAGGGTGGGAAGTAAGGCTTTCAACCCTCTTAAAAGGGATTGTAAAGAGATGCTGCTCTCCAATGCCCATAGAAGTCTCCATTTCTTCCCTAGTCCAAAAGCCCAAGGTTGCAACACTTACCAGCCTGAGTACCATGAATGGTAGTTTCTACCCAGTAGCCAAAACCACCAGATTTCTCCTTGGAAACATTCAACATGCACTTATGTGTTTCATTTAAAAATGAAAGTTTGAGGACAATGTAAAGTAAATGGAGATTAAATTTCACTTTGATTTAATTGTATGTAAACTGAAAACTTTACCATCTTTTAATCTGTGGCCTGCTTCATAGTGTTGGCCTGCATGACAACCATGAGCCATTTGTTCCAAAGCCTCTTTAAGCACTTTTGTCAGCAATATGTTCTGCAGTTAGGCTGTGCCAGTTTGTAACAAGAAGAAGGAGAGGGAAGACGGGTGAAGAGATGTGAAACATTCTATTTCCCCACTCCAAAAATTTACCATCAAAGATGTTACCTGCAGGCTACTTGCTGGAATGTGCTCTGGAGATTTAGACAATGCTTTTTTTCCATTAATATATAAAAGAACCACCGAAGAGACCCTGTCAAACACAGTGCTTTTCTCAGCACTGGAAGTGGAGCATAATTACTGCACAGTTTTGTGTGTGGGGGCTGAAGCACTCATCCGGAAAGACTTCAGAGGATACCTTGAGGTTACAGTGTTCTGTTTCCCATTCACTGCCAATTGATCACCGGCGTCTGAAACCAACTCCCAGAGCTCTAGAGAAAAATAATAATTACAAGTACTTTTAAGTCTTTATCAAATTTTGGCACATCACAGCTAACCAGATTCAGCATCATAAATAACCTCCCTTATTATTCTCTACTTCTGCACACATTACATGGTTTTAAAATGGCTGAAAGTGAGTTTGACTTAACTGACTTTGTCTCCGGGTGGAACATAGGTCGTCTACAAATCTCCTCCCCTGTCTCAGGACAAGACTTCTAATGGACCCCAGGAGTACTTTAGTTGCTGTCCTTCAATCTCAGTGGATCTTCTCCACATTGCAACAGAGGAAGGCCTTGAACAGTTTTCCTTGAGGGTTCCATTTGAGAGCTTGATGGACTATTTTGGATGACAGTTTTCTGGACAGTGTGGCCCAGCCATCCCCACTTTTTTCCTCTTGATTTGAGCATCAAGTGGTTCTTGTCCTGCTCTGTTCCAAAGCTCCTCATCTGTGATCAGGTAGTGTTTGTTAAACAAGATACCAAATTGTCAGCCAGGGGACAGAGGTCCAGATCTTAGAGCAGGGGTCAGCAACTTTCTGAGTCGGACTACCAATATTTGACCTCTATATACCGTCCTAGGTGCCGGTGATACTTTTTAGAGTCACTAATAGTCCTATTTACAACAGCTTCATTAATAACTAAAGAGGCAGAGCTTTACTGTTTAGGTGGTGGTTGGCAGCATTAGCTGGTCTTTTGCTAACCTGCGGGTGGCCTGGCTTTGTGCAAGCTCTCAGCTGCATGGGGAAGGATGGGCAAGGCTGAGCTCCTTCCTCGTGTGCGGATGGAGAATTGGTTTGTGGGTCACTCCTGGCACCTGTGCAGAGGATGTTGACCCCCTGTCCTAGAGTCTAAAGGTATTTAGGTGCCTAATACCACTAAGAGTCTACAGCAGATTCCCTCCGTTGAGCCCCAGTATTGTTACCATATATGCAGCAAGCAGCACGAGCTTCCACACAGCACCTGGCTAGTGAGTCTGATCCTGCACCATAGAAGCAATTGACTTACATCATTGCAGCCTCAAAGCCAACATGTCACAATCTGAGGGGGAAATTTCCAGCAAGTCTAGTTCACACTCTCAATGCCTATTGAACACTTGCTCTTCATCTGGAGTCCAAAAAGCTGCTATATTTCTTCCATGGCAAGGATCCAAACTTAGTTTACAGGAGTTTTCCTCCAGAGCTTTAAAGTTATTACAGTAGAATCCCATGGATACTTTTAATCAAGATGGGCTCAGAACTAGGGATGAATGGAAGAGATTCTCCAGAACTTGCCTCTCTCAAGTTTTGGGGTTCAGTGAGTGTCTCATTTTAATCATACCATAGGTAGGGTCTCAGCCTGCTGCTGCTCCTGCTCCTGCTCTTGTCTGATGCTTCCAGTAGAAGGTCTCCAGCACCACTGTGCACTGTTGGTACTCACAAAAGAGAAGCCATTAAGATTGGCATCAGAAGGTGCAACAATACTGGCTGGGGTCTGCGAAGAGATTCAGAACCTCCTGCTAAAATTTTCCCCTTACATAGGGAAAAGAGGGATACTTGGCAATGTTCCCCCCTGTTTTGTTCCATCCATGCGTGGAATGTGTATGTGCATCAAAGTATGTGGGAATGTGCAATGCCAGGAGAACCAAAAAAACCTTAGCTGTGAGCACTCTGCTAATCAACTGGGTGGGATTTTAGTCTCTCCTGAGCAGCAGCTCGAGCTTACGGTTTACAGGGAAGATGGCCTCTCTTTCGAGGAGTTGCAGCCATGTTTGAAGGCAGAAGGCTGCTCACAACAAAAGTGGAGGGTAAGTCGTGAGAGAGAGCCTTAAAAGCTTAACTTATCTTTGATAATTAGGCATCACTAGGTAATTTGCTTGTCACTACTGTAACCTACTCTCCTTCAAGGAATCTACCATGTATTCTTCCACGAATTATCTTCCACTATTCTTCCATGAATTATCCCAGTACCCACCAAGCCCACCTTACTGATGTGCCTTTGATCTCACCAGGGGGCACAGCAGATGTCCATCTTGCTTCTCAGGTGAAAGCTGGTCTCTGTGTTTAAACTTAGCATATGCTGGAGCTTCTCAAATAACAGAAAAACAACGGTTTCTATGAGGCCTTAAAAACAAGTTAGTCTCTATCTTTTAAGATCCCATTGCACTTTTTACAGGAGTTTTCCCTAGTTTACTAGGCTGAAATTTTAGTTGTCCCTTTTTTCTTCCCAGAAGTAGCGCAGTTCAGAGGAGAAATAGTTAGCACTTGGGGATCATTCACAATTAAGGCACCCTGCTGCTGTTAGAGAGTTTGCAAGAGTAGATGAAGCTAAGCACTCTTAGGTCTGCAGAGTCACAGTATCCCTTTCTGGGGCTGAGTTAATACCAGATTAGGTTCACACCAGTCAGCATCCTTAACTACAAAATAATCCAACCAATCCTCAATGAGTTTGCAGCATCTAGCCCCAAATCATGGTTCAACAGTTCATATTTAGCTTCATTTCTCCCATCCTCAGGGTTCTTCCTCTGTCAGTCCCCAGCCTGTCTGGCAGGAGCTCAGCCCTCTGACCCTGTCTTATCTCTCCTTCTATATCCTCCCTTCTTCTGAAAGGCAGAGGACTCTGTATATAGCCCTCCTACAGAGCATTCCTTCAGCTGACTGCAAGAAAGTTGAGCCCTGTTCCCAGATCTCTAATAAAACAGCATCCTGGGTTTTTTTCCATCCAACTCCTAATTCCACAGGACTGCTGTGGCTTTTAGATTCTTCAGCCGTGAATTCCATTTTAAAACTAGAGCACAAAACATAAAAGTTCAAGTACAGGGCATATTTGGGATGTCTCATGCCCCCAGCACCCTGACCATGCTACACAGACACTTTTGAACTAAGATTTCAGGGGACTATAGCTTCAGACTCAACTCAAAGTGAATGTAAAGGAACTGGGGTAACTTTTGGGAAAGCGGGAGCAGATACAGGAAGGATGGACTCCACCTAAACCATAATGGAACCAGACTGCTCGCACTGAACATTAACAAGGCTGTAGAACAGTTTTTAAACTAAGAACTGGGGGAAAAGCTGATCGGTGCAGAGGAGCACATGGATTAGACATCCCTGAATGGAGGGTCTATTAATAGGGATTCTCTATGTTCTAGTAAGGAGGAGAGGATCAAAATGATAAAATATGGGTAAAATCAGATGAGAAACCATAAAATGAAAGAAAGTCTACCAGGAAATGGCAGGCAGATAAATAGTGGTAAGAACTAGGGGGGTCACCAAATGAAATTAATGGATAGCGGTTTTAAACTAACAAAAGGAATTTTTTCCTCATACAGTTGATAGTCGGCCTGTGAACTCCTTGCCAGAGGAGGTTGTGAAGATCAAGACTATAACAGGGTTCAAACAAGAACTAGATAAATTCAGAGATTACGTCTATTAATGGCTATATGCCAGGATGGGTAGGAATGATGCCCCTGGCCTCTGTTTGTCAGAGGCTGGAAATAGAAGAAGGATGCTTCTGGGGGTCTGGGGCATCTGGCATTGGCTGCTGTCATAGGACAGGATACTGGGCTCTCTGGACCTCTGGTCTGACCCACTATGATCGCTCTTGTGTTCAAAAGACTAATTTCCCTAGTGTATTGTGCTTCTTAAGTATTCCTTAACTATTTGGAGTGTCTGATTTGTCACTTAAATAACTACTTCAACTAGAAAGTGACTCGCCTGGAAAAAAATCTATGGTATATTTTAAATTATTTTTCAGGGTTCCTGGATTCTGGAATGAGCCTTGCTTTGAAGGCTGTCAGAAATCAAGACAAATACAATACTTGCATTATGTGTCAGAGGGGTAGCTGAGTTAGTCTGTATCTTCAAAAACAACAAGAAGTCCTGTGGCACCTTATAGACTGACATATTTTGAAGTATAAGCTTTCATGGGCAAAGAACCCCTTTGTCAGATGCATGAGTTGTGGGGGTTTCAGAGGAGGATTTAAAGAGGGGCTTTCAGTCAAGGTGAGGGCCAGAGCTGACAAGGTCTATTCAGTCAGGGTGGATGTGGCCCACTATCGGCAACTCCATATTAACTGCCGATAGTGGGCCACGTCCACCCTGACTGAATAGAGCTTGTCAGCTCCAGCCCGCCCCTTTACTGAGTCTCCCTTTTTAAATCCTCTTCTGAAAAGCCCCCATTCATGCATCTGATGAGGTGGGTCTTTGCCCACGAAAGCTTATGCTCCAAAATATCTGTTAGTCTATAAGGTGTCACAGGACTTCGTTATTTGCATTATGCAATCAGTCCTAGCTCTGGTCCCACAGAACAGACAGGCAATGCTTTCAATGAAATTAAGGACATTTTTGTCTGGATTTAGGAGGAGGATTATCCCCATTAAAGGAAAGAGGAGTTTTTTGTGTGTGTGTGTGTTGTTTTTTTTAAATGAGGGATTAGGTGCCGTTGATGTTTTCCCAGAGATTCTGAAGATCAAGTGTAATTACATATAATTGCCATCACAGGGATAATTCACAAGACTGGAGTATTGTGTTGGAAATTACAACTTGTTCAGGAAACACAGGCAGGGAGAAGGGAGAACGTGTTGCCTTGTACCCTGGAATCTCAGAGTTGTGAGCACACTGTCAATAACAGACCTCATTTGGAACCGCAAACATACAATCAGGCAGCAGCACACACAGAAACAAGCATATACAATGCAGTACTGTGTTAAACTACTAAAAAGTAAAGAGACTATTTAAAAGAAAAAGATTGTCCTAATTCTTTACAGCCCAAGTTGGTGCCACCTTCCCTTTCAAACATCAAAACCGAATAAGGGCTGTAAGATAATTTTCTTCTGTCAACCTCCTGCTATGGGGACGGTGCAGGAAATTGATGTAGGATATATCAAATCCAGGTATGCAGCTCGCACAACTGTAATTGTGCATCTTTCATCAAGTTTTCTACCCTAGAGTGGACTTGGCCCAAGTTATGATGCTCAGGGCACCGATGACATGAAACTGCTGCACTCCTCATCCAAAATGCAGAGGGAATGAGACGTCGGTCTCATGATTCATTGGTTTGGGGGTAATTCAGAGCAGAGTGCCACCTAATAGCCTGATTCAATAAGAGCATTGGGGTGACTCAGACTACTTTCAGCCCAGTAACAGGCTGTCTTTGAAGATGTGCACTTTTACCAGAATCTGATGGTCAGTTTTAAGTTCAACGTCTTGATGAACTTATACATCCATGAGCTTTGACCACCAAAGACAGCAAACAAGCAGTTCTGATGCAACTATCTAGGCTGTACCTGGTCTCCTTGTGGCTATCTGGGTGACCGAGGAGCAAACCACATCACTGGCAGCTGCAAATTCCTCAAGTTGCTTTCTGTTCTTCTCCCAAATACCAAAACTTCCTGAATGTACTCGCCCAGGATTCATTATTTTCTACCTGTGTATTAAACTTATGATCAGGACATCTCTTCTTGGAATTTCATTAAGGTTTGGTCACAGTTGGTAACACATTGTTTGCAGCTGCCTGGGTAGCTTGAGGTTGATGAGACCAGACACTGTGATGACAGTAAGATGCTCATAGCTGTTATAATACTAGTGAGTCAGTGTCCCCTCTAAAAGGCATGGCTACCAGAGAGTTTACAGCAGCACACTGCACTGATGCAGCCGTGCTGTCATAAGCTCTCTAATGTAGCCACTTTAAGCAGACAGGAGAGGGCTCCCACATCATCATAGAATCATAGGGCCAGAAGGGACCTCAGGAGGTCGTCTAGTCCAGCCACCTGCTTCAAGTGGGATCAACCCCCATTAAGTCATCCCAGCCAGGACCTTGTCAAGCTGGGACTTAAGAAACTCTATGAATGGAGAATCCCCCACTTCTCTAGGCAATGCATTCCAATGCTTCACCACTCTCCTGGTGGAGCAGTTCTTCCTAACATCCAAGCTACACCTCTCCCTCTGTAACTTCAGACCATTGCTCCTTGTTCTGCTATCTGACACCACTGAGAACAGTTTCTCACCATCCTCTTTAGAGCTCCCCTTCAGGAAGTTGAATGCTGCTATTACAATCACCCCTCAGTCTTCTCTTCTGTAAACTAAACAAGCCCAAATCCCTCAGCCTCTCCTCATAGCTCATGTGTTCCAGCCCCTTAATCATTTTTATTGCCTGCTGCTGAATCTGCTCAGGCACACCCACATGCTTTTTATACTGGGGAGCCCAAAACGGGACACAATATTCCATATGTGACCTCACCAGTGCCGAATGGAGGGGAACAACCACTTCTCTAGATCTGCTTGAAATACTCCTCCTAATGCACCCTAATATGTCGTTAGCCTTCTTGGCTACAAGGGCACTATTTACTCATCTCCAGCCTTTCATCCACCACAACCCTTAGGACCCTTTCCATCGTACTGCTGCTTAGCCATTCAGTCCCCAGCCTGTAACAATGCTGGGGATTCTTCCGTCCCCAGTGCAGGACTCTACACTTCTCTTTGTTGAGCCACATCTGATTTCTTTTGGCCCAATCCTCCAATTTATCCAGGTCACTCTGGATCCACTCTCTACCCTCCAATGCATCTACCTGTCCCCCTAGCTTTGAGTCATCCGCAGATTTGCTGAGGGTGCAATCCAGTCCTTCATCCAGGTCATTAATAAAGATGTCGAACAACACCAGCTCCAGATGTCTTCACTACTTCAGCCCTTGCAAGCAGCACAAGTTATGTTGGCAGGAGAAGCTCGTTTGTGCAATCTATGTCACTCAAGGGGCTGACACAGTCGCCTCCCTGAGCAGGGGGTGCCTTTGGGGGCAAGGCAGGAGCTTTGGTCCCCCTTCCCCCTGAATTTCGTAATTGAGGTAGGCTCACGTATATGCCCTAGGCCCAGATAGAACTATTACGTGCAGCACAGTCGAGTATGAAAGGTTACAAGTTCTGTGCTGCTCACAGCTTCAGCCTTTGGGGCAGGGTGTGTATTTACTAACAGGGGAAGACTCATTAGCCGCTCCTGAGAGCATTGCCAGGTACTCTAGTTAAAAGGCAGGAAACAAAGGGTGGGAATATATGGAGAGAGCTAAACAGTGGTGTCCTCTCAGGGGTCTGTACTGGGACCAGAGCTGTTCAACATATTCATAAGTGAGCTGGAAAAGGAGGTGAACAGTGAGGTGGCAAAATCTGCACAAGAAGCAGTTCATTAATCACCTGCGAACCATGCAATGCCCATCAGGCATTGGATGCAGGTAAGAGGCCACATTTTGCTGGAGCAGCCTGTCAGAGTGGCCTGAGAACCACAACAGATGGCCCTCAGCTTTCTTTTAATCACTCTCTGGCAAGTGCGTTTTGGATAAAAGGCAGATATCAACGTTGAGGATTTTGGGCTGCTTGACAAGAATGGCTTTAGCTATTCCAATCCAGAGAAAGGCTGAACATTGCAGGCAATAATTTTACATTTGCTATCAACACAGGATACCAGGATGTCCCTGCCATTCTAAGCACTGTACAATTTAGTGCAATTAAGATACTCTTGTCGCAGAGAGGTCCCAGTCTAGCCCAGTGACAAGAGACAACAGGTGGAGCTTTCTTGCGTCAACATGATCTCACATCATTTTTCATGTGTGTTCATGGTCTTCACTGGAAATATTACCTACACCAATGTAACTCAGGAGAGAATCAGGCCCTCCATATTTTGGATAAGCATATAAGATTTTCTGCAGCATCTATTGGGAACCTGTTTGCTGTTATGGACCCATTTGACAAGGAGCAACACCTGATAAGACGCTTTGTCTTTCTGCCTAGGCCTGGTTCTTATAGTAGATGAAGTCCTTGATAAGCACCAGAGAAGGTGTTACTTCTTGCCATCCCTTCCTGTCTTTGCTCATGCTTAATGTTAAGATGCAGTGACCCTGGAGTCATGTTTTGAGAGCTCTCACTCCACCTGTGTAATTAATCACTCTGTCCTGCACTACTCAGCCACAACTGCAAGCTTGTAACAAATGTTCTTTGTTACCATTAGAACTTGCCTTTTGAATAATTAGAAATGCAAGACAATGTTTGTGAAATAAAATCCCAATTGACTGCTCACTCGCATTTACCGTAGTTTTTCCATCTACCTCAGCAGGCTTTCTTTGGATCAGGCTATAGATGTCCAGGCAGCATAGGAACAAAGAAGGGAGCCAATGTTACATTGCTCTCATTACTTTTATTCCGGTTAAAAATGTTCTTTGGCTTATACTACTACTTAGATTACCTTAAACACTGTATAGAATAGACAGCTGCATGATATTCTTCTGAATGTAGAATCAATATGATGCTTCTTGTAAGTTACACTTGCATCGGCTATAGGAGATACCTGTTCTCTGAAGCATGCCTCAAATAGTTATTCTTGGGTCAGAGCATGAACACTCACTTTTCACTGTGTGTGCACCAAGACAGCTAGAAAATCGCTCCTATCAGCAGAGGGATTCTATCTTAGGTAATGATTGTGACAGGGTTGGTAACAGAGATGCTCAAGACTGTCACCTCATGAGTTGATCATACCACTGAGCACACCTACCTGCCCTCTGAGGTGCATCACCAGCCTGTCTTGCAGAGCCAGAACCTCTGGTCTCCCCCAGCAAAGACACAGAACTAAAGGCACAGCCCACAGCAGAGCAACACAGGTTATGGATACTTATTACAGAAAGGATAAAAGGCGGAAGTGACTGTAAATTGAAAGACAATCACTATGGACCTTTCATGGACAATGCACAATGTGGTGAGCATCTTGTAATAGACTCAGATTTATGCTGTCCTTGGAGTGCTTCTGCTGTTATGCCCCTTTCATTGGAGTATGAGCACCAAGCCTCACAAATCAGGGTGGTGTTGGGAGGCCCATTATCCTCCATAATGCACCACATACATGGGAACGACCGTCCCACACCCCCAGTGCATTTAGAATGCATGCTTCCTGAACGAGGACCTGGTTGTGTTAGAGCACAAAGCAGGTGGTAGAATGAATGGAGAAGAAAATGATGGCACTTTGTTAGAAGTAGTCAGAAGCAGGACACTTCAGAATTTTAATTACACCTATTGAGCCTGTGTGGAGCACCAAAATGGAGGACTGAATTTAGAGTAACCAGATTCTGAGCACGTAATTATGCATGAGGTAGTCTTCCTTTGCAGTGCTGGGTACTGAAGTTCTTTGCTACCAAGTAGCTTTTATATACTTCTGCTGCAGTGAAGGATGTGCTGTATTGGATTTCCGTGCATCTTTGCAAAACAAATTGACATCATTGCACAATTTTACTGGCATACAAACAAACCTGGCGCATAAGGAAGCCATGAAAGCATGTGCTGGATACTCAGAGATATTGGATTTATCAAAATTAAGATGCTACTTTGAATCTGTACATGTGGAACAGAGATGGAAGTTTGTGGCAGCTAAAAACCATGGAATGGATTGAGACCTGCTTTTGCTGTTTTAAATCAGGGAATCCCTGTGGACTTCAGTGGAACTGCAACAATATAATGCTACAGTCAGTTATTGGCATCAAACTTGTCAAGCTCTATTTACTCCTGGTTGACCTGTCTTTATTATGTTCTCCCTTCTGGATGCTGTTTTCTCTAGTTGTAACCTGTGGCTCTGATATTGTGTGCAATGTTCCAAGTCAATTAATTTTATGAAGGATGACAGCCTAATTCCTAGTGGTCCCTTCTGACCTCAAACTCTATAAACGTGGGAAAAAGTCCTAACAAATCATCAAGTCTATGATGATGTCTGGTCGCCGTGCTAGTGATACAGTCTCTGGTGAGAGCATGCAGCACAGAGTAAAATGTTACTATACTAGATTTTGGCTAATGACCTCCCTGACAAAAAAATCCCTATCAATTGCTACACCCACTAGCACCGAAATCCCCGCCACTACTAACATCATTGTGTCAGCTACCCAATACTGGGAATGGCATGTTTTATAGCATCACACTGCACAATTAGTCTTATTTCTTCTATTGTGAAATTCATACTACTTGTTCAAACCAGGCCTGTTCCCAGAATTAGAGAGGAACTTACAGACACAGAGAAATAGAAGAACTTCTACTGCTTCTGGTTTCTCTCTTGCTTATGTTTACCACAAAGAGAGAGGAAATCTGTCTGCTGGTAGTTCATGACTGGTCCAATTTTTAGAGCCCTACTAAAGCTGCGGACAGCCTGGAAGCAAGGAATCTGAACCCAACCCCACCTGCTGCAACACATGGGTCTTCTTGTCCAAAATTAGCTGTGCTATTTTTATAGTATCTCACAACTTAACAGAAAAATTGACAGGTGATTGCTATTAGCTACTCAGGCATCTTGGGCTTGAAGGACAAAGTTCTGTATTGAGGGCAAGGGGTCATTTGCACTTTGTACCAAAAATATGCAATTAGTTTTAAGACATTGGGTGGAAATAAGTGCATCGCCTTTTTAAATAGCTCAGTTCTCATTAGTGCCTCGCAGAAATCCACAGGAGAACTCATAGCAAATTCAGGAAGGATGATGCTATTTAAATAAGAATGTCCTTTAATCCCTAAAGTGCAGGGATTGTAAGTGAGGGAAAGGCAGGCAGAAAACTGTTGGTTTTGTAAACTCTTTGGCTTTGACCACACAGCAAAGTTATTTCAAGATAACTTTGTGAGCAACAGCTGCTATTTAGAAACATCTACACAATGCATATGCTATTTTGAATGAAGCTTGAAACAGCAAGAACATTATTTTGAATTTCATAAACCTCATTGCAAGAGGAATCATGCCTATTTCAAAATAGAGGTATTTAGTGCCTTAACCATAATGGCGTCCAATGGTCCTAGCTGGAAATAGGCATTATGTGTCCAGACATGCTATTTTGAAACACATTCTTATGTGTAGCTGTGTTATTTGGAAACAAGTTCTTTCAGAATAGCTATTCCAGAATGGCTTATTTCAAAATAACACTGATATGTAGATGTAGTCTTTATGAACCCAGGCTGGGGAAGTTCAAAACACAGAAGAGCTAGTAACGCTCATATGTAGTATTCTTCATCACCAGTGTCTACCTACATATTAATCATAGGAATAAAACAGATTTGCCAAGTTGCATATTGCTTTCTAGTGTTGCTAGCTGCATATTCTAACCTGACCCCCTACAATGACCTCTTGCTATCACATTGCATTATATTTCAGTAGAGGATTTGCTCAAATAGATATGTTCAGTGCGTTAGATACCTCTACTGTACTGTTCCTTGGACACAGGGCACAGTTCAAAATTTTTAACAAAAGCATTACTTTCTCGGCTTCAGAGAAGATACAGCTGATTGATTCAGATGCAACTGAGGTTGGAATTAAGCCTCTAGGGATTTTACCATGCGAAGTTCTTATCTCTGGTCTGTACATTCTGAAATTATGGATAGAACTCAGTTTGCTCTCCAACAGATCTTGCCAGAGGTGGAACTCTGGACAGCTAGTCTTGCTTCTCTGGCTACTTTTACAGTTTAACATTGTCTACCAATGCACCTTCCCTCTTCCACATAAACAAAAATCCTAACCTAGAAGAGCCATACTGAATCAGACCAATGGTTCAACGAGCCCAGTATCCTGGCCAATTCCAGGCACCCCAGAGGGAATGAACAGAAAAAAAATAATTAAGTGATTCATCCCATCACCCATTCTCAGCTTCTGGCAAATGGAGGCTAAGAACGCAGTCCCTGCCTATCCTGTTTAATGGCTATTAATGGGCTTACCCTCCATGAATTTAGAGAATTCTTTTTTGATTCCTGTTACAGTCTTAGCCTTCACAACATCCTCTGGCAAAGAGTTTGACTGTGTTGTGTGAAGAAATACCTCGTTTTGTTTTGAACCTGCTGCCTATTAAACATTTCCTCTGGAGTTCATTCCATGGTCTGTACTTACTCGTTTCCTCCTAGACATTTATTCGTAATGAAGAAAAACGCAGCTAATTCTGTGGTGATCATGCCCAAAGGGCTCTCAGTTCCTAAGAAACTAGAACAAAAGAAGCTAAAAAAATCAAAAAGTGAGGGAGCTTCATGAATCAGAAATGTAGTTACAGTGTCAGAAATTCCATTTCCAATCCCATGTCATTTCTACAGGACCTCTCTTATTTTGCATGTCAGAACTTGCCAATGGAAAATTCTCTGACTTCAATAGGCAGGATACATTTTCCAGTGCAACCACCCCACAGTATTGTAGAACTGAGACAAAGTTAAGCAAAACCAGATGGCAAACCATATTATTCAGAAAGCTACGTCAAATGTAAGCTTGTAAGGCTTCCCTGGATTTCAGTGACAGTTCTGCTTAGATAGCCTTTGCAGAATTGGGTCTAAACACTTTATATAGTGGTGAATGGTCCAGTGCCATGAAGCTCATACAAATTAGAAACCTTTCTAATAGATCAACAAATCAGGTTTTTGCTCTACTCATGCAAATCACCGTAAAGTGGGGGGAGGGGGAACACCAACGGCCAAGGAGCATCTAGTCCATGAGTTTTTTTTATATATTACTTGACTGAATTTTGACAGCAAGTAATTTTATTAGTCATTCATTTTTAATGCATAATCACCAAACTAACGTCTCCTCCAATGTCCTTCCACTAAAGTCTCCCACATACGTACAAAGACACTCTTGAGTATGATATTTGAGTATTTAGAGAACACCACGTTACAAACACATAATTCAGGCAACATTTGGTTTTATTAAAACCTGAGCTTTTGCTAACACTACTATTTTCCTAACAAAATAAAGAGTCATTAGACAGGGGTCCCCACATCCTAGATTCCTTTATTGCAAAAAATGCTCACATGGCACTTGTAGCAATTTCATTCCCTTCTACTATATTTACAATGTGAACAGTAGTTCCCCACAGCTCATGGTTCTTACCTCCTCCCTAGGGGTGGGGTGTGCGTACAGAGCTCTCATCTGTCTAAGATCTTGGTCTTCTTTAGCCCTTCCTTCCAGCCTTGCCTGTTTCCTACCTATTAGCTGTCCTCACCTGTTCAGCTGAGCCACCTGTTAATTGGTTAACCCATCACTTAATTATCATCCTGTTTTGCCCCATGTGGGGAGGCACATCCAGTTTCCAGAGTGTAGACAGTAACTTACAGCTGACTCACAACCCAAGGAGAAGTCTGGTAGAGACATTTTTATTTTAGGGCTGATGAGGGTTGAACACAGGCCATTAAATGTTCATTTCTGAAAGCATCTGAAGTAGTTTAGACCTAAACTCTACAGCAGGGTCTCCATGGCACTTTTTTCAGTAGACTAGAAATTCTATGGTTGCTTCATTGAGCTTTTTCCCCCTAAAGTTGGGTTTCAATCAAATATGAAATTAATAATAATAAAACTGAAATAAATGAATTAATTTCATCCTAACTCCCCTGTTTACCACATGTGAGGGCTGTACCCAAAAGTGATGAAGTTGGAAGGCTTGGGAGTTCAATGAGAGATCGTTGGGTGTTTCAATGCTAAGAAATGCCATTTGGGATTGTGTACTGAGAATAACTGCTAGATATTTATGCTAAAAATCACTGACAAATAATTAGTGTGGTTTAAATTCTCTGTATTAGGTTTTAAAGGAGATTAGTAAAAAGGTAACTAGTACTCACAACTACCTGTGCACCCACCTCCTAAAAAACACTAATGGGCATTTAGCATATCCAAAGAGCACAGGGTCAAGCCCTGATGGACCACATTGTTAGGGACATCCAGGAAGGAGCCTGGTCTCTGTGGATAGGGCACAGGATTGTAAGGAAATTTGGGGTTATCTACACATAAAATGCTGGAATGGTACAACTGCATTGCTATAATGAATGCTTCAGTGAAGACAATATCCACTCACATGGGAGGGTTTCACCTGTCAGTAGAGATAGACCACCTCCCTGAGATGCAGTAACTAGGTTGACAGGAAAGGTCTCTTGCTGACCTAGAGCTTTCTACACCAGGGGTTAGGTATGTTTAACTGTCACTCAGTAATATGGATTTTTCATACTCCTGGGTGATGTAGTTATACTGACCTAGTTTCCTAGGGCAGGCCAGGGCTTGGATTCTATTCTGCACTCTGTCCCTGGTTGTTGCTGATGTGTCATTGATATGCAGCATATCAGTGACTGAGTGTAAAACAGAACCTACAGCCTGCATGTGGGGGTAAGTCACCCTGCCCCTGCCCCCCCCCAAAAAAATCAGGAAAATTGTATTTTCTTTAGAAAACACTTTAATTTCTATGGACAAGCATTACTGTGGAGATGCTCAGTGTTCTACTCTGTTTGAGATGGATCCTTGAGCATGAGGAAATTCTTTTATCTACTATAAAGCTCTCAGTTCCTCATTCCACATTATTTTAGGAGCAAAGAGATTTCAGCATCCAGAATATTCACGCCCCTGACACCATCCATTAACTGTTCCTTATCTCATCCATCAGATGAGCCATCTGTATGTGTATCCTGCAGTAATTCATATTGCTTCAGCAACATGCTGGTAAAATTGCAGTTTCATGTGCCAGCCCAGCCCAAGTGAAGGAGAAACAGCCTAATGGCTTCTGTTCAGTTAAACTTAAACTTTATCCTTTCCACAACAATAGCAATCTAATTATCAAGCACCTGAAATTGTTGCAGTAAAGTGCTCAAGCAGCAGTCTTAGTTTGGCATAATGTAGAGGACCTGAATATTGTTAATGAAACCTATCTCCAGAGGTCATCCTTATATTGAAAGCCTTGACAAATCTCTGCAGTCCCTGATAGCTCTAGGCAGCTCTTAGTTTTGGAAAGATATGTCCTTTTTCTCTACTTTCTCTCTCCTGGTCACCCCATTGCTGTTCTTGCTCTTACCCCTCCCCAAGGTCTACAATTCCCAAATTAGCCAACAGGGCTTATGCAGGGCTGTCATAAACTGCACCTCACACCTCTGGGCTAGCAATTTCTCCTGGTCACTTTGAGGCTCAACTATTGAGCTCAATCAACACCCATTTACACAGCTTGTCACTGCTGTTCTCCTTCACATGGGTCTGCAACTCCTCTACTTTCTTAGTAACTACATCCTCCTCCTTGTGACTCAGCTCTCCAGCCAGGTCACTTCACATTCCCCTTTTTTTCCTTGGGGACAGAGTTTCTGCTTCCTAGCAGTTCTAGGAAGTCCTCCCTTCCAGTCCCTCACTAGCTGATAGGGGAACCCAGGCCCAGAGTCTACTGAGGGTTCAAATTTAGAGATTCTGCACTCAGCACTTCTGGGCCTGCTTCCATTAGTCCTTACCACTCCTTCTCTGGACTGCACTTCCTACCACACCTGGCTCCCCTACTTTCTCTGAACATACCCTCTTCCTAGGAAAAGACCTCTACCTGTTTTCCTACAGCCAACCCCCATAGTAGCCTCCATTGCTGGGTTATATACTGACCCTACCTGTTCCTGCCCAGCTGAGCCTACTTCTAATTAGTGCAATGGACCAGCTCCTCCTCCAGGTGCACCCTGTGGAGGTAATTGGCCTGCCTGTCTGCCCCTTTCAGTTCTGTGTGTGTGAAAGAGAGACAAGTAGTCACCCCTTCACAAGGGTCAATGCAATAGTCTGTCTCCCTTGGGATACCTGTTGTTACTGACAACTCTTTGCATCTGCCAGTTTCAGAGTGCTCCCATTTTTGTACTCATGGTACAGTCTTGGCCCCACTGATATGAACACTCCCACTGATTTCAGTGGTGCCGGGATTTTCCCCACTTCATTTGAGGATTAAATGATGCCTCTGTACTGAGCCGGAAGGGAAGTGTAACATCTGAATGAGTCACTGGGCCTGAGTGGCTGCAGTTCTGGAACTCAGGTCGTACCACTCTGACGTGCTATTGTACTGCCCACACGCCACAGCACGCAGGAGAACCAAACCCAGAGGGCCTGTGTAAGGTTCAATGCCACCTGAGCTGCCTGAGGAGTGCAGTGAGAGGCTGTGGATGAGAGACATATTTAAAGGAGTAGTGTTATGCTCCCATGCAGCACAGCTATCCTTGTGCCTGAGGCAGGGCCATCACCAGGGCAGGGCAAGATGGGCAGCCACCAAGGGCACAAAACCATATGTATATGTGTGTGTGTGTGTGTGTGTGTGTGTGTGTGTGTGTGTGTGTGTGTGCATGCGTGCGTATGTGGAAAAATGAGTTGGAAAGGGAGGTGACATGTAAAGCCCCATGTGGCCCTGCAGGTCAGGGCTTCAGATGGGAGCACCTCCTCCACCCCCGAATCCATCTGAGCAGACGACCAAGCCTGTGTGGATTGCAGGATTGCATCCAAAATACGAGGGTCGGGTGTGACCCTACTTGCTCCTCCTACACGTGTTGCCTGTGGGCTCAATCCCTCAGGTACAGAGCTTTCTGGCCTGTCACTTTTTTTTTTTTTTTGGTCGAGATTTGCTTTAAAAAAATATCCTCTCCCTCCCTTTGCATGGAGAATTATGCTCTGTTTTGTCTTGTCTTGCATGAAGCAAGGTAATGCCCAATGGTGCCTTTTGGGCTGAGCTTTAAATCTGTTTAGTTTTGCAGTTGTGGAAAAGGGCTTATTGCAAATCCTCCTTCGAAGGAGCTCATCTCCAACATTCTCTCCCTTCTCCCCATGCCAGCTCCACGTTTAATGTTCAGTGACGTCTGAATGTTGCCAGTTTTTGGAGCTTGAAAGGTGCAGTAAGTGCTTCACGTGCTGCTCATAGAAAATGTCTCAAATTCTTAACATCCAGGCCTCTATATGAGAACCAAGCCACCACCAAACTGCTCTCATTAAACTGGCATTTTGTCTCCGATAGGGGCTTCCACTGGTCACATCGAAGGTCTGCTTGAGTTGAGAGGAGATGCCCAGAAGAAAAATCATCCCAAGGTTCTCAGCAACTGAACTCATATGATCACAGGCCATTGGAATTCTCATGGCAGCTGTACACTGGCCAAGGTGACCATCTGTTCTGTATCTGGTGGGATGGTCCTGTAATTGGGATGCCAAAAAGGCGTCCTTACTTATTTTTTAAAAGGGACTAATTGTCCTGTATTTGGGCTCTCCCCTGCTGAACTTTTCTGCCAGCAGCTGTGCAGGTGCAGCTGCTGGTGGAAAAGGTCAACGGGCGCGGGCGCAGCTGCTGGCTGGAGAGCACAAAGGTCACTTCCCCACACCTCAAGGGAGCAGGGGTGGCTGCAGTGTCCCTGCCACTTCGCTGGGGCTCCCAAGGAATGCTGGGGGCTGCTGCTTCCCTGGGGCTTGGGAAGGGCTGGTGGCTGCCCCCTCCTTCTCAGCTCCCCAGGGCTTGGTGGAGCTGGGAGGACCCGCCCGTTCCCCCCTTTGCTCCCTCTCCCATATTTGGGACAGGGCGATATGGTTGCCCTAACACTAGCGCTACTCTGCTTTGCTACTCTGGGCACAGAACAGCAGGGGCATTAAATTGTAAAATATTCACCTCATGTATGAAAAAGGCCAAAAGGCCAAATTCAGAGACCTTGGGTTACATTTAGGTAAGGGGCAACTTTAAGCCTGGGGGGGCACAAAGTTGAGGGGCAGGCCCTGGGGGGTGGGTGAAATTTCTTAAGGGGAGCACAGCACAATCAGCTGCTGAGGCTCAGGCTTATCCAGCTCACTGAAAAAGTTGAAATCTGTGACCTTTTTTATGTCTGCATATTCACATTGATATACCCATTAATAAAGTGTTTACATTTCACAGACTTATTTTCTTACATGTGCCAGAAGGGTTTCTTTTCATGTGGACATAGTTGAAATTTCCATCCCTTTTCATGGAGGGATGGGGGTGTGATAGAACCCAAGCATCCTGCCTCCTAGCTCCCTGCTCTAACCACTAGGATAGGCTCCCACCTCCCCTCCCTCTACGGGGTGATAGAATCTGGGCCTCCTGGCTCCCAGCATTCCTCCACTCTAACCAGCAGACCCTCCTGAGGTAGACACCCTACACCTGCCTCTAACCACTAGGCTAGAGCCTAACTACTATGCAATCACCCTCCTCCCTGTGGGGCATGATGGAACCTGAGTCCTGGGTCCCAGCCCCCCATGCTTTAACCACTAAACTAGACTCCCAACCACCTCCCAGGGCTGGGCTAGAACCCAGGAGTTTTGACTCCCAGCCCCACCCCCACCCTAACTGAATCTTCCTCCCTTCGCCAGGCACCCCCCCGCTCCCCACTATAACTAATCCCCATCCCTGCCCCGGAGTCAGGCACCTCCAGCCCTTTCCCCACTTCTGGTCTAACTCGACGCCCGTGACTCACCAGAGCCGCCACTCCAGAGCCACTGTTGCTGCCACGCACTTACCCCACCAAGTGGTGGAGTGCATGCAGAGTGGCAGCCGGCATGCCTGGCCCGTGGCTCTGGGGCACACTAAGCACTGCTTCCCGGCACACCGGTTGTGGAGCATTGCAATAGTGCAGCACAGTACACAGGGTAGCTGTACACTTCTTATTGCAAACGGCTCTCTCGCTAAAAGTCTGGCTCAAGCTGATAACTTACTCACCAGAAACACAGATCAGACTGAGTTTTCAATTTCCATTGCCATTGCTTGACATCCGAGTGCTTCATTCTTCAATCTGAAGGTTGCCTGAAACCGTTTTATTTTTGCATCCTTAGAATGCCATGTGACCTGCCTGGGAGTCTTAAAACCACAGAAACGTCTATCAATTATTATTCCAACAAAGTCGTGGGATTAACAAGAGTTCAAAAAACACGCCCCTGATACGAGCACTGTAAGATATTTGCTTATGATCACCTCATCATTATGCCTCCCTTTGAAGAGAGACACAGAAGGGCCTTTCTAAGAAAAAAAAAATGCTTGTGAATAAACAAGTAAATGCCAACCCCACAAAATCCTCACAGGTCAGCTGTAGACAAATAAGCCTGGATTGACAATCAATGGTATTTTCATTTAAGCTTTTTATTCATCTTACAATACCACACCACCACACTAGGTGCACGCAGTCAAAGCAGGAACAAATAAATCACAGCTCCTCCGAAACCGATCATGAGGAAGCCGGTAGGCAGAGCAACGCTTCAAGTTTGCAATGGATGTACCTGATTGCTTCAATATTAGCTCTGTGAAATGGATCTTTGCAAGGGTATGTGACAGCTACCATCTCAAGAGCTTGTCCTAAGACAACCCATGTAATTGATTGGCAATAGTCATGGGAAAACTCTTTCCATAATTGTTAGAATACAAGTATCAGAGAGGTACCCACGCTAGTCTGTGTCGTCGAGAACGATAAGAAGTCCTGTGGCACCTTATAGACTAGCAGATATTTTGGAGCATCAGCTTTTGTGGGCAAAGACCCATCTGATGAAGTGGGTCTTTGCCCACGAAAGCTTATGCTCCAAAATATCTTTTAATCTATAGGGTGCCACAGGACTTCTGTTAGAATACAGCAAACCCTTGCCTTAATGGACCTTAATATAACGGACTTTGGAAATAATGGCCACTGTCCCCAGGCAAAGCTGCTGAAGGCTCTGTCAGGCTGAAAAGTAGTGACAGCAGTAGGTCTGGCTCATATACATGTAACTCCAACAGACCCAGGTTGCCAGCAGCAGGAATTGACTCCTCAATCATAGGGTCTAAAGCCTTGTGCTCTACCACATGAGCTAAGGGCCAGCTGGCTCTCAGCCAAGGCTGTAGAGCAGAGACTTCACTCACCCTAGTATGAGGTCTCAGTGCCTCTGGGCACTACACACACAACAACCCTTCTCACTCGCCCACCCTGTCACATTACACATGAGCTTCAAGACCTTGCCCCTGTGCCAGCGGCCCTCACATCCTCCTGGCACTCATGGGCCACGTGGCACTGGGCAGGCAGCATGGCCCTGGTGCTCAGGCTGTTGCCGGAGGCACTGGCGCTGCTGGTACATGAGTGGCGGCGGTGGTGGCGGACCCCCCACAGTGCGAGATGCTCTTCTTCCCTTTGCCCAATGTGGTGTGCCCGGGGGAGCTACCAGAGGGACCCTGGGGCTGCAGCAGGGTCAGGGACAGTGCCTGCCCCCCCTCGCCCTTTGGCCAGACTGCAGCAGCCGCATGGCTGGCCCCCTCCCTGGCAGAACAAACCTCTGTCACTCGCTGTGGCAGTAAGGCACCTGTCACCCTGCTTGGCAGCACCCTGTCCCCCATGGGGCAGCCATTCCCCATGGCCAGGCCCAGGGGAGCCAGGCAGGGTGGGGAGAAAAGGGCTGCGGTGGGGCATGGGATCGCTCCTTCCCCCAGCACTGTGTGGGCAGAGCATGACAGCACACGGCCGACACTGTGTGCAATGGAGCTGAGCAGCCGCAATGTCGGAGGCAGCTGCCCACTGGCAGGCTTGGGGAGGCAGCCCCGCTCTGCCTTCGTGTGAGGGGTTCAGACCTGGGGGCTGGAGGAGCTGCAGCGCTGTGTGTGCCAACAGCCTGGGGCCGTGGAAGGAGCCAGGATAGGGTGTAGCTCTTCTACTGCACTGGTCAGTTTCCCCTCTTCTGTGAGTGGCAGGCAGCCCAGAGCCAGGTTCTCAGCTGCCCAGTACTCAGAGGAGACAGGAAACTGACCAGCGGCACTGCGCTGGTCAGTTTTATGGCTCCCCCGAGTTACCCAAAATTTGACTTACACAGGGTTATGCAAGAATGCACCCTCCGGGTAAGTCAGGGGGCTACTGCATTCCTTATCTATACTTCCAGCACGGATTGTTTGAAGTGTCCAATTTAAAGAAAGAAAAATTTATTTGTATTTGTTTCTTCTCTTTCTTTGTTTTTTACGTTTCACTTGGCTTAGCTAGTAACCACGTTCAAGTCAAGTCAAGTCCACTTTCTTGCATTCATGCATAACGCTGCTGACCTGAGCTTGCAGAATTACAGGAGACTATTTTAAAAAACATTCTTAGAAAAGTTTAATGATCATAACTATTTGTATTCATGTTCTATATTCATGTCCTCAACTTCATCATACTGCTATTATACTGATGGAAAACGGGTAAAGAGAGTGGAGAATCAGGCCCCACACCCAAATTTCTCTTTATTTAGCAGTGTCACTTTTACAGTGAATTTGTAATCACAACACATAACTGTGCATTTTGCTGTTGAAAAAGATGGAGGGGTGCATATGGCTGCTTTTATGGTCATGTGAGGAAGGAACGTATGTTATAACTACAGCAGAGACTAGAAACAGGAATATCCTTCTCAAACTGATACGGAGTTACCATTTCTACATGATGAAGTGCTAAAGGCAAAAAAAAAGCTTTAAATTGCCCCATCTACTGGTCAAAAGAAATGGTACATGAGACCTGTTCTGAACTGGCTTCTCACTGGAATACAGTGCAGTTAAACTGCTGATCATCTTATATACACAAGAATTGAAAGAGATGACATTGGTATTTTCAAGTGAATACAGATTGTCTGGTACAAATCTGAATTCCTTAAATGTAGAAGCCAAGCAGAGGAATAACCAAACAGAAAACACATGTTTAAGGCTATTACAAACTGCTTTGCTTTACACTAATTCAGTGGGTGTGACAAATGACTAATTCATTCTCTATTAAAACTGCAAATGGCTGTTTTTTACTTCTGTTGATTGGGAGTGGAATGTTTGAGGCAGATATGTAAGCTGGGTCTGTGCTTCTTCAGCAGGTTTGGATTGGGAGCGAGGTGAGCTAGACAGAGGAAATAAAGGGAGGAAAGGTAGCAATACATACACTGTACATTTTATTTTAGTTTTGCATCAGGGCTGGAAGGATAATATTGTGATATCAGAGAAAGTAGGAGCCACTAGCCCCACCACAGCAACCAGTTTCATAGCTAGCAAATATCAGAGAGGTAGCCGTGTTGGTCTGTAGCTTTGAGAACAACAAGAAGTCTTGTGTCACCTAATAGACTAACAGATATTTTGGAGCATAAGCTTTCGTGGGCAAAGACCCGCTTCATGGGTCTTTGCCCACAAAAGCTTATGCTCCAAAATATCTGTTAGTCTATAAGGTGCCACAAGACTTCTTGTTGTTCTCATAGCTAGCAATGAATCTTCTTACTACATGACTGCAATGCTTTTAAAAATACTGCTCTACCACTCTTATTTGTTACATGATACAGTTTACCATGAAGATTCAATGCAGCCACGAAAAATATTTTGGGACACAGTATGCAGAAATATGGTGAAAATATACTGTATGGCAAATGTTTGTATAAGCAAAGAACCTGACATTTTCTAAATAAAAATAAAAATAAAGTGCTTTAGCATGGATTTTAGTTGTCACTTATTTTTCCACAGCCTAGTCAAATAATGCACAGCATGTATTTGCAGGGGTTGCTATATGTCTTGCCCAAGGAAAGACTGAGACTCTAAATGTGGGGAATTCTGTTCTCCCAGCCGTGCAAGTCAGAAATAGTCCTATTTCACATTTCTGTACATTACACGTTCTACGGCAAGAATAAAGCTTATCTGTGCAGGAGACAGAGTACTCTTGGGGGCTGCTCTAGACTCCTGCAGGAAGTAGCAACTGGCTTAAAACTGATCATCTGCCAGAGCAGTGCCCGGTGCATTTTTCAACCATATCCTCAGAAATAGGAGAACTGAGCTGCAGGGAAAAACCAGAAACAAACCAAAAGGGTGGGAGAAAAAAAAACGCCGAACCCACCAATTGGAGAAAGAACCACATGGGGCTGATGGCAGGCACATTGCTTAGCGCATTGTCCAGAATGTGTTCTGTCTTCTGGTGTTCTGTGGTGATGGGAGCAGTGTAAAAAAGGGATGAGAAAAGGGATAATGGAAGCCCTATGTTCTTCCACAATAACTTCCTTCTCTAGTAACTTCTTGGATGCGGTGCTGTTTTATCCACTCAGTAAATAGGATATTGCTAGAGCGAGTTAAAAACTCAGGGTGTTTTTACAAAGTTAAAATTAGGTCCCATTTTATAGGAATCCTCAATGGGCCAAATTCAATATTTTTGTCCAGTGGGCTCAGCAGCTGCTTAATTATCCAGTAAGATGAAGTCATTACCTTCTGCATTCACACTCAAACTCCAGATAAAGCACTCTCTGTTACGTGCGCGATGCAGACTACTTGCGAAGTCAGGTGAATGACTCCTCTTGCTGGTGGCCCTCTCCCCCTACTCGTAACCCAGCAGAAGCCCATTGCCCGGCAGCCAACCTCCAACTGCAAAATGTTCCCACAGAGGTCTTCCCCATAAGTCTGTGGTACATGCGCAGATGTATTTAGAGGCCAAGTTGTAGTGCATATAACTAATCAGTCCATCTCCATGGCAAGATGGCTTGTCAACTCACTGTTCATCCTGCATGAATGGGTACCCCTGCAAACCCAACAGTCCTAACAGAGAATGAGCTTGAGTAGGTAGGAATCACCTGTCTTCACCTTCATGGGAATTATTCTTAAGTCAGTCCTGTGCTACAATGCATGCATTATGGAAAATATCACAGTTCCACCCTATCGCCTGCGCACAAGGAAAGCTGTGATTGTTAGTGTCTTGTCTCTTCCCTACAGGGCAGGCATTGGATAGTTGTGTATCACATACACAGCAGCACCCAAAGCATTTTTTCTGGGCTGGGATATCCAACAACTGGTGGTATAGGAAAAACTCTCATCCTGCACCCAGACTCCATCTTTTTTTCTATGTGTACCAAACAAAAGTGCTGGCTTCTGCACAAGAGTTGCCTAAGAAGGTACACAACCTTGTTTTGAATTTGGAAGTGAATTTACTCCACATAGCCCTGCTTATTTGACCTGAAAGTTCAAGCACCTGGTGTCTGAAATGAACAGACTGAATTTAGAATGCATACTATGACTTTGTTGGAAACTAAGCAGTTAATGACTTTAGTTATTACTTGGTCTGGCTGATCTTTGTCTTTGAGATAGGCTCTATGCAGGGCTTGTTTTTACTGAGATAATCCATTAAATACAGGGCTTGGCTTGGGGAAGCCTTCCAAAGTTTGGATTCTTGGCAGTAGAGTGCTTCTACTGAAAAACAAAATTAGCTGAAGCCCATCTACTAAGCCTTTTGAAAAATAAATCTATAGGGATTACACTAATGTGTTTGGAGCATTCCCTTCCTTTAAGTAAGACTTATAAGAAGATCATTGGAAAATATGACAAAGGTGGATAAGAATGATTAAAATCTAGCAGGATCAACTCCCCTCAGTCCTTCTTCAGGTATATTACTTTCAGTGTCAGCTGGGACACCTAACTGCTAGCTCAGGAAGAGTATGCGCTACTTCCCATACTCCCAAGGGACAGGGTAACATTCTACTTTGCCTCACACCTGTTCTTCCTAGTGGTGGCTCAGAGCTGCAGATTCAGAGCCTGACTGTAACTTCCCCAGGCCCAAGCGTCACTGTTTGAATGTAAACAGCTGAATTCAAGGGCTGCGGCTCTTGCATAAGAGCATGCAAGAGAGAGCTCAGAAGCACAGGAACTGGAAAAGGCCTTAACTGGAAGCTTACAGAGATCCTGAAGCGCAGCACCTATTATACATCAGCACACAACAGGTTACATCAATTTGTTTTAACTTCTCACAACCAAGTTCCTCTCCAACTCTTAATTCTATCGCAATGTGTTTTGAAGCTGCTTTTGAGTAATTTACAATAAGGTCTTATACTGCATCCCAAATGGCTTCAACTATTACTTTTCTTTCAAAACAAAGCAGGAAAAAATCATAGATTTGCATACATCTGAAGGCTGAAAATCGGTCTTTGATCCATACCTAGTCAATCCATGTGATTCTCTGCTCCGGTGGCTTGTTGCTCTTCTTTTTTGTGGTGTGTTATAATGACACTATGTTAGTTATGTATTTAGCTCCCCAAGAACGTCAAGCAGGGTGGTGAAGATGGCTAAGTATGGAGGAAAGACAAATACAAGGTAAATACATCACATCAGGTAAAGAACACAACACTGAACAGAGAAATGTTCCAGCAATCTAATAAAAGATTTACAAGCTGTTAATAACAGCAACAACAGTATTAGCAGATTTATTCCTCCGTTGCATAGAGCCACATCTGGAAAAGAAATTAAAGAATCATTGAAATTCGAGATGAAAAAATCATCCAGCCCCTTTGCCAACCACTACAGAACTGTTCTCTATAATAGGTTCATTTTCTCTTCTTTTCAGGAGAACTTGGAGTCAGACCCTCTGTTGTAACAGAAGCTTTAAGTTCTGCCATTTCCCTAAATGTGGCTTTAAGTTGTACCAGCTGCCCATGGCCCCAAGGACTCATAATAGCAGCTGCGATCTTCAGTGGATAAAACTCTCACTAACCAGGCCCATTGCACGAGCACTGCAATTGTAACTCTATGTCGTTTGAGGAATCCCTCCTCTCATGAGCGGGGTGGGCAAATAAACTTTGCATCGACAGATTGGCCATAACTGAGCCTGAAGCCTTTGCCATTTATGTACAAAAGGCTGTTACAAAGAGGAGTGTACGGCAGCAAGTACAGCTGGACTACACAGTGTTGTTTACCTGCACAGACATGATGATACAGCACAAAATTAAAGCTATTAAGTTGAGAGAGTGTTTGAGAACTCTTGATTTGGTTTCTGTCTGGAACAAGACTGTGAGGAAGAAAGTCTTAGAGGGAGAGATGCTGCTAGCAGTAAGCATAAAGAGAAGAAGGTGGGACTGAGGCGAACGAGGGAGGCGTTTTGATGTAAAGAAGATGACATTACACAGAAGTGCAGGTGTGATCTATGCTCACGTATGGGCTGAATGAAATGAAAGGAGAGAAAAAGAGCATGGAACTGTCCTCACTCAAGGGTTAAACACAATCACAGTTTGACATTCAGGCAAGTGCACGTATGGAGCCAGACGAGCAGCCTTAGGCGCAAAGGAGGGACAGAGAGGATGCTGGGCTATGGCTTGCCTAGAGTGGAGTATGTTTTGCTGGGTGATTTTTCTCCCTGCATACTTGTAGCATAGGCACAGATCCACCAAAATATGTAGGTGTCTAAGTCCAGTTGATTCCAGTGCAAGTAAGGTTACTAAATGCCTTGGAAAATCTAGTCCCTGATGGCTCCCAGGGCTCCTGAGGGGGCTGTACATATCTGCTCCAGCTCCAAACCAGGGCAGTGCCTATATATGGCAAACCACACACAACTGCCCAGAAATAACCTACGATTCTGTTCACACTGATGAAGTTTTTGGATTCTGCTCATGTTGCAATGCAAGACAATTACAGGCAAGATTCATGCCTTTGTTCCAGCTCTTGGCTACACAGAAGGTCAGACTGGATGATCTAATGGTCCCCTCTAGCCATAACAATCGATGAACATTTCTTTTCTTAGCTTCTGTTTCAGCCATGTATTACGGACAGGCACCAAACTGCATTCACTGGAACACATTCTGCTGCGCGTGATTTTGCTTGTCACTGAGAGAGCCCCTGACTGCTCAATGTGCGTAGCTTAAGCTTTCTGTTAAGCTAAAGCCCCAGTTGCTCTCGGTTTCGGGTAGTTGGTACTCCAGCTCGATCATTCTATTTCAGCCTTTGAGGGTAACGGAGTCCCAAACAATCTTCTAATCTATTTCTTTGGGTCACAGCTCTTCCTCAAGCACCTGCCAATCTTTTCCATTGTGCACTCGAGTGCCCCTTTCTGGTCATTCAGCAAGAAAGGGAAATTCATACCCTTCCTCTTCCATAAGGCTTGGCCCCTCCCCTCAATGCAGCAGGGGTAGGCCTGAGTGCTAGCTAGCCCTGCTGAGAATATTTCCTTTGTTCTGTTACAAACACTCAGCTCTTGTGGTTATTTAGCCTGTGAAATTAGCCTGGTTGCCTTCTGAAGCCTCATCCTGGGTGCTGTGACAGAAGACAGACAAGAGTGCCTTCTCTTTTCCTAGTCTCCCTCTTGCTCCTTCAGCAGCAAGACTTACAGTAAGCCTGGCTTCTTCCTCTCTCAGGCCTAGACCGAGGAAGAGAGTTCTTTCTAGCCCCAGCCTCTTCCTCAAAATGCTTTGCTGCATGGTCTCCAACTCACTGGTGTCCCTTGGAGCGGCAAGAATGCCTGGCGGAAGAAACAGGGTAACACTGGTCCTGAGGCTGGCCTCGTGCAGGGTGCGACAGGATCAGATCCAGTATTTATATTTGGTGTGGTTCATATGGTGTCAATTTGCAGAGAGAGACAAGAGGCACTTAACACAGATATAAAGGTTTATTATGGGATTAACATTATCTTGGCACTTCATGACAGATTCGGCACAAATCTTACATAAATCACTGATGTGGTTCTCCCACACCCACCTTTCTCAGATCTTTCAGATTGTCTTATAAAGAAAGCGCTACAAAACACCGACTTCAGCTTTACATGAAAACTCGGACAGAGATTCTTCTTTCCATTGAGAATCATCAGCAGCCAGGAAGCTGAACTGGGTATATTTGATGTAAACTCTCAAACTTCACATTTTTATCCCTGCCCTGGCTCCTTGAAAGAATCAACATTGTGAAGCTTCTGCTTAACCAAACTCCCTCAAAGGCATTCAGAGGATACAGTGCACAGATTGTTTTATCTATGCAGAAATGTTCAGCGGCAGCCTGCAGGACATTGGTTGGTGCCGAGCTTTCATAGTGCTTCTTAACAAAGTATTCCTTTGAGTGTCTGAGATACTGGGTCAGACCCATCAAAGAGAAAAAACCCGGGTTGATAATGTCTAGCATTTGAAGAGCACTTTTCATCCTCAAAGCACTGTATAAACATTAACTAATTGATTTGCACAACACCCTATGAGATTAGTAAGGAGGTGTCATTGCTGCCACTTTGCAGAGCCACAGCACTAGAAAGAGGAGCTAAGTGACTTGCCTTGATGCACTGCCCTAAGAACTAGCATTTGAATAAAAGAATTCTTGGCTCTCAAGCCTGTGTTTAGACCAGTGGTTCTCAAACATGGTTCGTGTACCCCAGGGGATAGTTGGAGCTCTTCCAGAAGGTATATTAACTCAGCGTTTGTCAACCTTTTTTATTAATAAAAAATTGGACTTGGTTTCATGTTCATCTAAATTTTGTGTGTCTGAAAGTTGGCCTAACTGGGGGCTCGGATAAACTCAGTGAGAACATGCCAGGTGCTTGGATATAATAGGTTTTATTGCCAGACTATATTAAGCCTCCCAGTCTTCAAGCATTACTAAATATGCATCACCCACCATGGGGAAGCAAACAAGCATGCTAGTAATCAGGGAGGCAAGAATCAGTGCTTATACCCCTTCTGCTACAGACAGTGCTGGACCCTTCGTCCTTGTCTTTGAGGGCTCATAGCAGGCTCTGCTCCAGTGTACGGACTCGCTGGGCACCCACACGGCCAAGGTCCACAGGTGAGACTGCTCACTAAAGCAATGCTTACCAGCTATTTAAAATAATCTCTGCTCCCCCCTCCCCCATTTTCCCAGGGCCGTATGTATCCTCAAGCAGGCCCTGGCAGGAAACACTGCTGTTCCCTACTTCACAGAACTTGCCTACATATCTGGCAGGGCTCCATGCCAGCTGCAGCCGGTTAGATCCAGCTGGCCCTAGCTCCAGCCAGCCAGGTCCAAGATAAGGGGCAGAGATAACTTGTGGTCAGCCCCAACAGGTACTTACATGTGTGTGTGTAACCCCAGAGGTATCCCAGACAAGCCCCCACTTGTCTGACCAATGCACCCAGGTCATCAGCAATAGGGAATGACCCTGCTACCTTAGGGACTAAAGTCCTGTTTTCTACCATGTGAGCTGAGATCCAGCTGGCTCTCAGCCCAGGCTGTAGAGCAGAGACTTCACTCGCCCTTGTCAGTCGTCTCCGTGCCTCTAGGGTTACACATTATGAGAAACACTGGTTTAGACCACAAATGAGACGCCTGTGTCTCATTTTGATATTTCAGCAAACAAATGAAACAAATCAACGGATTTTTCTGAACAGTCTCATTTTAATTTCCATTGATTTATAAATCTGAAAAAGCAGAATATGTGCAGAGAGCAGCACTATTTATATATTTACAGATGTGCTGGCTCTCTGTAAATTGAGATATTCTGTAATTATTACTAGAAGGAATCATTACATTTCAAGAGTTGATAAATAATAATTAGGAATCCAATGCATTACTCAAAATTTGAGAAACAAGACCTATCCACAGTGGTGTTATTCCTTTGACAAGCACAGCCTGTAATATTGTACATGCCTTTTGATCGCTCACTGTGAAATGAAGATTACATCCTGGAATATATTCTTACAGCAGATATGCCGAAGTGATTACCCAAGGAATAGTCAGAAATAAACTATAATACTGGTCTGTAATATGTTTTGCAAGTGCAGCAATTTACAGTACAGTGTTTTAAAAAACTCTAATACAAGAGTTAATTGGTAAAATTGCATCTACATGGAAAAAAAAACCAAAAACAAAAAATTCAAAACAAAACCCAAACCACTTTGATTTCTCCAAGTGACCCATCCTGTATATATTTATTACCAGGTGATGTGTTTACTACTATGAATAACTCCAAGGAAGTCTGTAGACATACCCGTGATTATGATCATTTTACACACTGTTGTTTGAATGATCTGGCCCCAATTTTGCAATCTATTCCATATCATTTTAGAAGACTATTTACTGAGAATACAAGAAAATGTATTAAGACGTTACTTCCTGCATGGGAAGAAAACACTTCTATATACAAGACGCTAGTCACACACTTCCTGGTTTTTATAATATCTTATTCATTCTTAAAGTTTTCCTGCTTTAATATATGTAGAAATAATAAAAATGTACATCAGTTATGTAGCGATCAAGAAAACACTAGAGTCTTTCCAACAGAAAATATGAGGCATTTAACATATGGAAATTTAGAGCTAATCATAGAACAATTAACACAAGTGTCCTGCCTGCCTTTAGGAAGCTGAAGCTGATCCACAGGTCCCTGTAGAACTGCGGTTTCAGTGGACAGTTCCTTTATAATGTGCTGCTTCACATCTGAAATGACAATAAAAACCTCAAGCTTATCATACCTACCAAGGTTATTCATTATCACCCATTAGCATACAAACAAGCTTATGGTGCCAAAATCAAACAAAAACTCTTGCAATTATAGATTGAATGTTTATTCTCGGTGGTTTACATTTGTAGGAATTTACAATATTTGTTCTCCAAGAGCAATATTTGATCAAAGGTCTCACCTGAGAACAGGGGCTTGCCCCATCTTATAAAACATTAATTGATTTCAATTGAGCAGTAATTTCTTTCATGAATTTGCACATTTGGGGACAGGAAAGATTTGGTGGGAAAATTTGCTCCTTTAAATCAGTTGCCTACATCAGAGGCACGTTGGAGAAGTCTAGCTGAGCACCATGTTGAGTCCCAGCCAATGAACACACAGGGACCAAATTTCCCCCATGCCCATAAAAATAGTGACCCCATGAATTAACTATTATTATCCAAAAAGCCTGAGAATGAAGGACAGGGGCAAGTTTGGCCATTTGTACAAGGAGGTTCTTTTTCCTCTCAGAAAGATCACCATAAAAACACCAAATGAATGCACCCAATGCACTGAGGAGCTACTCCTGCTACACAAAAGCCATAGGGAGTTTTGCCACTTCTTTCAGTACCAGCAGGATAGAGCATTTGACACAGTTCTCAAACGTTTTTCCTTACCCATACTCACTCTGGTCCATATCCTGTGATGTTCTGAGCACCTGCTCTCACTGGCTTCCAAAGGAATTGAGAACCCGCCCTCCTCCCAGGAGGAACTTTGGAGGACCATGGTTTCTGAACCAGAAACGGTGCCTCATTAATACATTCTTCACCTACTGCTAGAAATAGTGTCTACTTCTTATGTGTATGTGCATTTTGATCTGAATACGAAATGTACATAGCCTTTCTAATTCTACTTAAAGGTTCACTTTCTCTGATTTTGTTTGCTTGCTAGCCATATCTTCATACAGGGTTTGGTGTCTTTTCTTGTACTTATGGCTTGCTAGTCTATGTATCCTATATTCCCCAGAACTGTATATTGCACATTTTGGATATATATTTTTAAATTTTGTCTGAATTTAGCTATCTGTACTTATGCTGCTAATTCCCTATCCTAATACTAGACAGCATGCTGCCCACTGAGGGGCAGCCAGCTGAAATGGCTGCATTTCAATGCTGTGGATTATTTGAGTCCTATTCCTGCAACCAGACACATGCAGTTAGACCTCTGTGCATATTTGGGGCACTCATGTGGATCGGATTGTACGATCATGGTCCTGTGTCAAAGATCCATGTGGTGAAAAGCACTGTATGGATATTTAATGCATTTGCATAATGCACATGAATCATAGAACAAAAGGTTAACTTTATGTGGTGACAATGATCAAGGCCTATGTACGCTACAAAAATCACTAAAATGCCTCTGAAGATATTAATATTATTTTTAAGTTAGCAGTTTCATTCATTCACAGTAACCAGGCTTCTTTTCAGTGATAAAGAACTGCAGCTCCTTACTGCTTCCAGTGGAAGTTGTTGTGACTTCTAGTTAAGACAGCCAAGTCTTAAATGGCATAAACTGAACTGCCTCATTCCACTACTCTGAACAACCAACAGCTTTTTGTTGCACTTCTTTGCTATTTCCCCCCTCCCGCTCATATGCCTAATCCTTACAGCCCACAAGTCAATGGAAATAGCTTTGAAAACTCAGGGCCTTTCCTTTACAGCCCTGCTAATCCACAGATATCTGCTTTATGTTGTGCGTACCCATATCTGCGGGCAAGGATATTTGTGGCTTATTTTTGCAGATATGGAAGTGGATACAATTTTTGTATTTAGAACCCTGCAAATATGTGGGTATCCACTTTATATCAGTTGGTATCCACATCAGTGGATATCTGCAGATCGTTTTGCAGATGGTATCCACCTAGGGCTCTACTCATCTTCCCCTTCTCATTTCAAAAGACCAGTCTGCATTTGGCAGAAGAAGATAAAGAGATATTAGAAACCAATAACAAAACAGTTCATTAAAATAATGCTATTGTGGGTGTGGGAGGGCATGAACTGTGATAGTGCGAAAGTTTGGACAAAGGGAAAGTATGGGAGATGTTACAAACAATGATTTAAAGATAAGATGATCTAGGGCTTGGTCTACATTAGGCAGGTAAGTCGACTGCAGATATGCAATTCTAGCTAGAGCAATTGCATCGCTAGGACCGATTTATCAGCAGTTGACTTACCTTGCTGTCCTCACTGAAGAAGGCTGACAGGAGAGTTTCGCCCATTGACTTCCCTGACTCCTCACAATATCGAGGAGTACAGAGGTTGACTGCCAGTCCCTTATAGGTTGATATCATGTCTCTACCATGTGTGTGAAATCAAACCCTGTAAGATTGACCCTAAGTGGTTTGATCTTCTGAGTAATGTAGATGTGGCCTAAATGTCTTGAAAGGAAAGAAATTCTCCAGCACAAAGATCTAATAGCCCTAAAACAAAGATATGTCAAAGACAAATGAGAGTAATACCCCTTTCAGTAATCCACCTATCGAGATAGCTGAAGAAGAACCAATCACAGTCTGACTTGAAGGCTCTATGGTTAGAAATATAAAAGATGAGTAATGGAGATATGGAAAGAGTTCCAAGTTTCTGTTAAAGATATTTTTTAAAAATGATACAATTTTAATTGAGGGTGCCTTCAAAAGTAAACTCCCAGTCCACAACAAGCTTCTTTGTACGATTTTTTTAAAGGGCTTTCTGAAGGTTTAAGGAAGGGGATGTTATTTTAAGATATTTCAACAAAGATCTTATTTCACTTTAGAGCAATTAAATGTATAAAGAGGTCATTTGGGAGACAGAAATACAAATTTGTTCCAGCATCGAGAAAATGAAGATATAGGTGGATGTTTGATGGGAAAGGAAACATGGAACTTATTCCAGAGTTTATATGTTTTTTTCCCTAGAACCTTGGATAATTTGGACAAAAATCCTAATCCAGGATCATGCCCCTTGTATATATTAAAAGGATAAGACTCAGTGGGAAAACAAAAGTCCTTAGAGTACAATACATTTTTGTTGTCTGACTCCTTAACATTTTAAGCAATATACAGTAAAAAACGTAAGGAAAGATCAGAAAGTGTTTTTTGGGATGCTGGAAAGGCAGTAATGAGAGAATTATTCATAAATAGAGCATGAACATGCCTCAAAAAGATGAGTTTGGTTAAAGAATTTTCTGGTTGGGAAAGTAAACATAACAGGAGCTGAAAAAGAGTGTGTAATAATAAATGAGATAAGAAGCAAGATTAATCTGTTACTAAGAGGAAAAGCTAAGCAAACATCACATAAAACAACAATATTATGAAAAGGGCAATAAAGCTGATTGGGTTTGAGCCAGAAATTTAACAAAGGAACAAGAAAAAGCAGCTGTCCCTCAGATTTGAAACAAAAAGGAGATTAGTAAACTGGCATTAAAGTGAGATCGGATATGTTTGCTAATTTTTTCCACTTGGTTCACATCAGAACATCCAGATCCTGAACTTGTAAATGGATATCTGAGAAGTATGAAAATACCTCAGGTCTCAGAGGACAATGGAGTACTCTTGATGGACAAATTACTGCAAAGATAATTGAAGTTGTAATTAAGAATTTAAAATCCAGTGAAACTGCAGGACCTGACTGGTTTTCTGGGGACTGTTAAAGAGTTCTAAAGCAACTGTTGGGTCTTTATTTAATTGAAATGTTTAGTATATCAATAATATTGCAGGGGAATGACATTTCAGTTTCATGGAAAGAGGCGACACCTAAGGTCATTCCTAAAGGAAGAGGGCTTAAGCAACAAGTTTGCATCATACAGACCTATTTCTGTAATGTGGATGCTAAAACTTATTCCACAGTGAAAACAAACACACTGCATAGTATCTTGTAGAAATATGTGCATCCCAACCAATTTAGATTTTTTGTTGACAGGCCTCTGTCTGATAATAGCAGAAGAACTCTGAATTTAATCTGTAATTTCATTCAGGCAATTCTTCCTCTACACTGCTTTCTCTGGGCACTGAGAAAACTTTTGCCTGGCTTGAGTGGGACCATCCCAGATAATTTTTTTAAGTTATTATTTTGGAAGTCAGTTTTATATGGGCATATTGCTCCTATATACTAATCCTTCCACATCTGCTTTGGTTAATGGTCATCAGTCTCCTCCTTTTAATTTGTCCAGAATTATAAAACAGGTTGCCTGTTATGTCCCATGTTGTTTACTTTGGCAATGTAGCCATTTGTGATAAATATTTAGAAACAGCTCCTTGACACACCATCTGAGCCCTAGCCTGCATTATTCTATTTACTTCCCAAAATCCACAAACCTGGAAACCCCGGACGCCCTATCATTTTGGGTATTGGCACCCTTACCAGCGGACTATCCAGTTATGTGGACTCCCTTCTCAAACCCTATGCCACCAACACTCCCAGCTATCTCCGAGATACCACCAGCTTCCTGAGGAAATTATAAAACATTGGAAAAGTTCCTGATGCCATCCTTGCCACAATGGATGCAGAGGCTCTGTACGCTAATATTCCACACAAAGATGGATTATAAGCAATCAGGAATACCATCCTTGATGTCACCACAGTCAATCTGGTGTCTGATCTCTGTAACTTTGTTCTCACCCACGATTATTTCTGATTTGGGGACAATTTATACCTCCAGATTAGTGGAACTACTATGGGCACCCGCATGGCACCACAGTATGCCAATATATTTAGGGCTGACCTGGAACAACGATTTCTCAGCTCACATCCCTATTACCTCTCCTCTGCTTAAGATACATTGATGACGTCTTTATGATTTGGACCCATGGTACAGAGACTCTAGAAGTATTCCACAGAGACTTTAACAATCTGCACCCCACCATCAACTTATGCCTTGACTACTCCACACGAGAGATACATTCCTGGACACTACAGTACAAATCAAGGATGGCCTGATTGGTACCACACTGTACTGGAAACCCACTGATCACTATACTTACCTACACCCTTCTAGCTTCCATCCTGCACACATAACTAGATCCATTGTTTACAGTCAAGCCCTCAAGTACAATCACATTTGCTCTGATCCAACTGACAGAGACCAAAACCCACAAGATCTTTACCAAATATTCATAAACCTGAATTATCCACTGGGAGAAATAAAAAACAAATTGATAGGGCCAGACGAATACCCTGAAGCCAGCTACTCCAAGATAGGCCCAAAAAAGCGAAGAACAGAACACCACTGGTCATCACCAACAGCCCCCCACTCAAACCACTGCAACGAATTATTAAAGACCTACAACCTATCCTTAATCAGGATGCCACACTCCAGAAGCCCCTAGGTGACAGGACTTTTGTCTCCTACAGACAACCTCCCAACCTTATGAGGATTCTCACCAACAGCCACAGTCTATACCACAGGAACACCAGCCCTGGAACCTTTCCTTGCAACAAAGCCCGCTGCCAGCTTTGTCCACATATCTTTTCTGGAGACACCATCACTGGACCTAACCAGGCTATTCACAGAATCACAGGCACATTCTCATGTTCCTCAACTAACATCATACATGCCTTCATGTGCCAACAATGCCCAGATGCTTTGTATATTGGACAGACTTCAAACTCCCTTAGACAAAGAGTTAATGGGCACAAAACAGACATAAAAACACTCCAGATCCACAAACCTGTTAGCCGGCATTTTAATGGAGTGGGCCATTCTGTTAATGACTTAAGAGTTTGTGATTTACTGAAGAAAAATTTTCACACCACTCTTGAAAGAGAGACTGCCGAACTGCCTTTTATATTCAAATTCAACACATTACCATGTGGTCTGAACCGGGATGGGAATTTTCTGAGTCACTATAGGGGCTCATTTGCATACTTGGCTTAATCTAATTCTTGATCTCCCCCCTGCCTTCTACCTCTTTACTCTCTGATTTGCTCACCTTGATCATTTTTTTCTGATTTGTCCACCTTGATTACTGTTTTTGGTTCTCTGTGCCTTAAATATTGAGTCTGTTCTGGTATGGTAGGGTCTGAAGAAGTGGGTCTTTCCCATGAAAGCTCACCTAATAAATTATTTTGTTAGTCTTTAAAGTGCTACTTGACTGCTTTTTTGTTTTGATAGTATATAGACTAGCACGACTCCCTCTCTGTTACTCCTTGAGGAAGATCATCAAAATACCTTCTAGATTAGAACACAAAAAATTTTGCATTCTGATGACATCTTGTTATACAGGTTGAACCTCTCTAGCCCACCATCCTTGGGACCAGACAAGTACTAAACCAGAGCATTTGCCAAACCACAGGAGGTCAGTATTGTCTAGCAGCATGACCAATGCTTCCACTGCTTACTGGGCTCTTAAAAGACTAAATTAGAGTGAAATAACATACGGAACACTGAGAACCAGGACTGGTGTTTGTAAACAAACTTTAGGGAACTTCAGGAAACTTGGCCACACCCAAGATAAGTGAATATCTGGCTAACTAAAATCATCCTCGATCACAGATGTTGCTGGAACAGGGATTGCAGGACTAGGGAGTTTCAAGCTGCATTTGTAGGATCCAGATACCTCATCAGAAATTACAGAACAATTGACTTTGGAATTTGGATCCATGTCAGGCTTCAAAATACACCATCATAAGTTGGAAATATTAGAAAATTATTATTCCCAAAGGATCAAAGTAAAATGGCTATCAACTATATACATTTAAATGGGTAGAGGAATCTTAAAAATTTTTAAGACTATATACTGTGGAGAAACAACTGTAGAACATACCACCAGTTTGGGGTGTCTGCCTTGTTTTTGACAGTCTACCCTGAGGTGAGCACTTACAGTCATGAGACATTCTAGACAGCATGACATTACACTATTAAAATTTGCCTGGAAACATAAAAGACAAAATGTGAGTTCTAAGCTTGTAAGGTCTGCAGAGTGGGAGAACTATCTTTCCCTAACTTGGTGTATTATTATTATTATTATTAATTATTATTATTATTATTATTAACAATTAAAATATATGATTCCAGTTAACAATAGATCATCCAAACTCTGGATGATTTAAACAAAACCAAAGCCCAAGTATAGGTATTCATAGTACTTGTTGGACTAAAAAGAAATGTAGTCACCAAAATGTAGTCACCATTCAACTAGACGTCCTCAGCAGCTTTGGAAAAAATGTATGAACTGTTGTATAAGCCCTCTTCCTTACTGACTTTCATTAACAATCAGAAATGTATCCCCAGGAAGTAAAGTGATTATTTAATGTGGGTAAGAGCTGAGATTACTCAATTTGCATTACTGTTAATAGCTCCTGATTTGAAACCATACCAATATGAAGATCCCATATTTTTAGTCTTTACAACTCAAATATTTCATTGTGAAAACTGAATACAAGGCAGCTCTATCTAGACCCTTCACCACACAGAGGCTACGTCTATACGTGAAGCCTACATCGAAGTAGCTTATTTCGACGTAGCGACATCGAAATAGGCTATTTCGATGAATAACGTCTACACGTCCTCCAGGGCTGGCAACGTCGACGTTCAACATTGACGTTGTGCAGCACCACATCGAAATAGGCGCTGCGAGGGAACGTCTACATGCCAAAGTAGCACACATCGAAATAAGGGTGCCAGGAACAGCTGCAGACAGGGTCACAGGGAGGACTCAACAGCAAGCCGCTCCCTTAAAGGGCCCCTCCCAGACACAGTTGCACTAAACAACACAAGGTCCACAGAGCCAACAACTGGTTGCAGACCCTGTGCATGCAGCATGGATCCCCAGCTGCAGCAGCAGCAGCCAGAAGCCCTGGGCTAAGGGCTGCTGCACACAGTGACCATAGAGCCCCGCAGGGGCTGGAGAGAGAGCGTCTCTCAACCCCTCAGCTGATGGCCGCCATGGCGGACCCCGCTATTTCGATGTTGCGGGACGCGGATCGTCTACACGTGCCCTACTTCGACGTTCAACTTCGAAGTAGGGTGCTATTCCCATCCCCTCATGGGGTTAGCGGCTTCGACGTCTTGCCGCCTAACGTGGATGTTAACATCGAAATAGCGCCCAACACGTGTAGCCGTGACAGGCGCTATTTCGAAGTTAGTGCCGCTACTTCGAAGTAGCGTGCACGTGTAGACACGGCTTTAAAGAGTTAACCCATGAGCAAACTGGAACACAAGATTTAATTTCTAATATGTAAAAAAAATTGATTAAAATAATGTTGTAAGTAGACAACCCAAATGAAGAGATGGTAGAGGAATTTGGACAACAAAGCTGATCTGGATGGTTGGGTTTCCATGTGGGAGACATATCCAATTTGTGTGCTCATCAAGCAAATAGTTATAAATTACTATATAGATGGTATTTGCTTCCATCATGTTTTTGCTAACAGAGGAATGCTCTGTTGGTGGGGTTGTGGACAAAGATGAACATACTTATACATTAGTAACAGAGAGAAAACTGTGCTAGTCTATATACTATCAAAACAAAAAAGCAGAAAAGTAGCACTTTTAAGACTAACAAAATAATTTATTAGGTGAGCTTTCATGGGTTTGGCTATGGTCTGAAGAAGTGAGTCTGTCCCACAAAAGCTCACCTAATAAATTATTTTGTTAGTCTTTAAAGTGTTACTTTACTGCTTTTTTGTTTTGATACTTATACATGTGGTGGCTATGTCCAGAAACTGGAGAGTTTATGGAGAAAATTATTAGGTGATCCTCTGATTGCTGACTTAGAGCAGGTCTACACTACAGGGATAAGTTTACCTAAATTATGCAATTCCAATTACATGAGTAATGTAGCTGAATCATAGCCTCAGAGACCTGAAAGAAACCTCTGGAGGTCATAGAGTCCAGCCCCAGCTGGAGTCAACCTAGCTTAGGTCCAATTCATCTGGAGTCTATATCATACTGGATCAATGAGAGTTTCTCCTGTTGACTTGACTTAAGCTTTTCATTCTGGTGCAATATTGGAGATGACAGGAGAAAGCTCTCTGGTTGATTTAGTGGGTCTTCACTAGACCCGCTAAATCAACCACTGGTGGAGTGATCCCCTCACTGCTGGTCTCCCAGTCCTGGAGATAAGCCCTAATTAGTGGTCTTGTGGAGGATCTACATTCTAAACAGAATGACAAATTTCTTTTTTCTTGTAAGAAGCTGGAATTTGTTTTGCACATAAGTTGTAAAAGGTGACTCCTTATCTTATGGAAGTTTGATATAGTAAAATATGGACTGTTCTCATCATGGAAAAGCTTTCCCATCAAGTATGTACACAAGAGAAATACTGAAAAGACGACAGGTATTTAGAAATTGGGTCACCCTTTGCAGTGTACACAAAGTAGGAGATTTCCCTGGCCAACATCTTTATTAAGGTTCTTTGAATATTAATATGACCCTGAGCGAGTAACAAGAAATATAAGGTGTGGTATGTTAACATTATTATAACTTTGCCTTAATAAAAAGTAAATAATAAAATAACAGCAACAAACTGCTATAAAAGGGATTTCTTTGAAAAGAGGGGAAAGGGTGCAAACATTGGGGGAAAAGTTGAAAAGAAATGACTGCCTGAAAAGACTTTATATTTGAAGAACAATGCAGAGCCTTTGACGGGCTTCAAGTAATGACCTTGATGGGTTCTGTAGAGATCTCTGCCTTCCTATATTTAAAAATGAGTGCCTGAAACCAAGCACCTTAATCCACACTGAAGCGCCTAAATAAAAATGGCCTGATGTGAAAAGGTCTGGAGCAAACACAGTTTCATGTAAAAACCAATGTGAGCTGATGGGTTTAGCACCCCTTATCTATCTGACTGCTTTTAAATAGGCACATGATTTCAGACGCTGGACTCAGAGGGTAAACACATGCTTAGTTCTGCCTCACATATCAGATTCTAAAGCTCCATCCAACAGGAAATAATAGTCAACAGTCACAGTAAGAAAATGCCCATTAGGCACCATCCTGCAAATCATGGTACTTCCATTTACATTAACTTTCACGGGTATAGTGGAAATGCCAGTTGTACTCTGCCTAATCCAGCACCCTTGGAACCTGACCGACACTGAATCAGGGATTTTGCTGGACCATGGGAGACCATTGACAGCCCCCCTGCTGCCGCTGGCTGGGTTGACTGAGCAGGGACTTGTGGGGGCAAGCATGGGGGAAGAGGCAGGGTGATTGTGGAGCCCCATAGCTGGGAACCAGGAGTGCAGCCCTCCCTCCCTGAGCTTGAGCTCTGCAAAGGAGCAATTTGTGGTGTTCCAGATGCTCTGTGGGATTGGGGAAGGAGTTGCTCAGCATGGTCCAGCTTTTGTCTGTGAGTGTTCCAGCCCAGGAGCCCCCACGGGGATGCCACACTACAGATGTCACTGGATGACAGAGGTCCAGAGTATAGAGGTCCAATCTGTAGCACTTGTTCGAATTATTTCAGCACCGTGCAGGACTGAGTCATTGTATTGGAATACGACCACTTGTATCAGCTGGAGTCCATATGGAAATCTTAACTTTTGGGTTTGTGAGTGGAAAAATGTCAGGTCTGAACAATAGAGCAAAATTCTAACATTGTTTTTTGCAACATGGATATAAAACAGCTAATTTGTGATTCTAGTTCATGACAATTTAAGCAAAATGGCCTTGAGGTTCTTACTGACAGAAGTCATTAGTTTTTTTCTACTTATGGTTCTTTACTTTTTGTTTTAGCTTAACTGAACCATGCTAATGATAACAGATATTAATGGAAGTTAGAGACAATGGAATGAAAGAGTAAACATACATATCTATTGCCCAGATGTGACTGAAGAAGATTCATCATGTTGATGAGTTCTGTTCTTTCCATGAGAGGAGTGCTCACCTAACAAAGAGAAGTTACACTTTGGTCAATTAGGCACAGAAATATAATTAGAAACAAGTGCTGCAGGAATACATCACAGTCTGCTTTGCAAAACTAGACTAGCTGTCATGTCAGAACTACATTACATGCAACATTCTCCAGCCCATTCCACATGGTGGGTCTTCACTTGGATAGTCTGTCTTCTCTGTAACTTCAATTTAGAAAACTAGGGATGGATTGCAGCTGGCACGTAAGGCTTTCCTGAATTGTGGCCTAGGGGCTCATAAGTCCCATAAATACCTGTTTTTCCAGAGCATCCTATTTCCCAATGTTATTTCCATTAGTATCAATAGGAGTTCTGTGCATGGAGGTGGAGCAGAATATTGGATTCAAGACCCACGTGAGGCTGAAAAGGGATTCACACACTTAAATATGGTGGACTCAATATAAACAGAAGCTGGGTATTTGAGACATAAATGGAAAGCCTTTCTGTCCACTTCTTAAAGGGAATTTTACAGGCTACATTGACACTACAGCAATCTGTCAACAGAAGATACTGTTGGAAGAGATCTTCCGACAAAACTTTCTTACCAGGTGACAGCCGCACACAAAAGCGGATTGGAAAAGCAATCGTCTCCATTGACAGCGAGCAGTCAGACTGCCTGTTTGCTCTCTCAACAGAACAACCAACTGGAAACTCAACAAACAGGGCTGCTCGGTGAACCAGAAGCCCTGTCTGTCAACAGAGGGCGCCCCCCCGGCACACCCCCGGAGCGTCTAAACAACTTTTTTTTTGAGAGAAACTGTCAACAAAGGTGTTATTTGTCATCACAGGGAGGCCAAAGGCTGTGCGTGGAAGTGCCAAGTTTTGCCAATGGACTGTTGTTGCCAAAACACATCTTGGCTACGTCTACACGTGCACACTACATCAAAATAGCTTATTTTCATGTAGCGACATCGAAATAGTCTATTTTGATGAATAACATCTACACGTCCTCCAGAGCTGGCAACGTCGACGTTCAACTTCAACGTTGGGCAGCACTACATCTAAATAGGCGCTGCAAGGGAACATCTACACGCCAAAGTAGCACACATCGAAATAAGGGTGCCAGGAACAGCTGCAGACAGGGTCACAGGGAGGACTCAACAGCAAGCCGCTCCCTTAAAGGGCCCCTCCCAGACACTCTTGCACTAAACAACACAAGATCCACAGAGCCAACAACTGGTTGCAGACCCTGTGCATGCAGCATGGATCCCCAGCTGCAGCAGCAGCAGCCAGAAGCCCTGGGCTAAGGGCTGCTGCACACGGTGACCATAGAGCCCCTCAGGGGCTGGAGAGACAGCGTCTCTCAACCCCTCAGCTGATGGCCGCCATGGCGGACCCAGCTATTTCGATGTTGTGGGACACGGATCGTTTACACGTGCCCTACTTCGACGTTCAACTTCGAAGTAGGGTGCTATTCCCATCCCCTCATGCGGTTAGCGACTTCGACATCTCGCCGCCTAATATCAATTTCAACTTCAAAATAGCGCCCAACACGTGTAGCCGTGACGGGTGCTATTTCGAAGTTGGCGCTGCTACTTCGAAGTAGCGTGCACGTGTAGACGCAGCCCTTGTGTGTAGATGCTCTGCAAGTTTTGTCAACAAAACCCTGGTTTTGTTGAGAAAACTCTCTAGCGTAGATGTGGTCTCAATAAGTGCAGAGAGGAGACTATATTAAGGGTTAGATGCAGTTAAGTTTTAATCAAGTTTGAAATACCCCAGTAAAACAGTGTGTAATCATGATAAATATTAAACATACAAGTCAATACAAACCAGAGCTGCAACAAACCCACTATATTCTATTTAACTGAAAAAACTAAATTGTAGCTATGGATTTTAAAAAAGTTTGTATTGTTTCTCAAATGATCAGCAGTCTGTGACCTACAACACAGTGCAATCTCCGAAGTGCAGTGGAGAAAAAACTTAGTGTTCACTGGCATGCTATTCAAACTGGTTGAAAAATCCCAAAATATTTTTAATTAAATTAGTTTTCTTTTCAAAGTGTTTAAAATAGATTTTTTTAAAATTTAGACTTTTAAAAAAGTTCAAAATATCTATCAAGCACATCACAAAATTATTGCAATGGTCATGAACAAATGATTGTTTACCCTCCCCCCCAGTTTTTAGTAAACAAAAAGTATCAGGAACCATTTCAATAGTTTTTCTACTGTACAGAGTGGCTGTGTCCACACTACAAAAATAACTTTGAAGTTGTATATATGTAACATACACACCCTACTTTCAAGTTAAACTTCAAAGTAGGGAACTACTCTATTCCTGGGAAAGGAGTAAGACTTTGAAATTGGGCTTCCTAGTTCACTTCAAAGTTTACTTCAAAGTAAGGAAAAACGTGTGTAGACTCTCTGCTGGCTACTTGGATATAGTGCCTAACTTCAAAGTTAATTTCGAAGTTAGTTCCTATTGTAGACATGCCCAGTGAGAGCTAAGAAAAGGAGAAGTGTAAATATTACAGTGAAAAAAGTCTAGGCTTTTTCTTCTTTTGGTTACAAATGGAGTATTTCAACAATGTCAAAAGATTTTGCAACAATATTTGGTTTAGACAAATGTCAAAAATGTCAATCAACTGCTGATGTAATATATCCAACCCACCCAACTCTACAGAGTTTAAAGGCTTCTCCCTGACATCTTTATGGCTGATAACTGTCCTTGCCCCCACCCTGTTTTTTACATTTTCAGCCTGCATACTTTAACCTTGTTTCACTTTTCTTCATCTGTACAGCATGAAGAAACAGAGGGATAGGGGGAGTGTGGGGAATGGGGTGCCTCTGGGGAGTGTGAGTGAGTAGAGAGGGTCATAATAAATAGAACTGGTTGAAAAAATGGGAAGGGGGAATGAATTCTACAAAAAACAAAACAAAGCAAAACAACAACAGCAATAAAAAACTTTGCCAAGTTTTATTTTTTTTTAATTTTAGAACTTCAAATTTGTCTAGATTTTCTGATCAGCTTTTCTGCCAATGGTCTTCACCCTATCCCCACTACTCACCAGACTAGGAAGAACATAAAAGAATCATAATGCTCCACTGAAACATCGCAGTTCAGAAGCCTTGATCCAAAGCTGTTGATGTTAGTGGAAAGATGTGAATGAGCTTTTGGATTGAGACTAAAATGATGGGTGTGATTCTTAGGGCTTCAGCTTCAGAAAGCAGTGCTGAGACTTTTCCCTCCTAAGAGCAATGGAGTAGTCAGTTTCTTTCTTTTGGGTCCAGAGAACGCAGGACTGCGTTGGTCTCCTCAGAGGGCAGAGCTATTTAGGCCAGGAACCTTGCTAATACATGATCTATCTAGATGGTCCAGGTTGATATATGTGACACGCAGGGACAGGCTGACCCACTCAGAAATTACCAGGTATCAATAACAAGTGGTCCTGTAGTATCTTAGAGACTAAAAAATGCCAGGTACCACTGTCCTTTTTGCAAGACTAATGAGCAGCTGCTGGGCATTTAATCTGAGAGTGCAATGCCTTGAATTTTTAATAAGTTATCTACGTTAATATATCACATGGCTGGAAGTTATGTGGGTAGAATTCCAGAGTTTACCATAATAAGGCCTGCTCCATTTTTGCTCACATATTTGAATTACACATCTTTAATAAACACAGTACAGACTTAATCTATCTAACCCAGAACACACTCGTCCAGCAACATCCATAATCCATCATGATTTTAGTTAGCCAGATGACCACTTATCATGGGTCTTACCAAGTTTCCCATGGCCCCATATAGTTTGTTTATTACCACCAGTCCTGGCTCTCAGTGTTTTTTGCTGTTATTTAGCTCTAATTTATCCCTAAGGGTCTTCTAAGAGCCCAGTAAGCAGTGTAAGTGTTGGTAATGTGCTAGACAATATTGACTTCTCATAGTCTGGCAATTTCCCTCATCTGGCACTGGCCAGGTCCTGAGGATGTTGGATGAGAAAGATTCTACCTATTGGTCCAAATCAACAATTTAGTGAAGAGGATGGAATTTAACTGAATTTCAGAATAGAAAATAGAACATCAGAAGTCTCTGAACAAAAGAATTTACGGCAATAAATGGACTGTGAAGAAGCTAGAGAAAATCTTAGAATATATGTGGAGTGCCTAGACAAGCCCACAGAAGGAACACTGGAAAGCAGAAGAGAGAACAGCATTGCAATTGATTGTTGGTTCTAAGACGTTTGCTCTGCTGAATATCTTAAGGCACCAGAAAAAGCAGATGAAACTAATTTGAATGTTCAGATTTAAGGGTGAAGAGATTTTTATTAATCTAAAAAAGGTCTTAACTGAAAGTTATTGTTTCCAAGACTTAGAAAAATAAAGTCTTTACCCTGCTATTTGATTTTATAGCAAGTCTAAAGGTTTGGCTTCCATGGGCATGTTTAATCTTTTGTTAGAACATCTGAGATTTCAATTTATTTGCAGAATTACTTAGCCCTAAACTGTGCTGCATGTTACTAAAGTGTGGCTTCTGAGAGAAAGCTGTCTTTGCCAAAACTTCTGGATATTGTGAATCATTTTGAAAGTGGTGGATGCAGAATGCAAAAATCCTGCAGTTCTCAAGCAGTCTAGATAGACTATCTGAGTACCTTGGAACACTGTTATTCAGAGAAAGGACATCAGACACAAATCACTGGAAACATCAAAACAGCTAGCCTTCAAAATCAGTGAATTCTGGCTTCTGTTTCCTTTAGCTGATTCAAGATTGAGCATTCAAAGATAAGCAGCATATTTTAAGAAATTTCAGCATTGGCATAGTAGATTTAACTGTGATCTTGACTTCAGCAAAAGGAAACAAAAGCCAGTTTTTCACTCTCCAGCTGTATTAGGAATTATCTCAGGCAGATTAGCAGAGGCCAATGGGTAGCCCTTTGAACCTGAACCATGCTCTGATACAAAAATGGGAAGAACTGATGTGTCAATTAGGAAAGTGGCCTTAGGTACCATATTAGGATAATGGAATTATACCGATACTATTGTGGACATTGTATTTAACAACTAACCATAATCCTTTACTTAAAATCTTACGATCTTGTTCTGCTGCAGCCTCCCTCTCTTCTATTAGTTGTCACACTTGCTTGCTGAGTTTTGCTTAAACAGACCATACACTTCTCAGAACAAGGACCAGGTTATATGAATAGGGCCTAGCACACTGAACCCCTAATCTTGGTTTGTGCCTTTTTGCATCTCTATAATACAAAAGAGCAACAGTAAGATTAAAATGGGGTTGGCATCACAAGCAGCTACTCTAATTCATCATTGGTCTTTGATATGGTCAGCATCTTATTATGGCACTTATTTAAAACTGTTTTTGCAGCCTAGCAATTCAGATAATCTATCAAAGTCATCAAGGGCAATTCAGGCACTGGGCTATAATCTGATATGCAGCTTCCTTCCTTCAAATTGTCATCTTTAATCAGGACAGAGATGGAGGAGATAAAGAGCAGAACTTGGTTATCATATGAAGGTAAAATACAATTCTTCATTCAGTACCATGTTTGCTTGAAATAAATGGGAATTGTAGATCAGATGCTAACTAATTGCCAAAATGATTCTGCAGAAGCCAAAGTGATAGTGTCAGGTTCAGAAGTTTGAAATCTTTTCAGTAATAGCACAGATGAAAACATAATTGTTATTATTGAATAAAACCAGTAACCTGCAGAAAGACAAGAGGCTCCAGTTATGACATCTAATGTTCTAGAAAGAACAGAGTACTAAATAAATTGATGACATGAAGGGGAAAATATTTTATGTAATGAAGCCATTTTAATTTGTTTAATGAAACTTTCACTTGTACTGGGGAGTCTGTGCCCTATGTAACACCCACAAATGTGTTAATTAGTTCTTACAAGTTGCTGCCATGCATGAACTGTCTTGATATCTAGATGCCTGATCTGTTCACGAGCATTAATTCTGACTCTTTTAGGCTTCTGTTTCATGTGTCATTGATTGAGCGTACTGTAACACTTTGCCCAAGGGGGAATTTCAGGTTTTGAAATTGACGTGTTTCTGTTCTACATTTATTTACATATACGAACTTTATAATAGGGTTGTTAGTCTTCCAGTTTGACTCAGGATGCTAATGCTGTTGCTCCAGTGACAGATGTGATAATAATCTGGACAAAATATATGGAATTAAGTTAAACCTTACAGAATTAAGTCCCTTGTATCAAAAAGGCAAAAGTGCATGTACTATTGTGGTACAGCACAGAATTTCTTCAGAAGAAAGACAGGATTAATGTAATCTGTGGGAAGGCTTAAGAACCTCAAAGTAAGTTTAGGGATGTAATATGGATTACCTCAGAAATATCTGTGAAGTAAATGCAAATGGCCCACGTAGGATTCCATTCTTTTGAAACTTTGTATTAAGCAGAAAGCCATTGTCAGGCTGTTCATGTTCTGTTCAAAGGCCCAAGATGGCTACATGAGAGACTCAGATGTTTGAAGGTTCTTGTTTTAACCACAGGTGTTAAAAACTTGAAATCTTGTGTGGTTTGAAGGACTGTTCACTTGCCAGACCCCATGCTTGTGTTGGATCGACCCTGGGTAAGCTTATTAGCCTATGTGTAGGTTCTCTTATTGTTTTAATTCTTTCTCCACAATGCTTTATAACTTAAAATAAATCTGCTTGCTTAGAAGGAACTGTGTGGTAACTTACAATTGCTGGTAATAGCTCTTACTGGTCTCTGAAGAGAAGGCAAAATAAGCCTGTCTTTTGCTGTGGATGTCACAGCATAGTCAGGGGATAAGGCAGAGGTGTGCCTCTCAACCTAGAGAGACAGTAGCTGGGGAGACAGATGCCCAGAGTGAGTGCCCTTGCTGTGCCATAGATGGAGAATACATGCACTATAGCCTTGACCTGCAATAATCCCAGGAATAACACCCACGCAGGACCTAACCAGAGAAACATGAGGAGTTACAGCAGCTGTTCTAAGGATACGTCACCCAGATGACTTTATATTGCAGAGACAAGCAAAAGAAACTCTGAATTTAATGAGGGCACTGCCCAGATTAGCAAGGTAGGCTTTCATACCCATCAGCAACAATATCTATTTTGTTTGATTTCTACGGACGTTATTAACGAGGCCAAACATACTCCATTGTCACTCCACCACAACATCCATCAGAAAAAAAATTGGCCTGCATAAAGGAATTGCAGCATTGTCACTTGCTCTGAAGATAGCATAACAACAGAGGCCAATTTTTCAAAAAAGCACAAAAGGCATCTGGGGAGCCCAGCACCTGTATGTTTGATTCTGTATTAAGAAAGGCAGGAGCATAAATAATGCTTGAAAACAGAAGTGAGCTGGACTGACCACACAGCCATAGCTAAATGAGGGAGTGCAAAAATAAATTCTGTGATGACTGAAGAGTTGTTTGTGCCCTGTACAGCTGCTACATTCTCATGCCAGGCATTAGTGCACATTGCAAGTCGGGAGAGAGGAAAATTAGAGAGGTAAATTAGAGCTTAGGTAGCTCCCTCTTGCCTGACCCCAGCACTCATCTCCTGGCCATCCTGGGCCTAGCCAAGTGAAAAGTTTCTTTTTGCAACCAGCACGACAGAGCGACCTGTCCAGACAACACTGGCAGTTATGGAGCACAACGGACTAGAAAGATAAGAAATAAGTAGCTGTGCACTGTTGTGTAGCCAGCCAGGGAAAGCTGCTGAAAGAGGCAATTCCCCTGAGAGAAGGAAGTCTCAAGATGCAGCTGGCAAACCAAGTACTGTACCCGGAAAATTCAAGTGCACGCATCAGCCCACGATGCTGTGATCCCTTAGCAGGCACAAGAGTTCTCCTCAGTGGCTCCTCTTTTTTTTTTCTTTTTTAAACAAGAAAAGCACTGTAACTGTCCATACATTTGCCTTGCTCTTGCTGTTTCTGTTAATGACAAAACACTTACAAGTTCTATTTCTATCCCAGGAAATGCCTGAAATTTCCCATGTAGATATTATCATGGCCATTTTGGACTGTGCAGCCACTCAGCATTCAAAAACAGCAAGCTAATCTCTCATCCAAATCAGTTCTGGCATACATGCTATTTACTTCCAGCAAGTTCACTGCAGGATTAATTACACCCTTTTCCTTCCCCATCACTAGCATCCGATCAGTCAGAGCTCCTGCACTGCACTCCATCAAAGCACAAGAGGTTACTTTGGAAAGAACGACACCTTGTCTATCAGATTACATTCAAGTGCTTGGATTTCTCCAGGCAACTGTGCAATAATTTCTACACTACCATGTTCTCAGGAGCCATTCTATTACGTACCCTACCAGCGTGATAACAATATCAAAGACCATTGCCACTCTCAGACAGCTCCTAATGCAGCTACTTCAGTCTTGGTTTCAAAGTGACGATTTATGATCCATTAGGTATCAATATAGTTCTACCATGTGAAGTTCATATTTATTGGACATCCTCACTCCAAATACAGGTTGAGCCTCTCTAGTTTAGCACTCTCAGGATCTGACCTGTGCAGCACCAGAGAATTTGCCAAACCATGGGAGGTATATTATCTACCAGCACTACCACTACTTCAACTGTACTGGGCTCTTAGAAGCCGTTTAGGGGTAAATTTGAGATAAATAACAGCACAGAACACTGGGAACCAGGACTGGTGGCTGTAAGCAAAGTTTATGTGACTACAGGAAACTTGGCCACACCCATGGGCATCTGGTTAAATAAAATCATGCTGGACCACAGATGTTGCCAGACCACAGAGTGCAGGACAAGAGAGATTCTACCTGTACTACATCTCAGGGCTTTCTACAGATCTGCAATTCCCTTCTTTCAGTTGCCTTTTAGAAGGCTGATAAATACACAGACTACAATGAAATACATAAGAACCCACTGTGAAAGGAGGTAGGTGGGTTGTCATGTTGGGGTTTTAAAGGTGTCAGATAACTATATCTGGACAATGACAGTACTTGACTCACAACTGTCATAGAAAATCCTATATTACTACACATTCTCTGGAAACATGCCTAAAGGTGAAATGCCATATGTACAGGTCCATGGTGGATGCTCAGTCCTAAAAAAAACCCACAGAAACACCCTAAATATGCTAATTTATCCACCCATTTTTTCTTGCTGACTGTTCTGATCCACCCATGTATGTAATGATTTCTTGTTGCTGGCGAGCAAAGTCCTTGACATGGCATACTCCATGAGATGTCTATGCATGCTCCACGGAAGGCTTTCCAAATTCTAAACAGTATCCAAAGTTCTCATCAAAGCTAGATTTTCACCACAGACTGCACTTACACTTTTTTTTATTTCTCAGCTATTCTAATGTATTACTAAACTCTCACATGAAATGCAAACCTTGTAGACTTGCTAGGAATTTAAACCCAGGATGAAAGGCATTGGAGACAGAGGCCCTGTCCTTTAGCACACACATTTTCCTCAATTTGTTTCTAAAATGATGAGAACATTAAACATAGTTTTACCTGCTTTTCTTAATGGCCGTGTCTACACATGCACGCTACTTCGAAGTAGCGGCGCCAACTTCAAAATAGCGCCCGTCACGGCTACACGTGTTGGGCGCTATTTCGAAGTTGAAATCAACGTTAGGTGGCGAGACGTCGAAGTCGCTAACCCCATGAAGGGATGGGAATAGCACCCTACTTTGAAGTTGAACGTCGAAGTAGGGCACGTGTAGACGATCTGCGTCCTGCAACATCGAAATAGCGGGGTCCGCCATGGCAGCCATCAGCTGAGGGGTTGAGAGACGCTCTCTCTCCAGCCCCTGCGGGGCTCTATGGTCATCATGTGCAGCAGCCCTTAGCCCAGGGCTTCTGGCTGCTGCTGCTGCAGCTGGGGATCCATGCTGCATGCACAGGGTCTGCAACCAGTTGTCGGCTCTGTGGATCTTGTGTTGTTTCGTGCAACTGTGTCAGGGAGGGGCCCTTTAAGGGAGCGGCTTGCTGTTGAGTCTGCCCTGTGACCCTGTCTGCAGCTGTTCCTGGCACCCTTATTTCGATGCGTGCTACTTTGGCATGTAGACGTTCCCTCGCAGCGCCTATTTCGATGTGGTGCTGCCCAACGTCGAAGTTGAATGTCGACGTTGCCAGCCCTGGAGGAAGTGTAGACGTTATTCATCGAAATAGACTATTTTGAAGCTATTTCGATGTAGCGTGCACGTGTAGATGTAGCCAATGTGATAAGATTCATTATCAGAAGAAACGTGGGTGGGCCAGCTCCTTGACTGGAAGACATTTACTTCAACTTTTCAACATTATCTGTAGATATCCCACTGTATATTCTAAAATTCTTTGTTACTTTTTTAAAGTATGATACAAATGCACTGCTGAAATAGGCCAGTCCCTTTTGTTCTCTGCCACTAGAGACCTGATGCAATATTCTGCCATGATACATATACCATACAACCCCACTGAAGGCAGGGAGTTTTCAGGGTTGTATGTCAGGCAGAATGTTTCCTTGCATGTGCTTTTCTAAAAGTCTTGGCTCCTCCCTCATCAAATTATTATGGATGAATACCATATGTTTATTGAGAAACCTTACTTCAATTACAAGATCAGGATTAGCCATTCATTAAACTTCCACCTCCAATGGGCTACTGAGTGACACCATACCCAAACCATGAAACATCAAAAACATTACTATTGGTTGAATATACACCACACAAGCAAGATAGCTAAAACAAAAGACAGCTTATTAAGATCCTGATTCAGGAAAGCATTTAAATAATAAGCTGAATAGTTCCATTGACACTGATAGAGCTATTCACGTGTATATTCTTTTTTGTTTTCCTGGATTAAGACCCTCAGCTTTAAACCTATTTTGTATGCATCACAACAATAGAGTAAATGGCAGCCAAAGTGAAATCCTTTCAAAACTGTAAAGATGAAGGTGTTTACATTATTTCATTTTTAGTTGAGTTGCTTTTCCTGAAAATGGTGCACTGCAAAGGTTGACATGGCTCCAGAATATTTTTTTTTTCACAAATAATTGGTTTTAGTGTTCATAACACTCACTAAATTAGTCTGACACTCCGGAAACTTCTGTGAGTTTGTACTGTTATGAAATGACTATCTTTGGTCCCGACTCTCCAACCTATGTTCATGTGAATAAATCTTTTTGACTTGACTAGATACCTTGGAGCAACTAGAACTTGCATGAGTAAGAAGTATTTTCATAACATTTGCAATATGAATGGACCCTATTCAGTTTTTTTAAAATTAATTTAATGTAATTAGTTTAGGAAACTTGGAAGAAGAATGGCCTGTGAATATGTTTAATTAAAGTGTTTATTAAAATGTAGACTTTCATCAGCAAAAGAGTTAGGTGTATTAAATATGAATACCATTAACCGGGGGAAATTGATGTTCCCTAAGCGATTATGACTCATACCTGCCAAATATGGCAAATATACAGCATACTTCAGTTAAAAAAAAACATAAAGTGTTCACAGAAGAAATTCAGGGAGCCAATCTGTGACCTAGCAGCTGATTAAAAAGACTTCAGACCCCATCTCAAAAAACACACAGCATCTGATTTTCTTCTCATTTACACTGATTCAAAACAGGAGTACCCACTGAAATCAACGGAGTTACTCCACTGTTAAAATTGGTGAGTGGTAAGAATCAGGTGCTGTAGGGGTCATGTTTACACTACCGAGTTATTCTGGAATAGTTTATTCCAGAGTTATTCCAAAATAAATTACTCCAGAAAAACAGAACCATACTACAAGGAAGCCCCAGAATAAGCACAACTTACGCTAAAACAATTCATCCAAACAAAATACATCCTGTTCTGGTTTAGAGTGCCTGGAAGCACTCCATAGAAAGCATCAGGATCGGCACTTCCCATGGCTGCTTGGTCCAGGAAGCTGCTCTGAACAACCACCTCACAAGTCACCCCATCACTGCCCACCCTCCTCACAGGACATAAAGTGGACACACTGGGCAAATGCAGCCCTGTGCTCTGGTTGCCCCAGTGGATGTCACAGCATTCACAGGATGGAAGTGGAGGGGCTGCAAACCACTGTTGGGTTCATGGGCTTCATGCTGCATCTTATGGTACATGTCCTCCAAACTGTCCACGTGGTGCTCCAGTAGGATGACTCCAAGGACCTGCTGGACCCTCTCACCCAGATCCTGGTGCTCCTGTTGCTGCATGGTACCCTCAGTCCCTGCACACTAAGGAGAACTGCTTTTGGTGGCAAGACACGAGCTCTGATTGGTTGGATCATGTCGTCCTGCAGGGATGGGATGATGAGCAGCGGCTGCAGAACTTTTGCATGATGACAGCCACCTTCCAGGAGCTCTGCAAAGGGCTCTCCCCTTCCCTCAGGGTGACAGGACGCCCTCATGAGACCCACCAGCCCCATGCAGAGGCGTGGCGCCATTACCCTGTGGAAGCTCACCATATTAGACAGCTACCGCTCCATCAGGAACCAGTTCGGAGTGGAGAAATCGACCATCAGGGTTGTGCTCCCACAGGTTGCCCACAATATAATTTAGGTGCTGCTGCACATGGTCATCACTCTGGGAAACATGGATGCCATCGTGGATGGCTTTGCTACCATGGGCTTTCCCAGTTGCGAGGGGGACTCAGACGGCATGCACATACCCATCCTGGCTCCCGCCCAGTGGGCCGTGGACTATGTCAAACACAAGGGCTATTTCACTGATATCAGTGTGGGATGGCCGGGGAAGGCTCATGATGCACACATATTTTGGAACTCTTGCCTCTTCTGGAAAATGCACATCGGCACCTTCTTCCCCAACTGCCCCATCAGAGTCAAGGAGGTGAACGTGCCCATTGTCCTTCTGGGCAAAGCAGCCTATGGCTTGCTCCCTTGTCTCATGAACCCCTGGACCCAAACACCACATTTAAAAAAAAAAAAAAATCAAATCAAACCCTGGGATCCAATGTCTTGGATTTTAAGGCCTGGCTTCCATTTGTCTGGCAACAGCAGGCCAGGATCAGTTATCTGCGTGTAAAGGAACACGGCTCTGCATCCTACCTAAGATAAATGGCTGCAGCTCAAGCCAGGCAAAGCATTTGAAGCTTGATCTCTTTGACTTCAACCACCTCTAAGTCAGACCGATGGGAGCGGTGGGATTTGCAGTGCAGCCAGTAGACTGCAGGCTGTACCACTCCTGGCTCCATTTGGGTGAGGTGGTTTGGATCAGCCACAAGGCCCAAGCCCTGCTGATGGGGTGCGGGGGAGAGGTGGCAATCACCCAGGGGCTCTGGTGATTTACAAGGATCCTAGGAGCTACTGGCCACTGCTGGGGCAGTGCAGCGGGGCGAAGGCACGGCATCCTGCCTGCCCTCACTCCACGCTGCCCCCAGAACCAGCCAGCATGGATGTCCCTGCAGCCCTGGAAAGGCAGTTTCTGTGCCCTAACCCTGCTCCAAGTGGAATGGTGCCTGCAGGCAGCAACATGTGCAGACCCCCTCCCCTCTCCTGCAGTCTAGGAGCTGTTGCCGGAGGGGTTTGCTAGTCACTTTTGGGAGCCACCCCCCTGCCTGCTGACCCCCTGCAGCAGCCCAGGGCCAGCATCCAAACTCCCACTCAGAGCTGGCACCCCGCACCTCTTCATGCACCCACACTGCCTCCCAGAGCCCAGCCCCTCACCCCCACCTCCTCCTAAGCCCCTGCGCCAGACCAGAGCCTGCACCCCTGCCATGCCCAAACTCCTTCCCAGAGCCCAATCCTGCAGACCTCTCCTGCACCCCAGCTCTCTGCTCCACCTGGTGAATGTGAATGGGGTGGAGGGGAATGAGCGATAGAGGGAGGGGATATGGAGTGAGCAGGGGGCAGGGCCTCAGAGAAAGGCTTTCCTATCAGAGGAGCATGTAGAAGCCCTGGCCATGCTGGCAGCTCACTGGGCACCAGCTAGTTCAGCTGCACCAAATGCCAGGCGGAACGCCTCTGCATTGTTGTGGCTTGTGTGTGTGGATGGGTCAACAGCCCCAGGGCCCAGAACTGCTGTCAGTCTGCCTGTCCATGCCCCAGGAGAGCTGATGGGGGGTGTACCACAGCTATGCAGCAATCCCATGAAACTGTCCCTGTAGGGGATGGAAAGCATCCAGCCAGCACCCATTAAAGACTCCAGGAAGAGGAAGAAGCTTGGAGACTTGTGGGACATTTTCCTGAAGATTTCTGATGCTAAATGCCTACAGCTGGGAGGGAAAGGACAGTCATTGTTGGCATGGTCTGAGTCTTGATCTAAACATCTCTGTCTCAGTCTTTCTGCATTTCACAGCATTTTCTTGCTACTCCTATTTCCATCTCCAGTCCTGCAGGGACATTATTTTGTTATGCTTAAAATGATGAGGGTTTAATTCCTTTCACAAACATTATATATCTCCTCTGTTTTCTCCTTCAGATTTTACGATGTAAATAATTTACAATAAACACCACCAAGCTAATGCAGGACAGAGTAAATTGTAATGTAAGTCTGTAATGAGGGCAGTATTTTGTAACAAAAGAAACTGTTGAGTCATAGAAGCAGAGCAGGGTGAATATTATAAAAGTAATTGCAAACATCAATTCAAACCAAAAGCAGGAACTTTGGAGACAAAACAACTCCTTCTATATGCTTTCTGCAAATATTTATTAACAGCCAAGTTTTGTTCACAAAACCATCTGCATAATAGGTCACACATCCTTACACTCCTGGAAAGATTTTCTGAGTCATCTTAAAAGGTTTTTGTGAGGATGGAAGTCACTCAGTAAGAGTAGAAATGTAGCTGTTTATGCTTAACTTCAACTTTATATTATAAAGAGCAAATACTGGAAGCACATTAGGAAGTAGTTTGCAAGCAACTATTCACTGACGAGTTTTTAATAAATTTGTAAACTGTGGCGAATGTCTCTTCAGACAGTCTGCCAACAGAAAAAGGGTTGATTTGTCAAATAAGTTTTTAATAGTTCACCCTTCTCTACATGAGGATTCAACTTATTCGTAAATGATCTGGAGAAAGGGGTAAACTGTGTGGTGGCAAAGTTTGCAGATGATACTAAACTCTTCAAGATAGTTAAGGCCAATGCAGACTGTGAAGAACTTCAAAAAGATCTCACAAAACTGAGTGATTGGGCAATAAAATAACAAATAAAATTTAATATGGATAAATGTAAAGTAATGCACATAGGAAAAAAATAACTCCAACTGTACATACAAAGCTACAGATAATCGGGAAAGAGATCTTTGAGTCACTGTGGATAGCTCTCTGAAAACATCTGCGCAGTGTGCAGCAGCAGTCAAAAAAGCAAACAGGATGTTAGGAATAATTTAAAAAGGGGTAGAGAATAAAACCATGGGATGCCCACATCATGGATACTGTGTGCAGATGTGCTCACCTCATCTCAAAAAAAGCTATATTGGCATGGGAAAAGGTTCAGAAAAGGGCAACTAAAATGATTAGAGGTTTGGAATGGGTCTAATATGAAGAGAGATTAAAGAGTCTAGGACTCTTCAGCTTAGAAAAGAGGAAACTAAGTGGGGATATGATAGAGGTATATAAACTTATGAGTGCTGTGGAGAAAGTGAACAAAGAAAAATTATTTACTTGTTCCCATAATATCAGAACTAGAGGACACCAAATGAAATTAATGGGCAGCAGGTTTCAAAGAAATAAAAAGAAGTTCTTTACACAGAGCACAGTCAACCTGTGGAACTTGTTGCCAGAGGAGGCTGTGATGGCTAAGACGATAACAGGATTTAAAAAAAGAGCTAGATAAATTCATGGAGATTAGGTCAATTAATAGCTATTAGCGAGGATGGATAAGGAATGATGTCCCTGGCCTCTGTTTGTCACAGGCTGGAGAGGGATGGCAGGAGAGAGATTGTTACATGTTTGGTTCACTCCTTCTGGGGCATCTGGCATTGGCTACTGTCAGCAGATAGAATACTGGGTTAGATGGACCTTTGGTCTGACCCACTATGGCCCTTCTTATGTTCTTAAGTGTCCAAAATAAAATAAGGGTGACTGTGAGGTCAGAAAAATCAGTTATCTAGACTTATTACATTTCCTTGCATTGGAGCAGGTCCAGTGGAGACTACAAAAATGATTAGGGGGCTGGAGCATATGACCTATGAGGAGAAGCTGAGAGATTTGGGCTTATTTAGTTTGCAGCAGAGAAGAGTGAGGGGTGATTTGATAGCAGCCTTCAGCTTCCAGAAGTGGGGGCTCTAAAGAGGATGGAGAGAGGCTGTTCTCAGTAGTGTTCTCAGTAGTGATGGATGGAAGAACAAAGAGCAGTGGTCTCAGGTTACACAGGGGGAGGAGTAGGTAGGATATTAAGAAAAACTATTTATCTAGGAGGGTGTTGAAGAACTGGAATGCATTACTGAGAGAGGTGGTGGAATCGCCATCCCAAGAAATTTTTAAGTCCCAGCCTGACAAAGTCCTGCCTGGGATGATTGAGTTAGGGTTGACCCTGCTTTGGGCAGGGGCTGACCTCCTGAGGTCCCTTTCAGCCCTAGGATTCTAGGATTCTGTTCCTTGAGTTGGGTTCTTGCATGGTGTTTAAGGGAACAGCAAAAACATAAGCCATGTTCCATTAATTAAATTTGAACACTTTTTGAACAAGAAATTAATTTCACTAGACCGTTTGGGTCTGTTCCAAAGCTCATTGAAGAGAACCCCATTGCCTTCAATGGGCTTTACATCTGATCTGTTGCATCCATTTGGCATTTTCTCAGCTGGGACAACAAGTACCAGCGTAACTGGCTTCCAGGGCTGCAGTGCTTAGGCTGCAAGTACTGCAGATGACCATGTATTACTTAGGGCAGCTTTTCTGCAACCATTGACCTTGAGCACTTGTATTTTGGGTCCTTATCCATATGCGGCCTCCTGAAAGTGTGAAAGTACCTTCTTTCTACACTACTGGGTCAAATCAGAATTCTACTCTGGGACAATGGCTGTTCCAGGGGAATACTGAACTTGCTCCTAGCATGGAACAAACTCACAATACTAATTGTCTTTATGAGTGTTTCTAGGTTTGGGCTATAAACATAGATTTAATCTCCTCAGGCAAGAGTAATTTTTTCCCAGCTTTCATTAAAGACGGAGTCTGCATTTGCTTCAAGTCACTGTTTGGCTGCTCCTAAGGAATCATTTTATCATGGGGGAGGTGTGGGTGGAGAGCTGTAAAAAATCAATCAGCATCCAAACTCATCTCCTCCCCAGCCTCTACCAGAGAAGAGCACACACTTACCAGTCTCAGAAGAAGTTGTCTTTACAGAAAGAAGTTTGATGCCCTCTTTATCTGTTGGGCTTCTGTTTTCATTGGGAGACATTAAAACAGACAATTAGAATCAGACTCCTGCATGTTGCTCAGTGCACAAAGCACTGAGGGCACAATCCCATAACAAGATCCACTCTAGTGGATTCTGTTGTGTTGGGAAGCAGCACTGACTTCAGTGGGGCTTTTGCCCAGGTACAAAGGTCTTGAGTCACTCTGACTGTGGCATCTAAACCTACATTTGTCAAAGTGGGTGTGCAGAGGAAGCGGCTAATGGGAGAAGCTGCTGCGGGACAAGAGATGGCAAGCTTTCTTCTCTGCTTCTGCAATGTTTCTAACATACCCAGTCACTGAAGCTGCTAAGGTATACAGGGTGACTGCTTCAAAAGCAGCTCACTGCCCAAAGCGTCATTCAAACCACAGTTCACCTTCATGTCGTAGTCCCTCAGAGTCAACAACAGGCCCTCCTGCCATTCCAAGCAGCATGCAGACTTCTGAGGGGCCTATCTCAATTTTACTCTTTGGCACCATTTGTACAGCTCCTAACGCCAATGCAGACCTAATTACGTCTAAGTGAATTAGGGAGTTAAACAGAGAGGAGAGCACAAGGAATCAAAATAAGTACAAAATTAAAAAAGAATATAAGGGAAGCAAGACTTAAAAAAGAAGCGGGATGGGAGCGTAGAGGAGAGAAAGAGGAAATGGACCAGAAAAAAGTGAAGAGGCAGGCCTGTGGCCCCAGACTTGGTACAACAGGCAACTGGGGTCAGGAGCACTCACCTACCGATCTATTGCAAAGGGAGTTACAACATACATGGTAAGAGCAAGAAAGGTACACTGTGAGTTCCCGCTCCCATACTTTTAAATCGTGGTTCCCCCTTGTGGTATTGTTGCAGGTGTTAACAGCTTATTATATGTTCGTGAAGAAAATTAAAGAGAACAACACGCAGAAATCATTGCCTTCATAAGAACGGCGTGAGTAGGCTGAAAGGAAGGCTGGAGCACAGTTTAACTCACCGGTCAGTTCCATTCTCTTGTCTCTCTGGAAGAGGAAACAAGTTTATGTTATCCTGATTGCCTACTTGTGAGCTAAATGACAGGTTCAAACACAGCCCATGACTAGCATAACCCTGTTTTGAGTTTTTGTAGCCTTACATCAAATGTTAATAAAACAATACATAAAGAGACATGATAATTTGCAATTGTGTATGGTCATCATGATTGAGAAACATGGACAATTATCATTATTTTACAGCAACTCACTTGCAAGGATTAAATGATTTACAAAAGGTCACACAAAAAGTCCCTGCTCCAAGACCATGAAACTACAGGGAAACGCAATGTGATTTTTTCCTGTATAAATTGTTCAAGTTACAATCACTACCCAGGAGAGAATAATCCCACTTTTCATGGGTTTGTTCCCTATCTCGCAAGCTTAATTTCATAGCCCTGCCATGTTTGGAGATTCCATTGACCCTACACATGAAAGACAGTTTGAGGCCTGATTTTTTTTTGTTTATGGCTTTTCATGCATCAGTATTTTCATACTGAATCTAATGTCATGGTGTTGGATCAATAAATAACACTAGAATACAATGTGTGACAGTAACATCATGCACTGATGCAATGGTGTGACTTGAGACACAAAAGTTTTCCCCTCTTTCACATATAGGGAACACTGTGAAGTTCCTGCATTTAGCCTCTAATCTTCTAGACCAAGAGCAGTGGGCATACCTGTATAATAAATTCAGTATGCAGTGCATTACACATTCTTCATTCTTGTCCTGTGGGTGGGGGATTAAATTAGACCTACTTCTACAGCACCAGTTTTAAGTGTGTGGATGTTGATGTAGTGAGCTAGGCAAATACTTCAGAAAAGATCCACAAATATTCATTACAATTTTAAAATTAATTTGCTTTTATTGCATTTGCATTTGCAGGAGGGAAAGCCAGAGAAATTCTCTCCACCTAAAAATCTTCACTCCTCAGCAATGAAGACTGACTAAGTTTGCAAGAAAGAAATTATTTCCTTTCTACATTTTTTGTGGTTTCCATTGTCATTTGCAAAACTTATTACTGCATGCTATTTACCTTGGCCAGTCGCTTGGAGCCTTGTTATAACCTCACATTCCCAGTTCTCAGGAATTCCACAACTAAAGCCCTGCCAAGAGCTCCCAGATCAAGTGAGCTTGAAGGCAGAGAGACCACATTACAGATTCAGATTTGTGTCTCCTACTTACCTCTGCATTTGCCTATAGCTCTCTAAACTCACTCCCTCATGCACTTGGCAAAATTAAGGAAGAAGGTGGAAGGGTGGTCTGTCCAAATTACAGCTTATTGATGGAAATACTGTTTTCCCCAGGATTTTATGTAGCCAAGGAAAAATATAGCCATGAGATCTCTCCAAAAAATAGGAAGAATTGATTTTTTCCTTGTGTTTTGAACAGAGCTAAAACCAACACAGCTGAGTTTAACAACAAATTCAACTTATTTTCCACCTTGCTTTCCGAGCAATTTTTTCTGTGTAGACTAGAGTGGTTGACAATGTCAACACAGCTGTTAGGTAAATGCTAAAGGAGAGGGAACATTAAACATACTAGATTTGTGTGTTCTACAACACATGTGATTCTTGATCATAATAAAGAAGTGTTATTTTTTTACTAAATATTCTCAAATCAGCACGGTTGTCTATCTGAATGTAATAACATTTGTTTGGTAATTAATAATACATAGAAGACATCCTGTCTACGGAAAACCGTTGAATAAATACCTGGGGTTGTCTTATGGCACATTTTGTACAAGCCCGCCAGAATGAATACAGAAAGGGTGATTACAATCAAGGCAATCACGACTGGCAAAATAACACCTGCAAAAGGCAGAGAATATTGTTTTACCAACCATATTCACTTGCATAATTTTAAACATATCATACTAATAAATGTTTTCTCTCCAGTCCCTCCTCCATCAGTACAGCTTAAGCTATTAATTTATCTTGCTTTGCATATTTGTTACTCCTTGTGCACTCACTAGCTGCGTCTACATGTGCCGGCTACTTCGAAGTAGACTTGCCAACTTCGAAATAGCGCCCGCCTCGTCTACACGTGGCGAGCGCTATTTCGAAGTTGAAATTGACATAAGGCGGCGAGATGTCGAAGTCGCTATCCTCCTGAGGAGATGGGAATAGTGCCCTACTTCGACGTTGAACGTCGAAGTAGGGCACGTGTAGCCGATCCGCGTCCCGCAACATCGAAATAGCGGGGTCCGCCATGGCGGCCATCAGCTGAGGGGTTGAGAGACGCTCTCTCCAGCCCCTGCAGGGCTCTATGGTCACCGTGTGCAGCAGCCCTTAACCCAGGGCTTCTGGCTGCTGCTGCTGCAGCTGGGGATCCATGCTGAATGCACAGGGTCTGCAACCAGTTGTCGGCTCTGTGTATCTTGTGTTGTTTAGTGCAAGTGTGTCTGGGAGGGGCCCTTTAAGGGAGCGGCTGGCTGTTGAGTCCGCCCTGTGACCCTGTCTGCAGCTGTTCCTGGCACCCTTATTTTGATGTGGGCCGCTTTGGTGTGTAGACGCTCCCCTGCAGCGCCTACTTCGATGTAGTGCTGCCCAACGTCGACGTTGAATGTCGACGGCACCAGCCCTGGAGGACGTGTAGACGCTGTTCATCGAAATAGCTTATAATCTATTTCGATGTAGCATTCACGTGTAGACGTAGCTACTAGGTGTCAGGCATGCAACCTTTTTGAAAACCAGACTCAGGCAACAAAGGAAGATTTAGTAGCTTCCGCCCTCCCATCCTCCATCATTCCAAAGTCTTAAATATCTGACTCCTGGCCATGTAGAGTACAGTCATACAGACATGTCCTTAGGCCATTAAGGTTCTCATTTCCCCCATGTGGGATTGCTCTGTCCATGGTAAAAACACAGCATGTTCACCTGGAGAGTCAACAGCCCCAAAACAGTTCTTTAGCACCTATGTTCCAGGAACAATTTAAAAAATAATCATGTGCTGCAAAATAAGGCAGATTTGACATTCAGTGACTAAAGTGACCATCTCTCTTTTACGATGGTAATCACAGAAAGCCACGTAGGAGTTTCAGAATTTAGTAACATGCCCCACAATACCTTTGACCAGAGAAACAAAAAGAAAGATATCTTTTAAAGATGAGGCAGTTTGCCTCCTTTTATTACTTCCCACCATCTGTTGCATCCTAACAGGTGTTTCCTGGCCAAGCAATAAGAATGTGTAAAAGGAAAGATTTATGTAATAGACACATGTCAGGACCAGTTTCTCTGTTTATAATTTTTCATGGCACTATCCTATCAGGTTAACAGACAAGCCTCGTGGCCTAAGGAAGGGTTGGTTCTCTGCCCTACAACGTGGTAGCTTCCCACACACAACTAGCACACCCTATGCCAAGGGTGGGCAAGATATAGTCTGGGGGCCAGATCCAGACCACAAATCTTTTTTAACTGGCCCATGACTAGGGGGTGGGGTGGGAAGAGCACTTCAGATGCTGTTCCCACCCCCAGCAAAATCCTTCAGCTACCACTGGTCAGAAACCGGCCAATGGAACCTGAGAGGTTTTGCTGGGGGTAGGGACAGTATGGGAATCCTTGCCTGCAGCACAGAGGGCCAGGTGGTCTGGGGCTTCTGGCAAGGAAGAAAATCTGCCTTAGAGTGCTGCTGGCTGGGAACTGCTTAGGTAAGCACCTCACAGCCACACCCTACCTCTCGCGTCCACCCCCCTCCCCCCACAACAGCTCCCCCTCTCAGACCCTACACCTGCTTAACATTGCTTCCCAGGCTAGAAACCACTCTTGAACCCATATCCCTTCCCAGACTCTCCACCCCAATACCCCATCCTAGGTCACAACCCCCTCCATCACTCAAACTCTCTCTTACACCCCACACCCTCTTCTGCACCCTAATCCCCTACCCCAAGCTCTCTTTTTCATCCAACCTCCTTCCCAGACCCTGCAGCCACTCCATAGAAAAGTCTGGCTCTTGACCACTTCCCAAAATCTTGGGGTGGCCCCTTGCCATGAAAAGGCCTTACTTCAAAGACCACCATCAGCCCCCTCCAGCACAGTGCTGACAAAGCACCAGGTTCACTTCCTAGGGAAGACCATGGGGGAGGGGGATACTCTGCATTATTCAATGGCTCTTTCTGACAGGCAAAGCACTAGCAGGGATACTAGTACCTGGATCCACGGGAAAGGCTGATCTAGATTAAAAAAAAAGATGGTAGAGGATAAAATGGGGGAGTAGCATCTTCAAGGCTCCAACCAGGGTGGAGTTGGTCCTTTCTAAAGGGGTTCTTGGGGAGATTTAAAATATAGTTATACCTGCACTGGAGCTAAGTTGACATCTTAGACAAACTGACTTTGTATATAGCTAAGCCAATATTAGAAGGAGTATTAGAAAGCAGGCCTGCAATAACGTTTCCCCACAAGATGTACCTGTCTCTTCTCATATCTAAGAAAGGAAGCAGCACACCCATCTCAACTGCTTGAAGAAGTCTGGAGATTACAACCTAGCACATGTTTACCCTGTGCCTTGACCAGCTCTCTCAATGTTAAATTAAAGGGCTGTGAGAATTAAGCAGCTTAGCTATGCTTTTCCCCATGTCTTCCCTCAGCGGGAGCAACTTGAAACAAGAGCTATTCATGGGGATGTTTGGAAGCAGCTGGACTGGGCGTCATGAGATCTGGGGGGTCTAGTTCCAGCTCTGCCACCAACTAGGTAAATAATCTTGGGAAAGTCATTTAATCTCTCTTTTGCCTTTCTCTTCCTATTTCTGTCAGTTCTAGGATTTTAAGATCAATGTGGCAGGGGTTAGTGCTTACATATTTGTACAGAGCCTAGCATAATGGGGCCCTGATTTGGTTGGCACCTTTAAGTGCTATAATATAATATAATCATTGTCTGAGGCCCAAGGCCATTATCTCTGCAAAGTACAAATTAGCGCTTCCAGGATGTCTGTCTGCAGGGAGGTGAAAACACAAGAATGGAGTGCATAAGCTGTCAGAAGGAGCCTCAGGTCATTCTAATGATTTTCATGATTCAGTGCTATCTCTTGATTTCTCAGAGGATTGTCATCAAAACATTCATTACCTTACTTGTACTCGCTATAGCAAGAATTATGCAAGCAAACAGAAAGTGCAAATTCAACTGATCATGGATATGGTTTAAATCCACTAACAGAAACAAATTAAACAGAAGGGCTTGTTGCCACAAATGTGGTCCCTAGAACATGGCATGCTTGTTCTCTGGGGAGAAGCTAAGGGTTTAAATTCATTCTTGATTTTTTTTCTAATTCATTTCATTAAATGATCCATAAAAACACCCACTTATGTGACTGACTGGTTGAAGACTCTACCATTTACAGGAATCAGTATGCTAAATCACCTATGAGATGCTCAATGAAAACAGCAACAATTAAAAGTCTATTAATAAGAGGACAATTTGGGTAAAGGATCACAAACTTGTACTCAATTGTCAGTTTCATTAATTGAACTTCTCATCACACCAGGTCCACCCATCTATGCACCCCATCCTGAATGTGAATTTGGAAGATGTTTAACAAAGGGAGAATGATCAATGCAACCCTTGGAGTATGGGGAGAAGGTTAGTCCTGGTTGCAGGAGAAGTGCATTTAAAGAAACACACACACACACACACACACACACACACACACACACACAGAGTTCTGATTGCTTACTCTTCGCCTCAGAGCAAGATTAGTAAGAGTTTAATCATTGTGTTCTTAGTGATCTTGGAGCTCCTGTCCACCTGTGACCATCTCATGTTACCATATTGGCATAATCCTTGTTCTTCCTTGCTCCATCAGTTCCATAACTGCCAGTGGACTCCTAGCTGGTGTGACAATAACAGATCTCCTACTCTGATGGGAGTGGGGAAGGTGGGGTGGAAGTGACCTTGCATAGCACCAGCAGGCTCAGCAACATGTATGATATGCTGCTTGGCAGTAGCCAAGGCCCTTTTTGCCACAGCTAACATGTAGCATTCCTCAAAAGTTCTCAGTCTACAGCTTGAGTAAGTGCCTTTCAGCAGATAGCTGGCACTGAACTGGCAAGCACCTTAAGTGTCGCATGAAAATGAAGTGAAGAGACTCACTGAGACAAGGAGGGAGTTACTCTAGACCCTCAAGTGTCACAAACCCTTTTAAAAATGAATGTTCACAAACTATCTTAGTATTTGGCTAGTAGCCTGCAGAGCAGCAGGAGTAATGTGCATCATTAATGAAGAAGAAGTGGACCTTAGAATGCACCATGCATAATGCTTACTAATCCATTACTGTCAGATGCAACACTTACTTCAGTAATGGTCTCTGCAGTACAGTAATTCCTGTTCTTGTTAGGCTGCTGCTGCCCCGCGTCTAGACAACAGTATATTCAGAAATAAGGAAAGCTAATGAATATTTCAGTTCTGGAGCCACATGTTGTGTCACACCCCACAGTACTCTTTATGACATAGTACTGAATCCACTTACATGACCATTGTGCAAGTCAATGGGAGTTGGGTAACAAACTCTTTGAAAAATAATCTCCCTATTTCCATACTAGCAGTGGAATGCTGACCCTTTTGTATGATAGACTGACCTAACCAGGGGGGTAGCTAATTGTGACTGTTTCTATCTGGTGTGCCCTTCATCATCATCATCTGTGTCTTGGTGGTCTCCCAAACAGATGGAGACTACTTGAATACCGAGAAGCCACATCTAGTACAGGATATGAGGCTTGACAAACAGTGAGAAACAGAAAGCAGACAACAGCCATTCTCCAAAGCTTTTAAAAGCTCCCAATTTGTACCTGGGTGCAATTCAAGTTGTTAATTTTGATCGATGTTACATGACTTGGGTCTGACTCCCTTAAAATTTGCTTCCTTCCTCATCTACTACCCTGGCAGTTGGGAGGATGGTTTGCTAGCATCCTCTGACTACATTTGTGTGCGGTTCAAAGGCAGGGCTCAGGTGAGGAGTTAAATCAACCACTGGAGCAGACCAGAATCCTAGAGGTTTGTGAAAGCACTTTTGCTCAGTGCTGTGCTTTCTGGTGTGCCCTGTGTAGGCCCTCTGCATAATGGTGAATAACACCATGTGTAATCTGGAACAATTCACTTATCCTCTGGTGTCTCACACTGCCGCTCTTCCATGGCTGGAAGTTGAAGCTAGAGAAATTGAGACTGGAAATAAAGTGTGGTGTTTGTTTGTTTTTTAATGGAGTTTAACAACCGCTAGAGCAACTTCCCAAAGGTCACATGCGTCCTCCAATTTTTAAAAGGAGATTAGATTTTTTTTTCTAAAAGACACAGTCTATAAATATTTTGGAGAGAGTTCTATGGTTTGTGCTAGGTAGCAGGTCAGCGAGATAATCAGTGGTAGCTATGAATAATGCACACTGCTGTTCTGACGGATCTCTGGTCACTTCAGACCCAGAGAGTGAAGGCCTTTAGAGACCTCTCCAACTAGTTAATGGGACTCTACCCGCTTTAGCAGCATACCTTATATGCAGGGATTACAAAAATCACTAGTGGGGCTGACAACCACCAGGGGCTCTGGGGTAAGATGGGAGGAGGGTCCTGCTCAATGCCCCTGGAAGGGGCAGGGCCAAAGGTGGAAAGGGCAGGGCTTGGGTGAAGGGGACAGTGCTGGACCTTCCGCTCCCTCACAGACACACAGAGTGTCATTGTCACAGAACTTCAAAGGACCCTGGAGCTCCAACCATTGCTGCTGCTAGAGTAGCAGCATCAGTGGTGGGAGCTCTTGGCTACTTTGAAACACTCGGCCCAAGGGCAGTGTTCCCCCTTGTCACTGCCCCATCAGCAGGCCTAAAAATCTCCTAACTCAGGGCCACTATTAAAGCTGCCAAGTATGAAGTATCATTTGCAGATCTGATCTGCATTCTGCCAAAGTTAAAACAAAATAGAGAACAGTGAAGTGAAGGGAGAAAAAAGAATCAGGACTTCCTCCCTTTCCTTGCATCTCAACTGTCAAGTCAAACAGTCCTGTTTGTCTGGAGGTGGCTCAGCACTGGTATATAAACACACGTGTTCAGGCAGCCAACACAGAAGGTATTTTCAGCTTGTATTCGCTAAATATCCAGCCAACTGACAGATGTTTTGGGGGTGGAGCCTTACACAGCGGCTTCACAGACAGAGATGGGAAGAAAGGAAGGAATAACAGACACTGTAGTTGTTCTGTCTGTTCCTAGTCAACCTCACCCTATGGTGCTGGAAGTTAGAGGGGCAGATGTTCTGTATAACTAATCTGGGAAGACTTCCAGATTCATCATTGAAAAGTGAAATTTACAACACTGGCAGCATTAAATTCTTGTTTCATGATGATCAAAACATTTTTTTGGCACAGCTGACCACAGTTTGATTTGAAAATACCTGACTCAGTCAATTCAGAGATGGGAAGATTGACAGATGGTAAAAGAGACCAATAACTAACCTCCCTCCATTGTATTCTCAAAGGTCCACTCCCTAAATAACTTCAATAGCCTGAAGTTTACCTCCTCAATTTTTGGAGGGCAGCCACATGAAATTGATACACAAGCAAAACAAAATGCTTAAAATACAATCCTGCGAGATTTCTCAGAGGGGATTTTTGCAATATAAATCAGAGTAGAAGTGAGAGCCTTATAGATTTCTCATGGGCTTGACCTCACTTTTTTGTGGTAGACCTATAATTATATGAAACAAAACTGCCACATTTGGCATGTCCCCATCTCCTCAATCAACTGGCACATCCATTTTGTTACTCAAAAGTTGCAGCCAATACAGTGACTCGAAGTTAAAGACTCAGCTCAGTGTTTCCATATAGTAGTTTGCCTGTGTACACGAAGGATCAAACTCTCATGGCCTCACTCACATGAGCTGTCCTGTTGGTTATAGGGAGATTACTCTTGTGATTTAAATGAGTGGGTTATGGTCTGACCTGTACAGTGACCTGTACAATGGTTGCAGAGGGCCAATTCATTTGAGAAAAGCTTAAATCAGCCTGTAGTAGGGATCACTTGATCCTACCACATTGTTTGGTTGATCTACCCTCATACTGTCTTACCATACAAAGCCTTGGAATCCTTCATAAACCATTCATGCATTTTTTGCTGTTCCAATTAAAAATGGAACTGGTATTGCTCATATTCAGCTAGATTCTAATCTACCTCATATATCCTTCATCTGGTTAAGAAAAAGAAGAATAAGTAGCACTAGTGAGATAGCTGTGTTAGTCTATATACTATCAGAACAAAAGAGCAATGCAGTAGCACTGTAAAGACTGACGAAATAATTTATTAGGTGGTGAGCATTCGTGGGATAGACCCACTTCTTCAGACCATAACCATACCAGAACAGACTCAATATTTAAGGCACAGAGAACCAAAAATGGTAATCAAGGTTGACAAATCAGAAAAATTGTAATCAAGGTGGGCAAATAAGAGAGCAGAGGGGAGGTGGGCAGGGGGAAGTCAAGAGTCAGAAAAAATAAAGTATGTAAAAGCTCACCACCTAATAAATTATTTTGTTAGTCTTTTAAGTGCTACTGGATTGCTTTTTTGTTTTAATAAATAGCACTATGTGCTCATTTGCTCAGATGGTGTCAACACAGAATGAATCACTTGTCCATTAGTACATACATTATGCGGTACAGGTTAAAGTAAGACGAGTGTGTGTGAGCAGGAAGCAAGATTGCAGCTTGTTCTTTTGCTAAAAGCCATGGGGAGTTCCCCCACCTTTCTCTGGCTCGGGTAAACAGAAGAATCACCAAGCCCTCTCACCCACTCTCAGGCAGCTGTTCCTATCTACTTTTGCCACTACATTTCAGTAATATTGGTTTCTGTTTTTTTTTAATTCTTGATAGGTTCTCCCACACGTTGCTGCTGCTTTCCCACTCACTCAGATGCCCCTCCAACTCTCTAAGCTTTCTGGCAGAACTAGCTGGGAATTATGAAGAAAATCTAGTTTTTGTAAAATGAGTTTCAATAGGAAATTTCATGTTTGCAGAAGTTTACTCCATTTCCTCCTGTTGGGAAAAATCAAAACAGAAAAAAAAATGATTCAGATTGAGTAAAACTAAATCAAACTACTTTGGTTGGTCAGACCAAATTTGAATCTTTTATTTTTTGATGAATTCAATACAATCTTTGTTCACTTAGCAGCCCCATTCTCTCAGGCTGGACTACACTGCCTATAATGCACTGCAGTTTCCTATTCATATGAACGTGAACATGCATTATGGGAGATGGAGTACAACCAGAGTATGATCCTTAATGGTGAATGGACCTGAAGTGGTATATCACAGGAAATGGAGATGCTCAGTTTCTTAATGAGATACACAGTATTTGTGTTAGTACCAGAGGTGCACAGGATAATGAATTGTAAATTCACAAGATGTTAAAGCTAATTAATGGTTTATGAGATGTCCTCTATCACTGAACAACTGGATAACTTTAAGGAAGGAGAGATACAAAAACAACTAGTACTAGCAACATTTCTAAAAAAGCTCTAAAAATCATGGGGCTCCAACCAGAGAATAAGCCTTACATGGGAGATTTCAAAAGGTGTTAGCCACTCTTCCTAGCAAATATTGTCACTCTTCCATCCCTAGCCAATATTGTCGGTTCAAGATTTCACCCATGTTTTGTATCAGTTTGAAAAAATCAGTGTCACTTTCCCATTTTCATGATAAGTTTGCTATCATTTTTAATTAAAGTTTTATCAGCAGCTCAAATGACAGCACTAAGGACTTTAAGGAAAGAACAGCAAGTGGTGGGTTTCATATCTCAGCAGGTTCTATGGAAAGGAAGCAATTATGATCTCCAAAGCTACAGTTAAATGTTTAGCAGATCATTTCATAGCATCCATCTATGTGGTGATCCATCTGCTTTGAACAGCTACTGGAGGGTTGCTGAGATCTGAAACATATGCAACTGTGTTAACAGATGATACAAAATCCATATTATGTTTTTCCTTTAGCCTGTGGAGCCTGGGGTTCATTTTTACTCTATTCTTGGAGAATCTAGTCTGAGTTAGGACCATTTTCTGCTGGATGTGTATAAGGCTAAGTAATAGTATCTGCTAGTCTCAAAGGCTGTGTCTACACGTGCCCCAAACTTCGAAATGGCCATGCAAATGGCCATTTCGAAGTTTACTAATGAAGCGCTGAAATGCATATTCAGCGCTTCATTAGCATGCGGGCGGCAGCGGCGCTTCGAAATTGACGAGCCTTGCCGCTGCGTTGCGCGTCCAGACGCGGCTCCTTTTTGAAAGCACGCTACCTACTTCGAAGTCCCCTTATTCCCGTGAGCTCATGGGAATAAGGGGACTTCGAAGAAGGTGGCGTCCTTTCGAAAAGGAGCCCCGTCTGGACGCGCCGCGCGGCGGCAGGGCTCGTCAATTTCGAAGCACCGCTGCCGCCCGCATGCTAATGAAGCACTGAATATGCATTTCAGCGCTTCATTAGTAAACTTCGAAATGGCCATTTGCATGGCCATTTCGAAGTTTGGGGCACGTGTAGACGTAGCTAAAGAGAGCTGATTTTGAACTGTGCCAACAGCTGCTACAGCAGTCCAATCAATCCAGACTACTGTCTCTGTGATTATTTTGCTTCATGAGTCTTTGTTGTTAAAGCTTCTAGGCCAAATTTTCCTCTTAATGTACAAGCAAACCAAACCATTAATTTTAGCAGTTTTGTACGGAGTCTAAATGATAGCAAAATTTGGGCCAGTAGGCATTAAAAGAAATCCACACAGGTAGCTTGTGATTCCTTACGAGACAGCAGAGGTAAACCAAACAGAAACATTGTACTCACTGGACCATAATAAACCATTGTCTATCTAGTCTGTAATCTACCTTAAGCCATGAACAATACCTAATGATTCAAAGTAAGATGACACCTTCACGCCAGCCATTTGTACCACTATTTGTAAGTTGTGGAAGATTAATGCTGGCATGCTCTTGCAGATGTTCATTATCCTGAATGACATCAGTTGGTTATCCTTACAGCACTGTCTTAGTTTCATAAAATAAAATGGTAGGACTAAAAGGAACTTCAAGATATCATCTAATCTAGGCCCTTGCCTTTATGACAGTACTAAGTACCATCTAGGCCATGCCCGACAGTTGTTTGTCTAAAAATCTTTAAAATTTCAGTGCTTATCAACTCTGACTGTTAGAATTTTTTTAATGCCTGTCCAAAATCTCCCATTGCTTCTTTGACTATCCTCAGAGGTGAAGAAGAACAATTTTCCTCCTGCTTCTTGTAACAACATTTTATATACTTGAAAACTTGCTGTTGTGTCCCTTCTCAGTCTTCACTTCTCCAGTCGAAACAAACCCAGTTCTTTCAGTCCTCTCTAATAGGTCATGCTTTCTAGAATTTAACCATTGCTGTTGCTCTTCTCTGGACTTCCTCCAATTTGCCTACAACTTTCCTGAAATGTGGCGCCCAGAACTAGACACAAGGTTTCAGCTGAGGCCTAATAAGCTTAGAATAAAGCAGAAGAATTACTTCTCATGTCTTACTTACAACACTCCTACTAATACGCCCAGAATGATTGCCTTTTTCTTTTTTTCCCCAGCCAGCGTTATGCTGTTGAATCATAGTTAGGTTGTGATATACTACGACCTCCAGATCTTTTTCGGCAGTTCTTCTTCCTAGACAGTCACTTCCCATTTTGTAAGGCTAGGTCTAGATTAGACATAGAACGTGTCTGCTGATACAAAATTTTAGCTACGCCAATTGTGAGCTAAAATTGCCTTACCAGCGGTTGACTTCAGTGTCTGTCTACACAGAAGGTGGTCAACGGGAGCATTTCTCACATCGACCTTCCTTAATCCTCGGTACTTGCAAGGAGTTCCAGGGTTGACTTTGACCCTGGGGAGTGCCATTTCATGCATGCATGAAGCAAAAGCCTGGAAGAATGACCCTCAGTGAGTCTATCTTCCTCGGTAGTATAGACACAGCCTAAGTATTCAACTAATTGTTCCTTCCAAAGTGGAATACTTTGCAGTTGTCCATACAGAATTTCAACCTATTTTCAATAGATAATTTCTCAAGTTTGTCCAGATCATTTTGAATTATAATCCTATCCTCCAAAGCACTTCCTACTCTTCTCAGTTTGGTTTCATTTACAAACATTCTAAGTGTACTATCTATGCCATTATCTAAATCACTGATGAAGCTATTTAACAGAAACAGACCCATAACTGATCTCTGCGGGACCCCATGCGATATGCCCTTTGAACGTGACTGTGAACTGCAGTTTGTAGAGTTGTTAGTGATCATAAAATTATAGTGGTTTTCCACTCTTAAATTCTAGCCACAGTATTTAACTCAGTGACCTCCTGCAGCAGTGCATGTAACAGCACGACAATATGGGGCTGAAATACATCTTTCCATTTTATTTTATAATTTATAAGCCTTTAATTTCATGGAGTGGCCCCAACTCTGAATCTTTTGATCATCACTCACTACTAGCTATAATGCAAAATGTAACTGACATTTCATCCTGAGCCTGGCAGTTTTAGAGAAATGGCTCCCTTCCAGACCCCCATGCAACTCATGATGCAGGGACTCATCACTTACTTGTACTTTTAACACTGCTGACTGCTGATTCGGATCTTATTCCTGGATCCTGAGATAGCCTATTAGCATTAGAAGTGGGTTCATGGCTCTTGCTGTCTGCTGAAGGTCTTATACTAGAACTCATGCTGTGTTCTGAAGGTGTTCTAGTGGTAGTCACACCTGAAAAGAAGGCAATCATATGAGCATTCATCCCATACAAACAGCATGATTGATCCTCAAAAACCATCCCTTCCTTCTTCCCTCTTCAACTCTACATCTTTTGCTCCCAGTTCCACCAGCATACAGGGTGTAGATGGAGTGATCCACTCTCTGGCAATTCTTTGTCAGACAGACCCTAAGGGGTTGTTATTGATAGCATAATTTGGAACAGTCTTAAGGCTTCACTAACCTATACCTGAGGCCAAAATAGCCTCAGGTCCTTTTTCCAGGATCAAAGGGAATGAAAAAGTAGTGTAGAGCCACTTTCCTCCATACCCTGGTCCTGTGATGAGTACAACCTGACGAGAATAGAAGAGGTGGATTCCTGATGAAATCTGTTTCAACTTTATAACTAATCCTCTAATAGTCACATGGGTAGAGATTATACAATTTTTATGGATGGAAATTAATAATGGGGTCAATTGCTTCATTCTCTGTCATCGGGTGGATTTATCCTGCTGCTTAGAAAATACAATATCCAGAGATCATTAAATGTACTAGTAAATGTCTATTCTTGCCATTGTTTCAGCTCTCATGTGCTTGATACAGGGCCAAGGCTATTTGTGCAGTGATGAGATTTGGTGAGTCTAAAATGATCATGTGTTGCACTGGGCACGGCAGCAGTGCTGAAGGTCATTGAGCAACAATGAAACTGAACTTAGGATGACACAATTGAGTGGATAGTTTTATTTTGTGTTCCTACTTTCGTATAATCAAAGACAAGACACCACCTATTGGATAAAAGCAGCAGGTATCCATCCGGTGGCACTGCAATATTCCTTTTCTGACTTAGGCAAAGTCCCTAAGAGCTAACTACAAACCAATGAAAGACTGTCCACGCAAAAGCATTTCATTTTTAAAAAAATCTGTACATTTAAACTGGTGCAAATTGGCAGCCTCAGGGAGCGTATGCTTCAGCCATGCACAGAGTATCTGAATTCTACCTAGTGCTCCCAGAGAAATTCCTTCTCCACAGTCTCCATCCACACCTGCAGTAAAACACCTGGGGTTGGATCAGGTCCACTGACTCAAGTTTGTAGGGCTATAAAACTGCAGTGTAGATTTTTGGGTTCGGGCTGCATCCTGAGTGAAAACATCTACGTGGCAATTTTCTAGCTCTACCAGCCTAAGTCAGCTGACGCAAATATCTTCTTACAGTGTACACAGCCATTAAGGACTGATTTTCAGTGGTGTTCAACACCAGCCAGAAGTAGTGACTTCAAAGAGAGCAGCAGCTACTCAGAACCTCTGAAAAGTGGATCACTTATTTAAGGGTCTACATATGTATTAAGATGTCTGGCTTCAAATCTCCACACAAGACCTTGGGGATCTTATCCCACTCTCAAGCTATGCTCAGAACTCAGTGACTTCTTTGGTCCTGCATCCACCTGTAGCTAAAGTGGCAAATGGACTGCATGTAGCTGCAACTGCAATAGCCACTTCCTTTTTTTTGGCAGGGGTGGGGGGATAAGGCCCAAGTGTGACCCTTGAACGGTATTCAGTCCCTCTGTCTCAGGGTCACATGGCCTAACACCCAGCATCTAATTATGTGCCTCTCACTCTTGGAGTAGTGTGGCCTAACAACCAAAGCCCAGTTCTACCCTCCCTCACCTCCCTCAGGATAGCATGGCCTAACTGCCACAAAGTCAATGCAATTCCTCCAGTGGTCAAGGTAGTACAGTCTAGTGGACAAAGAGTTGCTACAATTCACCTTGTGGTCAGGGTAGGCCCCGACCTTAGGCCCAATGGTCAGCAGCAGAACAACAGGCATTTGGTGGGGGTGAGAAGGCAGTAGGGGAACCCAGACCCTGCCTCTCCACCAGATCTCAGCCTGGGGTCCTGTAAACAGTGGAGCAGTCTACTGGTAGCTCAGTGGGGAATCCAACAGAGCTCCTGAGATTACGATCCCCCACACTACCACCCAGGCCTGCTTCCTACCAGTGTCTTGTTGATCACCCTCAGCAGACTTTTGTTCTGGTCCAAGGGTTTTCCATGAAGTCACTTGTGGGTTGGCAGTTGTGGCTTTGTCCGGCAATGCTTCCATCCCTTGAGCTACTGTGAGATGTCCACCCCCTGTAGAAGTCAGCCCTGACTGAGGTGCTCTGCAGACCTTTATAGCCAGCCTCCATCTGGAGCATGCCCAGCAGGGCTGTAGGGGCGTGTCTACCTCAACCACGTAAGCCAGGTTAACTCCTGCAGGCTCAGTGTGGGGTTGATATACCCCATCGCTTGCCCCCTGCCTGAGTTTCCTTGAGGCCTTTCTTCACCCAGAACCCCCCTGCAGGGGCCATATGTAATCTGGCTCAGGGGACTAACAGAAATAAAGGAAAACAGCAGCAGTGGGGGATTTCTGCCTGAGGCCTTTGCCCCTTTCCTGCATCATGTATATGTATCACCCAAAGAGCTGTGCTGCAGGGAGCATTGGCCCCATCTCTTGAGCAGGCACATAACAAAGAGTGTTCCTTGCACTGCTCTAAGGGCACAATGTCTATGTTTCCAGGCCATACCATTCTGGAGGTGTGTGCTACGTCCCTGCTCCAGCATGATCACTCAAGTTGGTAAGAGCCATAACTGCACCTTAAGGTTCAGCCTATATTCTGGAAAGTCTAGAAATGTAAAGGTGAGGCTGTACCTACCCCACTCTGGAAATAGTATCACATCTTTTAAAATTCCATACACAAGTCTAGTCTATAATAGAAGCCAGTGATTTGTAAACTATCATTTAAATAATTTGAAAAGCCCTTTTAAAAGCTAATTTTTGAATTCCCACAGCTTAAAAGGCAAACAGGTTTTTTAAAATAAACTTTTCTTTTTGTTTTCATGTTCATTGTAATTGTCCCAGGCTCTCAAATCTCAAATACTGACTTTTGACCAAAAGGCTTAAAACAAGCAAGCAAACAAACAAACCTTCTTAACACGTAGGAGCTTATTAGGGGAGAGAAAGGTAATAGCAGCAGGTCCCACAAATGGTTCTGTTACCATAGCAGCAATAATATAAAGTCATTACAACAATGTTAATAAAAGCCTCCGAGAAGAGAAATCCAGACCTGTAGGAATCCTTCCTGGGCAGAGGCATTCCACCATAAATACACTCAGTAAGCTGTGCAAAATAATCAGGTATGTGGGCAAAACCAGGAGAGCAGCAGCAGGCATCTTGTTCTGACACCAACCACAAGTTTGTCTGGTAGCCCTGTATACAGCTGTAATTCCAGAGGGACCCCATGTTCCAAGATTCACCTCCTTATTGGCAGAAACGCAGGTCTAAGGATTCTACTTGTATTTAGTGCTGTGAGAACAGATTGTTCTGGGGAACATGTGCTGCATACTGTTATGTTCCACAATGGAGGATGGGTGGGAGAACATAAACTTCATTTATCTTTTCTGATAAAATTTATGTAACATGATTGAAATTCACCCCTGCATGCAGGGATGGCCAAGGTTCTGTAATGAGCTGGGTTAAATAGAGTGAAATGTTGTTTGAGCCTGGACATGAACACACCTTGCAATGACCCCTCTGAGACTATCAGGACAAGTTCATCACCAGCCCTCCACCCATGAAAAAAGTGGTTCTTCTCTCGTCCTGGAATTTTGGGCCATGTGAACAGACGTATTGTGCTGACAATTGGCAGGGTGAAGGGGAAAGACAGAATAGACAAAGAGACAGAGAAAAAGACAGACATGCAGGGACTGACTGTGAAAGTCATCGTAGGTGCAGTTGAAAGCATGGCATGGGAGTCTGGAAAAACCCAGGCAGAGGTTAATTGGGTCAGGAGTGCTGACCGAACAGAAGGTTGGGCCTGTAAGCAACAAAAACAATTTCTTGTTACCTTGATTCCTACTACATTCTGAGACACGGGCCTTTGTGCATTCTTTGTAAATGAAACTACATCAAAGAAACACCAGAGGGCAGGTTTACATTAAAATGCTGCAGCTGAACTACTTTAGTGCTTAAGCATGGGCAGTACTCATGCCAAGAGGAAGGGTCCTTGTACTTGTATTGCTAATTCCCCTCCCCAAGGGGTGGTGGCTGAGACAACAGAAGAATTCTTCCATCAACCTAGCACTGTCTATGACGGGGGATTAGGTTGGTATAGTTATGCCTTTTAGGGGCATGGATTTTCAAACTGCTGAGATACATAGTCCTAATCTTGATCAGGACTCAGCACCATCAATTCTTCTTCTGAACAGGAATGATCTATTAGGCCCTGAATTTTTGGCTACCTGTTCAGGTCAGAAGGGGTAACTGTACTACTTTTGTCTCATGTAAAACATGACAGAAAGCTCATTGCACTTCATGGGAAAGAAACCCATTAACTTCTATAAGTTTTGGATCAAGAACCTTATGCCCTATATTGAGGGTTGAAGTGGGCCCAAAGGTATGTCCTCTGCTCTTGATCTAAAGTGAGCCTAAGAAAAATAACAATGAAGAGATTCTCTTAATTCTATTGGTAATTTCCTTTATAGTTAAATCTCAGCAACTGATTTGGGGCCTTCGGTAGCATCTACATCGTCTGTCTAACACCTAGTGCTGGGTTCACCTAAGTTGATGGAGTAGTTCTAGTGCCAATCCCCTAAAGAGGCTGAGTCATTCAGACACATCCAGTGCTTCCAAATGGAAGAGCTGCACTGAACACAGTGTCCCTGCTAGAGATTTGGGTTTTGATAAAACCCATAACTCAGATCTATCAGAGACTTAATTTAATGAGGAAGTAGAAGGAGACAGTTCAACTTTGAGCTCTCTGGTGATTACAATGCCTGTGTTCGGTAACAGAATCCCCAGCTAGTTCCTCTGGGGCACTCAATGATCCAGATCTGCCCTTCCCCCTGACACATCACTGCAGCAATTCATCATGTTGCTATTCTGCCACCTGCAGAAAAGATTTCTGGAAGCTTAACAGGAGGAGGCTGAATTCACAGCAAAGCAGCACAGCAGAGAAAGCAGGTTACTGTTGTAAAACAGAGTAACATCATTGTTTAATGGGTCTGTTGTCAACAGTTGATTATAAATAAGATTTTAAAGGGATGCCTTATCAGCCGACGTCCAAGTGGAGTCTGATGCTGCTGTCACAGCACTCCCTGGCGATGATTCAGTTTTCTCTGCTGATGTTTGGGAAGACAAATGACAGTGTCTTAACTCAACACATATTTGGTATAATCAGCTGGAAAGCAAAGGGGAAAACTGGGGCTGTTCTGCAAAACAGCTACCTGCGCATCAGGTTTTTCCTACTACTTGCCCTTCATTTTCTCCTAATGAACTGAAATTTAGTATATCTCCTCTTTTGATCTCAGGATGAATTACCATAGCTGCGTCTACACGTGCCGGCTACTTCGAAGTAGCCACGCCAACTTCGAAATAGCGCCCGCCACATCTACACGTGGCGACCGCTATTTCGAAGTTGAAATTGAGGGAAGGCGGCGAGACATCGAAGTTGCTATCCCCATCAGGAGATGGGAATAGCGCCCTACTTCGACACTGAACATCGAAGTAGGGCACATGTAGACGATCCGCATCCCGCAACATTGAAATAGCTGGGTCCACCATGGCGGCCATCAGCTGAGGGGTTGAGAAACGCTCTCTCTCCAGCCCCTGCGGGGCTCTATGGCCACCGTGTGCAGCAGCCCTTAGCCCAGGGCTTCTGGCTGCTGCTGCTGCATTTGGGAATCCATGCTGCATGCACAGGGTCTGCAACCAGTTGTCGGCTCTGTGGATCTTGTGCTGTTTAGTGAAAGTGTGTCTGGAAGGGGCCCTTTAAGGGAGCGGCTAGCTGTTGCCCAGGAAGTGCTAGTCTGCCCTGTGACCCTGTCTGCAGCTGTTCCTGGCACCCTTATTTCGATGTGGGCCGCTTTGGCGTGTAGACGCTCCCCTGCAGGGCCTACTTCGATGTGGTGCTGCCCAACATCGACGATGAACGTCGACGGCATCAGCCCTGGAGGACGTGTAGACGCTACTCATTGAAATAGCTTATTTCAATTTCGCTACATCGAAATAAGCTATTTCGATGTAGCATACACGTGTAGATGTAGCTCATGTCTCTTATGCACAAGTCACATGTATTTTAGTTTTTTTCCACACAGTGTTCTTAATGTCTATCCCAGCAGGTTGCTAGACTAGTTATGACTTTGGAGCCACATCAAATTAGCCAAAAATGATTGCAAAGTGCAGAGAACATCAAAACCAAAATTACTTATATGCAAAAATGTATATAGCCAACCAGCACTGTAAATCATACAGACAGTTGAAAAACTGAAGCTACTTTGGTTAAGCATCTAGTTATAAGTCCAGGTTACATTCCTAAATAATGCAGCCTATAGTGAAACAGTTTATAAAGGGGAATTAATATCCATAAGGAATAACGTAATTAGCTTGAGATACGTTCTCAAAACATACAGTTCACACACATGTGGTACATACAATGTACCTATAACCCACAAAAAGCAATCAATATGAATAGAATAGAAGTAAATAAATAGATTAAAAGAGAAATAATAAATAAGTAATAAATAAATAAATAGGAAAAGATAAGCCAACTCCCCATCTGTCCCCACTGGCTCATCAGCCACCTCTCTTCCAATCCTCACTGGCTCCCTGCATATCCCCCCAGCTCCCCACCGGCTCCCAGCAATTCCCTGCTGGCTCCTTGCCACTTCCCTGCTGCCTCCACGCAGTTCCCTACCAGCTTCCCACCAGCTCCCCACCGCTTGCTGGCTCCCTGCCAGTTCCCCACAGCTTGTTGGCTCCCTGCTGGCTCCCTGCGGCTCCCTGCCTGTCTCTGCTAGCTCCCTGCTGGCTCCCTGCAGCTCCCTGCTGTCCCCCCAGCTCTCCCCAGAGTTCTCTGCTGGATTCCCGCAGTTCCCTGCCAACTCCCCCAGCTATCTCCCAGCTCCCACTGCCTACTCCCAGCTTCCTGCAGCTCCCCACCAGTCCTCCATGACTTCAGGGCTCACTTCCAGGACACCTGCACTACGGCACCAGCCACCCAGCTGCCACAAAGCTCCGCTATGTTCCTGGCTTTTGGTTCCTCACCCCAAAACAACATAAGCGTGGATCAGTGTGATTTATAATGGATCCGTTGTCCTGAATTAATTAACAACATTTATGTGAAACAACTTACAGTGAAGCGACTAATAATGAGGACACCCTGTATTTCCAGTAAGATATTTTAAAATGGAAAACAAAATTTCTCTGGTGCTTACACCACACACGGGACCAAATTTAAAAGAGGACTCACTCAGGCCTCTAAATTTTGCACCAATAGTCAACAGCACATGCAGCTGATTACAGATGTGATGAAAACCCAGATCTCGTTGGCAGACCTCCTAGCACTTTATAAAGGAAGCATCATTATCCCCATTCAGAGCCAGCCCAGCAGGGCCCATATGGTGGGCAGGCCCAAGGTGGCACACTGATAGCAGGGTCCAGCAGGTGGGCGGTGGATACCACAGTTATAGCTGGAGGGTGGGGAACTGAAGGTGTTGATCTCAAGGCAGTCACTTTGCTTGTCTTGCCCTTAGGCTGGTCCTGACCCCATTTTACAGACGAGAAATCTGAGGCACAGAGCAAAGAAGTGACTTGCCCAAGATTATCCTACAGGCCAATGGCAGAACCAGGTCACCCGTGTTCCAGTCCAGAGCTCTACCACAAGGGTATAGAGCAACATAAAAGACCAAGGACAGGGTAGGGCCATTGCTCAGTGAGGAGGGAGAAACAGTAACGGGGAACTTGGAAATGGCAGAGGTGCTTAATGACTTCTTTGTTTCGGTCTTCACAGAGAAGTCTGAAGGAATGCCTGACATAGTGAATGCTGGTGGAAAAGGGGTAGGGTTAGTTTTTGAAATAAAAAAAGAACAAGTTAAAAACTATTTGGAAAAATTAGATGTCTGCAAGTCACCAGGGCCTGATGAAATGCATCCTAGACTCCTCAAGGAGCTGATAGAAGAGGTAGCTGAGCCGTTAGCTCTCATTTTTGGAAAGTCATGGGAGACAGGAGAGATTCCAGAAGACTGGAAGAGGGCAAATATAGTGCCCATCTACAAAAAGGGGAACAAGAACACCCCAGGAAATTACAGACCAGTCAGCTTAACTTCTGTGCCAGGAAAGGTAATGGAGCAGGTAGTTAAGGAAGTCATCTGCAAGCACTTGGAAGGTAGTAAAGTGATAGGGAACAGCCAGCATGGTTTTGTAAAAAACAAATCATGTCAAACCAACCTGATAGCTTTTTTTGACACGATAACGAGACTCGTAGATAAGGGAGAAGCAGTGGATGTGGTATACCTAGACTTTAGTAAAGCATTTGCTACAGTCTCGCATAATATTCTTATCAACAAACTAGGCAAGTCCAACTTAAAAGGGGCTGCAATAAGGTGGGTGCATAACTGGCTGGCTAATCGTACCCAGAGAGTAGTTGTTAATGGTGCTCAATCCTGCTGGAAAAGCATAACAAGTGGGGTTCCGCAGGGGTCTGTTTTGGGACCAGTTCTGTTCAATATCTTCATTAATGATTTGGATATTGGCATAGAAAGTACGCTTATTAAGTTTGCAGATGATACCAAGCTGGGAGGGGTTGCAACTACCTTGGAGGATAGGGTCATAATTCAGAATGATCTAGATAAATTGGAGAAATGGTCTGAAGTAAACAGGATGAAGTTTAATAAAGATAAATGTAAGGTGTTGCACTTAGGAAGGAATAATCTGTTTCACACATACAGAATGGGAAAAGACTGTCTAGGAAGGAGTACAGCAGAAAGGGATCTAGGGGTTCTAGTAGATCACAAGTTAAATATGAGTCAACAGTGTGATGCTGTTGCAAAAAAAGCAAACATGATTCTGGGATGCATTAGCAGGTGTGTTGTGAACAAGACACGGGAAATCATTCTTCCGCTCTACTCTGCGCTGGTTAGGCCTCAGCTGGAATATTGTGTCCAGTTCTGGGCATCCCAATTCAAGAAAGATGTGGAGAAATTAGAGAAGGTCCAGAGAAGAGCAACTAGAATGATAAAAGGTCTGGAGAACATGACTTATGAAGAAAGGCTGAAAGAATTGGGCTTGTTTAGCTTGGAAAAGAGAAGATTGAGGGGGGACATGATAGCGGTTTTCAGATATCTTAAAGGGTGTCATAAGGAGGAGGGAGAAAACTTGTTCTCCTTGGCCTCTGAGGAGAGAACAAGAGGCAATGGACTTAAGCTGCAACAAGGGAAGTTTAGGTTGGACATTAGGAAAAAGTTCCTAACTGTCAGGGTGGTCAAGTACTGGAATAAGTTGGCAAGGGAGGTTGTGGAATCTCCCTCGCTGGAGATATTGAAGAACAGATTAGATAGATGTCTATCCGGGATGGTGTAGATAGTGGTTGGTCCTGCCGTCGGGGCAGGGGACTGGACTTGATGGCCTCTCGAGGCCCCTTCTGGTCCTAGTGTTCTATGATTCTATGATTACCTACAGCCCCCAACTCAAACCACTTCAACGCATTATTAAAGACCTACAACCTATCCCTAATCAGGATGTCACACTCCAGAAGGCCCTAAGAGACAGGACTGTTCTGTCCAACAGACAACCTCCCAACCTTATGAGGATTCTCACCAACAGCCACAGTCTATACCACAGGAACAACAGTCCTGGGACTTTTCCTTGCAACAAAGCCGGCTGCCAGATTTGTCCACATATCTATTCTGGGGATACCATCACTGGACCTAACCAGGTTAGTCACAGAATCACGGGCACATTCTCATGTTCCTCAACTAACATCATATATTCCATCATGTGCCAACAATGCCCAGATGCTTTGTATATTGGACAGACTTCAAAATCTCTTAGACAAAGAGTTAATGGGCACAAAACAGACATAAAAACACTCCTGATCCACAAACCGGTCAGCCAGTATTTTAATGGAGTGGGCCATTCTGTTAATGACTAAAGAGTTTGCGTCTTTCTGAAGAGGAATTTTCACACTATTTTGGAAAGAGAGGCTGCTGAACTCTCTTTTATATTCAAATTCGATACATTAACACGTGTTTTGAACCGGGATGCAAATTTTCGGAGTCATTAAAGGGGCTCTTTTGCATATTTGGCTTAATCTAATTCTTGACTTCCCTGCCCTCTGGCCCCTACTCTCTGATTCGCTCACCTTGATACCTTTTTTTTCTGATTTGTCAACCTTGTTTACCATTTTTGGTTCTCTATGCTTTAAATATTGAGTCTATTCTGGTATGGCTATGGTCTGAAGAAGTGGGTCTGTCCCATGAAAACTCATCACCTACTAAATTATTTTGGTAGTCTTTAAAGTGCTGCTTTAATGCTTTTTTGTTTTGATACCACACAGTAGATGTTGCCAGAGGAAAGAGTGCCATTTATGCTGTGCAAATTGCTGCAGATAATTATTATATTAGAGTATGGCCCACCACCTCCAATTCAATTTTTCATGCTCTAACTCACAATAGACCAGTAGCTACAACGAAACATAGGTCTCAGCTATGTTTGAAAGACCTTGTGAGGACAGTTTATACTGGCAGAAGAGTATCCTCTTGTTGGTATGGTTTGTGTCAACTCCCTGACCAAAATAAGATATAATGGGAATCATAACTGTTATTATGCTAGACAAACTCCTGACAAACATAACTACACTAGAAGAAATAGTAGGTCTAGACAAGCCTTAGTTTCATAAACAATCCATGATTTGTTGTCTAAAGTGCAACGAAAGGCATGGGAAGTCAGCGACAGTGCATGCATCTTGTGTCATCATTTGAACCAGTAAAGCCAACTGCCAGGAGCTTGGCACAAAAACATTGTGCTTTTCTTAAAGGGCCAGCAACTGGTATCAGGTTATTTTGTGGAAAAACAGTTTTTGTTACCAAAAGTTTCTGGCCCTCATGGTTATGTAGGGAAGTTCTGAGACCATAACCCAAGCATAAACTACAAGCTCAGGAGTAAGAAGATAAATTTTAAAACACCCCAACTTTAAAAATTTTAAATCTTGTGATTTTTAAATCCCTTTTTTTTCTTCAGTCATGATTTTTGCACACTGGGGTTGGCAATTCCGGCAGTGTGAATATAAAGTGGATGTAAAATGCTAATACGTCAGGATGGCAGGGTTTTACACCCACCCAGTACTCCTGTCAGTGACTGCATAAGGTGCCAGGTAGCAAACAATCCAGGCAATCAAAATTGAATTTGATTGTCACATCTATTGTGTGACATCCTGGAATTTGCCTTCGCACCATCACATATTGCTGTGATGTATTAACACTGTATGGTGCAGGGCAAAGCAACATTGTATCTGGACAGCATGCCGTTGTTACTATGCAGCTCCAGTCACAGTAATCTCTCATTTCACCCTCCTGTATTGACTGCTGAGTAGAGCAGTCAGCTTTTCTCTCTTTGCTCAGCACACTGCACTTTCATTAGCATTTCCGAGACCAGCCAGCGCAGGAAGAGCTGAGATATGACCTGTAAAGTATTAGCTGATTAGAAACTGGAGGAATCTGGGTGCTCAAAACCAGTGTTTCTTACACTTTTTTGAGACCACGGAACACCAAACAATATTTTTGATGTGGAAAACCTATGAAAATTTTCTTCAAAAACTGTTGTCAGAACAAAACAAAGCAGAACAAAAAAAACGCCAAACAGCAACATAAACAACAAAAACAAAATGAGGTAATTGATTGAGATATCATAGCAATGAAGAGGTAACTTTGTAGCTGGTTTTAATACCAGCAAATATAGACCATCAGTGCATTTTTCCAAATGCTTGTGGCACACCCTCGAGCTGTTTATGGAACTCCCGTGTTCCATAGAACACAGTTTAAGAAACACCGCTCTATATCAAACCATAGATACATGTGCAGTATATTAACAAAGCTGGCCTAAAATGGCAGAGCCACTTTCCTTACCCATATTAAATACAATGGCAACAAAGTTGTTCTGACATGCTATCCTCTGTTTTTCTTTTCCAAAGGGGAAGGTGTCCAAACAAGCACTCCCTCTGCACAAAGGATCTTATTCCCTCAACTTTTTCACAGCCAGAAACGCATCCTTCCACTTTATGGAGACAACTATAAAGCAAGTTGGAGTATGAAACCAGCCTTAGAGAACATGGAAGGAGTCAGATATGGAGCTTCCAAAAATACAGGGAGAACCCAAAACTTCCACCTTATTTTATCATTCACACGTGTGCCAAGTGCGTACAAAGTGATAACTGAATGATCATCAATATTTCAAGCTCCCTTACCACAGCTATAAATGATGACACAGGCCAATGGGGACTCTGTCTCATTGTGTGGTCTTAAGAAGTGCTCCTGCATCTCTTCCCTACTCTTAGTGATTTCTGAGTCACACATGGATTGGTGGGTTAGAAGTAAAAGGCTGTATTCTGCAAAGAAACCATGACTGGGGGGAAGTTGCACCGTGTCATGTAAGCTCAGTGTACTAGCTTGCTATGCACAAAGTATTTCAGCTAAGCTACAAAGCAAAAAGTAAAGTTTAACACATAAGCATTCAACATGGATAAGGTGACCAACTGTCCCATATTGGGTACGATGGTCCTGTATTTGGGATGCCAAAAATGCGTCCCAACTTATTTTTAAAAAGGGTTGAATTGACCCATATTTAGGCCCTTGGGGGCTGAGGGTGCTGCTTCCGCAACGATCTGGGTAGGGAACGTCCACATATACAGTTTCCCTGGGGCTGAGGGGTGGAGTGACACATGCTAGGGGCTTCATGCGGACAGGAAGAGACACCTTCCCCCCAACATATCTCCCTGTCCTGTATTTATGGATCTCGCGGATGAGAGAGTTCCAAATTGGAGAGTTTCAATTTGCATAACCAAATGACACTATAGATCTAAGAACTATGAACACAGGCCATTTCTACAGAATGAGAGTTTTTATCTGAGAAAACAATAATTTAGAAAAGGCTGTCTGTAAAGCAATGAGGAGGCCTGTGGCACCTTAACAGCTAAGAAATTTAATAGAGCATAAAAACATTTCAGCCAATGAAAGGTTATGCCCTAATAAATGCGTTAGTCTTGAAGATGCCAAAGGACTCCTCCTTGTGATTGCTGAAAGAGACTAGCATGGCTACCCCTCTGAAAAACCATGTATGGAACTGAGCGGTCAAGCAATTCTATATGACATCCTACTACCATGCCATGGTAAAAAGAAGGCTAAAGTGATCCTTGGATGGAAAAAAGGGCAACAGTGAGTAGGGAAGTGAGCTTACTTCTTCATACGGCATTGGGGAGACCTATAGTGGACCAGTATGTACAGGCCTGCTGTCCACATAGTTAAACAGATATGGAAAAAAATGGAACAGATGCATTAGAAAGCCAGAGAAATGCTCTCAGGGCGGGAGAAAATGCTTAATTTGAGAGGCTTAAAAAGGCTGTTGAAAAGAAGATGGTGCGGTGACTTGATTACCAGTACCATTTTTGTGGTGCTCTGGCCCGGTGTGCAATACCGGCACCTCGGCGCCCACAGCTGGGATCCCCAGGTGAGTGGTGGAGGGATCTTGCCAGACCTACAGCTGGGTCAGGGTGCTCTGTCAGAATTCCCAGCCACAGGCACCCGACTGAGGCTGGGGGAACCCTGGCAGCTCCGGGAAGAAGAGCCCCTCTGGCAGCCAAAGCGTCTGGGACCTGGCCAGGGAAACCCCGAGAGCCCTGGGACTGCCAGCCAGACAGAATGCGAAGCCTTGCTGGCTGTGTACCAGCCACTTAAAACAAATACAAAAACACTGTTGATTATCAGGTGTGAACACCTTCACAGGAAGAAAATACTGCCACCAAAGGGTTCCTTATTCTGTCAGAAGGAGGCAGAAGGAGAACCAAAGGCTGCAAACTTAAGCTAGACAAAATTCAAACGGCAAACAAGGTACACGATTGTAAAGAGCAAGGGTAGACAATCACTTGAACAAGCTACCGAGGGAAGCTTCTCTTGATGTCATCACATCAAGGACTGGATGCTTATCTGGATAATACGGCTTTACCGCACACAAGTTACTGGTTTCTAGACTGAGGTATCTGAAAGAAATGGAATGGCGTGTAGTGTATACTAGGTCAGATTGAAAGATCTATTGGTCCCTTGCTCTTAGCCTTGACCTCCAAGAATCTATGCAATATTATTGATTAACTGTGCCTCTTCTAAACATGTTATAAATACAATGATTAAAGGAGGTAGAGTTACCTGCACCCGGTTGGGAGTTCTCGGATGGTGAAGTCCCTTGGGAATTTTCTTCGGCTGTCCCTTTGAGAAAGTAAACCCCATTAGTCAGTTTACCATTGTTCTGGACAGACGTCCGTCAAAAAATAATAGCTAATCAAACAAGGAAGGAAAAATGGAGTCAGTCTGGAGAGCGGCTCCCTGGGCAGCTGGTAATACCTTCCTTTCATGGCTTCTGCCTTTACCTTCGCTTTGAAAAACTGCCAGTTATTGTGTTCATGGTCCAGAGAAGAGCAACAAAACTGATTCAAGGTCTACATAATCTGACTTCTGAGGGAAGGCTGAAAGAACGGCGTTTGCTTAATCTGGAAAAACGATGCCTGTGAGGGGACATGATAATGGCTTTCAAGTCCCTAAAAGCTTGTTTCAAGGATTCGAAAGAATAATTATTCGCCTTAACCTCAAAAGATAGGACAAGAGACAGTGCCCTTACATTGCACCATAGGGGCTTTAGGCTACACATTGGACTTCCTCGCTGTCAGCTGGGTTCTGCACTGGAATAAATTGCCTAGGGAGGTTGCAGAATCTCCATCAATGCAGATATGGAAGAAGAGGTGAAGCAAATAGCTGAAAGGGAAAATCTAGATGGTGCTTGGCCCTGTCAAAAGGGCAGGGAACTGGACTTGATGACCTCTCAAGGCCACTTCCTGGTCTAGTATTCTATGTTTCCATGAAATTACAAGATGGGTTACCCTGGTAAAGCTACTGCTGATAAACTCTGTGTGTGTAGATGCTCTTAATTCCAGAATTCATGGATTAAACTAATTTAAAAGAAGGCTCTCCTATTCCAGCTTAAAAGCATCCAAACATGAAAAACATCAGGAGGAGTTAATTGTTTTTAATACAAACACTAGCTTCTTCCAGAGGACGCTTAGGTGTCTAGAAAGACACTTAGGTGTATCAAAGGCATTTGATTTACTACCACACAGCATTCTGATTAAAAATAGCAAAATAGACTATCAAGAAGCATGTGCTGTATAGCAGAATGACGGATATAAAACGTTCCTGGTCATTGGGAAATCTTTATCGAATGGTGTGTTTATTGTGCCGTTCTCCATGGATTCCCACTGTGCCTGATGTTATTCAAGCTTTTTGATGACAATGGGTTTGAGAAGTATCATTGATGATGATCTGACAATAAATATATCATCACAGCTGCTCCAGTGAGTGGAGAACACAAAGACTGGCAAAACCATGGGCCAGGTGAGTCATACAAAGCTAGTCGGATCACCTCTTAAACTTGGTCCATTCAGGAGAGAGGTAGAACCTCTTTTCAGACCTGACTGGTGCCAGACAAGGGAATTTGCTGCACCACAGGAGCTCATATTCTATAGCAGCATTACCAACACTTCCACTGCTTTCTGAGATCTTAGAAGGTACGCAGGGGTAAATTACAGCTAAATAACCACCAAGACCACTGAGAGCCAGGGATGGCGGCTAGAAACCAACTTTATGAGACCATGGGAAACTTGGACACACCCATGACAAGTGGTCGTCCGCCCAACTAAAATCAAGACGGATAAGGGATGTTGGCAGACGAGAGAGTTCTAAAGGAGAGAGTTTCAACCTGTATAAGGAAATGAAACTGTAGATCTAAGAACAATGAATACGGGCCATTTCTACAGAATAGGGGTCTTTATCTGAGAAAGCAACAACTTAGAAAAGACTTTCTGTAAAGCAATGAGGAGACTGTGGAAAAAAATCTATGAGAGCAGAATACAGTTTCAGCCCATGAAGGGTTAGGCCCTAATAAACGCGTTCGTCTTGAAGATGCCAAAGGACTGCTCCTTGTGATTGCTGAAAGAGACTAGCATGGCTACCCCTCTGAAAAACCATGTATGGAACTGAGCGGTCAAGCAATTCTATATGACATCCTACTACCATGCCATGGTAAAAAGAAGGCTAAAGTGATCCTTGGATGGAAAAAAGGGGAACAGTGAGTAGGGAAGTGAGCTTACTTCTTCATACGGCATTGGGGAGACCTATAGTGGACCAGTATGTACAGGCCTGCTGTCCACATAGTTAAACAGATATGGAAAAAAATGGAACAGATGCATTAGAAAGCCAGAGAAATGCTCTGAGGGCGGGAGAAAATGCTTAATTTGAGAGGCTTAAAAAGGCTGTTGAAAAGAAGATGGTGCGGTGACTTGATTACCAGTACCATTTTTGTGGTGCTCTGGCCCGGTGTGCAATACCAGCACCTCGGCGCCCACAGCTGGGATCCCCAGGTGAGTGGTGGAGGGATCTTGCCAGACCTACAGCTGGGTCAGGGTGCTCTGTCAGAATTCCCAGCCACAGGCACCCGACTGAGGCGGGGGGAACCCTGGCAGCTCCGGGAAGAAGAGCCCCTCTGGCAGCCAAAGCGTCTGGGACCTGGCCAGGGAAACCCCGAGAGCCCTGGGACTGCCAGCCAGACAGAACGCGAAGCCTTGCTGGCTGTGTACCAGCCACTTAAAACAAATACAACAACACTGTTGATTATCAGGTGTGAACACCTTCGCAGAAAGAAAACACTGCCACCAAAGGGTTCTTTATTCTGGCAGAAGGAGGCAGAAGGAGAACCAAAGGCTGCAAACTTAAGCTAGACAAAATTCAAATGGCAAACAAGGAACACGATTGTAAAGAGCAAGGGTAGAAAATCACTTGAACAAGCTACCGAGGGAAGCTTCTCTTGATGTCATCACATCAAGGACTGGACGCTTATCTGGATAATACGGCTTTACCGCACACAAGTTACTGGTTTCTAGACAGAGGTATCTGAAAGAAATGGAATGGCGTGTAGTGTATATTAGGTCAGACTGAAAGATCTATTGGTCCCTTGCTCTTAGCCTTGACCTCCAAGAATCTATGCAATATTATTGATTAACTGTGCCTCTTCTAAACATGTTATAAATACAATGATTAAAGGAGGTAGACTTACCTGCACCCGGTTGGGAGTTCTCGGATGGTGAAGTCCCTTGGGAATTTTCTTGGGCTGTCCCTTTGGGAAAGTAAACCCCATTAGTCAGTTTACCATTGTTCTGGACAGATGTCCGTCAAAAAATAATAGCTAATCAAACAAGGAAGGAAAAATGGAGTCAGTCTGGAGAGCGGCTCCCTGGGCAGCTGGTAATACCTTCCTTTCATGGCTTCTGCCTTTACCTTCGCTTTGAAAAACTGCCAGTTATTGTGGTCATGGTCCAGAGAAGAGCAACAAAACTGATTCAAGGTCTACATAATCTGACTTCTGAGGGAAGGCTGAAAGAACGGCGTTTGCTTAATCTGGAAAAACGATGCCTGTGAGGGGACATGATAATGGCTTTCAAGTCCCTAAAAGCTTGTTTCAAGGATTCGAAAGAATAATTATTCGCCTTAACCTGAAAAGATAGGACAAGAGACAGTGCCCTGAAATTGCACCATAGGGGCTTTAGGCTACACATTGGACTTCCTCGCTGTCCGCTGGGTTCTGCACTGGAATAAATTGCCTAGGGAGGTTGCAGAATCTCCATCAATGCAGATATGGAAGAAGAGGTGAAGCAAATAGCTGAAAGGGAAAAGCGAGATGGTGCTTGGCCCTGTCACAAGGGCAGAGAACTGGACTTGATGACCTCTCAAGGCCACTTCCTGGTCTAGTATTCTATGTTTCCATGAAATTACAAGATGGGTTACCCTGGTAAAGCTACTGCTGATAAACTCTGGGTGTGTAGATGCTCTTAATTCCAGAATTCATGGATTAAACTAATATAAAAAGAAGGCTCTCCTATTCCAGCTTTAAAGCATCCAAACATGAAAAACATCAGGAAGAGTTAATTGCTTTTAATACAAACACTAGCTTCTTCCAGAGGACGCTTAGGTGTCTAGAAAGACCCTTAGATGTCTCAAAGGCATTTGATTTAGTACCACACAGCATTCTGATTAAAAATAGCAAAATAGACTATCAAGAAGCATGTGCTGTATAGCAGAATGACGGATATAAAACGTTCCTGGTCATTGGGAAATCTTTATCGAATGGTGTGTTTATTATGCCTTTCTCCATGGATTCCCACTGTGCCTGATGTTATTCAAGCTTTTTGATGACAATGGGTTTGAGAAGTATCATTGATGATGATCTGACAATAAATATATCATCACAGCTGCTCCAGTGAGTGGAGAACACAAAGACTGGCAAAATCATGGGCCAGGCGAGTCATACAAAGCTAGTTGGATAACCTCTTCAACTTGGTCCATTCAGGAGACAGGTAGAACTTCTTTTGAGACCTGACTGGTTGAAGAGAAGGGAATTTGCTGCACCACAGGAGGTCATATTCTATAGCAGCATTACCAACACTTCCACTGCTTTCTGAGATCTTAGAAGATGCGCAGGGGTAAATTACAGCTAAATAACTGACAAGACCACCGAAAGCCAGGAATGGGGGCTAGAAACCAACTTTTTGAGACCATGGGAAACTTGGACACACCCATGACAAGTGGTCGTCCGCCCAACTAAAATCAAGACGGGTTAGGGATGTTGGCAGAGGAGAGAGTTCTAAAGGAGAGAGTTTCAACCTGTATAAGCAAATGAAACTGTAGATCTAAGAACAATGAATACGGGCCATTTCTACAGAATAGGGGTCTTTATCTGAGAAAGCAACAACTAAGAAAAGACTTTCTGTAAAGCAATGAGGAGACTGTGGAAAAAAATTTATGAGAGCAGAATACAGTTTCAGCCCATGAAAGGTTAGGCCCTAATAAATGCGTTCGTCTTGAAGATGCCAAAGGTCTACTCCTTGTGATTGCTGAAAGAGACTAGCATGGCTACCCCTCTGAAAAACCATGTATGGAACTGAGCGGTCAAGCAATTCTATATGACATCCTACTACCATGCCATGGTAAAAAGACGGCTAAAGTGATCCTTGGATGGAAAAAAAGGCAACAGTGAGTAGGGAAGTGAGCTTACTTCTTCATACGGCATTGGGGAGACCTATAGTGGACCAGTATGTACAGGCCTGCTGTCCACATGGTTAAACAGATATGGAAAAAAATGGAACAGATGCATTAGAAAGCCAGAGAAATGCTCTGAGGGCGGGAGAAATGCTTAACTTGAGGGGCTTAAAAAGGCTGTTGAAAAGAAGATGGTGCGGTGATTTGATTACCAGTACCATTTTTGTGATGCTCCGGCCCGGTGTGCAATACCGGCACCTCGGCGCCTCACATCTGGGATCCCCAGGTGAGTGGTGGAGGGATCTTGCCAGACCTACAGCTGGGTCAGGGTACTCTGTCAGAATTCCCAGCCACAGGAACCCGACTGAGGCTGGGGGAACCCTGGCAGCTCCGGGAAAAGAGCCCCTCTGGCAGCCAAAGCGTCTGGGACCTGGCCAGGGAAACCCCGAGAGCCCTGGGACTGCCAGCCAGACAGAATGCGAAGCCTTGCTGGCTGTGTACCAGCCCCTTAAAACAAATACAACAACACTGTTGATTATCAGGTGTGAACACCTTCGCAGGAAGAAAACACTGCCACCAAAGGGTTCTTTATTCTGGCAGAAGGAGGCAGAAGGAGAACCAAAGGCTGCAAACTTAAGCTAGACAAAATTCAAATGGCAAACAAGGTACACGATTGTAAAGAGCAAGGGTAGACAATCACTTGAACAAGCTACCGAGGGAAGCTTCTCTTGATGTCATCACATCAAGGACTGGATGCTTATCTGGATAATACGGCTTTACCGCACACAAGTTACTGGTTTCTAGACAGAGGTATCTGAAAGAAATGGAATGGCGTGTAGTGTATACTAGGTCAGATTGAAAGATCTATTGGTCCCTTGCTCTTAGCCTTGACCTCCAAGAATCTATGCAATATTGTTGATTAACTGTGCCTCTTCTAAACATGTTATAAATACATCGATTAAAGGAGGTAGACTTACCTGCACCCGGTTGGGAGTTCTCGGATGGTGAAGTCCCTTGGGAATTTTCTTGGGCTGTCCCTTTGAGAAAGTAAACCCCATTAGTCAGTTTACCATTGTTCTGGACAGACGTCCGTCAAAAAATAATAGCTAATCAAACAAGGAAGGAAAAATGGAGTCAGTCTGGAGAGCGGCTCCCTGGGCAGCTGGTAATACCTTCCTTGCATAGCTTCTGCCTTTACCTTCGCTTTGAAAAACTGCCAGTTATTGTGGTCATGGTCCAGAGAAGAGCAACAAAACTGATTCAAGGTCTACATAATCTGACTTCTGAGGGAAGGCTGAAAGAACGGCGTTTGCTTAATCTGGAAAAACGATGCCTGTGAGGGGACATGATAATGGCTTTCAAGTCCCTAAAAGCTTGTTACAAGGATTCGAAAGAATAATTATTCGCCTTAACCTGAAAAGATAGGACAAGAGACAGTGCCCTTAAATTGCACCATAGGGGCTTTAGGCTACACATTGGACTTCCTCGCTGTCCGCTGGGTTCTGCACTGGAATAAATTGCCTAGGGAGGTTGCAGAATCTCCATCAATGCAGATATGGAAGAACAGGTGAAGCAAATAGCTGAAAGGGAAAAGCGAGATGGTGCTTGGCCCTGTCACAAGGGCAGAGAACTGGACTTGATGACCTCTCAAGGCCACTTCCTGGTCTAGTATTCTATGTTTCCATGAAATTACAAGATGGGTTACCCTGGTAAAGCTACTGCTGATAAACTCTGGGTGTGTAGATGCTCTTAATTCCAGAATTCATGGATTAAACTAATATAAAAAGAAGGCTCTCCTATTCCAGCTTTAAAGCATCCAAACATGAAAAACATCAGGAAGAGTTAATTGCTTTTAATACAAACACTAGCTTCTTCCAGAGGACGCTTAGGTGTCTAGAAAGACCCTTAGATGTCTCAAAGGCATTTGATTTAGTACCACACAGCATTCTGATTAAAAATAGCAAAATAGACTATCAAGAAGCATGTGCTGTATAGCAGAATGACGGATATAAAACGTTCCTGGTCATTGGGAAATCTTTATCGAATGGTGTGTTTATTATGCCGTTCTCCACGGATTCCCACTGTGCCTGATGTTATTCAAGCTTTTTGATGACAATGGGTTTGAGAAGTATCATTGATGATGATCTGACAATAAATATATCATCACAGCTGCTCCAGTGAGTGGAGAACACAAAGACTGGCAAAATCATGGGCCAGGCGAGTCATACAAAGCTAGTTGGATCACCTCTTCAACTTGGTCCATTCAGGAGACAGGTAGAACTTCTTTTGAGACCTGACTGGTGCAAGAGAAGGGAATTTGCTGCACCACAGGAGGTCATATTCTATAGCAGCATTACCAACACTTCCACTGCTTTCTGAGATCTTAGAAGATGCGCAGGGGTAAATTACAGCTAAATAACTGACAAGACCACCGAAAGCCAGGAATGGGGGCTAGAAACCAACTTTTTGAGACCATGGGAAACTTGGACACACCCATGACAAGTGGTCGTCTGCCCAACTAAAATCAAGACGGGCTAGGGATGTTGGCAGACGAGAGAGTTCTAAAGGAGAGAGTTTCAACCTGTATAAGGAAATGAAACTGTAGATCTAAGAACAATGAATACGGGCCATTTCTACAGAATAGGGGTCTTTATCTGAGAAAGCAACAACTAAGAAAAGACTTTCTGTAAAGCAATGAGGAGACTGTGGAAAAAAATTTATGAGAGCAGAATACAGTTTTATCCCATGAAGGGTTAGGCCCTAATAAACGCGTTCGTCTTGAAGATGCCAAAGGATTGCTCCCTGTGATTGCTGAAAGAGACTAGCATGGCTACCCCTCTGAAAAACCATGTATGGAACTGAGCGGTCAAGCAATTCTATATGACATGCTACTACCATGCCATGGTATAAAGAAGGCTAAAGTGATCCTTGGATGGAAAAAAGGGCAACAGTGAGTAGGGCAGTGAGCTTACTTCTTCATACGGCATTGGGGAGACCTATAGTGGACCAGTATGTACAGGCCTGCTGTCCACATGGTTAAACAGATATGGAAAAAAATGGAACAGATGCATTAGAAAGCCAGGGAAATGCTCTGAGGGCGGGAGAAAATGCTTAACTTGAGAGGCTTAAAAAGGCTGTTGAAAAGAAGATGGTGCGGTGACTTGATTACCAGTACCATTTTTGTGATGCTCCGGCCCGGTGTGCAATACCGGCACCTCGGCGCCCCACAGCTGGGATCCCCAGGTGAGTGGTGGAGGGATCTTGCCAGACCTACAGCTGGGTCAGGGTACTCTGTCAGAATTCCCAGCCACAGGCACCCGACTGAGGCGGGGGGAACCCTGGCAGCTCCGGGAAGAAGAGCCCCTCTGGCAGCCAAAGCGTCTGGGACCTGGCCAGGGAAACCCCGAGAGCCCTGGGACTGCCAGCCAGACAGAACGCGAAGCCTTGCTGGCTGTGTACCAGCCCCTTAAAACAAATACAACAACACTGTTGATTATCAGGTGTGAACACCTTCGCAGAAAGAAAACACTGCCACCAAAGGGTTCTTTATTCTGGCAGAAGGAGGCAGAAGGAGAACCAAAGGCTGCAAACTTAAGCTAGACAAAATTCAAATGGCAAACAAGGAACACGATTGTAAAGAGCAAGGGTAGACAATCACTTGAACAAGCTACCGAGGGAAGCTTCTCTTGATGTCATCACATCAAGGACTGGACGCTTATCTGGATAATACGGCTTTACCGCACACAAGTTACTGGTTTCTAGACAGAGGTATCTGAAAGAAATGGAATGGCGTGTAGTGTATATTAGGTCAGATTGAAAGATCTATTGGTCCCTTGCTCTTAGCCTTGACCTCCAAGAATCTATGCAATATTGTTGATTAACTGTGCCTCTTCTAAACATGTTATAAATACATCGATTAAAGGAGGTAGACTTACCTGCACCCGGTTGGGAGTTCTCGGATGGTGAAGTCCCTTGGGAATTTTCTTGGGCTGTCCCTTTGAGAAAGTAAACCCCATTAGTCAGTTTACCATTGTTCTGGACAGACGTCCGTCAAAAAATAATAGCTAATCAAACAAGGAAGGAAAAATGGAGTCAGTCTGGAGAGCGGCTCCCTGGGCAGCTGGTAATACCTTCCTTGCATAGCTTCTGCCTTTACCTTCGCTTTGAAAAACTGCCAGTTATTGTGGTCATGGTCCAGAGAAGAGCAACAAAACTGATTCAAGGTCTACATAATCTGACTTCTGAGGGAAGGCTGAAAGAACGGCGTTTGCTTAATCTGGAAAAACGATGCCTGTGAGGGGACATGATAATGGCTTTCAAGTCCCTAAAAGCTTGTTACAAGGATTCGAAAGAATAATTATTCGCCTTAACCTGAAAAGATAGGACAAGAGACAGTGCCCTTAAATTGCACCATAGGGGCTTTAGGCTACACATTGGACTTCCTCGCTGTCCGCTGGGTTCTGCACTGGAATAAATTGCCTAGGGAGGTTGCAGAATCTCCATCAATGCAGATATGGAAGAACAGGTGAAGCAAATAGCTGAAAGGGAAAAGCGAGATGGTGCTTGGCCCTGTCACAAGGGCAGAGAACTGGACTTGATGACCTCTCAAGGCCACTTCCTGGTCTAGTATTCTATGTTTCCATGAAATTACAAGATGGGTTACTCTGGTAAAGCTACTGCTGATAAACTCTGGGTGTGTAGATGCTCTTAATTCCAGAATTCATGGATTAAACTAATTTAAAAGAAGGCTCTCCTATTCCAGCTTTAAAGCATCCAAACATGAAAAACATCAGGAAGAGTTAATTGCTTTTAATACAAACACTAGCTTCTTCCAGAGGACGCTTAGGTGTCTGGAAAGACCCTTAGATGTCTCAAAGGCATTTGATTTAGTACCACACAGCATTCTGATTAAAAATAGCAAAATAGACTATCAAGAAGCATGTGCTGTATAGCAGAATGACGGATATAAAACGTTCCTGGTCATTGGGAAATCTTTATCGAATGGTGTGTTTATTATGCCGTTCTCCATGGATTCCCACTGTGCCTGATGTTATTCAAGCTTTTTGATGACAATGGGTTTGAGAAGTATCATTGATGATGATCTGACAATAAATATATCATCACTGCTACTTCAGTGAGTGGAGAACACAAAGACTGGCAAAATCATGGGCCAGGCGAGTCATACAAAGCTAGTTGGATAACCTTTTCAACTTGGTCCATTCAGGAGACTGGTAGAACCTCTTTTGAGACCTGACTGGTGCCAGAGAAGGGAATTTGCTGCACCACAGGAGGTCATATTCTATAGCAGCATTACCAACACTTGCACTGCTTTCTGAGATCTTTGAAGATGCGCAGGGGTAAATTACAGCTAAATAACCGACAAGACCACTGAAAGCCAGGAATGGGGGCTAGAAACCAACTTTTAGAGACCATGGGAAACTTGGACACACCCATGACAAGGGGTCGTCCGCCCAACTAAAATCAAGACGGGTTAGGGATGTTGGCAGAGGAGAGAGTTCTGAAGGAGAGAGTTTCAACCTGTATAAGCAAATGAAACTGTAGATCTAAGAACAATGAATACGGGCCATTTCTACAGAATAGGGGTCTTTATCTGAGAAAGCAACAACTTAGAAAAGACTTTCTGTAAAGCAATGAGGAGACTGTGGAAAAATATTTATGAGAGCAGAATACAGTTTCAGCCCATGAAAGGTTAGGCCCTAACAAATGCGTTCGTCTTGAAGATGCCAAAGGACTGCTCCTTGTGATTGCTGAAAGAGACTAGCATGGCTACCCCTCTGAAAAACCATGTATGGAACTGAGCGGTCAAGCAATTCTATATGACATCCTACTACCATGCCATGGTAAAAAGACGGCTAAAGTGATCCTTGGATAAAAAAAAGGGATACAGTGAGTAGGGAAGTGAGCTTACTTCTTCATATGGCATTGGGGAGACCTATAGTGGACCAGTATGTACAGGCCTGCTGTCCACATGGTTAAACAGATATGGAAAAAAATGGAACAGATGCATTAGAAAGCCAGAGAAATGCTCTGAGGGTGGGAGAAAATGCTTAACTTGAGAGGCTTAAAAAGGCTGTTGAAAAGAAGATGGTGCGGTGACTTGATTACCAGTACCATTTTTGTGATGCTCCGGCCCGGTGTGCAATACCGGCACCTCGGCGTCCCACAGCTGGGATCCCCAGGTGAGTGGTGGAGGGATCTTGCCAGACCTACAGCTGGGTCAGGGTACTCTGTCAGAATTCCCAGCCACAGGAACCCGACTGAGGCTGGGGGAACCCTGGCAGCTCCGGGAAGAAGAGCCCCTCTGGCAGCCAAAGCGTCTGGGACCTGGCCAGTGGAACCCCGAGAGCCCTGGGACTGACAGCCAGACAGAATGCGAAGCCTTGCTGGCTGTGTACCAGCCACTTAAAACAAATACAACAACACTGTTGATTATCAGGTGTGAACACCTTCGCAGGAAGAAAACACTGCCACCAAAGGGTTCTTTATTCTGGCAGAAGGAGGCAGAAGGAGAACCAAAGGCTGCAAACTTAAGCTAGACAAAATTCAAATGGCAAACAAGGTACACGATTGTAAAGAGCAAGGGTAGACAATCACTTGAACAAGCTACCGAGGGAAGCTTCTCTTGATGTCATCACATCAAGGACTGGATGCTTATCTGGATAATACGGCTTTACCGCACACAAGTTACTGGTTTCTAGACAGAGGTATCTGAAAGAAATGGAATGGCGTGTAGTGTATACTAGGTCAGATTGAAAGATCTATTGGTCCCTTGCTCTTATCCTTGACCTCCAAGAATCTATGCAATATTATTGATTTACTGTGCCTCTTCTAAACATGTTACAAATACAACGATTAAAGGAGGTAGACTTACCTGCACCCGGTTGGGAGTTCTCGGATGGTGAAGTCCCTTGGGAATTTTCTTGGGCTGTCCCTTTGAGAAAGTAAACCCCATTAGTCAGTTTACCATTGTTCTGGACAGACGTCCGTCAAAAAATAATAGCTAATCAAACAAGGAAGGAAAAATGGAGTCAGTCTGGAGAGCGGCTCCCTGGGCAGCTGGTAATACCTTCCTTGCATAGCTTCTGCCTTTACCTTCGCTTTGAAAAACTGCCAGTTATTGTGGTCATGGTCCAGAGAAGAGCAACAAAACTGATTCAAGGTCTACATAATCTGACTTCTGAGGGAAGGCTGAAAGAACGGCGTTTGCTTAATCTGGAAAAACGATGCCTGTGAGGGGACATGATAATGGCTTTCAAGTCCCTAAAAGCTTGTTTCAAGGATTCGAAAGAATAATTATTCGCCTTAACCTGAAAAGATAGGACAAGAGACAGTGCCCTTAAATTGCACCATAGGAGCTTTAGGCTACACATTGGACTTCCTCGCTGTCCGCTGGGTTCTGCACTGGAATAAATTGCCTAGGGAGGTTGCAGAATCTCCATCAATGCAGATATGGAAGAATAGGTGAAGCAAATAGCTGAAAGGGAAAAGCGAGATGGTGCTTGGCCCTGTCACAAGGGCAGAGAACTGGACTTGATGACCTCTCAAGGCCACTTCCTGGTCTAGTATTCTATGTTTCCATGAAATTACAAGATGGGTTACCCTGGTAAAGCTACTGCTGATAAACTCTGGGTGTGTAGATGCTCTTAATTCCAGAATTCATGGATTAAACTAATGTAAAGAGAAGGCTCTCCTATTCCAGCTTTAAAGCATCCAAACATGAAAAACATCAGGAAGAGTTAATTGCTTTTAATACAAACACTAGCTTCTTCCAGAGGACGCTTAGGTGTCTAGAAAGACCCTTAGATGTCTCAAAGGCATTTGATTTAGTACCACACAGCATTCTGATTAAAAATAGCAAAATAGACTATCAAGAAGCATGTGCTGTATAGCAGAATGACGGATATAAAACGTTCCTGGTCATTGGGAAATCTTTATCGAATGGTGTGTTTATTATGCCGTTCTCCATGGATTCCCACTGTGCCTGATGTTATTCAAGCTTTTTGATGACAATGGGTTTGAGAAGTATCATTGATGATGATCTGACAATAAATATATCATCACAGCTGCTCCAGTGAGTGGAGAACACAAAGACTGGCAAAACCATGGGCCAGGCGAGTCATACAAAGCTAGTTGGATCACCTCTTCAACTTGGTCCATTCAGGAGAGAGGTAGAACCTCTTTTGATACCTGACTGGTGCCAGACAAGGGAATTTGCTGCACCACAGGAGGTCATATTCTATAGCAGCATTACCAACACTTCCACTGCTTTCTGAGATCTTAGAAGGTACGCAGGGGTAAATTACAGCTAAATAACCACCAAGACCACGGAGAGCCAGGGATGGCGGCTAGAAACCAACTTTATGAGACCATGGGAAACTTGGACACACCCATGACAAGTGGTCGTCCGCCCAACTAAAATCAAGACGGATAAGGGATGTTGGCAGACGAGAGAGTTCTAAAGGAGAGAGTTTCAACCTGTATAAGGAAATGAAACTGTAGATCTAAGAACAATGAATACGGGCCATTTCTACAGAATAGGGGTCTTTATCTGAGAAAGCAACAACTTAGAAAAGACTTTCTGTAAAGCAATGAGGAGACTGTGGAAAAAAATTTATGAGAGCAGAATACAGTTTCAGCCCATGAAGGGTTAGGCCCTAATAAACGCGTTCGTCTTGAAGATGCCAAAGGACTGCTCCTTGTGATTGCTGAAAGAGACTAGCATGGCTACCCCTCTGAAAAACCATGTATGGAACTGAGCGGTCAAGCAATTCTATATGACATCCTACTACCATGCCATGGTATAAAGAAGGCTAAAGTGATCCTTGGATGGAAAAAAGGGCAACAGTGAGTAGGGAAGTGAGCTTACTTCTTCATACGGCATTGGGGAGACCTATAGTGGACCAGTATGTACAGGCCTGCTGTCCACATGGTTAAACAGATATGGAAAAAAATGGAACAGATGCATTAGAAAGCCAGAGAAATGCTCTGAGGGCGGGAGAAAATGCTTAACTTGAGAGGCTTAAAAAGGCTGTCTAAAAGAAGATGGTGCGGTGACTTGATTACCAGTACCATTTTTGTGATGCTCCGGCCCGGTGTGCAATACCGGCACCTCGGCGCCCCACAGCTGGGATCCCCAGGTGAGTGGTGGAGGGATCTTGCCAGACCTACAGCTGGGTCAGGGTACTCTGTCAGAATTCCCAGCCACAGGCACCCGACTGAGGCGGGGGGAACCCTGGCAGCTCCGGGAAGAAGAGCCCCTCTGGCAGCCAAAGCGTCTGGGACCTGGCCAGGGAAACCCCGAGAGCCCTGGGACTGCCAGCCAGACAGAATGCGAAGCCTTGCTGGCTGTGTACCAGCCCCTTAAAACAAATACAACAACACTGTTGATTATCAGGTGTGAACACCTTCGCAGAAAGAAAACACTGCCACCAAAGGGTTCTTTATTCTGGCAGAAGGAGGCAGAAGGAGAACCAAAGGCTGCAAACTTAAGCTAGACAAAATTCAAATGGCAAACAAGGAACACGATTGTAAAGAGCAAGGGTAGACAATCACTTGAACAAGCTACCGAGGGAAGCTTCTCTTGATGTCATCACATCAAGGACTGGACGCTTATCTGGATAATACGGCTTTACCGCACACAAGTTACTGGTTTCTAGACAGAGGTATCTGAAAGAAATGGAATGGCGTGTAGTGTATATTAGGTCAGACTGAAAGATCTATTGGTCCCTTGCTCTTAGCCTTGACATCCAAGAATCTATGCAATATTATTGATTAACTGTGCCTCTTCTAAACATGTTATAAATACAATGATTAAAGGAGGTAGACTTACCTGCACCCGGTTGGGAGTTCTCGGATGGTGAAGATCCTTGGGAATTTTCTTGGGCTGTCCCTTTGGGAAAGTAAACCCCATTAGTCAGTTTACCATTGTTCTGGACAGACGTCTGTCAAAAAATAATAGCTAATCAAACAAGGAAGGAAAAATGGAGTCAGTCTGGAGAGCGGCTCCCTGGGCAGCTGGTAATACCTTCCTTTCATGGCTTCTGCCTTTACCTTCGCTTTGAAAAACTGCCAGTTATTGTGGTCATGGTCCAGAGAAGAGCAACAAAACTGATTCAAGGTCTACATAATCTGACTTCTGAGGGAAGGCTGAAAGAACGGCGTTTGCTTAATCTGGAAAAACGATGCCTGTGAGGGGACATGATAATGGCTTTCAAGTCCCTAAAAGCTTGTTTCAAGGATTCGAAAGAATAATTATTCGCCTTAACCTGAAAAGATAGGACAAGAGACAGTGCCCTTAAATTGCACCATAGGGGCTTTAGGCTACACATTGGACTTCCTCGCTGTCCGCTGGGTTCTGCACTGGAATAAATTGCCTAGGGAGGTTGCAGAATCTCCATCAATGCAGATATGGAAGAAGAGGTGAAGCAAATAGCTGAAAGGGAAAAGCGAGATGGTGCTTGGCCCTGTCACAAGGGCAGAGAACTGGACTTGATGACCTCTCAAGGCCACTTCCTGGTCTAGTATTCTATGTTTCCATGAAATTACAAGATGGGTTACCCTGGTAAAGCTACTGCTGATAAACTCTGGGTGTGTAGATGCTCTTAATTCCAGAATTCATGGATTAAACTAATATAAAAAGAAGGCTCTCCTATTCCAGCTTTAAAGCATCCAAACATGAAAAACATCAGGAAGAGTTAATTGCTTTTAATACAAACACTAGCTTCTTCCAGAGGACGCTTAGGTGTCTAGAAAGACCCTTAGATGTCTCAAAGGCATTTGATTTAGTACCACACAGCATTCTGATTAAAAATAGCAAAATAGACTATCAAGAAGCATGTGCTGTATAGCAGAATGACAGATATAAAACGTTCCTGGTCATTGGGAAATCTTTATCGAATGGTGTGTTTATTATGCCTTTCTCCATGGATTCCCACTGTGCCTGATGTTATTCAAGCTTTTTGATGACAATGGGTTTGAGAAGTATCATTGATGATGATCTGACAATAAATATATCATCACAGCTGCTCCAGTGATTGGAGAACACAAAGACTGGCAAAATCATGGGCCAGGCGAGTCATACAAAGCTAGTTGGATCACCTCTTCAACTTGGTCCATTCAGGAGACAGGTAGAACTTCTTTTGAGACCTGACTGGTGCAAGAGAAGGGAATTTCCTGCACCACAGGAGGTCATATTCTATAGCAGCATTACCAACACTTCCACTGCTTTCTGAGATCTTAGAAGATGCGCAGGGGTAAATTACAGCTAAATAACTGACAAGACCACCGAAAGCCAGGAATGGGGGCTAGAAACCAACTTTTTGAGACCATGGGAAACTTGGACACACCCATGACAAGGGGTCGTCCGCCCAACTAAAATCAAGACGGGTTAGGGATGTTGGCAGAGGAGAGAGTTCTGAAGGAGAGAGTTTCAACCTGTATAAGCAAATGAAACTGTAGATCTAAGAACAATGAATACGGGCCATTTCTACAGAATAGGGGTCTTTATCTGAGAAAGCAACAACTTAGAAAAGACTTTCTGTAAAGCAATGAGGAGACTGTGGAAAAATATTTATGAGAGCAGAATACAGTTTCAGCCCATGAAAGGTTAGGCCCTAACAAATGCGTTCGTCTTGAAGATGCCAAAGGACTGCTCCTTGTGATTGCTGAAAGAGACTAGCATGGCTACCCCTCTGAAAAACCATGTATGGAACTGAGCGGTCAAGCAATTCTATATGACATCCTACTACCATGCCATGGTAAAAAGAAGGCTAAAGTGATCCTTGGATGGAAAAAAGGGATACAGTGAGTAGGGAAGTGAGCTTACTTCTTCATATGGCATTGGGGAGACCTATAGTGGACCAGTATGTACAGGCCTGCTGTCCACATGGTTAAACAGATATGGAAAAAAATGGAACAGATGCATTAGAAAGCCAGAGAAATGCTCTGAGGGTGGGAGAAAATGCTTAACTTGAGAGGCTTAAAAAGGCTGTTGAAAAGAAGATGGTGCGGTGACTTGATTACCAGTACCATTTTTGTGATGCTCCGGCCCGGTGTGCAATACCGGCACCTCGGCGTCCCACAGCTGGGATCCCCAGGTGAGTGGTGGAGGGATCTTGCCAGACCTACAGCTGGGTCAGGGTACTCTGTCAGAATTCCCAGCCACAGGAACCCGACTGAGGCTGGGGGAACCCTGGCAGCTCCGGGAAGAAGAGCCCCTCTGGCAGCCAAAGCGTCTGGGACCTGGCCAGTGGAACCCCGAGAGCCCTGGGACTGACAGCCAGACAGAATGCGAAGCCTTGCTGGCTGTGTACCAGCCACTTAAAACAAATACAACAACACTGTTGATTATCAGGTGTGAACACCTTCGCAGGAAGAAAACACTGCCACCAAAGGGTTCTTTATTCTGGCAGAAGGAGGCAGAAGGAGAACCAAAGGCTGCAAACTTAAGCTAGACAAAATTCAAATGGCAAACAAGGTACACGATTGTAAAGAGCAAGGGTAGACAATCACTTGAACAAGCTACCGAGGGAAGCTTCTCTTGATGTCATCACATCAAGGACTGGATGCTTATCTGGATAATACGGCTTTACCGCACACAAGTTACTGGTTTCTAGACAGAGGTATCTGAAAGAAATGGAATGGCGTGTAGTGTATACTAGGTCAGATTGAAAGATCTATTGGTCCCTTGCTCTTATCCTTGACCTCCAAGAATCTATGCAATATTATTGATTTACTGTGCCTCTTCTAAACATGTTACAAATACAACGATTAAAGGAGGTAGACTTACCTGCACCCGGTTGGGAGTTCTCGGATGGTGAAGTCCCTTGGGAATTTTCTTGGGCTGTCCCTTTGAGAAAGTAAACCCCATTAGTCAGTTTACCATTGTTCTGGACAGACGTCCGTCAAAAAATAATAGCTAATCAAACAAGGAAGGAAAAATGGAGTCAGTCTGGAGAGCGGCTCCCTGGGCAGCTGGTAATACCTTCCTTGCATAGCTTCTGCCTTTACCTTCGCTTTGAAAAACTGCCAGTTATTGTGGTCATGGTCCAGAGAAGAGCAACAAAACTGATTCAAGGTCTACATAATCTGACTTCTGAGGGAAGGCTGAAAGAACGGCGTTTGCTTAATCTGGAAAAACGATGCCTGTGAGGGGACATGATAATGGCTTTCAAGTCCCTAAAAGCTTGTTTCAAGGATTCGAAAGAATAATTATTCGCCTTAACCTGAAAAGATAGGACAAGAGACAGTGCCCTTAAATTGCACCATAGGAGCTTTAGGCTACACATTGGACTTCCTCGCTGTCCGCTGGGTTCTGCACTGGAATAAATTGCCTAGGGAGGTTGCAGAATCTCCATCAATGCAGATATGGAAGAATAGGTGAAGCAAATAGCTGAAAGGGAAAAGCGAGATGGTGCTTGGCCCTGTCACAAGGGCAGAGAACTGGACTTGATGACCTCTCAAGGCCACTTCCTGGTCTAGTATTCTATGTTTCCATGAAATTACAAGATGGGTTACCCTGGTAAAGCTACTGCTGATAAACTCTGGGTGTGTAGATGCTCTTAATTCCAGAATTCATGGATTAAACTAATGTAAAGAGAAGGCTCTCCTATTCCAGCTTTAAAGCATCCAAACATGAAAAACATCAGGAAGAGTTAATTGCTTTTAATACAAACACTAGCTTCTTCCAGAGGACGCTTAGGTGTCTAGAAAGACCCTTAGATGTCTCAAAGGCATTTGATTTAGTACCACACAGCATTCTGATTAAAAATAGCAAAATAGACTATCAAGAAGCATGTGCTGTATAGCAGAATGACGGATATAAAACGTTCCTGGTCATTGGGAAATCTTTATCGAATGGTGTGTTTATTATGCCGTTCTCCATGGATTCCCACTGTGCCTGATGTTATTCAAGCTTTTTGATGACAATGGGTTTGAGAAGTATCATTGATGATGATCTGACAATAAATATATCATCACAGCTGCTCCAGTGAGTGGAGAACACAAAGACTGGCAAAACCATGGGCCAGGCGAGTCATACAAAGCTAGTTGGATCACCTCTTCAACTTGGTCCATTCAGGAGAGAGGTAGAACCTCTTTTGATACCTGACTGGTGCCAGACAAGGGAATTTGCTGCACCACAGGAGGTCATATTCTATAGCAGCATTACCAACACTTCCACTGCTTTCTGAGATCTTAGAAGGTACGCAGGGGTAAATTACAGCTAAATAACCACCAAGACCACGGAGAGCCAGGGATGGCGGCTAGAAACCAACTTTATGAGACCATGGGAAACTTGGACACACCCATGACAAGTGGTCGTCCGCCCAACTAAAATCAAGACGGATAAGGGATGTTGGCAGACGAGAGAGTTCTAAAGGAGAGAGTTTCAACCTGTATAAGGAAATGAAACTGTAGATCTAAGAACAATGAATACGGGCCATTTCTACAGAATAGGGGTCTTTATCTGAGAAAGCAACAACTTAGAAAAGACTTTCTGTAAAGCAATGAGGAGACTGTGGAAAAAAATTTATGAGAGCAGAATACAGTTTCAGCCCATGAAGGGTTAGGCCCTAATAAACGCGTTCGTCTTGAAGATGCCAAAGGACTGCTCCTTGTGATTGCTGAAAGAGACTAGCATGGCTACCCCTCTGAAAAACCATGTATGGAACTGAGCGGTCAAGCAATTCTATATGACATCCTACTACCATGCCATGGTATAAAGAAGGCTAAAGTGATCCTTGGATGGAAAAAAGGGCAACAGTGAGTAGGGAAGTGAGCTTACTTCTTCATACGGCATTGGGGAGACCTATAGTGGACCAGTATGTACAGGCCTGCTGTCCACATGGTTAAACAGATATGGAAAAAAATGGAACAGATGCATTAGAAAGCCAGAGAAATGCTCTGAGGGCGGGAGAAAATGCTTAACTTGAGAGGCTTAAAAAGGCTGTCTAAAAGAAGATGGTGCGGTGACTTGATTACCAGTACCATTTTTGTGATGCTCCGGCCCGGTGTGCAATACCGGCACCTCGGCGCCCCACAGCTGGGATCCCCAGGTGAGTGGTGGAGGGATCTTGCCAGACCTACAGCTGGGTCAGGGTACTCTGTCAGAATTCCCAGCCACAGGCACCCGACTGAGGCGGGGGGAACCCTGGCAGCTCCGGGAAGAAGAGCCCCTCTGGCAGCCAAAGCGTCTGGGACCTGGCCAGGGAAACCCCGAGAGCCCTGGGACTGCCAGCCAGACAGAATGTGAAGCCTTGCTGGCTGTGTACCAGCCCCTTAAAACAAATACAACAACACTGTTGATTATCAGGTGTGAACACCTTCGCAGAAAGAAAACACTGCCACCAAAGGGTTCTTTATTCTGGCAGAAGGAGGCAGAAGGAGAACCAAAGGCTGCAAACTTAAGCTAGACAAAATTCAAATGGCAAACAAGGAACACGATTGTAAAGAGCAAGGGTAGACAATCACTTGAACAAGCTACCGAGGGAAGCTTCTCTTGATGTCATCACATCAAGGACTGGACGCTTATCTGGATAATACGGCTTTACCGCACACAAGTTACTGGTTTCTAGACAGAGGTATCTGAAAGAAATGGAATGGCGTGTAGTGTATATTAGGTCAGACTGAAAGATCTATTGGTCCCTTGCTCTTAGCCTTGACATCCAAGAATCTATGCAATATTATTGATTAACTGTGCCTCTTCTAAACATGTTATAAATACAATGATTAAAGGAGGTAGACTTACCTGCACCCGGTTGGGAGTTCTCGGATGGTGAAGATCCTTGGGAATTTTCTTGGGCTGTCCCTTTGGGAAAGTAAACCCCATTAGTCAGTTTACCATTGTTCTGGACAGACGTCTGTCAAAAAATAATAGCTAATCAAACAAGGAAGGAAAAATGGAGTCAGTCTGGAGAGCGGCTCCCTGGGCAGCTGGTAATACCTTCCTTTCATGGCTTCTGCCTTTACCTTCGCTTTGAAAAACTGCCAGTTATTGTGGTCATGGTCCAGAGAAGAGCAACAAAACTGATTCAAGGTCTACATAATCTGACTTCTGAGGGAAGGCTGAAAGAACGGCGTTTGCTTAATCTGGAAAAACGATGCCTGTGAGGGGACATGATAATGGCTTTCAAGTCCCTAAAAGCTTGTTTCAAGGATTCGAAAGAATAATTATTCGCCTTAACCTGAAAAGATAGGACAAGAGACAGTGCCCTTAAATTGCACCATAGGGGCTTTAGGCTACACATTGGACTTCCTCGCTGTCCGCTGGGTTCTGCACTGGAATAAATTGCCTAGGGAGGTTGCAGAATCTCCATCAATGCAGATATGGAAGAAGAGGTGAAGCAAATAGCTGAAAGGGAAAAGCGAGATGGTGCTTGGCCCTGTCACAAGGGCAGAGAACTGGACTTGATGACCTCTCAAGGCCACTTCCTGGTCTAGTATTCTATGTTTCCATGAAATTACAAGATGGGTTACCCTGGTAAAGCTACTGCTGATAAACTCTGGGTGTGTAGATGCTCTTAATTCCAGAATTCATGGATTAAACTAATATAAAAAGAAGGCTCTCCTATTCCAGCTTTAAAGCATCCAAACATGAAAAACATCAGGAAGAGTTAATTGCTTTTAATACAAACACTAGCTTCTTCCAGAGGACGCTTAGGTGTCTAGAAAGACCCTTAGATGTCTCAAAGGCATTTGATTTAGTACCACACAGCATTCTGATTAAAAATAGCAAAATAGACTATCAAGAAGCATGTGCTGTATAGCAGAATGACAGATATAAAACGTTCCTGGTCATTGGGAAATCTTTATCGAATGGTGTGTTTATTATGCCGTTCTCCACGGATTCCCACTGTGCCTGATGTTATTCAAGCTTTTTGATGACAATGGGTTTGAGAAGTATCATTGATGATGATCTGACAATAAATATATCATCACAGCTGCTCCAGTGAGTGGAGAACACAAAGACTGGCAAAATCATGGGCCAGGCGAGTCATACAAAGCTAGTTGGATCACCTCTTCAACTTGGTCCATTCAGGAGACAGGTAGAACTTCTTTTGAGACCTGACTGGTGCAAGAGAAGGGAATTTGCTGCACCACAGGAGGTCATATTCTATAGCAGCATTACCAACACTTCCACTGCTTTCTGAGATCTTAGAAGATGCGCAGGGGTAAATTACAGCTAAATAACTGACAAGACCACCGAAAGCCAGGAATGGGGGCTAGAAACCAACTTTTTGAGACCATGGGAAACTTGGACACACCCATGACAAGTGGTCGTCCGCCCAACTAAAATCAAGACGGGCTAGGGATGTTGGCAGACGAGAGAGTTCTAAAGGAGAGAGTTTCAACCTGTATAAGGAAATGAAACTGTAGATCTAAGAACAATGAATACGGGCCATTTCTACAGAATAGGGGTCTTTATCTGAGAAAGCAACAACTAAGAAAAGACTTTCTGTAAAGCAATGAGGAGACTGTGGAAAAAAATTTATGAGAGCAGAATACAGTTTTATCCCATGAAGGGTTAGGCCCTAATAAACGCGTTCGTCTTGAAGATGCCAAAGGATTGCTCCCTGTGATTGCTGAAAGAGACTAGCATGGCTACCCCTCTGAAAAACCATGTATGGAACTGAGCGGTCAAGCAATTCTATATGACATGCTACTACCATGCCATGGTATAAAGAAGGCTAAAGTGATCCTTGGATGGAAAAAAGGGCAACAGTGAGTAGGGCAGTGAGCTTACTTCTTCATACGGCATTGGGGAGACCTATAGTGGACCAGTATGTACAGGCCTGCTGTCCACATGGTTAAACAGATATGGAAAAAAATGGAACAGATGCATTAGAAAGCCAGGGAAATGCTCTGAGGGCGGGAGAAAATGCTTAACTTGAGAGGCTTAAAAAGGCTGTTGAAAAGAAGATGGTGCGGTGACTTGATTACCAGTACCATTTTTGTGATGCTCCGGCCCGGTGTGCAATACCGGCACCTCGGCGCCCCACAGCTGGGATCCCCAGGTGAGTGGTGGAGGGATCTTGCCAGACCTACAGCTGGGTCAGGGTACTCTGTCAGAATTCCCAGCCACAGGCACCCGACTGAGGCGGGGGGAACCCTGGCAGCTCCGGGAAGAAGAGCCCCTCTGGCAGCCAAAGCGTCTGGGACCTGGCCAGGGAAACCCCGAGAGCCCTGGGACTGCCAGCCAGACAGAACGCGAAGCCTTGCTGGCTGTGTACCAGCCCCTTAAAACAAATACAACAACACTGTTGATTATCAGGTGTGAACACCTTCGCAGAAAGAAAACACTGCCACCAAAGGGTTCTTTATTCTGGCAGAAGGAGGCAGAAGGAGAACCAAAGGCTGCAAACTTAAGCTAGACAAAATTCAAATGGCAAACAAGGAACACGATTGTAAAGAGCAAGGGTAGACAATCACTTGAACAAGCTACCGAGGGAAGCTTCTCTTGATGTCATCACATCAAGGACTGGACGCTTATCTGGATAATACGGCTTTACCGCACACAAGTTACTGGTTTCTAGACAGAGGTATCTGAAAGAAATGGAATGGCGTGTAGTGTATATTAGGTCAGATTGAAAGATCTATTGGTCCCTTGCTCTTAGCCTTGACCTCCAAGAATCTATGCAATATTGTTGATTAACTGTGCCTCTTCTAAACATGTTATAAATACATCGATTAAAGGAGGTAGACTTACCTGCACCCGGTTGGGAGTTCTCGGATGGTGAAGTCCCTTGGGAATTTTCTTGGGCTGTCCCTTTGAGAAAGTAAACCCCATTAGTCAGTTTACCATTGTTCTGGACAGACGTCCGTCAAAAAATAATAGCTAATCAAACAAGGAAGGAAAAATGGAGTCAGTCTGGAGAGCGGCTCCCTGGGCAGCTGGTAATACCTTCCTTGCATAGCTTCTGCCTTTACCTTCGCTTTGAAAAACTGCCAGTTATTGTGGTCATGGTCCAGAGAAGAGCAACAAAACTGATTCAAGGTCTACATAATCTGACTTCTGAGGGAAGGCTGAAAGAACGGCGTTTGCTTAATCTGGAAAAACGATGCCTGTGAGGGGACATGATAATGGCTTTCAAGTCCCTAAAAGCTTGTTACAAGGATTCGAAAGAATAATTATTCGCCTTAACCTGAAAAGATAGGACAAGAGACAGTGCCCTTAAATTGCACCATAGGAGCTTTAGGCTACACATTGGACTTCCTCGCTGTCCGCTGGGTTCTGCACTGGAATAAATTGCCTAGGGAGGTTGCAGAATCTCCATCAATGCAGATATGGAAGAACAGGTGAAGCAAATAGCTGAAAGGGAAAAGCGAGATGGTGCTTGGCCCTGTCACAAGGGCAGAGAACTGGACTTGATGACCTCTCAAGGCCACTTCCTGGTCTAGTATTCTATGTTTCCATGAAATTACAAGATGGGTTACTCTGGTAAAGCTACTGCTGATAAACTCTGGGTGTGTAGATGCTCTTAATTCCAGAATTCATGGATTAAACTAATTTAAAAGAAGGCTCTCCTATTCCAGCTTTAAAGCATCCAAACATGAAAAACATCAGGAAGAGTTAATTGCTTTTAATACAAACACTAGCTTCTTCCAGAGGACGCTTAGGTGTCTGGAAAGACCCTTAGATGTCTCAAAGGCATTTGATTTAGTACCACACAGCATTCTGATTAAAAATAGCAAAATAGACTATCAAGAAGCATGTGCTGTATAGCAGAATGACGGATATAAAACGTTCCTGGTCATTGGGAAATCTTTATCGAATGGTGTGTTTATTATGCCGTTCTCCATGGATTCCCACTGTGCCTGATGTTATTCAAGCTTTTTGATGACAATGGGTTTGAGAAGTATCATTGATGATGATCTGACAATAAATATATCATCACTGCTACTTCAGTGAGTGGAGAACACAAAGACTGGCAAAATCATGGGCCAGGCGAGTCATACAAAGCTAGTTGGATAACCTCTTCAACTTGGTCCATTCAGGAGACTGGTAGAACCTCTTTTGAGACCTGACTGGTGCCAGAGAAGGGAATTTGCTGCACCACAGGAGGTCATATTCTATAGCAGCATTACCAACACTTGCACTGCTTTCTGAGATCTTTGAAGATGCGCAGGGGTAAATTACAGCTAAATAACCGACAAGACCACTGAAAGCCAGGAATGGGGGCTAGAAACCAACTTTTTGAGACCATGGGAAACTTGGACACACCCATGACAAGTGGTCGTCCGCCCAACTAAAATCAAGACGGGTTAGGGATGTTGGCAGAGGAGAGAGTTCTGAAGGAGAGAGTTTCAACCTGTATAAGCAAATGAAACTGTAGATCTAAGAACAATGAATACGGGCCATTTCTACAGAATAGGGGTCTTTATCTGAGAAAGCAACAACTTAGAAAAGACTTTCTGTAAAGCAATGAGGAGACTGTGGAAAAATATTTATGAGAGCAGAATACAGTTTCAGCCCATGAAAGGTTAGGCCCTAACAAATGCGTTCGTCTTGAAGATGCCAAAGGACTGCTCCTTGTGATTGCTGAAAGAGACTAGCATGGCTACCCCTCTGAAAAACCATGTATGGAACTGAGCGGTCAAGCAATTCTATATGACATCCTACTACCATGCCATGGTAAAAAGACGGCTAAAGTGATCCTTGGATAAAAAAAAGGGATACAGTGAGTAGGGAAGTGAGCTTACTTCTTCATATGGCATTGGGGAGACCTATAGTGGACCAGTATGTACAGGCCTGCTGTCCACATGGTTAAACAGATATGGAAAAAAATGGAACAGATGCATTAGAAAGCCAGAGAAATGCTCTGAGGGTGGGAGAAAATGCTTAACTTGAGAGGCTTAAAAAGGCTGTTGAAAAGAAGATGGTGCGGTGACTTGATTACCAGTACCATTTTTGTGATGCTCCGGCCCGGTGTGCAATACCGGCACCTCGGCGTCCCACAGCTGGGATCCCCAGGTGAGTGGTGGAGGGATCTTGCCAGACCTACAGCTGGGTCAGGGTACTCTGTCAGAATTCCCAGCCACAGGAACCCGACTGAGGCTGGGGGAACCCTGGCAGCTCCGGGAAGAAGAGCCCCTCTGGCAGCCAAAGCGTCTGGGACCTGGCCAGTGGAACCCCGAGAGCCCTGGGACTGACAGCCAGACAGAATGCGAAGCCTTGCTGGCTGTGTACCAGCCACTTAAAACAAATACAACAACACTGTTGATTATCAGGTGTGAACACCTTCGCAGGAAGAAAACACTGCCACCAAAGGGTTCTTTATTCTGGCAGAAGGAGGCAGAAGGAGAACCAAAGGCTGCAAACTTAAGCTAGACAAAATTCAAATGGCAAACAAGGTACACGATTGTAAAGAGCAAGGGTAGACAATCACTTGAACAAGCTACCGAGGGAAGCTTCTCTTGATGTCATCACATCAAGGACTGGATGCTTATCTGGATAATACGGCTTTACCGCACACAAGTTACTGGTTTCTAGACAGAGGTATCTGAAAGAAATGGAATGGCGTGTAGTGTATACTAGGTCAGATTGAAAGATCTATTGGTCCCTTGCTCTTATCCTTGACCTCCAAGAATCTATGCAATATTATTGATTTACTGTGCCTCTTCTAAACATGTTACAAATACAACGATTAAAGGAGGTAGACTTACCTGCACCCGGTTGGGAGTTCTCGGATGGTGAAGTCCCTTGGGAATTTTCTTGGGCTGTCCCTTTGAGAAAGTAAACCCCATTAGTCAGTTTACCATTGTTCTGGACAGACGTCCGTCAAAAAATAATAGCTAATCAAACAAGGAAGGAAAAATGGAGTCAGTCTGGAGAGCGGCTCCCTGGGCAGCTGGTAATACCTTCCTTGCATAGCTTCTGCCTTTACCTTCGCTTTGAAAAACTGCCAGTTATTGTGGTCATGGTCCAGAGAAGAGCAACAAAACTGATTCAAGGTCTACATAATCTGACTTCTGAGGGAAGGCTGAAAGAACGGCGTTTGCTTAATCTGGAAAAACGATGCCTGTGAGGGGACATGATAATGGCTTTCAAGTCCCTAAAAGCTTGTTTCAAGGATTCGAAAGAATAATTATTCGCCTTAACCTGAAAAGATAGGACAAGAGACAGTGCCCTTAAATTGCACCATAGGAGCTTTAGGCTACACATTGGACTTCCTCGCTGTCCGCTGGGTTCTGCACTGGAATAAATTGCCTAGGGAGGTTGCAGAATCTCCATCAATGCAGATATGGAAGAATAGGTGAAGCAAATAGCTGAAAGGGAAAAGCGAGATGGTGCTTGGCCCTGTCACAAGGGCAGAGAACTGGACTTGATGACCTCTCAAGGCCACTTCCTGGTCTAGTATTCTATGTTTCCATGAAATTACAAGATGGGTTACCCTGGTAAAGCTACTGCTGATAAACTCTGGGTGTGTAGATGCTCTTAATTCCAGAATTCATGGATTAAACTAATATAAAAAGAAGGCTCTCCTATTCCAGCTTTAAAGCATCCAAACATGAAAAACATCAGGAAGAGTTAATTGCTTTTAATACAAACACTAGCTTCTTCCAGAGGACGCTTAGGTGTCTAGAAAGACCCTTAGATGTCTCAAAGGCATTTGATTTAGTACCACACAGCATTCTGATTAAAAATAGCAAAATAGACTATCAAGAAGCATGTGCTGTATAGCAGAATGACGGATATAAAACGTTCCTGGTCATTGGGAAATCTTTATCGAATGGTGTGTTTATTATGCCGTTCTCCATGGATTCCCACTGTGCCTGATGTTATTCAAGCTTTTTGATGACAATGGGTTTGAGAAGTATCATTGATGATGATCTGACAATAAATATATCATCACAGCTGCTCCAGTGAGTGGAGAACACAAAGACTGGCAAAACCATGGGCCAGGCGAGTCATACAAAGCTAGTTGGATCACCTCTTCAACTTGGTCCATTCAGGAGAGAGGTAGAACCTCTTTTGATACCTGACTGGTGCCAGACAAGGGAATTTGCTGCACCACAGGAGGTCATATTCTATAGCAGCATTACCAACACTTCCACTGCTTTCTGAGATCTTAGAAGGTACGCAGGGGTAAATTACAGCTAAATAACCACCAAGACCACGGAGAGCCAGGGATGGCGGCTAGAAACCAACTTTATGAGACCATGGGAAACTTGGACACACCCATGACAAGTGGTCGTCCGCCCAACTAAAATCAAGACGGATAAGGGATGTTGGCAGACGAGAGAGTTCTAAAGGAGAGAGTTTCAACCTGTATAAGGAAATGAAACTGTAGATCTAAGAACAATGAATACGGGCCATTTCTACAGAATAGGGGTCTTTATCTGAGAAAGCAACAACTTAGAAAAGACTTTCTGTAAAGCAATGAGGAGACTGTGGAAAAAAATTTATGAGAGCAGAATACAGTTTCAGCCCATGAAGGGTTAGGCCCTAATAAACGCGTTCGTCTTGAAGATGCCAAAGGACTGCTCCTTGTGATTGCTGAAAGAGACTAGCATGGCTACCCCTCTGAAAAACCATGTATGGAACTGAGCGGTCAAGCAATTCTATATGACATCCTACTACCATGCCATGGTATAAAGAAGGCTAAAGTGATCCTTGGATGGAAAAAAGGGCAACAGTGAGTAGGGAAGTGAGCTTACTTCTTCATACGGCATTGGGGAGACCTATAGTGGACCAGTATGTACAGGCCTGCTGTCCACATGGTTAAACAGATATGGAAAAAAATGGAACAGATGCATTAGAAAGCCAGAGAAATGCTCTGAGGGCGGGAGAAAATGCTTAACTTGAGAGGCTTAAAAAGGCTGTCTAAAAGAAGATGGTGCGGTGACTTGATTACCAGTACCATTTTTGTGATGCTCCGGCCCGGTGTGCAATACCGGCACCTCGGCGCCCCACAGCTGGGATCCCCAGGTGAGTGGTGGAGGGATCTTGCCAGACCTACAGCTGGGTCAGGGTACTCTGTCAGAATTCCCAGCCACAGGCACCCGACTGAGGCGGGGGGAACCCTGGCAGCTCCGGGAAGAAGAGCCCCTCTGGCAGCCAAAGCGTCTGGGACCTGGCCAGGGAAACCCCGAGAGCCCTGGGACTGCCAGCCAGACAGAATGCGAAGCCTTGCTGGCTGTGTACCAGCCCCTTAAAACAAATACAACAACACTGTTGATTATCAGGTGTGAACACCTTCGCAGAAAGAAAACACTGCCACCAAAGGGTTCTTTATTCTGGCAGAAGGAGGCAGAAGGAGAACCAAAGGCTGCAAACTTAAGTTAGACAAAATTCAAATGGCAAACAAGGAACACGATTGTAAAGAGCAAGGGTAGACAATCACTTGAACAAGCTACCGAGGGAAGCTTCTCTTGATGTCATCACATCAAGGACTGGACGCTTATCTGGATAATACGGCTTTACCGCACACAAGTTACTGGTTTCTAGACAGAGGTATCTGAAAGAAATGGAATGGCGTGTAGTGTATATTAGGTCAGACTGAAAGATCTATTGGTCCCTTGCTCTTAGCCTTGACATCCAAGAATCTATGCAATATTATTGATTAACTGTGCCTCTTCTAAACATGTTATAAATACAATGATTAAAGGAGGTAGACTTACCTGCACCCGGTTGGGAGTTCTCGGATGGTGAAGATCCTTGGGAATTTTCTTGGGCTGTCCCTTTGGGAAAGTAAACCCCATTAGTCAGTTTACCATTGTTCTGGACAGACGTCTGTCAAAAAATAATAGCTAATCAAACAAGGAAGGAAAAATGGAGTCAGTCTGGAGAGCGGCTCCCTGGGCAGCTGGTAATACCTTCCTTTCATGGCTTCTGCCTTTACCTTCGCTTTGAAAAACTGCCAGTTATTGTGGTCATGGTCCAGAGAAGAGCAACAAAACTGATTCAAGGTCTACATAATCTGACTTCTGAGGGAAGGCTGAAAGAACGGCGTTTGCTTAATCTGGAAAAACGATGCCTGTGAGGGGACATGATAATGGCTTTCAAGTCCCTAAAAGCTTGTTTCAAGGATTCGAAAGAATAATTATTCGCCTTAACCTGAAAAGATAGGACAAGAGACAGTGCCCTTAAATTGCACCATAGGGGCTTTAGGCTACACATTGGACTTCCTCGCTGTCCGCTGGGTTCTGCACTGGAATAAATTGCCTAGGGAGGTTGCAGAATCTCCATCAATGCAGATATGGAAGAAGAGGTGAAGCAAATAGCTGAAAGGGAAAAGCGAGATGGTGCTTGGCCCTGTCACAAGGGCAGAGAACTGGACTTGATGACCTCTCAAGGCCACTTCCTGGTCTAGTATTCTATGTTTCCATGAAATTACAAGATGGGTTACCCTGGTAAAGCTACTGCTGATAAACTCTGGGTGTGTAGATGCTCTTAATTCCAGAATTCATGGATTAAACTAATATAAAAAGAAGGCTCTCCTATTCCAGCTTTAAAGCATCCAAACATGAAAAACATCAGGAAGAGTTAATTGCTTTTAATACAAACACTAGCTTCTTCCAGAGGACGCTTAGGTGTCTAGAAAGACCCTTAGATGTCTCAAAGGCATTTGATTTAGTACCACACAGCATTCTGATTAAAAATAGCAAAATAGACTATCAAGAAGCATGTGCTGTATAGCAGAATGACAGATATAAAACGTTCCTGGTCATTGGGAAATCTTTATCGAATGGTGTGTTTATTATGCCTTTCTCCATGGATTCCCACTGTGCCTGATGTTATTCAAGCTTTTTGATGACAATGGGTTTGAGAAGTATCATTGATGATGATCTGACAATAAATATATCATCACAGCTGCTCCAGTGATTGGAGAACACAAAGACTGGCAAAATCATGGGCCAGGCGAGTCATACAAAGCTAGTTGGATCACCTCTTCAACTTGGTCCATTCAGGAGACAGGTAGAACTTCTTTTGAGACCTGACTGGTGCAAGAGAAGGGAATTTCCTGCACCACAGGAGGTCATATTCTATAGCAGCATTACCAACACTTCCACTGCTTTCTGAGATCTTAGAAGATGCGCAGGGGTAAATTACAGCTAAATAACTGACAAGACCACCGAAAGCCAGGAATGGGGGCTAGAAACCAACTTTTTGAGACCATGGGAAACTTGGACACACCCATGACAAGGGGTCGTCCGCCCAACTAAAATCAAGACGGGTTAGGGATGTTGGCAGAGGAGAGAGTTCTGAAGGAGAGAGTTTCAACCTGTATAAGCAAATGAAACTGTAGATCTAAGAACAATGAATACGGGCCATTTCTACAGAATAGGGGTCTTTATCTGAGAAAGCAACAACTTAGAAAAGACTTTCTGTAAAGCAATGAGGAGACTGTGGAAAAATATTTATGAGAGCAGAATACAGTTTCAGCCCATGAAAGGTTAGGCCCTAACAAATGCGTTCGTCTTGAAGATGCCAAAGGACTGCTCCTTGTGATTGCTGAAAGAGACTAGCATGGCTACCCCTCTGAAAAACCATGTATGGAACTGAGCGGTCAAGCAATTCTATATGACATCCTACTACCATGCCATGGTAAAAAGACGGCTAAAGTGATCCTTGGATAAAAAAAAGGGATACAGTGAGTAGGGAAGTGAGCTTACTTCTTCATATGGCATTGGGGAGACCTATAGTGGACCAGTATGTACAGGCCTGCTGTCCACATGGTTAAACAGATATGGAAAAAAATGGAACAGATGCATTAGAAAGCCAGAGAAATGCTCTGAGGGTGGGAGAAAATGCTTAACTTGAGAGGCTTAAAAAGGCTGTTGAAAAGAAGATGGTGCGGTGACTTGATTACCAGTACCATTTTTGTGATGCTCCGGCCCGGTGTGCAATACCGGCACCTCGGCGTCCCACAGCTGGGATCCCCAGGTGAGTGGTGGAGGGATCTTGCCAGACCTACAGCTGGGTCAGGGTACTCTGTCAGAATTCCCAGCCACAGGAACCCGACTGAGGCTGGGGGAACCCTGGCAGCTCCGGGAAGAAGAGCCCCTCTGGCAGCCAAAGCGTCTGGGACCTGGCCAGTGGAACCCCGAGAGCCCTGGGACTGACAGCCAGACAGAATGCGAAGCCTTGCTGGCTGTGTACCAGCCACTTAAAACAAATACAACAACACTGTTGATTATCAGGTGTGAACACCTTCGCAGGAAGAAAACACTGCCACCAAAGGGTTCTTTATTCTGGCAGAAGGAGGCAGAAGGAGAACCAAAGGCTGCAAACTTAAGCTAGACAAAATTCAAATGGCAAACAAGGTACACGATTGTAAAGAGCAAGGGTAGACAATCACTTGAACAAGCTACCGAGGGAAGCTTCTCTTGATGTCATCACATCAAGGACTGGATGCTTATCTGGATAATACGGCTTTACCGCACACAAGTTACTGGTTTCTAGACAGAGGTATCTGAAAGAAATGGAATGGCGTGTAGTGTATACTAGGTCAGATTGAAAGATCTATTGGTCCCTTGCTCTTATCCTTGACCTCCAAGAATCTATGCAATATTATTGATTTACTGTGCCTCTTCTAAACATGTTACAAATACAACGATTAAAGGAGGTAGACTTACCTGCACCCGGTTGGGAGTTCTCGGATGGTGAAGTCCCTTGGGAATTTTCTTGGGCTGTCCCTTTGAGAAAGTAAACCCCATTAGTCAGTTTACCATTGTTCTGGACAGACGTCCGTCAAAAAATAATAGCTAATCAAACAAGGAAGGAAAAATGGAGTCAGTCTGGAGAGCGGCTCCCTGGGCAGCTGGTAATACCTTCCTTGCATAGCTTCTGCCTTTACCTTCGCTTTGAAAAACTGCCAGTTATTGTGGTCATGGTCCAGAGAAGAGCAACAAAACTGATTCAAGGTCTACATAATCTGACTTCTGAGGGAAGGCTGAAAGAACGGCGTTTGCTTAATCTGGAAAAACGATGCCTGTGAGGGGACATGATAATGGCTTTCAAGTCCCTAAAAGCTTGTTACAAAGATTCGAAAGAATAATTATTCGCCTTAACCTGAAAAGATAGGACAAGAGACAGTGCCCTTAAATTGCACCATAGGGGCTTTAGGCTACACATTGGACTTCCTCGCTGTCCGCTGGGTTCTGCACTGGAATAAATTGCCTAGGGAGGTTGCAGAATCTCCATCAATGCAGATATGGAAGAACAGGTGAAGCAAATAGCTGAAAGGGAAAAGCGAGATGGTGCTTGGCCCTGTCACAAGGGCAGAGAACTGGACTTGATGACCTCTCAAGGCCACTTCCTGGTCTAGTATTCTATGTTTCCATGAAATTACAAGATGGGTTACTCTGGTAAAGCTACTGCTGATAAACTCTGGGTGTGTAGATGCTCTTAATTCCAGAATTCATGGATTAAACTAATTTAAAAGAAGGCTCTCCTATTCCAGCTTTAAAGCATCCAAACATGAAAAACATCAGGAAGAGTTAATTGCTTTTAATACAAACACTAGCTTCTTCCAGAGGACGCTTAGGTGTCTGGAAAGACCCTTAGATGTCTCAAAGGCATTTGATTTAGTACCACACAGCATTCTGATTAAAAATAGCAAAATAGACTATCAAGAAGCATGTGCTGTATAGCAGAATGACGGATATAAAACGTTCCTGGTCATTGGGAAATCTTTATCGAATGGTGTGTTTATTATGCCGTTCTCCATGGATTCCCACTGTGCCTGATGTTATTCAAGCTTTTTGATGACAATGGGTTTGAGAAGTATCATTGATGATGATCTGACAATAAATATATCATCACAGCTGCTCCAGTGAGTGGAGAACACAAAGACTGGCAAAACCATGGGCCAGGCGAGTCATACAAAGCTAGTTGGATCACCTCTTCAACTTGGTCCATTCAGGAGAGAGGTAGAACCTCTTTTGATACCTGACTGGTGCCAGACAAGGGAATTTGCTGCACCACAGGAGGTCATATTCTATAGCAGCATTACCAACACTTCCACTGCTTTCTGAGATCTTAGAAGGTACGCAGGGGTAAATTACAGCTAAATAACCACCAAGACCACGGAGAGCCAGGGATGGCGGCTAGAAACCAACTTTATGAGACCATGGGAAACTTGGACACACCCATGACAAGTGGTCGTCCGCCCAACTAAAATCAAGACGGATAAGGGATGTTGGCAGACGAGAGAGTTCTAAAGGAGAGAGTTTCAACCTGTATAAGGAAATGAAACTGTAGATCTAAGAACAATGAATACGGGCCATTTCTACAGAATAGGGGTCTTTATCTGAGAAAGCAACAACTTAGAAAAGACTTTCTGTAAAGCAATGAGGAGACTGTGGAAAAAAATTTATGAGAGCAGAATACAGTTTCAGCCCATGAAGGGTTAGGCCCTAATAAACGCGTTCGTCTTGAAGATGCCAAAGGACTGCTCCTTGTGATTGCTGAAAGAGACTAGCATGGCTACCCCTCTGAAAAACCATGTATGGAACTGAGCGGTCAAGCAATTCTATATGACATCCTACTACCATGCCATGGTATAAAGAAGGCTAAAGTGATCCTTGGATGGAAAAAAGGGCAACAGTGAGTAGGGAAGTGAGCTTACTTCTTCATACGGCATTGGGGAGACCTATAGTGGACCAGTATGTACAGGCCTGCTGTCCACATGGTTAAACAGATATGGAAAAAAATGGAACAGATGCATTAGAAAGCCAGAGAAATGCTCTGAGGGCGGGAGAAAATGCTTAACTTGAGAGGCTTAAAAAGGCTGTCTAAAAGAAGATGGTGCGGTGACTTGATTACCAGTACCATTTTTGTGATGCTCCGGCCCGGTGTGCAATACCGGCACCTCGGCGCCCCACAGCTGGGATCCCCAGGTGAGTGGTGGAGGGATCTTGCCAGACCTACAGCTGGGTCAGGGTACTCTGTCAGAATTCCCAGCCACAGGCACCCGACTGAGGCGGGGGGAACCCTGGCAGCTCCGGGAAGAAGAGCCCCTCTGGCAGCCAAAGCGTCTGGGACCTGGCCAGGGAAACCCCGAGAGCCCTGGGACTGCCAGCCAGACAGAATGCGAAGCCTTGCTGGCTGTGTACCAGCCCCTTAAAACAAATACAACAACACTGTTGATTATCAGGTGTGAACACCTTCGCAGAAAGAAAACACTGCCACCAAAGGGTTCTTTATTCTGGCAGAAGGAGGCAGAAGGAGAACCAAAGGCTGCAAACTTAAGCTAGACAAAATTCAAATGGCAAACAAGGAACACGATTGTAAAGAGCAAGGGTAGACAATCACTTGAACAAGCTACCGAGGGAAGCTTCTCTTGATGTCATCACATCAAGGACTGGACGCTTATCTGGATAATACGGCTTTACCGCACACAAGTTACTGGTTTCTAGACAGAGGTATCTGAAAGAAATGGAATGGCGTGTAGTGTATATTAGGTCAGACTGAAAGATCTATTGGTCCCTTGCTCTTAGCCTTGACATCCAAGAATCTATGCAATATTATTGATTAACTGTGCCTCTTCTAAACATGTTATAAATACAATGATTAAAGGAGGTAGACTTACCTGCACCCGGTTGGGAGTTCTCGGATGGTGAAGATCCTTGGGAATTTTCTTGGGCTGTCCCTTTGGGAAAGTAAACCCCATTAGTCAGTTTACCATTGTTCTGGACAGACGTCTGTCAAAAAATAATAGCTAATCAAACAAGGAAGGAAAAATGGAGTCAGTCTGGAGAGCGGCTCCCTGGGCAGCTGGTAATACCTTCCTTTCATGGCTTCTGCCTTTACCTTCGCTTTGAAAAACTGCCAGTTATTGTGGTCATGGTCCAGAGAAGAGCAACAAAACTGATTCAAGGTCTACATAATCTGACTTCTGAGGGAAGGCTGAAAGAACGGCGTTTGCTTAATCTGGAAAAACGATGCCTGTGAGGGGACATGATAATGGCTTTCAAGTCCCTAAAAGCTTGTTTCAAGGATTCGAAAGAATAATTATTCGCCTTAACCTGAAAAGATAGGACAAGAGACAGTGCCCTTAAATTGCACCATAGGGGCTTTAGGCTACACATTGGACTTCCTCGCTGTCCGCTGGGTTCTGCACTGGAATAAATTGCCTAGGGAGGTTGCAGAATCTCCATCAATGCAGATATGGAAGAAGAGGTGAAGCAAATAGCTGAAAGGGAAAAGCGAGATGGTGCTTGGCCCTGTCACAAGGGCAGAGAACTGGACTTGATGACCTCTCAAGGCCACTTCCTGGTCTAGTATTCTATGTTTCCATGAAATTACAAGATGGGTTACCCTGGTAAAGCTACTGCTGATAAACTCTGGGTGTGTAGATGCTCTTAATTCCAGAATTCATGGATTAAACTAATATAAAAAGAAGGCTCTCCTATTCCAGCTTTAAAGCATCCAAACATGAAAAACATCAGGAAGAGTTAATTGCTTTTAATACAAACACTAGCTTCTTCCAGAGGACGCTTAGGTGTCTAGAAAGACCCTTAGATGTCTCAAAGGCATTTGATTTAGTACCACACAGCATTCTGATTAAAAATAGCAAAATAGACTATCAAGAAGCATGTGCTGTATAGCAGAATGACAGATATAAAACGTTCCTGGTCATTGGGAAATCTTTATCGAATGGTGTGTTTATTATGCCTTTCTCCATGGATTCCCACTGTGCCTGATGTTATTCAAGCTTTTTGATGACAATGGGTTTGAGAAGTATCATTGATGATGATCTGACAATAAATATATCATCACAGCTGCTCCAGTGATTGGAGAACACAAAGACTGGCAAAATCATGGGCCAGGCGAGTCATACAAAGCTAGTTGGATCACCTCTTCAACTTGGTCCATTCAGGAGACAGGTAGAACTTCTTTTGAGACCTGACTGGTGCAAGAGAAGGGAATTTCCTGCACCACAGGAGGTCATATTCTATAGCAGCATTACCAACACTTCCACTGCTTTCTGAGATCTTAGAAGATGCGCAGGGGTAAATTACAGCTAAATAACTGACAAGACCACCGAAAGCCAGGAATGGGGGCTAGAAACCAACTTTTTGAGACCATGGGAAACTTGGACACACCCATGACAAGGGGTCGTCCGCCCAACTAAAATCAAGACGGGTTAGGGATGTTGGCAGAGGAGAGAGTTCTGAAGGAGAGAGTTTCAACCTGTATAAGCAAATGAAACTGTAGATCTAAGAACAATGAATACGGGCCATTTCTACAGAATAGGGGTCTTTATCTGAGAAAGCAACAACTTAGAAAAGACTTTCTGTAAAGCAATGAGGAGACTGTGGAAAAATATTTATGAGAGCAGAATACAGTTTCAGCCCATGAAAGGTTAGGCCCTAACAAATGCGTTCGTCTTGAAGATGCCAAAGGACTGCTCCTTGTGATTGCTGAAAGAGACTAGCATGGCTACCCCTCTGAAAAACCATGTATGGAACTGAGCGGTCAAGCAATTCTATATGACATCCTACTACCATGCCATGGTAAAAAGACGGCTAAAGTGATCCTTGGATAAAAAAAAGGGATACAGTGAGTAGGGAAGTGAGCTTACTTCTTCATATGGCATTGGGGAGACCTATAGTGGACCAGTATGTACAGGCCTGCTGTCCACATGGTTAAACAGATATGGAAAAAAATGGAACAGATGCATTAGAAAGCCAGAGAAATGCTCTGAGGGTGGGAGAAAATGCTTAACTTGAGAGGCTTAAAAAGGCTGTTGAAAAGAAGATGGTGCGGTGACTTGATTACCAGTACCATTTTTGTGATGCTCCGGCCCGGTGTGCAATACCGGCACCTCGGCGTCCCACAGCTGGGATCCCCAGGTGAGTGGTGGAGGGATCTTGCCAGACCTACAGCTGGGTCAGGGTACTCTGTCAGAATTCCCAGCCACAGGAACCCGACTGAGGCTGGGGGAACCCTGGCAGCTCCGGGAAGAAGAGCCCCTCTGGCAGCCAAAGCGTCTGGGACCTGGCCAGTGGAACCCCGAGAGCCCTGGGACTGCCAGCCAGACAGAATGCGAAGCCTTGCTGGCTGTGTACCAGCCACTTAAAACAAATACAACAACACTGTTGATTATCAGGTGTGAACACCTTCGCAGGAAGAAAACACTGCCACCAAAGGGTTCTTTATTCTGGCAGAAGGAGGCAGAAGGAGAACCAAAGGCTGCAAACTTAAGCTAGACAAAATTCAAATGGCAAACAAGGTACACGATTGTAAAGAGCAAGGGTAGACAATCACTTGAACAAGCTACCGAGGGAAGCTTCTCTTGATGTCATCACATCAAGGACTGGATGCTTATCTGGATAATACGGCTTTACCGCACACAAGTTACTGGTTTCTAGACAGAGGTATCTGAAAGAAATGGAATGGCGTGTAGTGTATACTAGGTCAGATTGAAAGATCTATTGGTCCCTTGCTCTTATCCTTGACCTCCAAGAATCTATGCAATATTATTGATTTACTGTGCCTCTTCTAAACATGTTACAAATACAACGATTAAAGGAGGTAGACTTACCTGCACCCGGTTGGGAGTTCTCGGATGGTGAAGTCCCTTGGGAATTTTCTTGGGCTGTCCCTTTGAGAAAGTAAACCCCATTAGTCAGTTTACCATTGTTCTGGACAGACGTCCGTCAAAAAATAATAGCTAATCAAACAAGGAAGGAAAAATGGAGTCAGTCTGGAGAGCGGCTCCCTGGGCAGCTGGTAATACCTTCCTTGCATAGCTTCTGCCTTTACCTTCGCTTTGAAAAACTGCCAGTTATTGTGGTCATGGTCCAGAGAAGAGCAACAAAACTGATTCAAGGTCTACATAATCTGACTTCTGAGGGAAGGCTGAAAGAACGGCGTTTGCTTAATCTGGAAAAACGATGCCTGTGAGGGGACATGATAATGGCTTTCAAGTCCCTAAAAGCTTGTTACAAAGATTCGAAAGAATAATTATTCGCCTTAACCTGAAAAGATAGGACAAGAGACAGTGCCCTTAAATTGCACCATAGGGGCTTTAGGCTACACATTGGACTTCCTCGCTGTCCGCTGGGTTCTGCACTGGAATAAATTGCCTAGGGAGGTTGCAGAATCTCCATCAATGCAGATATGGAAGAACAGGTGAAGCAAATAGCTGAAAGGGAAAAGCGAGATGGTGCTTGGCCCTGTCACAAGGGCAGAGAACTGGACTTGATGACCTCTCAAGGCCACTTCCTGGTCTAGTATTCTATGTTTCCATGAAATTACAAGATGGGTTACTCTGGTAAAGCTACTGCTGATAAACTCTGGGTGTGTAGATGCTCTTAATTCCAGAATTCATGGATTAAACTAATTTAAAAGAAGGCTCTCCTATTCCAGCTTTAAAGCATCCAAACATGAAAAACATCAGGAAGAGTTAATTGCTTTTAATACAAACACTAGCTTCTTCCAGAGGACGCTTAGGTGTCTGGAAAGACCCTTAGATGTCTCAAAGGCATTTGATTTAGTACCACACAGCATTCTGATTAAAAATAGCAAAATAGACTATCAAGAAGCATGTGCTGTATAGCAGAATGATGGATATAAAACGTTCCTGGTCATTGGGAAATCTTTATCGAATGGTGTGTTTATTATGCCGTTCTCCATGGATTCCCACTGTGCCTGATGTTATTCAAGCTTTTTGATGACAATGGGTTTGAGAAGTATCATTGATGATGATCTGACAATAAATATATCATCACTGCTACTCCAGTGAGTGGAGAACACAAAGACTGGCAAAATCATGGGCCAGGCGAGTCATACAACGCTAGTTGGATGACCTCTTCAACTTGGTCCATTCAGGAGACTGGTAGAACCTCTTTTGAGACCTGACTGGTGCAAGAGAAGGGAATTTGCTGCACCACAGGAGGTCATATTCTATAGCAGCATTACCAACACTTGCACTGCTTTCTGAGATCTTTGAAGATGCGCAGGGGTAAATTACAGCTAAATAACCGACAAGACCACTGAAAGCCAGGAATGGGGGCTAGAAACCAACTTTTAGAGACCATGGGAAACTTGGACACACCCATGACAAGGGGTCGTCCGCCCAACTAAAATCAAGACGGGTTAGGGATGTTGGCAGAGGAGAGAGTTCTGAAGGAGAGAGTTTCAACCTGTATAAGCAAATGAAACTGTAGATCTAAGAACAATGAATACGGGCCATTTCTACAGAATAGGGGTCTTTATCTGAGAAAGCAACAACTTAGAAAAGACTTTCTGTAAAGCAATGAGGAGACTGTGGAAAAATATTTATGAGAGCAGAATACAGTTTTAGCCCATGAAAGGTTAGGCCCTAACAAATGCGTTCGTCTTGAAGATGCCAAAGGACTGCTCCTTGTGATTGCTGAAAGAGACTAGCATGGCTACCCCTCTGAAAAACCATGTATGGAACTGAGCGGTCAAGCAATTCTATATGACATCCTACTACCATGCCATGGTAAAAAGAAGGCTAAAGTGATCCTTGGATGGAAAAAAGGGATACAGTGAGTAGGGCAGTGAGCTTACTTCTTCATACGGCATTGGGGAGACCTATAGTGGACCAGTATGTACAGGCCTGCTGTCCACATGGTTAAACAGATATGGAAAAAAATGGAACAGATGCATTAGAAAGCCAGAGAAATGCTCTGAGGGTGGGAGAAAATGCTTAACTTGAGAGGCTTAAAAAGGCTGTTGAAAAGAAGATGGTGCGGTGACTTGATTACCAGTACCATTTTTGTGATGCTCCGGCCCGGTGTGCAATACCGGCACCTCGGCGTCCCACAGCTGGGATCCCCAGGTGAGTGGTGGAGGGATCTTGCCAGACCTACAGCTGGGTCAGGGTACTCTGTCAGAATTCCCAGCCACAGGAACCCGACTGAGGCTGGGGGAACCCTGGCAGCTCCGGGAAGAAGAGCCCCTCTGGCAGCCAAAGCGTCTGGGACCTGGCCAGTGGAACCCCGAGAGCCCTGGGACTGACAGCCAGACAGAATGCGAAGCCTTGCTGGCTGTGTACCAGCCACTTAAAACAAATACAACAACACTGTTGATTATCAGGTGTGAACACCTTCGCAGGAAGAAAACACTGCCACCAAAGGGTTCTTTATTCTGGCAGAAGTAGGCAGAAGGAGAACCAAAGGCTGCAAACTTAAGCTAGACAAAATTCAAATGGCAAACAAGGTACACGATTGTAAAGTGCAAGGGTAGACAATCACTTGAACAAGCTACTGAGGGAAGCTTCTCTTGATGTCATCACATCAAGGACTGGATGCTTATCTGGATAATACGGCTTTACCGCACACAAGTTACTGGTTTCTAGACAGAGGTATCTGAAAGAAATGGAATGGCGTGTAGTGTATACTAGGTCAGATTGAAAGATCTATTGGTCCCTTGCTCTTAGCCTTGACCTCCAAGAATCTATGCAATATTATTGATTAACTGTGCCTCTTCTAAACATGTTACAAATACAATGATTAAAGGAGGTAGACTTACCTGCACCCGGTTGGGAGTTCTCGGATGGTGAAGTCCCTTGGGAATTTTCTTGGGCTGTCCCTTTGAGAAAGTAAACCCCATTAGTCAGTTTACCATTGTTCTGGACAGACGTCCGTCAAAAAATAATAGCTAATCAAACAAGGAAGGAAAAATGGAGTCAGTCTGGAGAGCGGCTCCCTGGGCAGCTGGTAATACCTTCCTTGCATAGCTTCTGCCTTTACCTTCTCTTTGAAAAACTGCCAGTTATTGTGGTCATGGCCCAGAGAAGAGCAACAAAACTGATTCAAGGTCTACATAATCTGACTTCTGAGGGAAGGCTGAAAGAACGGCGTTTGCTTAATCTGGAAAAACGATGCCTGTGAGGGGACATGATAATGGCTTTCAAGTCCCTAAAAGCTTGTTACAAGGATTCGAAAGAATAATTATTCGCCTTAACCTGAAAAGATAGGACAAGAGACAGTGCCCTTAAATTGCACCATAGGGGCATTAGGCTACACATTGGACTTCCTCGCTGTCCGCTGGGTTCTGCACTGGAATAAATTGCCTAGGGAGGTTGCAGAATCTCCATCAATGCAGATATGGAAGAACAGGTGAAGCAAATAGCTGAAAGGGAAAAGCGAGATGGTGCTTGGCCCTGTCACAAGGGCAGAGAACTGGACTTGATGACCTCTCAAGGCCACTTCCTGGTCTAGTATTCTATGTTTCCATGAAATTACAAGATGGGTTACCCTGGTAAAGCTACTGCTGATAAACTCTGTGTGTGTAGATGCTCTTAATTCCAGAATTCATGGATTAAACTAATTTAAAAGAAGACTCTCCTATTCCAGCTTTAAAGCATCCAAACATGAAAAACATCAGGAAGAGTTAATTGCTTTTAATACAAACACTAGCTTCTTCCAGAGGACGCTTAGGTGTCTAGAAAGACTCTTAGATATCTCAAAGGCATTTGATTTAGTACCACACAGCATTCTGATTAAAAATAGCAAAATAGACTATCAAGAAGCATGTGCTGTATAGCAGAATGACGGATATAAAACGTTCCTGGTCATTGGGAAATCTTTATCGAATGGTGTGTTTATTATGCCGTTCTCCATGGATTCCCACTGTGCCTGATGTTATTCAAGCTTTTTGATGACAATGGGTTTGAGAAGTATGATTGATGATGATGTGACAATAAATATATCATCACAGCTGCTCCAGTGAGTGGAGAACACAAAGACTGGCAAAATCATGGGCCAGATGAGTCATACAAAGCTAGTTGGATCACCTCTTAAACTTGGTCCATTCAGGAGAGAGGTAGAACCTCTTTTGAGACCTGACTGGTGCCGGACAAGTGAATTTGCTGCACCACACGAGGTCGTATTCTATAGCAGCATTACCAACACTTCCACTGCTTTCTGAGATCTTAGAAGGTATGTAGGGGTAAATTACAGCTAAATAACCACCAAGACCACTGAGAGCCAGGAATGGGGGCTAGAAACCAACTTTACGAGACCATGGGAAACTTGGACACACCCATGACAAGTGGTTGTCCGTCCAACTAAAATCAAGTTGGATTAGGGATGTTGGCAGACGAGAGAATTCTAAAGTAGAGAGTTTCAACCTGTATAAGCAAATGAAACTGTAGATCTAAGAACAATGAATACAGGCCATTTCTACAGAATAGGGGTCTTTATCTGAGAAAGCAACAACTTAGAAAAGACTTTCTGTAAAGCAATGAGGAGACTGTGGAAAAAAATTTATGAGAGCAGAATACAGTTTCAGCCCATGAAAGGTTAGGCCCTAATAAATGAGTTCGTCTTGAAGACGCCAAAGGACTCCTCCTTGTGATTGCTGAAAGAGATTAGCATGGCTACCCCTCTGAAAAACCATTTATGGAACTGCGCGGTCAAGCAATTCTATATGGCATCCTAGTACCATGCCATGGTAAAAAGAAGGCTAAAGTGATCCTTGGATGGAGAAAAGGGGAACAGTGAGTAGGGAAGTGAGCTTACTTCTTCATACGGCATTGGGGAGACCTATAGTGGACCAGTATGTACAGGCCTGCTGTCCACATGGTTAAACAGATATGGAAAAAAATGGAACAGATGCATTAGAAAGCCAGAGAAATGCTCTGAGGGCGGGAGAAAATGCTTAACTTGAGAGGCTTAAAAAGTCTGTTGAAAAGAAGATGGTGTGGTGACCTGATTACCAGTACTATTTTCGTGATGCTCCGGCCCGCTTTGCAATACCGGCACCTCGGCGCCCCACTGCTCCGATTCCCAGTGAGTGGTCTAGGGATCTTGCCAGACCTACAGCTGGGTCAGCGCACTCTGTCAGAATTTCCAGCCACAGGCACCCGACTGAGGCGGGGGGAACCCTGGCATCTCTGGGAAGTGGAGCCCCTCTGGCAGCCAAAGCGTCTGGGACCTGGCCAGGGAAACCCCAAGAGCCCTGGGACTGGTAGCCAGACAGAATGCGAAGCCTTTCTGGGCTGTGTACCAGCCACTTAAAACAAAAACAACAACACTGTTGATTATCAGGTTTGAACATCTTCGCAGGAAGAAAACACTGCCACCAAAGGGTTCTTTATTCTGGCAGAAGGAGGCAGAAGGAGAACCAAAGGCTGCAAACTTAAGCTAGACAAAATTCAAATGGGAAACAAAGTACACGATTGTAAAGAGCAAGGGTAGACAATCACTTGAACAAGCTACCGAGGGAATCTTCTCTTGATGTCATCACATCAAGGACTGGATGCTTATCTGGATAATAAGGTTTTACCGCACACAAGTTACTGGTTTCTAGACAGAGGTATCTGAAAGAAATGGAATGGCGTGTAGTGTATATTAGGTCAGATTGAAAGATCTATTAGTCTCTTGCTCTTAGCCGCGACCTCCAAGAATCTATGCAATATTATTGATTAACTGTGCCTCTTCTAAACATGTTATAAGTACAGTGATTAGAGGAGGTAGTCTTACCTGCAACTGGTTGGGAGTTCTCGGATGGTGAAATCCCTTGGGAATTTTCTTGTGCTGCCCCTTTGTGAAAGTAAACTCTATTAGTCAGTTAACCATTTTTCTGGACAGAGGTCTGGGTTACTCTCGTAAAGCTATTCCTGATTAATTATTCCTGATGATCTCTGTGTGTATAGGTGGTCCTAATTCTAGAATTCATGGATTAAAGTTATTTAAAAGAAGGCTCTCGTACTGGTGCATAAAAGCATCCAACATGAACAAAATAAGGAATAGGTAATTGCTTTTAATACATACACTATCTAATTCCAGAGGAAGTGTGCGTGTGTGGAAAAGCCCTAAGATTTCTCTCAGACATTTCATTTAGTAACACACATTCTGATTAAAAATAGCATAATAGACTATCAAGAAGTATGTGCTATGTCGCTGAATGACGGATGTAAAACAGTCCTTGTCCTTTGTAATCATTATTGAATGGTGTGTTTATTATGTGGTTCTCCATGGATCCCGACTGTGCCTGATGTTTTTCCAGGATTTTTATGAAAATGGGTTTAAGAACCATGATTGATGATTATGTGACAGTAAATATATCATCACAGTTGGTACATTAGTAGAGAACACAAAGATTGGGAAAATTATGGGCCAGGCTAGTCATACAATGCTATTTGGATCACCTCTTCAACCGGGTTCATTCAGTAAACAGGTTGAACCTCTTTTGGGACCTGACTAGTGCCGGAGAAGGGAATTTGCTGCACCACAGGAGGTCATATTATCTAGCAGCATTCGCAACACTGTCACTGCTTTCTGAGATCCTTGAAGACATGTAGTGGTAAATTACAGCTAAATAACCACAAGGACCACTGAGAGCCGGGACTGGGGGCTGGAAATAAACTTTATGGGAGCATGGGAAACTGGGACATACCTGCGACAAGTGGTTGTCCGTCCAACTAAAATGATTGTGGATTATATATGTTGGCAGATGAGAGAGTTTCAAACTAGAAAGTTTCAACCTGCATTACCATATGAAACTACAGATCTAAGAACAATAAACACAGGCCATTTCTACAGAATGGCGGTCTTTATCTGAGAAAACAGTAACGTAGAAAGAGGTTTCCCTAAAACAATGACGAGGTCTGTGGCGCCTTAAAAAAAGGAAATTTAATAGAGCATAATAACATTTTTGCCTTTGGAAAGTTACTCCCTAATAAATGCATTTTTCTTTATGATGCCACAGGACTCCTCCCTGTGATTGCTGAAGAAGAGTAACACGGATAACTCTCTGAAAAACTATTTATGGAACAGAATGGTCAAGCAATTTTATTTGAGCTCCTCGTGCAAAGCCATGTTAAAAAGAGGGCTAAAGTGATCCTTGGATGGATAAAGAGGGGAATAGTGAGTTGGGAAGTGATTTTACTTCTTCATACATTCTTCATATAGTTGTGCTGTCCACTCTGTTAAACAGATATTGTAAAACATTTAACAGATGCATTACAAAGCCATAGAAATAGTCTGAGGGTGGGAGAAAATGCTTAACTCCAGAGGCTTAAAAAGTGTGTTGAAAAGAAGATTGTGTGGTGACTTGTTTAACAGTACTATTTTTGTGATGGTATGGCCCAGAATGTAATTCTGGCACCTTGGCACCCCCCAGTCAGGATACCTAGCTGAGTGGCGGAGGGATCTTGCCAGACCTACGGCTGGGGCAGAGTAATGTGCCAGGAGCTCCAGCCACAGGGACCCAGCTGAGGCTGGGGGATCCCTGGCAGCCCCATGGGTTGGAGCCCCTCTGGCAGCTGTAGTATCAGGGACCCAGCCAGGGAAACACCGAGAGCCCCGGGTCTGGCAGGCATCTCGAATGCGGAGTCTTGCTGGTGGTGTACCATCAACTTGAAACAACAACAGCAACACTCTTGATGATAAGTTGTTAACACCTTCGCAGGAAGAAAATACTGGCACCAAAGGGTTCTTTATTCTGGAGGAAGAAGGCGTAAGGCTACAGTCTTAAACTAGACAAAATTCAAATGGGAAACAAGACACACATTTTTAAATGGATGGGTTGTCAATCATTGGAACAATCTTACAGGGGAATGCCTCTATTGATGTCATCAGATGAAGGACTGGATGCTTATCTGGCTAACAAGGTGTAACCGCATACATGTTAGTGATTGCAATACTGAGGTATCTGAAAGAAATGTGATGACCTGTACCATATACTAGGTCAGATTAAACTATCTAATGGTCCCCTGGTCTCAGCCTTCAACTCCAAGAATCTATGTAATATTATTGATTAACTGTGCCTCTTCTAAACATGTTATAAATACGATTATTAAAGAATGTCGTCTTACCTGCACCCGGTTGGGAGTTCTCGGATGTTGAAGGCTCTTGGGAATTTTCTTTTGCTGGCACTTTGAGAAAATAAACACTATTAGTCAGTTAACCATTGTTCTGAACAGATGTCTGTCAAAGAAATAATAGACAATCAAACAAGTCAGGAAAAATGGAGTCAGCATGTAAAGCAGCTTCCTGGGCAGTTGGTAATAATTTCCTTCGATGGCTTCTGCTTTTACCTTATCTTTTAAAAACTGCCAGTTATTCTGGTCATTTTGTAGTTCCAGGGTTCATGTTGATCTTTTATGGAGCATGTTTTCTTTAAGCCTTCTTAAATACCCTTTGCAAATTTTACGAGACCGTATGATTTGTGTTTTCAATAAGCAGCGAAGAGATACCATTGAGAATTCTGCTTGAATAAATAAGAAATTTGTTTTAAACTTTTACCTCTTACCTTTTCTTTTAAAATATCTTAGTTACAGTATTTCTAAGTGCACATAGAAATCCTGCACTTTGTTGGTATTACGATGGGCTGGCTGTATCCTGGCTGCTCTTTTCTTTAGCAGCTACTAAACTACAAAAATCGTAGCAATCACCCATGGGGTATTCTGTATTCCTAGAAATATTCTGATCTGTTATATGGGGCTTTAGTCCTGATTCCATTCTGGGTGGAGATCGTTGGCTTATTATATTATGGCCAAATAGCTGTTTGGCTGAGAGGCCCTGGGAAAAGCCAGGTAGGAAGTATTCATTTATCAAATGGAGAGAGAAATCTCTGAGCTGCAATTCATTTGCAAATTTGACTCCATTAACCAAGGATTAAACAGAGGCTGGGAGTGGCTTGCAGTTTACAAAACCAGCTTCTCTGCCCTGGGTGTTAATATCTCCCCGTTAGACTCTGACAAAGGCTCACATCCCTCTGTCTGATTTAACTTGTTTTTTTCTCTTTTGATAAGTACTATTGATACTAGGCCATTTCCACCTTGCTGAATAGACCTTATCAGCTCTGGCCCTCCCTTTTACTGGGACGCCACTCTTTAAATACCCCTCTGAAACCACCCCCCCGACTCATGCACAAAAGCTTATGCTCCACAATATCTGTTGAGGTGCCACAAAACTTCTTGGTGTTCTTGAAGCTACAGACTAACACGGCTACCTCTCTGATACTTCATTTGTCTGGCTCTTCTCTTTGGATAATATCCCAGTTGGGTGCAAACTGTCAGTATGCTGCTGGAACTTTCATCTGTCAAATGAGATATTAATCAGGAAGTATCTCACAACGTGCCTCAAGAGGGCAAGGATATAACCTAACTTCAGCAACATGGTCAAATCCCAATATGGGTATGATCCGTGAACCTGAAATTCCCTGTTTCATTCAAACATCAGAGTCTACTCTTCTAGTTCTACAATTAAGATATTATGTACTTTTACAGTATGCTTGGGAAACCTTTGGCAAGCGTCAACAAAATGTGACTGAATTTCAATAATAATATATTAGGCCAGAGTGTGCCCCCAGATACACACATATACATTCACCTTTCTTTTTAGAGTGTGTATATGTGTCTATCAAGGGTCTATGTGTGGTACAAAATAATCACCATTAAAATATATATATCAGAATTAGAATATATTCAAGAATGAAACCAAATATTTCAATATACCCACTATAAAAACTAAATGAGAAGTTGCATGGTTACACCTTCCATCCAAGTATCCTTTTTCACTTTATTGATGAGATTTATCTGTCCTTTCTTATGCAATGATTTGATTCCTGTGTCCTAGAGAAGGGTCTCTGTATATCCTGGCCTAAGACAAAATGGTCAGCTTAACCTCTTCATCTTTGTTTTCAAGCTCTCTCCTATGGGAGGGTTAAGACCTCGGGGCTACCTCACAGGGAGACATCCCAAGTGTGTCTCCCTGGATTTTAAAGATGGGTTTTCTTACTTGGGTGACAGCAACATAAGAACATAAGAACGGCCATACTGGGTCAGACCAAAGGTCCATCCAGCCCAGTATCCTGTCTGCCGACAGTGGCCAGTGCCAGGTGCCCCAGAGGAGGTGAATCGAAGACAATGATCAAGCGATTTGTCTCCTGCCATCTGTCTCCAGCCTTTTACTAAAGGCTAGGGGCACCATACTTTACCCTTGGCTAATAGCCATTTATGGACCTAACCTCCAAAAATTTATCAAGCTCTATTTTAAACTCTGTTAGAGTGCTGGCCTTCACAGCCTCCTCCGGCAAGGAGTTCCACAGGTTGACTGTGCGCTGTGTGAAGAAAAATTTTCTTTTGTTAGTTTTGAACCTACTACCCATTAATTTCATTTGGTGTCCTCTAGTTCTTATATTATGGGAACAAGTAAATAACTTTTCAATATTCACTTTCTCCACACTATTCATGACTTTATATACCTCTATCATATCACCCCTCAATCCCCTCTTTTCTAGACTGAAAAGTCCCAGTCTCTCCAGCCTCTCCTTATACGGGACCCTTTCCAAACCCTTAATCATTTTAGTTGCCCTTTTCTGAACTTTTTCTAACACCAGTATATCTTTTTTGAAGAAGGGTCCTGTGGCACCTTATAGACTAACAGAAAAGTTTTGAGCATGAGCTTTCATGAGCACACTTGGGTGGTGGCAGCTACTTCCCAGGGTCAGGGAATCTGTGACTTTGGAAAGTTTTTAAGCAGAAGCCTACAGAGGCAAGGTATTTTTAAGGTCTCTTGCAGACCCACACCACCTGCACTTGGAGTGTCAGAGTAGGGATCAGCCCTGACATGGACAAGACCAACTGAAGAAGTGGGTATTACCCCCTAAAAGCTCATTACTTAATAAATATATTTGTTAGATTTTAAGGCACTACAGGACTGCTTGGTTTTTGCAAAGCTACAGATTAACACAGCTACGCCCCAGACTAAATGAGAGTGATGAATTTGATCCCCTTTTATAAGTCAGAAATTAGTGTAGCCACTGCGTTTCAGTTACCACAGTGCCCTTGAGATATGCCAGTCAGGGGACAGGTCATATTAAAAAGGTTTCCACATTGGGATATAGTTTAGACAATATCGCTGTGCAATTTATTGCAGTTCTGCACTAGTATTAAAACTGTCCCACCACATTAGGCACTAAACATAAATGCAATCCCAGATTTCTTCAGCTAAAATAATATTTAAGTGATTGCTTGCCTCAGCCAACTCCCAAAAGTGGAGAGCAGCCGTCCTGCCCACATTCCTCTGCACCCCACCTTCTCTCTTACTAAATATAGTCAGTGAGTGCCCAGCCCCTGACTTCCCATGGCACATCTCTTTTCAAGGTTGACTCACTGCTCGCATACAGTTGGCTCTGCCTCAAAATTTTACAGGTTCCCCACATTCAAGGCAGATAGCTGTGGTTGCTTGTTTAATTAGAATGACAGGTTAACTCCTTCCCTCCTGAACTTCTGTCAGAAGAGGTCATCACACTGCCCAACATTTCTTAAAAATACTGAATAACTAACCATGGACCAAAATTGTCTTTCTAGTTGCCTGCTGTGGGGTGTTATCTTAAGAGACTAAAATAGACTAGCTGCAATAACCAATGCAACTGTGGTAAAATATATTTATTTCCCTTTGCTCTACCACTATTATTTTAAAACATTACAGTAGGAGGACAACTGAATACAGTTGTACAAGAATCCAAACAGAGAAATAGGCAACCAGCCATATCACTACTGTTTCTCCAGATTTATGCCTACAATTAGCAGCATGGGGAAGAAGTATCTCACAAACTCCAAAATGGTCATCAAACACCTCAGTGAAATGAGTTGCCTTGTAAACCTGTAATTTGGTCTTGTGCATATTGTACTTCTCTCTGGAAGCAAAAAAGGAATAAGGTTCCTAGGAATAGTCTTGACAGAGGATCTAGGAAGCTTTATTTGTCAGATTTTTTTTTAAAAAATGTGTATATGTGATGGGTTGGATCACAGAGGTCCCCTTGGTATTGACACCTGATGTGCTGGTCATGCCACAAAGCCCACCAATCTGCCCTCTGTGGCTTCCCACCACCCTTTTCTGCTGGGTCAGAATCTCTGGTCTCCCCACAGCCACGGAACAGAGTTGGCGGTAACAAAAGAGCAACACTGAACCAGGTCAGCTCTGTGAGGACTGAGCTGTAAGACTATTGACAGCACCTGGGAACACAGCACCCCAAAAGAGAACCTAAACCCCAGATAAATCTGTCTTACTCTGTACAAAAGTTTTATATAGCGAAAGCTTGTAAGTTTCTTGTTTTTAGCAATCAACGAGAGAGATGCACATATACTCCTGCTCAGGAAACAGTTATTTTCAGTGGGCTTGGCGGAAAAAAAAAAGGTGATTTTATTAAATATCAAAGTGGGATTTAAGTGACTGCAAGTGAAAACAGACAGAACAAAGTAAGTTACTAAGTTAATGAACAAAACATGCCCTCTAATCCTAATGCACTGAGACACTTGTTACATGCAAATTCTTAGCCTTACAGTCCTTCTACTCATCTCTTTCACAAGCTTGGCAGCTTCCTAGCTTGGGCCCAGTCCTTCCCACTGTTCAGTCTTAGATCTTTCCAGCAGGCATCTTCGGCGGTACTTGGGGGTCTCCTGGCATCTGGCCACTCCCCTATTGTTTAATTCCCCCTTTTACATCCCTTTTATCCAAGGTGGGAATTCATTATGTTCAATTCATATTATTCTCTTTTCTTTTCCCTGAGTGGAAAAATACCAGATACAAAATGGGCTCCTGCATCATGTGGCATAGTCACATGTTTGTATAGGACCAACCACAGTTTGGTCTTACTGGAAAAACACACTAATTCACTGGCAATGAATGACAACTGCCACAGGCCCCATGACAAGGTGTGAGAGGAGCCTGGCTCCATGTCCCGGAAGGGCGGAGCCTAGTGCATTCAGCCCTCAGTGCTTCCTGGACCATGCCACTGTATGCTGCTCCTCCTTCACAGCCACACGCAGCAGTGCTACCACTACACTTCAAAGGGCTCCAGAGCTCTGACCACTGCTGCTGGCAAATCAGTAGCAGTGGCAGCATCTGGAGCAACAGGCCCCTTGGGAAAGCTGAGCCCTGGAGCAACTGCCCCTTTGCGCCTACCCTCTTGGTGGGCCTGTTCACATTCCATTGGGAAGAGAAGGGCTGGCAGGAGGTCAACCAGGGAAGCATAAGTAGAGCACTTTGGGATGCAGGACTTAGCTGCTCACCCTGGGGAAAGGCTAGACCTGGGTTCCTGCATCACTGCCTAAGGAGTGCCAAAGACAGAAGTTTATCCTTGGTGGTGGAAAATCTTGTTGATGGAAGGCCCTGAAAAAAGAAGAGTCTGGATCTTGAGGCCCTGATGCAAGGGGAAGCCGGGAGCCCCTTGCCTCAGAGGACTACTCCAGTGCTTGACATTTTATACACCCAAAAGAGACAGAGGCAAATGAATGACCTGGCCTGAGATAAGTTCCTGCTTGACTTCACTACTATCCCAAACATACATGCTTCTAGCACTGTAGGTAAAGCACCCATCAGTGCTTTGAAAATGCTTACCTGTCCTCCCCAGGTCAGCAATAACTCCTAATCAGAGGTGGAAAAAGTACCCAAAAAGTTACTTGAGTAAAAGTGCAGCTATTGGGGGTGGAGGTGGAATGTACATAAGTACAGGTCACTGGTTTTCCCATCTGGAAAACTACCTGAGTAAGAGTACACACACACACACGCCCCATCTTTATTGTACTCAAGTACAATAAAGCTGCACATTCGTTCAAGTAACTTTTTGGGTACTTTTTCCACCTCTGTTCCTAATGTAGCCAGAAGTGGGAGCATCTTAAGTTTACAGGGCAGCAGGTTCCTCATACAACTTTCTTTTGTTTGTGCTCCCTGCCACTAAATGCAGTCACATGCTCGACAGCTACAGAAGTCTCAGGCCTGGGCAGCATGTTTGTAGCATGGCCCCCTGGACACCTTGTACTGCCTATTGAGTAAAGGATGGAGAAGATGGAGCTGCTACTAGGATAGGGAGTCAACAAGTAAGAAAAGAACCAAAAGGACTGAAAATAGAACACAAAGAGAGGGGAATGAAGAGGAAATAACATAATGGAATAAAAGAAGACAGAGGAAGGACAGGAGAGGTAAACAACAGTGGAAATGAGATGCAACGGAACTGTGTTGGGACAGGATACAAAGGGATGTGAAGGGAATGGGAACACCCATCTGCCAAAACAAGCCAAAGGAAGCTCCAGCAAAAAATAATTTGAAAATAAAGTTACATAACTCAACAAGGTTTGTTCCTCATATATTTATTATGAAAAACATAAAATACTGGCACCAGCATAAGTAAATTCCAGTATGGGGTTCAAACTACTATGCCTGGGTGTGGCACCCTCTTGTCTTAAACATTCTCTCCATTTTGCTTCCATCTCGAATGAAAAAATAAACTGTGATCAGATACTTAATATAATTAATATTAACAACAAGTGGTGAAGGAACACAAGTCAAAGTAGGGAACAAACAGGTTGAAGAATATTTAGAGAAGTTAGATGCATTCAAATTGGCAAAGTCTGATAAAATTCTCCCTAGAGTACATAAGAAGTAGATGAAGCCATCCCAGAACCATGCACAATTCATGGAGGGCTGGAGAAGGACAGACATAGCACCTATCTCTTTGAAAAGGGAAACAAAAAGACCTTGAGGAATTATAGGCTAGTAAGGCTACCTCTGATACCCAGAAAGATACTATAGCAAATTATTAAATGATTCATTTGTAAGCACTGAGAAACCAACCAGCAACATGGATTTGTCAAGAACAAATCATGCAAACTCTAACCACTGTCTTCAATATATAGTGGTACCAGCTCAATGAGTGTGGGGCAGCAGGAAATATAACATACCTTTATGGCAGAAATACTTTTCATAGAGTCTAATGTGCCCAGCTGTAAGGATATGTGGGCTAGATGAGATCAGTGTAAAGTAGGTGCACAAGTGGTTGAAAGACCATCCTCAAAGAGCAGTTAACAGTGGTTTTCTATCACACTGGGGGGATGTAGCTAGTGAGGCCCACAGAGTGATTTGCTCTGAGTCTAATACTATTCAACATTTTCATTCATGACTTGAATAACAAAGTGAAAACTACACTTATAAAATTTTCAGATGACCTCAAGCTGGGAAGGATTGCAAGCACTTTGGAGAATGGGATTAGAACTCGATATGACTTTGTCAAACTGGAAATGGAGCTGAAATCAACAAGATAAAATTCAACAAAGACAAGTGCAAAGTACTTCACCTAGGAAAGGAAAAATCAGATCCATGAATACAAATGTGGAATAACTGGTGAGGGTGTAGCACTGCAGAAATGGATCTGGGGTCTATAGCAATTCACAAATTGAACATAAACTGACAATATGATGCAGCTGTGGAAAAGGCAAAAATTCTGGGTGTGTATTAATAGGAGCATATGTAAGACTATGTCTACACTAGCCCAGAAGATTGACCTGCTCAGGTTCAGTCTCCTGAGGTTTGATTTTGAATGACTAGTGAGGATATGCAAAATTGATTTCTCAGGGGTCACAGTAGACCCCTGTACTCCTCATGAGATACAAGGATTAAGGGAGGACAGTATGGATAGCCAAGCAAGCTGAGTGCAGATAGGATGATTCTAGCCACACAATTGCCACAGTTAGAACTACGTATCTGCAATTGCCTTATTTTGCCTAATATAGATATAGCCTAAGACACAGGAATTATTTGTTCTATGTAGACACGGAATACAGCCTATTTCAAAATAAGCCATAGTGCATCCAATGGCTCTATTTCAAAATAAGCTCTTTTGTGTGTAGACGCTCTATTTTGAAATAGCTGAGCGCCATTTCAAAATGCTTTTTGTGTGCAGCTGCACTATTTTGAAATAAGCTCTTCTGGAATAGCTTATTCAGGAATAACACTGCTGTGTAGACATAGCCGGACTGATTTTTCTTGACGGCCACAGGTTACTCTAAATTACTTACTCTAAAGATCAATATATCTACACTACCACAAGGAGTGAGACTGCTAGTCCAGATAGACAGTCTTGTGAAACCTTGGCTCAAACTAGTGTGCTAAAAATAGCTGTGTGGAAGCTCTAGCATTGGCAGAGGCTCAGGCTACCACCCAAACTCTGAGTCATCAACATTCAAAGGCTGATCTCAACTTTCCTAAATCCTGGAGTTATTTGGAGCCATGTTCTTGGTGCAGAGACCTTCTAATGATATTACCCAGAGGTATTTAGTTGGCTGATACAGATCACAGAATCTTTTCAGCATAATTTCCTCCTAGCACATCTTATGGTCAATTGAATAAATGTAGATTATAATTATGGACCCTTCATTGTTGGAAAGGAAATGTGAACAGAAGGAGTGATTCAGACGGTAGCATAGAAGAGGAGACATAATGGAAATCTGCCACCTCAATTACTCTTCTGTTCAGGTTTTTCATCTTTCCTGAACAGTAATTCATACAATGAGGGTACGTCTCCACTGTGATGGAAGTCGAGGGTTCAAACACAGGCTCAAGCCTAACCCTCCTTCAACTATAAATACATTACACTAACCCAGGGCTCCAACCGTGATAGGGGATCCAAACATGAGGCAAGCTGGGACACAGGGTTTGAGCCCTATTGCTCTACAGCGTTGAGGCAGTACTCTGGGAATACACCAAACCTCACAACCTCATGGACAGATTTGGTCCTCTGGACAGTCAAGTTTGAGGACAGTTAAGTTTTCCCACAATGCACCATGAACCAAATGCTCAGGACACATTTGGAAAGGTGTTAGGAAGACTGAGATATGAGTGGTTGGACCCATACAATGTAGTGTAGAGCCTGGAGTGCCAGGGTAGGATACCTGGTTCAACAGTTCCTAATCTGGGGTTACAATTGAGTGTAGATGCCCAAGTCCTAGATTTACAAACCCAGGATCGGCCAAATCAAATCCTACTAACCTGGGGATTACATTGTAGTGTTGACAAATACCTGGCATTAAGTGAATTTGCATGGACAAGTGGAAATTCATCATATTTTACAGCAGCCTTTTCAATACTCTGCCCAGAATCAAATGTTATGGGCAACCAAGATTCTACAACGAGTGCAATTCGTTAAAGGAACTCCTCTAGCCCCCTGCTGCACAGTAGGCAATGAACACTGGTTCATTTCCACCAGGTGTGACTTTTGCTTCACCCTGCAGTTAAAAGAATCATCTAGTTCCATGAGCAGTTCACTGCCAGTCATCAGCAGGGTCAAAAGTTGCAGACACTCTTAAGAGAGGAGTGTTTTATGAGCCATTTGTCAATTTCACAGAGCAAAGGACAAACCACCTTCCAGTTTGTTTCTATTGCAAGCATGTGCAGCATGTGTAATACACATCATGCACACATTTAAAAGCACTTGCAATAGTGCACAAATATTACTAGCCAATTTGAAACTGCATTTGCTTGTCACCAGTATACCTTACTCTGCCTCACTCACTGTCATTATAGCGCTCACATGGATAGAAAGCACTGGCACAGCAGGGGCACTGTTGTAGGTGTTCTTCCCAGCACAGCTCCTAGGGCTACTGATACCCTTGCTGTGAGTACTTAATGCACTGTCTCTCATTTTCCTTTTTGTCTCTGGCTTTGATCTACTGCAGTTTCTGTGATTTTATGCATTTAAAGTTTCTGTTTTGTAAGCTGCAGTGCAATGACTGGAGAAAGTGGTTCTGTGGACAGGCTGAACAGAGCACCAATGGCCAGGTTTAATTGCCCCTTTGTAAGATGTAAAGGGACTGTTTTCCACCATGGGCTAGACTAAAATATAAGCCAAGGAGTGGTGCCAGTCTCTTTAGGGGTATTTTCAGAGCACTCTGAAGCAGTGGCCTGCCCTCTTTTCAGCCTCCATCCCTTCATACACCATCCCTTGGAAAGGGCAAATTTAAACTCAGTTTTTTAACACAGTGATTTGCAGCCCTCTCCTCCAGAAGCAAGGAAGAAGGAAGACATCCACTCCCACAACAAAAAGTGGGCTCAGCTGCCACCTCCAGCAAGTGGGTAGACAGACATTCAGACTTTGAGGAAAGCTAGCAAGGCCAGAACATCTCAGGAGCGCAAGAAATAGAAGCAGCTGGCAACAAAAGCAGGGAAGAGCTGTGAAAAGGAGGAAACCAGAACCTCCATTACTATAGTGTGAGAGGAGAGAGAGTAAAGGTGCTTCTGGGAGTGAAGCTGAGCTGGACAGAGCAGGAGGCCTCTTCACCATGAGAGCTGGCAGTGACCAAAGGAAGGAAGGGCAGGAAGCGCCAGAACCTGATGCAATTTCTCTACAGTGGAACAAAGAAGAGCAGGGTGTGAAGTGTTGGCATTTAAACTTCTTCGGCTCCTTCTTCCCCTTCCCAGAACACAGGGGCGGCCCTCCCTTTGCTCCAGGCGACGAGCCCATGAAAGTTATTTATATGCAAAGTGCAGAGCAAACTGTTCCTACACAGAATACTGCTGGATAGAATGAGCAGAGTAACAGCGAATAACCACCGGCACAGTGACTTAAGACAGATAATGGCATATTGTGAGCTTAAGAATCAGACTTCTGCCTAAACATCATCAGAAATAATACTGACCAGATTTAGTGGACCAAAGAAGAAAGTACTTCTGTCACAAGCTGAAGGGTTGGCAGACTTTGTGCACTGACAAAGTATAGCCAGTATCACTGTTCCCGCTTCCCTCCATACAGTCCAGCAAAACAAAAATCCCTACTACAGTATCTCCACCTCTGCATTCCCCAGTGAACTTTATGGAAAGCTCTGTGCTACAAACTTCTGCCAGCCTGGCCACATTCGTCAGGTGAGTGATGGAAAAATTCTGCTCATCCGTGGAAAAGATTAAAAGGGACATTGCTATGGGCTCTATATTGTTCAGCAAACAGCTAATGGAGATTCTCCATTAGAGGGCATGGGCTGGTCGGATGTAGCACTAAGATCTTAATTCTATTTTTGCTATTGGCTCAAAAACCGCACGTGGTCAAGATGCACAGCACAGTGACAACAATGACAGTAAGTCAACACAGCGTCCACAACAGGATGCAGCTGAGGGGCCATGAAGAGACAGAAGAGCTAGAGAGCATGGCAGTACTGTCACAGTCTGCTGAAACAGAAATAGCTGGTTAAGTACACTAGCAGGTTAAGTCACTTTCATTTCTAATTTCTATGATATTACAAAGTAGGTGCCACTATATCACTACGTTAGCGTGCTTATGGAAAGGGGCTTATCACGATAGTTATATGGAGTATTTCAGTTATTGGCAGCATATTTCTAGTCCTGGATTACTTTGCAAGTATTTTAATACTGATCCTCCTCTTGGTAGTCCTCCTTCAACTGACAACTTCAAAAGGAATCAAGTGTGCAGCACATGTATTTTCTGCCCATGATAGCATCTATAGCAATACAGTACAGTAATGGAACACAGCACTCCCAAAAAGAGACCCTGAAGTTGCATTCATATAATAGGCAGCTATCCTGTTAACATTGAAGTGATCTGTTTTCAAGGCTCATGTGCTGTGCCATAAGCTAGAGTTTAATTCTGCAGTAGGGGGCCCTGGATTCTGCAGGACATGGAATTCAAACAACTTTTAAAATTCAAACTTTTATTGACTCCCATTGGAAATAAATAACTACAGTAATCAAAGTATCACATGTCATTTATCTCAATATTCAGTTCAGTTGTATGAACATCCAGTTTTCATTGCCCTGGAGCATTCTGTATGGGCAATTCATCTATATTGTAAAAGTTGTCAGGGGAAGTTGCAAGTTTTGGTTGTTTGTGAGGCATATGTGAAGCTTTTTGGCATCTGGGGAAGTCATTGGGCCATGGGATAGCTAAAGCTATTAGCATGGCTGAAGGGATAAATCTCCCATCCCTTCCCCTCCTCTCTTGAAGGGTTTGGTTGGATTATTTTTGGGGTGTGGTGGCAAAGGGGTTGACTTTCTAGACCAGCTTTCCCACTGCTTTGAATAACATTTGCTTAAATGGACAGCTGAAAAACAATTAGCAATGTTGACATTCTGAGCTATGGGAGTTCAGTCATTCTGCCCTCAGCCTGAAACCATCTCTCTGAGCTATCTACAGCCACTGGCATCTATCTCGGGTTTTATTTGCATTGCAAAGGTTATCATTGCAGCCTTCTATGCAACCATTTATTTATTTTAAATAAAAGCCTACATTCTGTGTTGGAGGTGGAACCTGGAGAAAATTCTGCAGCCTAGAAATCCTGGGAGATACAAGACTGATTATATTTCTGGTCATTAGTACGCAAAAAACTCACATCTCAGACCAGGAGGGTGAGTCCATTATAAAATTTTACATAAATTACTATATAAAAATAGTTTGATTCTTTGGCTAGGAAGGCAGCGGATGGTAACCTTTCTGATATGGTTCTCCTCAAATGAACTAAAAATCAAGGATTTTGCCAAGCTAGTTAGCATTGGCTTACCAGCCATAATATCAAGACCAAATATAAATCCTTTTTATATATTACTATTCTGCTAAAAATGAAAAGAAGAAAAACTATAAGAAGCAGTAACAACTTATTAAGGCAACCTATGATTCAATTAACCGAACTCTAAATGCTTTAATTGCATCAATGTTTTTCAAATAAGCTTCAACTGTGGGTACTTGAGATGTTAGTACAAACTGAATGTGCTCTTTAAAAGGAGTAAGTATTTTGTAAGAGTTTTTAGATAACAATGCTGGAGTATATCTCCCTTGCTGTCAAGATGCACAATTTCTATTAGGCCGTGTCTACACATGCACGCTATTTCGAAGTAGCGGCGCCAACTTCGAAATAGCGCCCGTCTCGGCTACGTGTTGGGCGCTATTTCAAAGTTGAAATCGACGTTAGGCAGTGAGACGTCGAAGTCGCTAACCCCATGAGGGGATGGGAATAGCGCCCTACTTCGAAATTGAACGTCAAAGTAGGGCACGTGTAGCCGATCCGCGTCCCGCAACATCAAAATAGTGGGGTCCGCCATGGCGGCCATCAGCTGAGGGGTTGAGAGACACTCTCTCTCCAGCCCCTGCGGGGCTCTATGGTCATCGTGTGCAGCAGCCCTTAGCCCAGGGCTTCTGGTTGCTGCTGCGGCAGCTGGGGATCCATGCTGCACGCACAGGGTCTGCAACCCGTTGTCAGCTCTGTGGATCTTGTGTTGTATAGTGCAACTGTGTCTGGGAGGGGCCCTTTAAGGGAGCGGCTTGCTGTTGAGTCCGCCCTGTGACCCTGTCTGCAGCTGTTCCTGGCATCCTTATTTTGATGTGTGCTACTTTTGTGTGTAGACGTTCCCTCGCACCGCCTATTTCAATGTGGTGCTGCCCAACGTCAATGTTGAACGTCGACGGCACCAGCCCTGGAGGATGTGTAGACATTTATTCATCGAAATAAGCTATTTCGATGTAGCGTGCACGTGTAGACGTAGCCTTAGGGTGATAAGGCAAGGCAAAAAGGCTACAGTCCATGTGTCTGGTATTTGCTCTTTGCGCTCAGCCACCTGCAGTGCCCTGCTATAGACAACCTACAGCTGACACCCCAGAGCATCCGAGAGCCAGGAAAAAATGAGATTATATATTGTTTGGAAAGTACTTTTATCAACATATAGGTGGAGCTTACAACAATCAGTGTGAAGTTAGGTGCCTGCCTTCCTGTGGCGCTTCACTGAAAATCCCACCGAAGATCATGTACAGTTAGGTGGTTGAATCCTCAAACTCATAACCTCAGCATTTGGTAAGCTTCAGGATGGAAGTGATGGCTTTGCCTTCTTTTTTTCCTCTTCCCTTTTTGACTGGCCATTGGCTGATTCATGCCTTGCACAACTTAGGTGGAGCCCCCATAAGGACCATTATACCAGCCAGGAATCACAATGTTCTCCAGCCACACGCATTCCTTTCAGATCACGACCATACAGAGATGGTCTCATGTTTCAATGTGCTCAGCCCCATGCACATTCCCGTTTTTGTACTGGGCACAGCTACTCTTTGCTGTGACCCCAGCTGTACACCACTCAAGAACTGGTTTAGACCAGGTGAATCACTAGTTAATTGTTTAAGCCATCATACAATGGGGCTACCTCTGCCAGTTTGCCTTCCTGCAGCTGACTGCAGTGAGACAGGCAAGTTCTCTCTGTTTTCTCCTACAGTCCCTGGAGCTATTGCCCATCTTCTTCAGCACAAATCAGACTCATGGTCATGTCCTCCCGCAGGTGTGATGGGGTTCTGGGGTCCCCAATGCTCTGCACCCTGTCTGCAGGCAGGAGAGTCTCTCACTCAGCAGGAAAACAGCGGGTTTATTAGCCGACAGGACACAGCATCGTTCAGAGGAGTCAGTACAGCAGGCAGAGACAGCCAGTCCAATCCATGTTGGAGAGAGGAGGCCCCTCGGGGCCCCCAGAGCTGGGGCCTGGCCCCCTCTTTTGTCTCTCTCTCCCAGCCCAGACTAACTGCTTCCAACTCCCAGTTCCAATTCAAACCCCTCAGGCTCCACCTCCCCCTTTGTCTGCAGTACAAAGGTGTTACCTGGTCGTCAGGGTTACCCTCAGCAGGAGCCCCACACCCTCTGTGAGCCCCACACACACACACAGGTATCCCCCACTCCATCACATCTCTCCCCGCTTCCAGACCGAACTGAGCGGGGTCACTCAGCCAGTGACCTGGGGAAGTTCGGGGCCCTCCCCTCGTGATCGGGCATTGGCTGTACCCTCAGTGCTCCCCTTGATGTGCACCACCTCCATGTCATAATCCTGCTGGGGGAGGCTCCAACTCAGGAGCTTGGTATTGGCCCTTCCAGAGCACAGCCAGTGGTTTCATACTCAGGCAGGTCCTGGCCATCAGGAGCTGAAACAAACTTCTCCCCAGGCAAAGGGCTGCTCTGGCTCTTACAGACAAGCACCTTTCCTGTTCACTCTCCTTCACCTCATTCCCATTTTCTGCAGTCCCCACAGATGGGTCAGGAAAAGTTTCAGGGAAATTCTCTTCCTGAAGAGCTTCCCCAAACAATAACTCACCCCTGTCTGCCTCCACGGGGGCACTGCACCCTTGAGCCACAACCAGCTCCTGGGTTTCACCTACACCCAGGATCACTTCTGGCCCATTAGGCAGATTCCCACGTAATCCCCCTCCAGGCAGACAGCCAGTACCACCGGACAGAAGGTTAGGATCCCTTTCCTCCCTTCTGCTACCAGCTCCTTTATTTTCATCAGTCAACATAACACCATTGCCCATCTGTTCTTGTGTCCTGGCGAGAGGATGACTCTGGTAGGACAGAGTCCTCTCACCCCCTCCCAGTAACACCTCAGCATCAGGCAAAGAACAAGTACCAGAATCGTCTGGTCTCTGGGATTCCCTGATGATACTAACTGGATTAGACCAAGTTAAAGCATCATCCCCCCTGAGAGTGACAGAGGCAGGCCCACTTCCCATCTGGGCTTCAGCTGCCCTCAGATCCAGCTCTGGGCTCTTGGCTCCATCTCGAGCCCCCACAGGCTCAGGCAAAGGATTCACTTCCCCAGAAGCAAAAGCACTTTTCTTGCACCAAGGACCAGTGTCCTTAGCAGGGACACCACTGCCCATCCCAGAGCCATTCCCTCTGCTCCAGCCCCCATGGCTGGGTTTAGGCACACCTGGAATGCTTTTGCCTGGTGGTTCCTTCTCCAGCCACCCCAGGCTGGGGAATCTTCCTCAGACAATGGGCTAGTTTCCTCATTGGCACCTTTTCCAAATGCAGGCTCTGGTCTCTCCCCAGGCTGCTGCTGCTGCTGTTCAATACAGACAGACAATGGGAGACACTTTCTCCTTTGTCCCAGCCCCCCGGCTGGTCTCACACACACACAGAAGGTGAAGCAGCTTCTCTCACAGACAACTTGCCATTCCCAGTGGACCAGCTGCTTTCCTGCACAGACACACAGGCACCTTCCTTGGCCCAGGCCTGGAAAACTCTCCGCAGGTCTGTCTTGGCCACTAGTAGATAATGGGTTGGAATCGCTCCTTCCCTCCTTGAGCTGTGGCAGGCTACTTGGTTCAGAGCTCCATGCAGTCCAGGGTTCCCTGCCCCGATCCGGGCTCACCTCTGCAGGATTTTCCTTAACCCTCAGCTCTGCCACTGCACATCCACGCTGCCTTGTCCAGCTTCTTTAATCTCGATTCAGTTTCCAGGTGCTGCCACTTCACAGCGGAGTTGCTCAGCGTGGTTGCAGGCTCTCAGGCTGATGCCCTCTGCACCCCACGATTCCTGGAAGAATCCCTTCAGTGTGCCAGGCTCCTTGCGGGTCACAAGCTCCCTGGGGTTAGGCCGTAGGCCCCTCTGCCCTGTGGGACCGACTCCAACAGACTTTCAGAGGAACCCCTTCAGTGTGACACCCGCTGTCAAGGACCATGAGCACACTGTCTTGGGACAAACTCATTCAGCGTCAGCCTCCTTGTGGGTCACTTGTTCCTGGGGGTTGGGCCCTCGGCCCCTCCACCTTCTGGGACCGACTCCAACAGATTCCCAGGAGTAACCCCTCCTCAGGTGTGACACCCCCTCTCAAGGACCACGACCGCAGTTGCTTGGGTTCGGCCGCAGGCCTCTCCGCCTTGGGGAGCTGCACCTCACTGCCCTTCAGCACACCTGGGTCTCGCAGGCCCCACTTCTTCCGGGGCCCCGGTCACTTACTGCTGGATGCTCCATCCTCGGGGTGCAGAACATCCCACTCCTGACACCAGTGTGATGGGGTTCTGGGGTCCCCAATGCTCTGCACCCTGTCTGCAGGCAGGAGAGTCTCTCACTCAGCAGGAAAACAGCGGGTTTATTAGCCGACAGGACACAGCATCGTTCAGAGGAGTCAGTACAGCAGGCAGAGACAGCCAGTCCAATCCATGTTGGGGAGAGGAGGCCCCTCGGGGCCCCCAGAGCTGGGGCCTGGCCCCCTCCTTTGTCTCTCTCTCCCAGCCCAGACTAACTGCTTCCAACTCCCAGTTCCAATTCAAACCCCTCAGGCTCCACCTCCCCCTTTGTCTGCAGTACAAAGGTGTTACCTGGTCGTCAGGGTTACCCTCAGCAGGAGCCCCACACCCTCTGTGAGCCCCACACACACACACAGGTATCCCCCACTCCATCACAGCAGGTTCCTCTCCGAGTCCAATTCAAGGCCTGATCTCAGGAATAGTTACTACAATCCCATCTTCAGCAAAATCCTCCAAGTCAGATTTCTCACCCTGGCCTCCCAGTAAAGCAGGTTAAAATGCAGCAGTCTTCCAGCCCTGCACTCTGGGGCCCAACTCCAACCAGACATCCATGAGTCAACAGTTCCTCCAGTTACTATTCCTAGGCCTCCATATCCCTAGCAATTCTCCACACATTTTGTGCTCTTCTCTTGCAGCCCTCAACTCAGTTGTTTTACAAGCAGGCTCCCTGCAGTATTCTACTTCCTAAGCCTCTTTCACTAAGTCCCAACCTCCTTCCAGAATCAACTGTCTTGTTCCTGGGCTCAGCCTCCACTGACTGAGCTGGTTCTGCCTCTTTGTCTAGGATTCTCTGCTCAATTCTTCTACTCAGCAGGGTTGCCTCACTCTGGCCAGCTCTCTCTGCACTAGGTTTTTTCACCAGCAGCACTTGACTCATGCCCTCTTGAGTGTCACAGAGCTCTTGACACACAACTATCACCAGCTCTTTCCTGTGTCTTGCTATTCCCCTTTGTTGCCCGTTTTCATAGATGCCAGGTGCTCTCCCTTGGACCTAGTTGGGAATGAAATAACAGTCCCAGGAAAACTGGACCCATTTCCTCTTTAGGAGGTCTTATGCCTTAAGGAAGGAGTTCAAATGGCTTAATTTACAGCCCAGGATCTGTCCCTGGGATATCCCAGTTTAAAAATGGGATACCTGTTTCTTTGTATGCTGACCTGATCCTGGGCTTGTCAAGAGCAGATTACGGGGTTTTATTGGAACCTGGCCTAGATTTTTGATTTGCTGTATGGAAACAAGAGCTCCTACATATCCGTTGGCCCAAGCTCTGCATCAAATAATGCCCCTTGCAATCCAATTGGATTTTGACAGGTTTGCCAAGAGTCTTATTCAGGGCAGAGTTTCTCCTGCAGCAGACATAATTTTATAACATCCCAGCCCTGCCAGACCTTTTCACTGGCCATTTACAATGTACATTTTAAAATGTGGTACCTACAAAAAGCAGATGACCTGTCTTAAAATTTGCTCCATCAGATAAGAAGTTCACTGCAGTGCAAAATCAGTGACATCTCTCTGGGGGTTGTCGCTATATAGTCTAATAATCTTTAGACTGTTAGTTTCACTGCAGCATGCCATGAAGTTAGAACCTTCATTAGTCTAACAGGAGACAGTATTTCTCCAAAGAGTTGTCACTTATGTGTCTATGGATTTTTGCAGAGGTTAGAGATAAGCAAGTAGGTAAACAGAAGGTCAAATACTGAGCTTCTTAGTCATTCTTTAATTAGGAAAAACTCATTGACTTCACTGGGTATTTTTCCTGAACAAAGCCCTCTGGCTTTGGTCCAGATATAGAAGAGAAGAAAAAAAAAACCAGAAGAAAATAAATCAAAATAATTTCAAGTGAGAAAAATGCATGAAAGCAAAACAGTGTCTAGTTTGATATTTTTAATATGTAGCATCATGTTTCATTCAGAAGCAGCTGAATTCAGTATGCGCTAAGGATACAGCCTCCATTTGTTCAGGCTGCACATCTTGCCCTGCTCGCCAGTCAAATGAACTATTTCTACACTTGGTTTGTGTTTCCTTATCTTACCCAATTGTGTTGAATGATTGTATTTGAGAGTAAAACATACTATTGAACAGAACACAAAAATAATAAGGTTACCTTTGAAATTACGAGCCACTGTTAGCCCAACAGGAGAGACCAGTAATGATTCAAAGGAATGTATCAGGAGGGAGAAAAATCACCTGCAGAGGAACTAAAGCTCAAATAAAAGGCAATATAAATTTCATTACCGCAACCTGATTTCAGATGTTCCCAACCACTACCATGCAACCCCAAAGGATGCATCTACACTAGGAACTAACTTTGAAGTTAATTTCGAAGTTAGGCACTACTTCAAGGTAGCCAGCAGAGAGTCTACACACATTTTCCCTTACTTCGAAGTTAACTTCGAAGTAAGGGAAAATGTGTGTAGACTGTCTGCTGGCTACTTTGAAGTTAACTTTGAAGTAGGGAGCTCAACTTCTAAGTCCTTACTGCATTCCTGGGAATGGAGCAGTACCCTACTTCAAAGTTTAACTTAAGTTTAAGCAACTTAGAAGTTATGTTTGTTGTGTAGGTACAGCCAAAATGTTTAGAATGCAAGTTAAGGTTCAGTTTACATAGGCATCCAACATTCAGCTAATTATTCAAAGCCTATTCTATTTCTTATGTCTGCAATACTGAGCTAGTAAGCTATTACACTTGCAGCCACGGCCAAAATAGGAAGGGAAAAGGACACAAAATGGGAAGAAAACACACTTAAGTGTTGCAACGTCTCCAAAATGGTTCACTTTGCTTCTGGTTCTAAAAGCAAAGGACGTGGACAAAGGAAGAAGAGCTGAAAGGGAAGGAGAACAGATTGGAAACAAATAACACTTTCAAACTTAAAGCATCTCTAAATAGAAAGGCAAACAACCATCACTTGAAAGTGCTCCTGCTAATCAGCATCATTTGTCTTAAGCTGCACAACTGGAATGCAATGGTTGGGTTTATCTGATGATAGAGATGGGGTTACTCACAAACCTCAGTAGTGTTCAGAACTGGAGGGTTTGGTTTAGGACCATCCCATTTAGGGTTCAACACAAAGCCTAATGAAGTCAATGGAAAGACTTCAAATGATATCAGTGCCCTTCGGATCAGGACCTGAGTGCCAAATACTACCCCACCTCCATCCAACCCACCTGCGTGCGCACACACACACACACACACACACACACACACACAGAGCAATTTAATAGTTCCTTTTTTATTTATTTCCAGTGCCTGATTTTGACAGGAGTGCTTCGAGGGCAAAGTGCTATTCACTGCCAGGCAGAGTCAGAGAATCAGGTACTTAGTGAATATATGCACGCTGTTTGAAGAATAGAGGCATTGTAGAGGCACTAGATATTATTCTATGAGTACATGCTAACACCCACACACTGTTGAAAAATTAGAGAACAAGCTTCACTTTGGTTACGGTTCATTTCTTCCAGAAAATAAACCTTGGTGCTGACTCAGGAGGAGTTTCTGTGGTGGATCATCATCATCTCGTAGCTCCCAAGCTCTTTGGCTTAATTTCTCTCCCATTTGCCCCTATGGACCTGTCAGAGATGTTAGCCCCTAACGTAACAGGTAATTGGAAGCATGATGAATCAGCCCAGCAAGCATTTCTATGCTGAGGTATCTGCATATTTTGGTGCAGACCGGAATAGCAGGAAGTGTGGTTAGGCCAGAGCACTTCAGTTCTAGAGTCAGGAATTCCTAAGCATCATTGTGTGTGCACTGTTCTTAAAACAGGAGTTACAGAAATTATGGTTTGATGTTATTTATTAAGGACCGTCTCCTAGTCATGTGTACTGCCGCTCTTGAATTGAATTTTTTACTGAGTTAAAAAAATGGCTCTTCTTTCTATTTTGGGTGCCAGCCCTGACCTAGGTCACAGCGAGCTGCAATGAAAACATACTGTCAGAGAACAGGGGAGCAGCCAGCTAGCTTTGAGAGGGTCAGCTACAAGGTCCCTAGACTGGAAAAGTAGTGAACATACATCTTCTAACTTTACATAAATTGCAGTTACGGCCTCCTGATTTTTTAAAGGGACATGGTCAATTTAAATCACAGTTACTGACATTTTTAATCTGCTGTTATTACAGGGACATTTAAGGTTAGTGTAATCGAATTAAATTACAGTCAACAATAAGCCTCAGTTTTCTCAGTTTGTTCCCTTTCAGCATCTGACAGAAATTTATGCATACAACAGCTTCTTTCTACTTCCCTCCCCTGCCCAGATCTTTCACACGGCAAAAGGGAAGAAAATATTTTTTAAAAACAGGAAATAGGGATTATAAAACAAGCTAGCAGGGGGTTCAGCAGCAGGTGTAGTAAAGGAATTTACTCATCTCATTTTTTTAACTGACCAGATTTCAGGTATAGTGTCCCTTTAAATAACATTGTATCATACAGTGACCGAGAGATACCCGTGTTAGTCTGTATTCTATCAAAACAAAAAAGCAGTCATGTAGCACTTTAAAGACTAACAAAATAATTTATTAGGTGATGAGCTTTCGTGAGACAGACCCACTTCACTGCCTTTTTATTGTGTCATACACAAGAGCATGAGTCGACTCTTTTCAAGCCTCCACAGATTATCAGTTAATGAAGTTTTCCAGCTCCATTCATTTATGTGGTAGAAATGGAAACACACAACTTGTATTTTTCCACCCAGGGTTTTCATTTTTTCTCATGATTTTACCAATGGAATTTCAGCACAAGATCTGCCTGCAGTTTAGAGATTTTTTTTAAATACAATAGTTAGAAGCAAATATCCATTATTTGACATTTGCTAATTCAGTGTGATGAGCTCTGCCTGGCTATTACCATACCCTATCATTCCCACTCAGTAGCAGGAGAAGTGTTAGGAAATGCATTCTACAGATATAGCTCTGCTGAGCATCCCCTTTAACCTGGGCACGTTGCTGTCTAATAAGCTTTCAGAAGTGGCTCTGTTGAGCCTGCTCCCACTGAACTTATTCTACCTTGCTTTTCAAAAGGCATGTAATGAATTCAAGATTGAACAATAGCAGGAAGGCTGCTCCTTCTAACCCCAGCAAACAGAACATAAATAGCAGCCCAAACACGTACTTTCAGAGTTCATACTGACCGAGCAGGGTCTGAAAAGAAAATTTTTCTGTAGCAACAACATTACCAGTCACTCTTCATCACATTTTACCAGCCATGAGCCTGAAGAGGAGCACAAGTCACACCACACAAGAGACTTGTTTATTTGGGCTGCCATCTCGAACATGGAACCCAAGTAAAAGTTTGACAACTCAGTGCCTGCAATTACTTAATCTTTTAATAACAGATTTTCTGTTAATTGGTTATTAGCTAGTCACTGAAAGCCATTTGTAAAAGCTATAACTTCAGGTCATCCACATAATGGGCCAACAAATAGAGAAAATTAGCTTTGGCTTCCAATTAATTCTCAACAAAGATGGTGAGATAATAGTAACTGTTGCTCGATCCTACTCATTAAAAGTAATCTTTTCCTGGTTTGCAAGTACACAAAGTTTTAAGCCGGAGAACACCAGAAACAGCAGGATAATGGTCATTATGTCACCTAGCATCATCAAATATTTGAAATCAGGAGTCACTTCTTCACATTGCAGAATTCAGACACTATTGCTTTGTTCTTTGTTGGATTACACTGGAAGAATGCAACAAGTCTACATGTATTTGCTGTCACTGTAAGGTGGTTTCTGATAGGCAGACCAAGTTCATCACTGGTGTGATTCCTATAAGTTAGCAGGTTTACACTAGGACATGCTGAGTCCACTGTAAGTTTCCCACTATGTTAAACCATATGTTCAAATCTGACAAACATTTCAATTCCCCTTTAAGCCCCCCAAAGGTTATTTTCCAAAGGCAAAGAAGAAAAAAAGTTTGAGTAAATGGGTTTTTCTTCTTTCTGGGTGCTTTAACTCCCTCAGCTTTGGGAGGCACATGACAGTTGGACAGAAATATGCTACAGAAACCAACTAGTATATTATTTTTACAACAGACATTTAATTTGATTCGATGCCAATGGCCTCCTTGCAGTGGAATGAACCACTGAATTGCTATAGTACAGCAAGGCGAAGCCCTCGCTAGCAGCGACCCACAAAGAGATAATCATGCCCAAGCGCATCAGCTGCTTAGCAAGGAAGTCAAAGGAGCGACAGAACAGTGCACGCTTACCATTTTTGGTGCAAAGGCTGAACACAGTTAGGGAGAGGAGGGCAGCTCCAAGCAGCTTCATGCTTGTAGTCTGTCACATTGGCATTCCCCCGCAGACCCAGCCAGGGTGTGTTCTCTCTCAGTGAGGGAGGCCCAAATTAGAAAGTGGAAAAGGTGTGCAGAGGCTGTGTAAAATCACTGCCGATTTCTGCTTATTGTGGGGACTTTGATGAAGAACAGGAGGAAACAGAACATATTTCCTCTGGGAGTTCAGGATAGAGGAGACTTATTGTTTCAGTCCTTACAGGAACTCCTTTCCTTTGGCAGCCAGCTGTGTTTTTAATACTTTATTTTGTTCTTCTTCAGCCCAGAAGTCAAGAAAGGTTCTACACAGAGGCAGATCTTTCTTTAGAATATGGGGTACGTCAGACCAACTTTTTGCTGATGTATGTGGGGATATTTTTAAAAGAGATACTAATTAATAGAGACAGTCTGAACCAGGAAAATTTTATAGCAAAGTATGAAAATACGGAGCAACTGGCAATTTAATAGAGCCTGCAATTGAATAAATGATAATCTATTAAGACAAGAAACCCCTGGAATCCCATCCCCATGGCTGGAGATGACTCAGAATCAGCAGTGAGCACCAGGTGGCCTGGCATACAGGTAATTGCTGCTGGTCTCTTACAATATCCTAGGAGAAGGGAGTGCATCTTGAACCCAGAATACCCTTTCTTTATGCCAACGTTATGTCCCAGTATGAGAAGATCTAATTAAGAAATAAAGTCTGAGTAAGTCATACTCTGCATTTGGTATGAAATGGCAGGTCACTTGCAACCACATTCCATACGCAAGAGAAGCCCATGAACTGGCTGTGAGAATGTGATCTTGGCTATTCTCTGTTCTCAGTGTAGCAGTCATCAGGCAATTTTTGCTCAATTGCTACTAAAAGGGCTGGTCATAAGTGGGCTAAAAAAAGAGGCTTCTGGTTTTCTCTAAACATTTTTGAAAGTTTCAAAACCAGCTCTAAGCCCTGCAGCCGGAGTCTTACTCATAGCAACAGGATGTATGTTCCTCTGCTGCTGTACAGTGATTTCTAATCTTAATTCACTGCACCTTCTGATGAGAATAATCCATAAAAATCTAACACTCTGCCAGGCTTTCTAATGAGTGAGAGTCAAAGGCACTTTTGTCTACTTTGCCCAGACGGATTTGGCAAATGATGTACTCTCCACCCTACTTTTCAAAAGAGACCCCAGTGGAGCTTTGTAATACCCACTGGTACCTGCTGGTAAAGGTTCACAGTTCCATGTCAGCAACTCCCAACAGGCCTGACAAACTCATTTCAGCTGATGCTGTTTGTAGTATTTATCCAGCAAATGGCCCATAAGGTACCACATGAAAGCCAGCACCCTACACTGGTCACTAATATCATAGTGGAATGTATATATTTACACTAAATGAGGAATTATGTATTTTCTACTGATATTGTGCTTTCAAATCCATATGCCAGGGAGAAAAATATTTCTTCCAGACTGGAGTAAAGGTAGTTATGTACATGTAAATTAAGTACATGTACTGCTACATATAAGTTAAATATTGCAATCCAAATCACACACTGGGAGCTACCTTTACAAGTGAAGTAATAGAAAAAAAAAAGCTAACATGGCAAGGAGAGGGCAACATGGTGCCAGCGCACTGAGGAACGAACAACCAACTGGAACGCATGTCACAGGTTTGCTGAACTATAACAGAAGCTGCAAGGGAAATATCCTGTTAATCAATTCACTGAAGAGCATGCTTTGGGGAGGAGCTGAGCTTTGGATGGTTTGATTGTTGGGCTGACTGAAAACCAGCAAGTTCTACAGAACGGTGTGGGTGAGAAACTGTAATGACTTATTCTCTAGAAAACATATTATACTGTTCTTTGTACCCATCTTTGTACCCAGGCATATGTCCATTATCCTCGCTTCAATCCAGCACTTAACTGGGACTTGACAAAGCTGAGCCTCCCCATTCGAGGTGCAGCAGTTCATAACCCTGGCACCTCTGGATTTGTTGCGGCAGTTATGAAAGTTTAAAAAACATGTTTAAGGCTCAGCAGTTTTTTCACTATAAATTGAGCACTGTTCAAATCTCTCTGTTTGTTAAGACACAGTCTCATTTTATGATAAATACAGCTCAGTGACATGATGTTAAGCAAAAGTGTGAAACCCGAGTTATAATTCTTCAGCTGCATGTATACCAGTGGTGGGCAATAACTACCTTTTGGGCTATGTGCAGTACCCCAGGGTTAGCTTCTGGTGGGTCATCACTGCGTTATTTGCCTACACTTTCATAGGTAGTTCCACTTGAAGCTCCCAGTGGCCACGGATATCCTGTTCCACATCTCTTTTTCCTGAGCTCCCATTGGCTGGGAATGGTGATCTGCAGCCAACAGGAGCTTCAGGCAGAGGTGCAGCTAAATAAAGCGCACAGGCCCAGCGGGGGCTAACCCTGGTGAACCACCACCAGCTTATTGCCCGCATCTGGTGCATACTATTTCTTTGGGAGGATGCTTATGGGGCTACTCCTGCGAGTGGCTACCAGTGAGTGCATAGTACAAGGAAATGCTCTTGAAAGGGGGTTCAGGGACTGGAATTTACCTAATGTTAACCTGAAAAATCAAAATAGGACAGGCAGAATCCTAGGAGAAAATCATAAGGAAATACTGACCTCATGAAGTGCCTGACCCAGTAGTCAGCACAGCACACATATGTGGGTATTTTTTTTTCCTGACGCTGGTACAACAAGAAGAGGGGTCAGGGTGGAGAAGGGGCTCATACCCGCTTGGTGTTCACATCTTTTCAGTGAGCTCTTCTAAACTTCAGAACTATACCCTAGAGCTCATGCCGCCATTACCCATTATTTTTATGAAGTCAGTATGGATCATCCTGGCATGGCCAGTCCTCACTCCTAAGCACTCAGCTACCACAAGGAGAAAATCTGGAATATACACTTTACCCCATTTAAAGCCACCTTCACCAAACAAGGACGTGCCACCAAAGAAGTAGATTGTATCATGAAATGGGACATGCAGATATCCCAAGAGAACTGGATTCAACAGAGGAATAAAACATCCTCTCAGACTGTGACTCACCAACTCAAGGCAGCACCAGACCCACCCAAAAGAACAGGTGCAAAGCCTGCAGATATAGCTCCACTTCTGCAACGATCAACAGCCCCCGCTGTAAAACCTGTCAAGAGCTACACATACCTATCCCAACATGCAGGGGTGACACTCTGTACCTCAAAATAGCAGTCTGGAACCAGTGGCATAGCCAGGGTGGTGCAAGTGGGTGGGCCCTGATTCATGTGAGTGGGCCACGATGAGGGGATAACACCTGTGCCCCCCGCTTCCAGCTGCCTTGGGGAAGGGAGGACTGGACATGCTGGCCAGAAGCCCTGTAAAATGGGGGAGCCCAAATATGGGTGCCCCCACAGTTCCCAGCCAACACTCAGGGCTTCTCCAGCTCTGCCAGAAGGGTGCTCCTGCTGGGAAGGAGTACTGGAGGCTTGCTCTGTTCTGTCCCCATCCATCCCAAGCAGAACTGGGTGTGGGCTCTTGCCCTGCTCCTCTTGCCTGGCCTGCTGTTCCCAGCAGAAGTGAGGTCAGCGCACAGGGTTTGCCCCACTCTGCCCTCCCCAGGCTCTGATCAGGTTTCAGGGTCAGTGCAGAGGCTTGCTCGGCTGAGCCTGCAAAGTGCTGCATGTGACTTGGCGAGCAGGGGTTTGCCCAGCTCCAGAGTGCCAGCTCTGAAGCAGAATTGGGGGTTGCCCTGCTCCCCCTGCCTTCCTATCACTCATGCTGGAGAGCGAGCACAGGGGTTTACAGGACCCCAACTGTGCTCCCTGGCTGAAATGCCAGGAGAACAGAGCTAGCCCCTGACCCTGCTACCCAGGCACAGATGGAGCACTGAGTGGAGAGGAGCCAAGACTGGGGGCAGGTGGGCCTGGATCCTAACTGGTGGGCTGCTGCCTACCCAGACCCGCCTGTGATTATGCCCTACCTAGAACGTGCATTTTTCCACTCTGATATGATTATATGTTTGGTACAGTGCACACTTTGTGATGTACCATCTGAAAAAGCTTTGCTCTATTAAGCATTAATATCCTGTACGATGAGAGCACACTCAGTTATGTAGGAAGTGATAAAGTATTGCTGTATGTGTCACTGAAATATGTTGTGAGGTGGGGAACACCCCAACAAGCTGGTGAGGTACAACAGAGGAGTAGCCAGACAGTACTGGCACATCATGAATGGGAATCCACTCTGCCACAGGCCATCTCAGAGACTTTGCAGAGGGAGTATATATGCAATGGAGAGTGCCTGACCAGTGGGAACTGCCTGATCCCCATATCAGTGGAAAGATCTTTCCAGCAAGATGGAAATGCGGATAAAGAGGAAACGTAGGGTTAGCATATTTGAACTTTCAAAAAAAGAGGACATCCTTGAGAGAGAGAGAGAGAGAGAGAGAGAGAGAGAGAGAGTATCTCTGCCAATAACTACCAACTCACATAGTATTGGTGTTATAATATATATATAATCAAATCAAAAAGGCAGTCCCGTAGCACTTTAAAGACTAACAGAATAATTTATTAGGTGATGAGCGTTTGTAGGACAGTCTTTAAAGTGCTACTGGACTGCTTTTTCGTTTCGATAGACTATAGACTAGCACAGCTATCTCTGTTACTATAACATATATAGTGTTGTATACACTCCCTCTCAGGGGTGTCCTCTTCTTTGGGAGTTCAGATATGGTAACCGTAAGGAATCACATGCCTCCCCCCACAAATCAACACCTCTAGGGAGTGTCTGGGTGGGCAGACTTTTAACTGGGGATGGTAGTCCCAATCTGTATATTGAGGATCCGTAGCCTGCTTGTACCAAGTGTCAGGATCAGACACTGCCTGATTTAATTCCTGTTTAGTCTGTAAAGCAGACTTCAAATTTATTTATTTATTTAGCTTCTTACGTAACGAGTTCTGAGCTCTACGCCTGCTCCTGCTACTTATAATCAGTCATTGGTTTTGTAGTGAAGAAACCTGTTTTATGTTTTTCCTAAAACACTGTGTTTTCACTAAAGTGCTTGGGAACTCTCAGCTCAGTTTACCAAGGTTAGCATGTGTCCTCTCCACACTGAAGGAGCAGCAAACTTAATGGACCAACACTGCTCCTGCTTCTCCCCAGTGCAAGATGGTACAGTTCTGGAGTGCAAGAATGGAGAGCTGGGGGAATCAGCTGGAGTGTTCCTCTGTATGGCTGATGAACAGCTGAGAGATCATTCAACTGAGATTGCTGGGAGTGTCCCTGCTTGTGGATATCTGTGTAGGTGCAGTACCTATCAGAGGGTTGTAACTTGACAACAACAACAAAGTGAGAGGGAGACACCTCAGCCTGGTGGTACAGAAGGTTCAGCTGCCCACAATCCAGACCACATCCTGGGCACCCCTATTACAGTGGTATACCGCATCCAGTCCACTACTTGCCTCTACAACAACTAGGTGTGAAACCAGACAATTACTATGCTCTCAAAATTCACACAGAAAAATAATAGACCACAATCATAGAATCATAGCATACTAGGACTGGAAGGGACCTTGAGAGGTCATCAAGTCCAGCCCCCTGCCCTCATGGTAGGACCAAGTACTGTCTAGACCATCCCTGATAGACATTTATCTAACCTGTTCTTAAATATCTCCAGAGATGGAGATTCCACAACCCCCCTAGGCAATTTATTTCAGTGTTTGACCACCCTGACAGTGAGGAACTTTTTCCTAATGTCCAACCTAAACCTCTCTTGCTGCACTTTAAGCCCACTGCTTCTTGTTCTATCCTCAGAGGTCAAGAAGAAAAACTTTTCTCCCTCCTCATGACACTCTTTTAGATACCTGAAAAGCACTATCAAGTCCCCCCTCAATCTTCTTTTTTCCAAACTAAACAAGTCCAATTCTTTCAGCCTTTCTTCATAGGTCACATTCTCTAGACCTTTAATCATTCTTGTAGCTCTTTTCTGGACCCTCTCTAATTTCTCCACATCTTTCTTGAACTGCGGTGCCCAGAACTGGACACAATACTCCAGCTGAGGCCTAACCAGCGCAGAGTAGAGTGGAAGAATGACTTCTCGTGTCTTGCTCACAACACACCTGTTAATGCATCCCAGAATCATGTTTGTTTGCTTTTTGTGCAACAGCATCACACTGTTGACTCATATTTAACTTGTGGTCCACTATAACCCCTAGATCGCTTTCTGCTGTGCTCCTTCCTAGACAGTCACTTCCCATTCTGTTGGGCCTTCTCTACACTAGCCCAAATCTTCGAAATGGCCGTACAAATGGCCATTTCGAAGATTACTAATGAGGTGCTGAAATACATATTCAGCGCCTCATTAGCATGCCACTGGCTGTGGCTTTTCAAAATTGCTGCTTTTCGCTGCTGTGCAGCTCATTCAGACAGGGTTCCTTTTAGAAAAGGCCCCACCAACTTTGAAATCCCCTTATTCCTAATTGCTGACAGAAAGGAGCCCTTTCTGGATGGGCTAGTGTAGACATACCCTATGTGTGTAACTGATTGTTCCTTCCTAAGTGGAGCACTTTGCATTTGTCTTTATTAAAATTCATCCTGTTTACCTCAGACCATTTCTCCAATTTGTCCAGATCTTTTTGAATTTTGACCCTATCCTCCAAAGCAGTTGCAACCCCTCCTAGCTTGGTATCATCTGCAAATTTAATAAGCGTACTTTCTATTCCAATATCTAAATCGTTGATGAAGATATTGAACAGAACTGGTCCCAATACAGACCCCTGCGGAACCCCACTTGTTATACTTTCCAGCAGAACTGCGAACCATTAATAACTACTCTCTCAGTACGGTTATCTAGCCAGTTTTGCACCCACCTTATAGTAGCCCCATCTAAGTTGTATTTGCCTAGTTAATTGATAAGAATATCATGCGAGACCATGTCAAATGGCTTACTAAAGTCTAGGTATACCACATCCACCATTTCTCCCTTATCCACAAGGCTCGCTACCCTATCAAAGAAAGCTATCAGATTGGTTTCACATGCTTTGTTCTTTGCAAATCCATGCTGGCTGCTCCCTATCAGTCTACCAACTTCCAAGTGTTTGCAGATGATTTCCTTAATTACTTGTTCCATTATCTTTCCTGGCACAGAAGTTAAACTGACCGGTCCGTAGTTTCCTGCCTTGTTCTTATTCCCCTTTTTATAGATGAGCACTAGTAGTAGCATCTTTCAGTCTACGTAGACTATGGATCGCGCCCTTTGTAGTTCCATTTGGGATCATCATTTGCAGCGTCAGCTGTGACTGTGAAGGCCCACACGAGAGTGACAGTCCTTGCTGCATCTGTTGCATGTGTAATGGGTGTCTGGCAGGTCATTACTGTGCTTTCTGTGGGCTCGCTTCTTCTCTGCTAGCTGTCTGATCCTCATCTCACCCTTCTGAAGGCCCTTGTGTAGTTCCTGCCTCCATCAGCTGCGATCGTCCGCCAGCTCCTCCCAACTGTCTGACTCGATGTCTACCTCCCTGAGGTCCCTCTTGCAAACATCTTTGTAGCACAACTGGGGGCATCTGGGAGGTCTTTTGCCAGAGGCTAGCTCACCATACAGGATGTCTTTTGGGATCCTTCCATCATTCATCCTGTGGACATGGCCAAGCCAGCAGAGCCGCTGCTGCCTGAGGAGGTTGTGCATGATTGGGATTCCAGCTTGCTCAAGGACAGTGGTGTTGGACACTCTGTCCTTCCACGATATTCGAAGGATGCGCCTGAGGCAGCGCAAGTGGAAGACATTCAGCCTCTTTTCCTGGCCGGCGTACAGGGTCCAAGACTCACTGCTGTAAAGGAGGGTGCTGAGGATGCAGGCTCTGTAGACTTGCATTTTGGTGTGGGTGTACAACTTGATGTTATTCCATACTCTCTTGCTGAGTCTGGACAGAGTTGTGGCTGCTTTTCCGATTCTCCTATTTAGCTGAGACTCCAATGACAGGGTGTCAGTGATGGTGGACCTGAGGTAAATGAACTCGTGGATGACCTCTAACGAATAGTTGTCAGTGCTGATTGATGGAGGGTCAGCAATGTCCTGAGCAAGTACATATGTCTTCTTTAGGCTGATGGAAAGCCCGAAGTCCTTGCATGCTTTGGAGAACCAATCCAGCAGTTTCTGAAGCTGGTCTTCTGCGTGTGACACTACAGCAGCATCATCTGCAAACAGCAAATCTCTGATGAGGACTTACCGCACCTTGAATTTAGCTTTCAGCCTTGCAAGATTAAACAGTTTCCCATCAGATCTTGTGTGCAAAAAGATGCCCTCTGTTGAAGATCCAAAGGTGTGCTTCAGGAGGAGTGTGAAGAAGATCCCGAACAATGTCGGAGCAAGGACACATCCTTGTTTGATGGCACTCCTGATGCTGAAAACATCTGATAATGTGCCATCATATTGGATGGTTCCTCTCATGTCTTCGTGGAAAGACTGGATCATCTTGAGTAACCATGGCGGACAGCCTATCTTGTGGAGCAGTTTGAACAGTCCATCCCTGCTGACCAAGTCGAAGGCCTTGGTCAGGTTGATGAAGGCAATATAGAGTGGCTTCCTCTGCTCCCTGCATTTCTCCTGCAGCTGCCTCAGAGAGAAGACCCTGTCAACTGTAGATCTCTCTGCGTGGAATCTGCACTGTGATTCGGGATACACCCTCTCAGAAATCTTCTGGAGTCTGCTGAGGATGATGCGAGCGAACAGTTTACCAGTGATGCTTAGGAGGGAGATTCCACAGTAATTGTTGCAGTAGCTTTGGTCTCCTTTGTTCTTATACAAGGTTACGATGTCAGCGTTGCACATATCCTGTGGAACCTCTCCCTCTCTCCAGCACAGGCACAGTAGCTCATGTAGGGTTTCCAGGAGAGTGTCTGTGGCACACTTGGTTACCTCTGGTGGTATACCATCCTGGCCTGGGGCCTTTCCTACTGCAATGCTGTCGATGGCTTTCTTCAGTTCATGCACAGTTGGTTCCTGGTCCAGTTCATCCATTACTGGCAGGAGATGGATGGCATTGATGGCTGTATCAGCCACAATGTTCTCACGTGAGTACAGCTCGGAGTAGTGCTCGACCCAGTGCTCCATCTGTTTGGCTTTGTCAGCAATGACTTCACCAGATTTGGATTTCAGAGGTGCCATCTTGTTCTGGGTGGGTCCTAATGCCTTCTTGATGCCCTCGTACATTCCCCTGAGATTACCAAAGTCAGCACTGGTCTGGATGCTGCTGCGTAGCTTGAGCCAGTAGTTGTTGGCACAGCACCTGGCTGTCTGCTGTACTGTTTTTCTGGCTGCTCTGAGTGGTTTCAGGGTACTCTGGCTCGGTGAGCGTTTGTACTCCAGGAGTGCAGCGCACTTCTTTTCGATGGCTGGAATCATCTCATCGGAGTTAGCTTTGAACCAGTCATTTGTGTTTCTAGCTCTTCTTCCAAACACCGACAAGACTGTGTTGTAAATTGTATCCCTCAGATGCTGCCATCTGGATGTCACATTGGCACCCCTAGGGCTGATGCGCAGATTCTCCTCGAGGGTCTCTCTGAACTTTTCATCTCTCTCTGAGTTTGCCGTCTTTCTGGCATCAATGCGGGGCCTTCCAGTTGGTTTAGAGTGGTACAGCTTCTTGGGAATCACCTTGAATTTGGAGCAAGCTAGCGAGTGATCTGTATCGCAGTCGGCACTATGATAGCTGTGTGTCAGAAGGACGTTTTTGAGGTTATCATGTCTAGCGATGACCACGTCTAATTGATGCCAGTGTTTCGAGTATGGGTGTCTCCATGACACTCTGTGCTGTGGCTTGGTTTGGAAAAATGTGTTTGTGATGCACAGATTGTGGTATGTGCAAAGTTCGAGAAGACACTGTCGGTTTTCATTCATTTTTCCCACACCGAAGTGGCCTAAGCAGGAAGGCCATGAGTCACGATCGGCTCCAACTCTTGCATTGACGTCACCCAAAATGTACAGTTGTTCATGAGCAGGTATTTGTGCTATGGCAGCACTAAGCACGTCATAGAACTTGTCCTTTACTTCCGGTGTGGCGTACGGGGTTGGAGCGTAAGCACTGGTCAGGTGGACAGGACCGGCACAAGTTTGAAGTATGACCTGAAGGAGTCTGTCTGATCCTCCCATGACTAATTCCACCATTTGTGGAAGGGTGTTTCTGACGGCGCAGCCAACACCATGCTCCCTGGGTTCTTCTTGGGCTTTACCCTGCCAGAAAAAAGTGTAGTCCTTTTCCTTTAGAGATACTGAGTCTGCGAGTCACATCTCTTGCAGAGCAGCAATGTCAACTTGGAGTCTCTTCAGTTCCTCATTGATGACAGTGGCCTTTCGGGTGTCACTGATGTCCTGAAGATCTTCAGTTAAACTGGTCAGCATGGTCCGCACATTCCAGCAAGCAAGCTTAAAACTTTGATGGTTTCCTTTTCTTGTTGATTTTCTTATTGGTTTGCCTGGTGCTCAAATTTCAGTCACTTGTCAGGTTTGGGAACCTTAAGCCTCACGCACCCAGTGAGGCAGGTGAACTGTGGCAGGACAGTACCCTTCTGGCTGGGGGCTGCCCGCTTGAGGCGGGCGATGACTGTCCAGTGAGATGCGACGATCTCTCCCACCATCAAAGGCAACCCCTGGCACTCGTTCTCTATGCCAATTGAGCAAGAGCTTATAACCAGTATCTGTTACCTCCCATGTTGGTTCAACGCTGTTAAGCGATGCTGGAGTTCCTCTCCAGGTGCAAGCCTGGGCAATTTTTTGGGACCCTGGGCTGCCCAGACTCCAGTGTTCCCCTCTTGGCTTTACTGATGTAGTCCAAAGGAGAGGATAACCTCTACGCCTGGTACCAGCTCAGCTGCAGGAGTTGCCGGGTCAATGCCAGAAGTTGGCACAGAACTGCCTTAGGACTCCCCTCTGGATTTTCTGTCAGGATTTACTCCCTTAGCCTTGCTCCTTCCCAGGATAACCCACAAGGCAGTAGATGAGCACTATCTTTGTCCTTTTCCAGTCTTCTGGAATCTCTCCTGTCTCCCATGATTTTCCAAATATGATAGCTAATGGCTCAGATACCTCCTCCTTCAGCTCCTTGAGTATTCTAGAATGCATTTCATCAGGCCCTGTTGACTTGCAGACATCTAATTTTCCTAAGTGATTTTTATCTTGTTCTTTTTTTTATTTTATCTCCTAAACCTACCCCTTTCCCACTAGCATTCACTATTTTAGGCACTCCTTCTTCAGACTTCTCGGTGAAGACTGAAACCAAGAAGTCATTAAGCATCAATGCCATTTCCAAGTTTTCCATTACTCTTCCTCCCTCCTCACTGAGCAGTGGCCCTACCCTATCTTGATCTTCCTCTTGCTTTTAATGTATTTATAAAAATTCTTCTTGTTTCCCTTTATGCCTGTAGCTAATTGGAGCTCATTTTGTGCCTTTGCCTTTCTAATCTTGCCCCTGCATTCCTGTGTTGTTTGCCTATATTCATCCTTTGTAATTTGTCCTAGTTTCCATTTTTATATGATTCCTTTTTATTTTGCAATCACACAAGATCTCTTGGTTAAGCCAAGGCGGCCTTTTGCCATATTTTTTATCTTTACTACACAGCAGAATAGCTTGCTTTTGGGCTCTTAACAATGTTCCTTTGAAAAACTGCCAACTCTACTCCGTTGTTTTTCCCCTCGGTCTTGCTTCCCATGGGACCCTACCTACCAACTCTCTGAGTTTACCAAAATCTGCCCTCCTGAAATCCATTGTCTCCATTCCTATGTCTCTATTTTGCTGTTCTCCCTTCTATCCTTCCTTAAAATTGTGAACTCTATGATTTCATGATCACTTTCAGCCAAACTGCCTTCCACTTTTAAATTCTCAATCAGTTCCTCCCTATTTGTTAAAATCAAATCTAAGACAGCTTCCCCCCATAGGTTTTTCAACCTTCTGAAATAAAAAGTTGTCTCCAATGTAGTCCAAGAACTTATTGGATAGTCTGTGTGTCACTGTGTTAGTTTCCCAACATATATCTGGATAGTTGAAGTCCCCCATCAACACCAAATCCTGGGCCCTGGATAATTTTGTTAGTTGTTTAAAAAAAAGCTTCATCCACCTCTTCCACCTGGGTCGGTGGCCTGTAGTAGACTCCTAACAGGACATCACCCTTGTTTTTTACCCCTTTTAGCTAAACCCAGAGACTCTCAACACATCCATTTCCTATGTCCATCTCCACCTCAGTCCAAGTGTGTACATTTTTAATATATAAGGCAACATCTCCTCCCTTTTTCCCTGTCTGTCCTTCCTGAGCAAGCTGTGCCCTTCCATACCAACATTGCAATCATGTGTATTATCCCACCAAGTTTCTGTGATGCCAACAATGTCATAGTTGTATTTATTTATTAGCACTTCCAGTTCTTCCTGCTTATTACCCATACTCCTTGCATTTGTCTATAGGCATCTAAGATTTTGATTTGATCTTGCATCCCAGTTTTGCCTTGACTCTCCTTCTCTGCCATTATAGCCCGTCTTCCCTCCCATTTCCGACCCATCTCCCAGGTCTCCACCTTCTCTACTTACCCATGGGCTTTGTTCCCCATCCCCGTTGAACCTAGTTTAAAGCCCTCCTCCTAAGGTTAGCCAGTCTGTGTCCAAATAGGGTCTTCCCTCTCCTCGAAAGGTGAACGCTGTCTCTGCCTAGCAGTCCTTCCTGGAATAGTATCCCATGGTCAAGGAAGCCAAAGCCCTCCTGGCGACACCATTTATGCAGCCAGGCATTCACCTCCAGGATGCTCCTGTCTCTACCTGGGCCTCTACCTTTGACAGGAAGGATTGAAGAGAATAACACCATTGCCTCAAAATCCTTCACCCAAACTCCCAGAGCCCTGTAGTCACTCTTGATCTGCTCAGTGTCACACCTTGCAGTATCATTAGCACCCACATGGATGAGTAGCATGGGGTAGTCGTCAGAGGGCCAGATAATCCTTGACAACACCTCTGTAATGTCACTGATACAGGCCCCCGGCAGGCGGCATACCTCCCAAGAGAAAATGTCAGGGCAACAGATGGGTGCTTCTGTCCCCCTCAGAAGAGAATTGCCAACCACCACCACACTACATTTACTCCTCACAGTGGTGGCAACTGACCTCCCAGCCTTGAGGGTATGAGGCTTCCCCTCTGCTGTACAGGGTGATTTCTTGTCTCCTGCATCAAGTACAGTTAACAGTTTCCTAGTACCATGGTGGGATGGTTTGGAGCAGGGGTGGAGCATTACCTGCTGCTAGAAGTAACCAGCTGCCAGTGTCCACCCTGAGCCATCTCCTCCTCCACCAGTGATGTGTCAGCAGTCTTGTGTACTGGGACATCTACCTTAGCTGTCTCCACATAAATACTGTCCAGGAATTGTTTATGGATTCAGATACTCCTCAACCTAGCCACCTCCTCCTGTAGCTCTCTCACTTGCTGCCTGAGAGATTCCACCAGCAGGCACCCTCCACAATGGATGGTCCCCCCAGCCTGGATATCAGAAAGTGAGAATTGCAAGCCACAGTCCTTGCAAAACCACACCAGGATCTCGGTAGAGGCATCCATGGTCAGGCAGTCTGTCTGGCTACAGGCACAGGCAGAGGAGAGAGAAGCAGTGCTGGCACAGGTGTTGTGGGTCTTCCTGACCATTGTAGGCCTTCCTCTGTTAAACTCCCTCTTAAACTCCCATGTCTGCAGCCCCCTGTCCACTTCACTGGCCTGATCGCTCTGCCTCTGGCTTATAAAAGCCTGCTGGCCTAGGTCAGGCCTTACCCTTCGTTAGTCACACAGGGGAAGGCTGATCCTGAGGCTGATCAAAGGCAATCAAGGGAACAAAGGTCAGGAACTCAGTCCCAACTGCCACAGAAACTTAAGCTGAAATCACCCACCTGAAATCAGAATCACAATTCAAAATTCAAACACTCAAGCATACTCACTCACCCTAAAAGCTAGTACTTTCACCTGGTAGCTTCTTCAGTGGCAGGATCGCTTGCTCTCCCTGTTACACTCCCCTGCCTGCAGCCCCTGTCCATCACCTATGGGTGAGCCCTTTTCACAAATCGCTCACTCGATGTCATAAGAACAGGCCGTACTGGGTCAGACCAATGGCCCATCTAGCCCAGGATCCTGTCTTTCAGCAGTGGCCAATGCCTGATGCCCCAGAAGGAGTGAACAGAACAAGTAATTATCAAGTGATCCCCCTCCTGCCATCTATTTCCAGCCTCTGACAAACAGAGTCTTGGAACTCCCACTTTTACCTATCCTGGCTGATAACCATTGATGGACCTAACCCCCATGAATTTATCTAGCTCTTTTTTGAAATTTTGGGTTTCCTTTTTGAACGTCTGACCTATTCGTCCTCCTTTTCAAAGGACACCTGCACGACACTTTCAAAAGACAAGCCTGGGAGTTTAAATTCATCTGGTCGACACTAATGCTATGTCGACTTTGCACTTTCCCTGGTAAAACTTTTGTTTAACAGGGATGCAGAAACATACCACGCTCCTGAGCGACACGAGCTTTATGGGCAACAAGTGCTGGTGTGGACAGCACTTTTTTGGCAGGAGATGCTCTCCCACTGACAAATCTGCCAGCTCTCATTGCGGGTGATTCTGTTTGTTCTGTAGAAGAGCTCTCTCCTGCCAACGAAGAGCAACTGCACTGCATTTCTTACAGTGCCATGAAAGCTTAACCTTAATATCATGGACTGAATAGAGACACTAGATTTATGGTTTATTACAGCCCCCTGTAATCTACTAATCCCTTCTTTTTGACTGATGACTGCAGGGGGGTTACTAAGCCACTACTTTGAATGGTCCCTCAGAATATGTGTTATCTACTTACGTGAAACAATCTTTTCCATCTTACATATTGCTGAGACTCTGGGTGTTCGGTGTTGCTCATAAGCTTGTCTCTCTCTCACCAACGGAAGTTGGGCCAATAAAATATATTACCCCACCCATCTTGTGTGCTTAGCCAATAGACAGTGGTTAAATTGTAGGTCTAATCCCATATTGTTTGATTGAGGTAGCCATTAGACTTTCAGCAAATACCAAAATGCACCTTTAGTTATGAGAAAATAGAATCAAAACTTCCTCAAAGCTACATGGGTGTAAACGTAGTTTACCTCTTCTGAGACAGAGCCTCAGCTGGAGTGAGTCACCTTAGACCCATTAAAAAATAGAGCTATGGATCTGGTTCATTAGCTTTAGTAACTGCTCCAGAATTCTTGGCGAAACCCAGAGCAGAACATGGCAATTTTTGTTGTTGCTTAGCAACTAAGCCCTCCGCCGCCTGGCTGATCTTTGCCTTTCTGATCCTGAGTCATATTCCTGAATAGGAGAGGCAATGTGTTGGTTAACAACAAACATCCACCACAAGGAAAGGAGGCGGATATGTTTCTGAGTAACAGGAGAAGCTGTACTCTCAATGTGCTAATATTGCCACACCGCTATTGGACACAGACACAGCCATGCTTGCAGCAGCAGTGGGGAGAGGCTGATGGAGACAATGTAGCTGGCTGTGTCAAGACAATTTTCTTGCTAATGGGTGGGGAGTCTAGAAGTTGTAAACAGTCATTCGGGGAGAATTAAATATGGAAGCTTACACTCTTGTGCAAGTAATTTTATGGCATGTAAAGACTCCCAAAATGCGTTAATGAGCTCTGCATCCTGTCCTGAGCTAATGAAAAGGGAAACAATGAGCCAGGCTCACATTCACTTGTTACTTGAAACTCATGGATTGATTATACTCTTGGCTGTCTCAAAGGAAAGAAAACAGAGATAGGTGTACAGGTCAGTATTTAAGTATCCATAAAGACTGAATAAACCCAACCACCATCTTTCCAGACACAAACCTTGTCTTCATTGGGTTCAATTGTCTTGAGCTAATTCTCCTTGGCATGGTTAAAAATAAATAGCATTGTGGGAAAACAGGTACTGAAAATACATCTCAGTACTGTGCATCCATAGCTACTTTCTCTTCTGATTGTCATTTTCAATATTTATGGACATCATGTAGAAGAACATTAAAGGGGTGATGAGCTGAACTTCTGTGGCTCTCTTTTTCCCTGAGAAAAATATATTAGCTTTCTTATCCCATGAGAGCGTATAATATGCACTGGTCTGCATAAACTACAATACTTTACTACATCAGCTTTGTGTTCCAACCAATAGTGCACCCCAAACTGCATTTTTTCTTAATTTTAGAACATTTGCCTTTAAAGAGCCCCTAATATGGCTAAGTTTGCAATGCAGCCTGTACTGTAAACCTGTGTTTTTGCTCATTAACAATAGAAGATCCTGAGAAAGATTATCTGCAACTCTCATGAATTTAAGATTTGTCAGAGTATCAATCTGTCTCTTGACATTTGAGCTTCTTACAGGGGTTTTTGGGAAGATTCAAAGCATTGAATATGGGCTTGATTCAAGGCAAAGCTAGCAGGTGATTTGACGGCTGGGAGGAGCTAAATCTACAATAAAGGTAGATAAAGGCAGTAATATATTGCCTGGCTCAAGACGCTAGTTTAAATGTTCTCTTTTGCCCTGCCCTCTCATGGGGTTAGGCAGGAGTCATAATCCGTGGCTGCTTCTAAAGCTAATAAGCCCGCCCCGCCCCAGGTTTAACCAATTATGATACTTAATCCAGTTGCCACCTGGAATGGTGTTTGGGAGACATTTTGTTGTAGAAGGCCACTCATGAATCTTGACGCTTCCTAATGTTTTGCATTTTGCCCGTGCCCTCCAGCTCTCTTTCCGTCACTCCAAACCAACTTTCAGCATTGCACTGGTGATGGCTTGAACTGCTTATATAAAGCAACAAGTGCTGCCTTTCCTCCGTGTCAGAATTCCCATTCTTTCAGTGTTTTTCAGACTTCCTCTTGTCGACAGCACACAGAGCCCTGCCAGATGGACCATTTGTTGTCACACAGCAAACAACAACGCACATCCGATCCAAAATCTTGTCTAATGACAAGGAGATAATGTATCCAAGACAAGAAGGCAAAGTCCTTGAGGTGTGCCAAAATACACTCCACATAATTCAACTGCTCAGTGAACCACATATCTGCTTCTTTACCCATATGACAAATATTTTCCATTTCTGTTTCCACATTCCAATTTATCTCAGATCTAAAGGGGATGAAATTTTTCAGTAGGATGTATTGGTCTGAATTTAGCCAGTAAATGTCAAATAGAAAATAAAAGCACTTTGGGTGCTGCAGGTATTTCAGATTATCCACAAACAGTTGAAAAGTGTACATAATTTTCCCATGCATGGCACTTCTAGTGATTTAAGTCAAGTCTCTGGCGAGTTCCTTATTAGGAATGCTCCTCTACACATTCATCTCTACTTATCACTGTTCCATATTCTAAGTCCAGATAGCTTGGGTATTCCTAGAATTACTACTTTTTTTAAAGGTGGCCTACAGAACAAAGCCTCAGAGGGGTAGCCATGTTAATCTGTGCACTCATCCCTTGCTATACAAGCACACTTGGTTCCCAACTTTCTGCTCATAGGCGAAAACTTGTAAGAGGGACCTTAAATTACCATTAAAATACACGTAAAAGTGTCTGATTCCTAATGTTCCAAACTCAGTGGAGTGGCAGCAGGTGGCACTGCTTTGGAAAGGCAAGTGAACCTTGGTTTGTGGGGGGCGGTGGGGTGTTTGAAGAGGGTTAAAGGCTGAGGGCAGTTTGGGGCCATGAGTGGGAGGGAGGGTTAAAACCTGCAGGCAGCTCCTGTGGAGGAGGTGGTGGCTTGTTCCTCCCAGCTGCAGTAGAGGTACTTGGGGTGGGGTTGGGGTGCAGTGGGCAGGGAGGTTCAGAACAGGATGGGGTGGGTGTTGGGAGTGGGCTGTGGGGGTGTTGCACGGGGAGCTGTGGGAATGTTGGGACCAAGTGGGACAGGATACGCAGGGAGTTGCCGCAGGGGGAGTGTTGGGATCAGGCTGGGCAGGACTGCGGTGGGCTCCGCTCCAACTGTGGGCCTGCAGGTCTCCTCGCGCCCTGGCCAGGGACCCTGCGGCAGGCTCAACTCCAGCTGCAGGCCTGTGGGTCTCCCTGCACCCCAGTCAGGGACCCCCCCGGCTGCCTCGTATGAGTCGGGGAAGTTCACTCCTATAGTGAACCGTGGTAAGTAAACGCATCCCTCGTTTTACCCAGTACTCATAAGTAAAGTACTCATCAAACTAAGGATGAGTGACTCTGCAAAAGCAACGTGGAGTCGTCTGGGGGAAGAAGAAGGGCCTTCTGGAAGGAGGGTTTCCTTCCAGAAGATCCCTGTGGGCCACACGTCTCCATGTGTATTTAGGAGTCCAGAAGAGCTTCTTCTGGACTCCAAACCACTTGCCGATATGCTCATGAGGTGCAGAAGATTTGCATTCACACCTCTTTAGCACCTTCCGGTTAGCTCATTAGCATGCTGCTTCCGGAAGAAGTGGCACGTGGAGATGCAGCCTAACAGATTTATTTGAGCATAAGCTTTCTTGCATAAAAAACACTTTGTAGATTTTTTTACCTACGAAAACTTATGCCCAAATAAACTTGTTAGTCTTTAAGGTGCCATAAGACTCCTTGTTGTTTCTACAGAGTAAAAACTGCCTAAAAGGGACTGTACCTGAATTTCAGTAATATTTCATTCAGGTCTGTTCCATATTAATGGTAATTGACTATATTAACATAAGGCTGAATCAATATCTCAACTTACCAGCCTTGTACATTAAAATTTTTTTTAAAAAATTAGCACGGCATTATGCTCAATTTGCAATCTATTCAGATTTGTCAGTCCATGGACAGTGACTGAGTGCCCCTCACACATGCCTCTATTTATATTTTCATTCGGGTTTAGATTTAGATTGTACAGTAACAATCCATATGCTAAATCAACTCTCATTGAAATATGTTCTTGAACCAGAGCCAAAGAACAGCTAAGCAAAAGAGTGACACTGCAGACTACGCCTTTCCTATATTTTCCCATGTGGAACAAAAATGTTTAACTTACATGTATCTACTGCTATATCGATAACATTGGTTTGCTTATTAAATCACACATTAAATCTTCATATAAATTAGCTTGTAAGCGGTCACTTCTATGGATTACAATCTGCACATATCACATATATAAAACAGGCTGGAAGGTTTACATGGAGTTGCTGAGGTCCTTCAGGATAGGGGACTGTGTGGGATGTAGGAGTCAGAGCAGGTGACTGGGTGGTGAGGGGGTGAAGGCAGCAGGTGGAGATAAGGGATCAAGCTGGGGGTGAGTAGCTCAGGGTAGTGGGTAGGAGCTGTGGGGGGCCTCAGGTGTGAGGAGTGTAGAATTCAGGGAGGGGTACAGGCCAGTGGGGTCTTGACAGGGGGCTAGGAGCCTGGGTAGGGGCTGCTTGCATAGGAGAGAGTGGTGCTGCTCCAATGGCAGTTTCTCTTGTGGTACGGGGACTGCGCTGCCCTGGAGGTTTCTCCTGGGGAGGGGTGAGATGTGCTGCCTGGCCCCTCAGCTAATGGTGCCTCGTGGGTGTGGGGCAGAGCTAGGGTATCAGGCAACTCCGTGGTACTGGGGATGGCACTGTGCTGCTCAGTGGATCCTCATGGGGGATATACCTGGCTGCTCAGGGAGGACAGGTCTGCTTACTGGTGGGGCTCCCCTCAAATCCAGCCCTATGGCTGAGGGTTGGGGGAGGGGTTTGGGACAGTTGGGCCACTTACCTGAGCCAGTGGTCAGCAATATGAGGAGCTCTTGCCCCAGCTGGCCACTTTCTTCTTGCTGTGGCCACCCTCCTGTGGTCACTCTGCAGTATACTGTCCCTTGCACTCGAAGACCCCATCACAATTCCCCCTTCTGCCAAACTCCTCCCTTTCCATGTCATGGAAAACCGTCAAATTCCAGGCACATCCCATTTTCCTGGTACAACCAGACCCTGAATTTGCTTTAAGGTAGGATAAGAAAAAGCTGCAATATCAACTTTGGTGATCCTAGATCTGACCATGTAGGAGGAGTTCTTGAACAAATTAACTCACCCCCGACCAACCTACCCACCCACCCCTTGCCTTATCCTTGTACTCTCACCCCTGCCCTCAGGTCCCCACACCTCCCAGTTCCCTGCCCTGAATCCCACACCTCCTACTCACGCCCTGAGTTCTCCCCACCCCTTCCCTGACTCCTGCCCCCCCCCGCATCCTGTAGCCCCCTGCCTTGAAGGATGGATGGACTCACAGATAGACAGACAAATGCACAAACGCATATACAATATATACGGCATATTAACCCTAGGTATATAAACATGTATGCCCCAGCCATGAGGCAGCTCATCCCATTATTTACAGGTACGTTAACAAGTTAATAAACTAATTCCCTGTAACATTTCAAGGAAGTCAATAAGTTACTCACATTGGCTTGCTGAGCCTCAGCCCCTTTTCACTCTGCTGGTTCTTCATGCAAGAAACCATACTGAAGCAAGGGTGCAATCTGTAAATTGGCTGTGTTTATGTGAATGAGGGTAGAGATAGAGATTCCCAAACGACCTTGCATCACACTGCTCAACTTCCGAGTCATCTGCTAATGAACCCTCCCACTCACAATATCTCTAGCCCCTACAGGTGATGGTTGTGACAACAGATAATCTCAATAGCCTCCTGCAAAGGTTACAGCTGCAGTTGCGATGGGCCAGGGTCTCTTCCAACATGGAGTTACATGTCTCTGCATTTACACTGCAGCTGCATACCTCTTAGAAGGATTAACTGGTGAGAAAATATGGTTGTGAAGAAAATGCAGGTGTGGGAGTTCTCCAAAGGAAGATGGTGACTGGGAGATGCAGCCGAGCTCATTCTCTTTGTTATACCTAAAGAACAACAGAAGGCCAAGAACACAGAAGCAGGGCCAAAACAGCAACTGGTGCTAATGACTTTACTTGCCTGTCTTACTTAGAATACAAGTTGTTGAGTCAGTTCCTATTAAAAACAACTCAAAGTATGTGCTCAGGGTAGCCAGAACAGATCAATGCAAGATGCTAGCAAAAAAGGCTGAGTGAAAGCATCTTAACAAGCAGAACTTGCATAACCGACTGCACAGCTCAAGCAAGTACTTGAGTAACAATAAAAGCAAAAAGTAGAACAAATCAGACGTTGCCTCTAAATGAGGTGGACTGGCCCTGGACAACTGGAATTCTCCCCCTCCTCCCTTTGCTGTTGTGAAGGCACAGAACTAGTCCAGTTTTTAAAATGTGATTATGCTAAACAATTAAAGTCTCAGACATTTTAATTAGCTAACACAATAAAAAGTGATTACAAAAGAGCTACAACATCTCTGTATGCAGATCTGTTTTCCAAAGGACTATTTTTGGTTCCCTGTGTACTACCAAGGTGTTGTTTTTATTAAGGCTACGTCTACATTACCCTGCTCAGGGTTGAACTTCTGGGGTTTGATTTTGGGCATCTAGCACGGACACACAAAAATCAACCTCTCAAGGATCACAGTTGACCCCTGTACTCCTTGCTGGATGTGAGGAATAAGGGAGGCCGATGTGAGAAACTCTCCCACCAACCTTCCCCAGTATAGACAGCCACGTTAGCCAAATGCAGAGACGTTGATTTTAGCTATGCAATTGCCATACCTAGAACTGCCCTTTGACTTACTTTGCCTAGTGTAGACATAGCCTTAGTTGCTCCCATGGCATCCCAGTCTGCTGTTTTAGTTACGCTGCTGCCTGCCACATTGTATTCCATGTCTCCATCCAATGCTCTTTCTGAGAGTTCATCATATTTAATAGAACAATCTGTGGAGAAAGCAGGGCCCCCAGTCTACTTCTTTTTTTTTCCTAAGCAAAACTCTAAAATACATTCACGGCATGGAAAAAGTTAAGCATATGTGTGCCAGAAGACTGCTGGTTTGCTTTAATTTCTGCCTATTATATGAATAACTGTCTGACATCTGTTGATTCTAGGCTAGGCTTTCTGACACCACAATGTATGAAACCTTATTATTTCATGCATAGTTTCCAATATCACAAGTGAAGATGGTAGCGTCATTGCTCAGTGAAATTAATGTGCACATTACCATACAAAGCAAACTTTCTCCTGATGAGCTTGGGGCCATTTTTCTTGCTAGGGTTTTAGGAATGAGATGTTCTTGTGGTCTGGAAGATTAATCCATTCAAGTAACAGTGATAAGAGTGCATTGCAGACTCAGGTTCATCAACTATAATCACAAGAGCTCCGGAAGCACTCAGAAAAGCCTCCTAGATAGTGTGCATCAAACTCATGAGTTCACATGGATATCTAAGACAATTGCACTCAAGTTACTAAAGCAGAAAAGCAAGCTAATGAATAATTGCTTTAGTCATTAGCAACATTTTCTATTATACACATTTTACAATTGTGATATGACCATAACAGCATGTTACTGCAATCAATTATAATGCTAACCTAATGAACTAGTCAAATTTGGGCCTGATTCTATGCTTGAATGGAAAACCATGTCAGAAAAAAAAAGGTGCTGCAGGAGATAATATGAAAGCATTAGTGGTGAGAACTAGCTGGAAGTATTCTCATTCAAAGGGAATAGATCCAACCATTCCAGTTACAGCTGTCATGATTAATTTTTAGGAATCATTAGGAAAGGGATATATAGGATAAAAAATTTCACAATGCCTCTGTACAACTTCATGGTATGCCCACATCTTAAATTCCCCATGCAGATCTGCTTGTCTCATCTCACATTGGAATTGTAAAAGTACAGAGAAGGTTAACAAAATAATTGCAGGTATGGGACAGCTCCCATAATAGGAGAGATAAGAAGATTGTGATTTTCCAGACTGGAAAAGAGATGACTAATTGGGGAATGGTAACAAAGAGGAAGCCATGCTAGTCTATACACTATCTAAACAAAAAGCAGTCAAGTAGCACTTTAAAGACTAGCAAAATGGTTTATTAGGTGAGCTTTCGTGGGACAGACCCACTTCTTCAGACCACAGCCAGACCAGAACAGACTCAATATTTAAGGCACAGAGAACCAAAAACAGTAAGCAAGGAGGACAAATCAGAAAAAGATAATCAAGGTGAGCAAATCAGAGAGTGGAGGGGTGGGGGGGAAGGTCAAGAATTAGACTGAGCCAAGAATCGCACCGTTTTGGAAAGAGAAACATCTGAGCTGGCTTTTATATTCAAATTCGGCACATTAACACATGATTTAAATTGTGATGGGAACTTTCTGGGTCACTGTAGGGGCTTGTCTGCATACTTGGCTCAATCTAATTCTTGACCTTCCCCCCCACCCCTCCACTCTCTGATTTGCTCACCTTGATTATCTTTTTCTGATTTGTCCTCCTTGCTCACTGTTTTTGGTTCTCTGTGCCTTAAATATTGAGTCTGTTCTGGTCTGGCTGTGGTCTGAAGAAGTGGGTCTGTCCCACGAAAGCTCACCTAATAAACCATTTTGCTAGTCTTTAAAGTGTTACTTGACTGCTTTTTGTTTTGACTAATTGGGGAGTGGGGATTTGACAGAGGTCTACAAAATCTTCACTAGTGTGGAGAAAGTGAAATAGGAAAAGTCATTTATTCCTTCACATCAAACAAGGAGTCACCTGGTGAAATTAATAGACAGCACGTTTACAACAAACATTAAAAAAATCTTCTTCACATAATTCACAGTCAGTCAACTTGTGGTAGTTTCTGCCAGGGGATACTTTGAAGGTTAAAATTATAACAGGTTTAAAAAAACAAACAAACTAGGTAAGTTCATGGAGAAGGCATCCATCAATGGTTATTAGCCAGGACAGGCAGGGATGCAACACCAGGCTCTGAGTGTCTCTTGCTGCAAATGGATGACAGGGGAAGGATCACTCAATGACTGCCTGTTCTGTTAATTCCCTCTGCAGCACTTGGCATTGGCAGAAGATGGAATACTAGGCTCGGTGGACCATTGGTTTGATTCAGTACCGCCATTTTCTGATCAGAACTACACAGCACTAACAAATTTCACTTTGCAAGAAAACTAACCTACACCTGAATATTTTCTCATTTTATCTGTCTTTCTCTGGCAGACCAACAGCTGTGCTTATCCAGCCAGCAAAACAATAATACTTACTGCGTGGCACTAATACAAGAGGCAGAACATTTATGGGTATGGTTTTCAGAGGTGCTGAGAACCTGCTGTGTCTTGTGTCTAATAATAAATCAAAGACAGAAGCCACCAAATCATACAATTGTATGTACAAGTTAATAATGTTTACTGAAACAAAAAGAGAGGGAATAAAGAAAAAAGCAGCAAGGGGAGTCTTTGATAAGCCACCTCTTATCTGATCAAAGGTGATTTTTTTTTTTGCCATTTTGACCAGCATACAGAAAAATTCCGTCCACTTGCAAAATAGTCCACTTGTATGTGTCATTTTCCAAAAGCACAGTTGCCTATTTACAGCAATAAGAGTGTCTGGCAAAGACACAAAAACTTCCATCCCCATAAAAGAAAAATCTAAGACAATAATAAAAAACTGCATCACTCCTCCCCAGAATGAAGATATGGAAACAAAGGAGCTGGCAGAGAATCTCTAATCACAACATAAAAACCACACATGCAAATAACCAAAACAACGTAGTCCCAACGTATGCCCTCTATGCTGCTCTGTGAGTGCAAAGGGGTTTAGAGTGCTGGCTTCAACAGCCATTTGAGAAGGACCCATTTTTATGACTGGAATCTTCTTTGGCTTAGGCTGCTTGTCTAGCCTAGGGGTGACCAACCAGTTAAGAGCCAAAACGGCAGTGGATGGAGTGCAAATAGCCATATATTGTGTATTTATTGTTATAAATCTAGCTAGGTAGCTATTATATATCTGTAATACATGGCTTAATGCCTCCCCACTTCCCCCAGAGACAGGCACCCCCAGCTCCCACCTGTTCTAACCCAATTCCCTTCCCCTCCTCAGAGCTCGGCACACCCAGTGCCCCCACTCTAACCCAGTCCCCCTCCCTGCCCTCAGAGCTTGGCTTCCTCAGAGCTCAGCACCCCCAGTCCTCAACCCCCCAACCCACTGCCTGGGACTGAAGAGCTGCCACTGCTTCTCCCTCTAGGCACTGGGGCTTGTGCACAGAGCAGCGGCGAGTAATCGGGGCACATGGCTCGGCGCAGGAGCCGCATTTCATTGATCAAAGAGACACGTGCGGTTCAAGAGCCATGGGCTGGCCACCCCGGGACTAGCTATTGCATTTATTTCCACTGCCAATGTTCAGTGGGCAAACTCAAAGAATTTTTTCTAAAAAAACAACTAACCTGACACTAATCATACCTGGAGAAAAATTTAAAGCAATGAGAAAGTTAGAGCAGTGAAGAAGTGTTATGGGATTCCTGTTCAAAGGATTCTTTCCCCACCTGACTTCTCAATACATTTTAACATGCCATCTAAAAATCTACTTGAAACCCTGGGATCCTCTCCAAGACAGGGGCTTAACCTCAGAGCTGGTCCAACACAACAGCAAGCTTACATGTTATCCTGTCTGGAGGAATCATCACTAGGGATCACCTGAAAAGACGGATCAGTGCACGTGCATTTGGCCTCTCTACATACAAACTACAAACCTGAGTTATTTGAACTGACCAGCTAAAGTCAAGAGGCTGCATGTGTCACTACTGAGCCACAGTCAAACTACTGCTTACATAATTTTGCAATAACTGACAGTACACACCACTCTTCAGTGTTTGTCTCAATAGATGCTGTACATCAGCACAGTTATAGCAATTTGTGGTTAGAAAGTCTTCCATTTTCCTGGAATTATGTGGTTTGGGAGGGAAGCACTCTAGTGAGTCAGCCAGGCTATCCTCATATAACAACAGGAAAAGTAACATTGCCATTCTTAAAAAAATGTGATTACATGGCTTCTGTATCCAGACTTGATTGCTGGCTACTGACAACATTTGCAACTGCACTGGAAATGTGTTCAGTTAATTGAGGACATGTTTTTTTATTTTGCTTTATTCCCTCCTCTGAAACAATTTATCTCCACATTCTCTCAAATAATGATACTCAGGAGGACTGGTTGAATCGTATTTGGCCAGTACATTGGTGAATTTTACTGCTTTTTGTTAAACGAGTTAGCCAATGAGGAAATGTTTGTAGTCGTTAGCCACTTTCATGGCTGGCTGAATTTTACTTAACTATTTCCTTTGGAGAACAATAGCAATAGTCATCTAATAGGTTTTTCTTTCCGTTCTGTTATTAAACCAAATTTACAGAGTAGGATTTTCAAAGGCCTCATCGCCGGTCTATAATGCTGTTCTCATTGAAGTCAATATACAAGCTCCCACTGACTTCAGTGGGAGCAGAGTTAGGTCACTGCTGAGCACATTTGAACATTGCAACCCTAATGCTTACATAAATCACAGATTAATGGCTTAGATGTGTGAACACACAGAACTACCTTTGCTCAAGTCCAAATTCCCATTAAACTCAATTGGGCTACTCACTGGCTAAAGTCATGTGTGTAAGTATTCACAGAACAGGTCTTGAAGGAGGAATTGTCCTGATATGTTACAAGCAGCTTTGTATTCCTGTTTGCATAAACCACCCTCATTCTCCTTACCTAATGTCATTGATCTCTGCATACTACTATGCCCAATCTGTATAATTCTCAACCATGGGTACATGTACCCCCATGGGTATATGGAGATCTTCCAGAGTGTACATCAATGCCTCTAGATATTTACCTACGTTTTGGACTGGCACCAGCAAAGTCAGTCATACTTGTATGCAGCAGGGGTGTGAAGGGTGCCAGTTTCTCTCCCTTCCTCCCTGCTGCACTGTATAGGAGGGAGGCTGAAGAGCATGAAGGGGGAACCCAAGACACCTTGGGAGCTGTTGTTCTTTGGCCAGCTCCCTGCCTAGAGAACTGGCCCTGGAGCAGGGAAGGAACTACATTTCTGCTAGCAACAGAAAACTAACTATGAGCATGTCTTAGCCACTGCTGTGAACTTACTGTCATGAAGAAAAGTTTCTTGTTACCTAAAATCTATTTCATTACTACTAGCCTATACAAAGTCTTAACTGAAGAGGAAGACTGAAATATTTTGGATTGTTTTTCACTTACAATATTACAGCAGGATCCCAAAAGGTAATTTCTATAAAACCTTTATTGCTGTATAAATGTTTAGTATGATATAACAAAATCATTTTAACAATCACTGTTTTCACTAAAATTTTGCACTAACCTCTCTTAGGCACACTCCTTGCACGGCTATTGTGAACTCCTTTTATATTGAAAAAAATTGTGGTCCCCATTTCCAAAAAAAAAGCATCCCCCCATGGAAATTCCTGCATTTGGGCCTGCCAGTACAAAACTAAAATTCCATACAATGACTTTATCCTGTTCTATATACTATACACGGTAATATGTGTACAATATTTATATTCCAATTCCTTTATAATTATATGGTAAAAATGAGAAAGTGAGCAATTTGTCACTTTTGTATTTTTATGTCTGATTTTGTAAAAAAGGGATTTTTTAAGCGAGGTGAAGTGGGATATGCAAACCTATTAGCCTCCTGAAAGGCGTAGAGTAGTCTGGAACAGTTGAGAGCCACTGCTTTATCTAACCCAGACTGTGAGCTTCTTGGATAAGGGATTCTCTTGAATCTCTCTGTAAAGTAGTCCACCCATGTATGAACTGTATGAAAATCCTCAAATAATAGTAATAACAACATATTACGCCTTCCATCATATGAGGCATTGACTGAGTTGATAGTGGCCCACCTGCCCTAGGTTCTTATGGCATCCGTCTTGTGAGAAAGGGTGGTTGTAGGCAGGATTGCATGAAGCAGGAGACGTTTTGTCTACTACCCAGTGCAAGGTAGAGGAGATCTACCACTAGAGCTGCCAATTTAGGATGGATGTATTCCTGGAGATTTCATTAAATCGCTATTTTTAATTAAGTATTCCTGGAGGATCTAGGACAATCCTGGAGGGGTGGCAATGCTACCTACCATCCAACAGATACTGGTTATGTCATTTTCTTCCTTGCTTCACTTCTCTACGCCTCAGGCGGGGACCAGATGTCACTAACAACCACACTTAATATGAGTGACATACCACTTTTAAAGGCCTGAAGTCTCAGTACCGGTTGAACCTCTCTAATCCAGCAGCCCCCCCAGACCTGACCAGTGCTGGATGAGAGAATTTGCCGGCCCACAGGAGGTCAATATTATCCAGCAGTATTACAAACATTTCCACTGCTTACTAGGCTCTTAGAAGACATTTAAGTATAAATTACAGCTAAACAACAGCACAGAACACTGAGAGCCAGGACTGGTAGCTGTAAACAAACTTTATGGGACCACAGTAAACTTGGCCACATCCATGATAATTGGTCATCCAGCTAACTAAAATCGTGCTGAATTACAGAGCCCAGTAAGCACTGGAAGTGTTGGTAGTGCTGCTAGACAATATGATCTCTTGTGGTCTGGCAAATTCTCTCATCCAGCACTGGTCAGCTCCCAAGGGTGCCAGATTACAGAGGTTCAACCTTTGTTAGCCTGTGGTAGCTCCCAAACTGTGTCCTTCTCATGTCTTTTCCCTATATTTTTTAGCTGTTTCTAGTCCGTTAGTCCCACCTATCCAAGCTGAGATGTGCCAGTCAGGTGGACTACTTATCTTCCCCAAGCTCATCACAGTAGCCTAAAACAAGCTTCCCTGGCCCAACTAGATCCTGTGGTAGGAGATGGATCCTAGTTTATCCCCTGAGGAGCCCCTTGCTAATTAAGTAGGACTGTAATAACTGGGCCTACAACTTTATCCTGTGACTTTAACAGTACTGAACAAGTTAAAAAGCTTTCATAACAACCTATGATCACAAGTATTGATGGGAAAAGGTGCAGAAGCAAGACAGACTGAATTAATCCACATAAAAAGGTGTACTGATAAAATTCAGCAACTGAGTTAAGATCACACCTGGTAAACAAGAAAAAGGTGGAACCAGAAATCTATGAACAAATACTGTTGTGATGGTCATTAGACCTAACTGGTGGTCAATGAGCTTCTGTCCATTTCTTCTCTTCTGGGGGTTCTAAAAACAGCACACATGAACTGGCTACTGGAATGAGCCTCACTGTCATAGGTGCCACCTCCACCCTCTCCTGATACCTTCTTTGTTCTAATCTCAAGAGATGTTCTGACCAGACAGTGACAGGAAGAGACAAATAAAATCACCATGTCTGGCTAAATCCCAACCCCTACTTGGGATGTGAAGCTTTGTCAATCCCACTCAGGATCTGCAGCCCTGCCCAGTATGTCTTTTTTCTTTTCCACCTTATATTTTGTCTTTCTGTTCCTCTCCCTCCCATTTTGCTTTCTTCTTAATGAGCATCTGGCATAGCTGGCTTACACAGTATGTTTTGCAACACAGCTGTGAGCCCGTGATCAAAACCAGGCACCTGAATGCAATGCCCTGAACAGCCTGACGCTGGCGTGAATTTTCCAGGGCTCAGAATTCCGATAAGGCCGCGTGCTCTGCCTGGTGTTTTCCAACTGTGACGTTGCAAATAAGAGTCATCATCAAAGACAAAAGCTGTATTTTTCAATCCTTGCTGCTCTTTCCTCTCATTCTTTTGTGCATTCATCTTGTTTTGTTTTCTAGAAAATAAGATTGGACTTTAACAAGAGCACCACTGACAGCTCCAGGCCATCTCTGTGAACACTTTTTCCCCAAGTGAGCAGTTATTAGCATCTTTGACAACATCTAAAACCTGTCAGATAAAAGGGGTAGAGGGTTTCTTCTAAAAACTCTTTTGTGCTAAGGGGAAAGGTAACAATCAATGTTATGAAAATGCCTTATTTAATACTTTATATGAAAAATGCTTTAACTTTTCCCCCTGTCTTTCTTGTGTCTCAAATAAAAAATTAAAATCTAATGGTGTGTTTGCCATGGTACTAATCAGGCTGAAGTCCTTGTATACCACACCCTGAACTCTAATGTGACAATATTCAGTTCTTTGGCCCATGTATTCCATCAAAATTAATGCAATTCTTTCCAACATAACCACTGGAGCTTCTAAGGAAGCTAAACAAAAGCAAATATGTAACTGAATAGTCATTAAGAGTGCCTTACTGACCTTAGGAGAGCCTTTCATAATCTAGGAAACATAATTACAGGATATAACTATTCTATAAACAAAAATAAAGCCATATGTCAAACCTACCACCTATTTAGACAGAAACAAAGCCAAAATCATAACTACAACTCAAATCCAGAAGTACAATCCTACACCTGGAACATAACTTTTTCAAGTAAAATTAAAATTCCATCTTATGTCATTTCAGGTCTTGTCCACCCGTACAAGTTGCAGAAATGTAAGCTACTTTAGAAACTGATTTAGTATAAGCAGTGTAGTCCCCTTGTGTTGTAAGAGTACCTTAGGCTGGCTTATTTTAAGGCTGGCTTACTGTCAGTTCAACTGTTGTGTGTAGAGCAGTGCTCAGTGCAAGATGAATCTGCATGTACACAGCTGTTGGAATGTCTGCAATGACTGTAAAAGAGTAACATTACAAATTCAAGTACAGGTTGTACCTTTCTGCTCGGGCACTCACAGAATCTGAGTGGCCCCGAATGAGGGATTTTGCACTTCCTCAACCCAAAATTGCTACAAGACCTCCAAGCATGCATGCTTTCACACACGAAGCAGAAAGGCTTTGCACCATTACATGTTCAGTGGCCTGCCCATGGGACTGCTGGAAAGACAATGCACAAACTCCTCGTCCCACTCCAGCCTGCATATTTAAAATGTAAAAGACTTTTGCTGCAAAGTTGAGATTCAGAATACTTCTGGTGATATCAGAGGTATGAATTAGACTTGCTTAAGTCCTGGCTTGATAAAGTCCTGTGTGGATGAGTTAGTTAGGGTTGATCCTGCTTTAAGCAGGGGGCTGGACTCAATGACCTTCTGAGATCCCTTCCAGCTGTAGGATTCTATGATTCTATGAAACCTGAAAAAGTAGCTACAGTGTACCATCAAGCACCCATCAACCAGTCTTTGATAGGAGACAAATCAAGAGGAAGCTTAGGTAAGTGAATTACCCTGAAAGGCAAGATTTTTTTCTTGTTATAGAGGAACAGTATATTCCAACTTTCACTACTACTACAAGACTATGATAACTTTGTGCAAAATATGCCTTAGAGGTATAATTTGAAAACTCACTCAAATGAGGGTTTTTTTCCTGGTAAGTATGTGGAGTAATGTTGCATGTCAAACTAAGATTGTTGAGACATGCTTCAGGTTTAGAAAAGCAGCCCAAACCAGCCCCTCAAAGAGAAAATGCAAATGGACACTCCAGCCAGGTGTCCACCAAATCAGTTACACAAACAGCTGGCTAAGGGGCCATTCTTTGGCCAGAAGACTGATATGAGTGAAATATTTATATCTTGGCAAACAGACTTGCAGGTCCCTGAACCCCAGAGGGAGATGACTTTTAAAGGGAAAAGAGAACAATAAGACATGAGATGAGAAGCCCCCTCAAACACTCCTCTCTTTCTCTCTGCTCTTGTCACTGACTCCGCACAGAACACTGACCCGTGGGACGAATCCCACCTGAGGGAGTTCTGTGAGGGAAAGCAGGTGGTGAGAAAAGCCTTTGTTTTGAGTTAGTTTAGCTCAGCATGTTAGGAATTAGTCTGCATTTACCTTTTATTTCTTGGTGACCAATTCTGACTTTCATGCCTCATTACATGTAATCACTTAAATTCTATATTTCTGAAGTAAATACACTTGTTTTATTGATTTACCTAAACCAATGTGCTTGGATCTGGAACTTTCATTTGAGATAACATACCATTTCCTAGAAATGAAATGACTAACTTTCTATGAGCCAATACTGCACAGAAAGAACGGAGCAGTATAAGATGCATTTCTGAGGATGAGCCTGGGACGGGAATTTTCTAGTGTCACTCTGCAGTATAATTAGAAAGCGGCTGTCTAGAAGCACTTCAATTGGGAGTGACTTTGCATGCTAGTGGCTTCATATGAACAGGCCAGGAGTGGGTGTTTCCATAGCAAAGGAGTGTGAAAGGCACCCCACGTTGGAGGGCTGAGAAGACACAGCTGTTCAACTGTCCGGAAGAATGTCAGAACAGTTGCACAGCTTTGAAACAGATCAGCTTTGAAAGCAGATCAATATTGCAGCAAGGAAAACTTGAAAAGGTTTGGATGGGATGATATTATAAAACATACTAAACATTACATTGTGTGTTGTGAGCAAGACACGAGAAGTCATTCTTCCACTCTACTCTGCACTGGTTTGGCCTCAGCTGGAGTATTGCGTCCAGTTCAAGAAAGATGTGGAGAAATTAGAGAGGGTCCAGAAAAGAGCGACAGGAATGATTAAAGGTCTAGAGAATGTGACCTATGAAAAAAGGCTGAAAGAACTGGGCTTGTTAGGTTTGGAAAAGAGAAGATTGATGGGCAACATGATAGCGGTTTTCAGGTATCTAAAAGGGTGTCATACGGAGGAGGGAGAAAAACTTGTTCTTTTTGGCCTCTGAGGATAGAACAAGAGGCAATGGACTTAAACTGCAGCAAGAAAGGTTTAGGCTGGACATTAGGAAAAAGTTCTTAACTGTCAGGGTGGTCAAACAGTGGAATATATTGCCAAGTGATGTTGTGGAATCTCCATCGCTGGAGATATTTAAGAACAGGTTAGATAGATGTCTGCTAGGGATGGTTTAGACAGTACTTGGTCCTGCCATGAGGGCAGGGGGCTGGATTCGATGGCCTCTTGAAGTCCCTCCCAGTCCTAGTATTCTATGATTATAATTGGATCTTTTGCTCTTGCAATAATTTACTGGCACCTTTTCTGAGCTGCTAGAACTGCATACTGTTTAATAGGCAGAGAAGTCTGGGAAACCACTATGAAGACATGGAAAGGCTGTGGGCAGGAAAGCTTCAGTGAATCATTGATTTTTTTTCTTTCATTCTGCCAATCACTTCTTAAAATATTGTTAGGCGGATTCTCAACATTTTAAGAGTAATGTACTCTTAAAACCTGAATATAGGACAGACCCTCCAGTCAAATGCTCTTTGCATGGCAAGAAAGCAAACAAATACACAGACAGAGCTAGAAAAAAAATGGTGGCAACCTAGTGTGAAGTGGATAATTATTATTTATCATTTCTAATATAGTAGTGCCTAGAGTCCTCCTTCGAGATCAGGCCCCACTGAATTAGGTGTTGCAGAAAAGAGTTCACAATCTAATAGAAAAGACAAGAAAAAAGTGGGTTAAAGAAGCTATTATACCCATTTTGCAGATTTGGAACAGAGACATGAGTGATTTAGACCTTGATCCTGCAAATTACAACAATGAACATACCTTAGCATCTGTGTTCTGCACAAGCGCAGGGGAAAGACCAAACATTGTAATTTGCAAAATTAGGGCCTAAGTGATTTACCCACAGTTATGCAAAGGGCCTGCAGTAATGCTGGGCACTGAACTCCACTCTCCTAAGGACCAGCCAGAGTCTTTAATCACAATGTCAACTTACACAGGCTGGATATATATTAAGTTCATATATGCACAAGTAATCAAGGAATCCACAGAAGAGGTGATGGGTGAACATCTCGTTTCTTCTTGTGTATTAGCATGACAATGAAGGTCCAAACTGTTTTATTACATAGCCATAGGGCACTGAGAAATGCCACTTCTGTTGAACAAAATGGAGGCTATCAAAAGCAACTGAAGTCAATGGGGTCAGGGTAACTCACATTATTATTATTATTATTAGTGTTGTTGTTGTTGAAAACAACAACAACAACAATAATAATAATATTGGGTCCTCGTATTTGTTGGTAGCATTATTCTGACTACCTTATTCACATTGACTTCAGCAAGAACAGGGTTAGATCAATGCTGCATGCTGTTGAAAATTCTACTCTTTAGGTGTTTTACCTTGGAACCATCTGTTGCTAAGCTACACTATTTCAAGTTAATGTTTTAAACATTCAGAAGCAGCTGCACAGCCTCATTGAACTGCCTTTTCAACTCATTGTTCTATTTGCTCGCTTTTCTTAAAAAGCAGCTTGTACAGGTATTTGAAACATGATTTAATATTTGTGTATTACAGAACTAGAGTCCTGATTTCTCCTCCCTGCCACAAGTCAACGGGGGCTTTATCTCTGTCTTCAATGGGAATATGATCTAGGCTCATATAAAAGTACAATCTTGGCTCCATTGAAATTAATGGCAAATTTCACACTGATTTCTGTGGCACCAGGATTTCATCCTAAATTTCTTGTCATTTGCTGGCTGCAGTTTAAGAATGATGCAAGTCCCACTGTGACAACATGCTAGCATTTCTCAGTCATAAATTCTTGTCCACATTTCCTGTCAACTGATTACAAGGTGAGAGAAATCAAAATTCCCCATCTGGATTAGAGTATATTCATCCATTCAATTTCAGTGATCTGTCTTGTTATTTCCAATGGCATATTGCCTCTTTATATAGGAGATAGCTGCAAGGGCCAATACTCAAAGAAATATCACTGAAATTATGAACTAAGGATGATTAACAACAACTTTTGAGCTCATTTTCTCCAGCTTCTTCTCCCTTCTTTGATTTGAGCCCACAGATCTCCTGTACTGGCACCAGCTTGTTCTTTCAAAGCTCGGGAAACAAAATTGACCAAGTTATTTGATTTTGCAGCAGCTCTGCAAGGTCTTTGACCTGAGTAACCAAACAATGAGTAAGAAGAGTAGCTTGTTTTGTATGCCTAACTCTTATTGAACATTAGTGATAGGGTGGACAGCAAAGAACCTAAACCCATAAGATAACTAAATGATAAATCAAGTCCTGTATAATTGCAGGTACCATGTCAACCACATCTAATTTTCATGAACTATTTCCGAATATCTGTTTTTTATAGTATTACCAGACTATCCTGCAAGGAGTAAAGCACTTGTTTACATTTAAACATGTCTTTGGATCGATTGACTACAGTTGGCCTACTTACGTAAAGTAAAACATGTACTTAAGTTTTTGCAGATCTGGATTTAAGAAATACTTTTAAAATCTGAAGACTCAATATATCATATATCTTTAAGTACAGGAAGACCCCAACTTATGAATGGGTTTGTTCCAAAAGTTCATTTGTAAATCAGTTGTTTGGAACTGGGAACACATTTTCCTATCCAAACAAGGTTATAAATTGTACAGTAAACCCTTGAATTACACAGTGGTTGCATTCCTGTAACCTCTGCATAACTCGATTTTTTGTGCAAGTTGAAGGGAGATGAGATCCCAGCTTTCCTAGACTTGCAGGAGCTGGGATACTGACCAGTCCACTAGGGCCTCCTAGTTCCTGTCTCCCCACTGCTTGCAGGACCCAGGAAACTGACCAGCTCATAGCTAGTCAGTTTCCTGGGTCCCACACATGTCCAGGAGATGAGAATCAGGCTGCAGCCTGGCTCCCAGATCCCCTCCCCCTGTAGAGCTGGGAAACTGATCAGGGCAGCAGCCTTGGTCAGTTTCCTGGCTCCAGCCAGTGGAGGGGAGTGGATGCATGCCTGGATGCTAGTAAGTTGGATGTTTAACTCTGGGAGTGTCTGTACCATGGAACATGGATGAAAGACACCACTGTCTGCTATACATTCTGTTTTATAGGGAACAAAATCCAACGCCTGTTGGGTATGTTAAAGTCCATTAAGGTTGTAAGTTCATTTAATCTTGACTTAGAGAGCTTCATACTACCTTTCCAAACTCTTTTCTAGGGTACAGCTAGAAGCTCTTTTGGTCAATGCATCTGAAATACTTCAATGCTAACTCAGTCAGAATTCTCACTGACTGCCTTGGCTGTGAGCCTTGCTTTCATAGGTATTGTGTTCCATACAAAGAAGTGTCTTTTTTTTTCTTTAACAGGGCTACGTCCACTCATTTATGTACTTTTCACTAGGCAAATCAGTTAGCCAGTGTAGGCATGCAATCATTTTTGAGTTTCTAAAAACCACTTGTTTGAGCTGTGTGACCACAAAATACCAGCTGAACAACATTTTTATTTTCCAATTCTAGATCCAAAAGCCCACTCAATTTTTGGAAACAAAGGTTTGTTCAGAGTGAAGCCAAAGTTGCCAAGTTTTATCCTGGAAGGAATTTCCTCAAAAGTTATGTGCCCAAAACACACACAGGATTCCAAAGAGGATTGGCACCACCCAAATTGGCTCCAAGCGCTCTCCCAGAAGTGACATATCTACAGTAAACTCTTGTTTAACTGGCATTTGAGTAACCAGCACTCTCAAATAACTGGCATAACTTCTGTGCTCTCTTCATCCCTGTCCTGGGTGGTGGCTACAAGATACATTGTGATAATCTGGCAGCAATAAAATCTCATTGATTTAGTTGGAAGTGGCTCTCCTAGAGGGACATCTAGATGGTCATGGACAAACCTCACATATCTTGGCATCCTGTTCTCTAAAGAAACTAAAAAAAAACATGCTTAATCTAGCCCCATTAATCATGAAGTTAGCTAACAATTTAAATAGATAACAGGATCTACCTCTTCTCCTCTACGTCTTCTCCTCTGAGCGCAATGCCTGTGAGCTCCACAGGGAGCTGCCTGCTCTGAAAGAGGAAAGCTAGCAGCTGGGGGGCGGGGGACCCACTCCGGAGCCAGCTGCAGCAGCCCCTGCAGTGTCACCTCCTTCTCCTCCTGCTGTGGGGCTCCAGCTTGGAGGGCCTTGCAGAGCCCTGGGTTGGGAGATGGCAGATGCAAACCTGCCTGCTCCTGCCCAGGCCCATGGCTGTGCAAAAGAGCACACAGCCAGGAAGAAAAGTACAGGGAGCCAGAGATGGGGTTTGTGTACAGCTCCACCCCTGGAGTGGGGGAGCATCCCACTCGGTGGTGCCCTGTATCCCCCACACCCCAGCTGCATGTGAGTGCCGATGGCACATTCCTCCGCACTCCTACCCAGCATGAGCAATGAGCTCTCTATCATCCAGAATATTTGATCATCCAGCAACCTCCCAGTCCCATGGGTGCGGGATAGCAAAGAGTTTACTGTATGTTACTATCTGAGGGCTGTTCACTGGCCAATGTAACTGAATTACTTTCAATTTTTACAAATATTTAATACCTTTACTCTAATAATTTCCAAGTTAGCGGGCATCTACAGCACCCAAACTACCACCATAAACAACATTCTGGAAATATTTTTTTATGCACACATGATTATAAAAACAAAGAAAGGTTTGTTTTATCATAGCATTAAACAAATGTAGGAGAATTCAGTATGTTAAATGTGTTAAGCAAAAGCTGATACAACAGTGGTATAGGTCATATAGGACTGAGGGCTTGGGATCTGTATATGCAATTTCCTTGCAAAAATCAGTCCCCACTTTTTTAAAAAAATCGAGCATCAGCCCGCTGGTTCACACTGTGCCCATCCACTCGTACCAAGGTTGGCCTCTGTAGGTACAGTACTTCCACCTCCTGTTGGCTGCGGATTGCCATTTCTGGCCAATGGGGGCTGTGAGAAACAGCATCCCATGTCACGTCACTTCCCGCAGTTCCCATTGGCCAGGAATGGTGATCTGCAGCCAACAGGAGCTGTCAGCACCTGTACCTGTGGAGACACAGGTAAATACAGCAGTGACGGCCCAAAAGGGTTAACACTGATGAACTGCTGCTACCTTATTGCTGTCTTCTGGGCAAGAGAATGTAGACAACTTATTTTGTGCCAGAACTTTAATACAAAAGGCCAAAAGGAATTTGTCTGATGGACAATTTAATAAGAAGATGTCATTAGAGGATGTTTTGGAACAAATTCAGAAATTAAGCAGTAGTAAGCTGACAAGTCTAGATGGTATTCACCCAAGAGTTCTGAAGGAACTCAAATGTGAAATTGCAGAACTAGTAACGGGGGTGTGTAAACTATCATTTAAATCAGATTTTGTACCAAATGACTGCAAGATAGCTAGTGTGAGGCCAATTTTTAAAAAGGGCTCCAGAGGTGATCCCAGCAATTACAAGCTGGTAAGCTTGACTTCAGTGCCAGGCAAAACAATTAAAATCATAGTGAAGAACAATGTTGTCAGATATATAGATGAACATACCTTGTTGCTGAAGAGCTGACATGATTTCTGCAAAGGGAATTCTTTCCTCACCAATCTACTAGAATTCTTTTAGAATTTCTACACATAGCCATATGTACAAGGGTGATCCAGTATACTTAGATTTCCAGAAAGCCTTTGGCAGGGTCCCTCACCAAAGACTCTTAAGCAAAGTAAGACCTCATGGATTCAGAGGAAAGTCTCTCATGGAATGATAACTGGTAAAAGGGTAGGTATAAATGATCTGTTTACAGAATGGAGAGGTAAATAGTGGTGTTCACCAGGGCTCTATTCTGGGACCAGTCCTATCCAACATACTCATAATGATCAGGGGAAAAAAGAGGGCAAACAGTGTGATGGCAAAATTTGCAGATGATGCAGAACTACTCAGAATAGTTAAGTCCCAGGCAGACTGTGACACGCTACAAAAAGATCTCTGAAAACTGGCTGAACAGGGAACAAAATGGCAGATGAAATTCAGTGCTTATAAATACAAAGTAATGCACATTGGAAAACATAATCCCAACCATCCATTTGAAATGATGGGGTCAAAGTTAGCTGTTACCACTCAAGAAATATCTTGGAATCACTGTAGATAACTGTATTAAAACATCTACTCAGTGTGCAGCAGCCGTAAAAAAGCGAACATAATGTGAAAAATTAAAAAAGGGAGAGATAAGAAGACAGAAAACAACATATTGCCTCAAAATAAATTTCTGGTGTGCCCACATGTTGAATACAGTGTGCAGATATGGTTGTCAATCTCAGAAAATCATAGAATCATAGCATACTAGGACTGGAAGGGACCTCGAGAGGTCATCAAATCCAGCCCCCTGCCCCAATGGCAGGACCAAGTACTGTCTAAACCACTCCGATGGACATCTGTCTAACCTGTTTGCTATATTTGCCCTTTTCCTGTCTTCTGGAATCTCTCCTGTCTCCAGATAGACACAGATACATTGGAACTAGAAAAGGTTCAGAGAAGAGCAATAAAAAATGATAAGGGATACAGAATAGATTCCACATGAGGAAAGACTAATTACAATGGGACTTTTCAGTTTAGAGAAGAGACATTTGAGGGAGGACAGGATAGTCTATAAAATCATGGTTGGTGTAGACAAAGTAGAAAATGAAGGGCTATTTCCTCCTCTTAACACAAGGATCAGGGGTCACCAAATGAACTTAATAAGTAGCAGATTTGAAACAAACAAAAATAAATATTTCTTCACACAATGCATAGTCAACCTGTGCAACTCCTTGCTCATTCCCTCTGGGACACTTGGCACTGGACGCTGTCAAAATACAGGATACTGGGCTAGGTGGATCTTTGGGCTGATCCAGTACGGCTGTTGCTAGGATATAATTAATTATACTTACATGAAATAGTCAACCTCCAATACAATCAAAAGATGCTAGGGGAGAACTAAACATAGTACTAGGCCAGATCCCTGATATCAGGGATGGCTGATGCCACCCCAGTTCTCAGCACAAAAGAAGAGGCCATTAGGTTACTGTTTTTCATAGCAGTTGCCAGCAGCCTCAGTAGGCGAGCTGAGAATCAAGGCACTGGCTGCATATGGCAGTGTCCAAGCCACTTCCTCTTTGCCTGAGTCATACCCGTGCACCACTTGAGGAATCCCAGAATGGCCATAAAATCCACATTTAAGGCTGTTTTGAATCAGTGAAGCTTCACAAATTAGTCTCAACCAAGGCAACTGTCTGCCCCCCTGTACACTGTGAAGAGTGCTACGTGCCGATAAAAACTCATAAAGAGAGGAAGCACACATGTGTGCACAGCATTGTCGTGAGTCTCAGCAGACAGACCAAGCATTGATAACCCTAGAAATGAATCACCATCTCTTGCACAGAAGACGCGCTTGCAAAGAAGTGTTGATGCAGGTTCTGTGCTGCCGTTAGGCTAAACAAAAGCATTTACTTAGTTTTTATTCAGTCATTCCTCAGACAAGCTTCCACTGAAGTGACTGGGAGTCTTTCCAGAATAATAATTCTGTTAAGCACTGAGTCAGCACCTCCAGTCTGGCCCATTACTAAAGCACAGACTTTTAAAATAAAAGGCGCTTGAGGTATTTTTGCAAAGCTGGTCTGGGCAGACTAGAGGAAGGCCATTAACTCAGACCTACTGACAGGGTAGGCAAAGGGGCAACTGGGGCCCAACCATTCAAAGGGGCTGGAGGCTCCCAGGGCAGTTGCAGCAGCAGTTACAGCTGGAGCCCTGGATCCTTTAAATCACAGCTGACGTGCTGCATGCTCCACATGGCTCTGAAGGCTGGGAGGAGGGGCCCAGAGTTGTGCTCCAGCTGACACTGAGGGTGGATGTTTCAGCCCTGCCCCTTCCATCTGAGTTCCCGCCCCTTTCAGGGCACAGAATGAGCCCCACCCAACACCTTGCCTGAGGCCCATGGAATTTGTATACTGTACCTCTGCTTGGGCTATCTGTGGTCTCTGTACTGAATCCTCCAGTCTCTGTTTCTAGCTATTCAGCACCTTTCACAAGTCAGATTCACTTTTAAGGACACATTAAAGTCAAGGTAGTGAAAGCCAGGTTAAGCCCATGCTAAGCACTTTTGAAAGATCCACAGCCGGGGTCTGAGTACATAGTGATTAAGCACATACAGCTGGCAGACTCAGACTCACGGGGCTCAGGCTGCAGGGGTACTTAACTGCCGGGGAGGCATTCTGGCTAATTTGGGACACTGCCACCTCACTGTGTCTTAGTGCCTGGACCACAGCCTGAGTTCTGCAAGCCTAAATTAGCTGGCAGGGACCAGCCATGGGTTTGTAATTGCAGAATGGACATAATTAAATGATCTGAAGGCACTTGGGACAGTTCACTAAGTTTAAATCACACCACAGCTCCAAGTCAGAAGTGACTTCTCCCTCACAGAACTGCAACATCTGCCACAGAGAGGTTGATCCATTGGTATCAATGGGAGCACAATTGAGGGAGGCAAAAAAGAAGGGACCTCCTTTGTAGTTTCTAATCTCAGAACTCACCTGCAGTTCTGGTGATACTCCTCTTATGCGGGGAAAAGCTGGACCATAAACAACGATCTCTTCTGCCACATTTACTTAAGAATGTTGTATTTGGCAACATATTTCCAGTAGTTGAAGACGCATTTCCCGATAGTGGCATGCAATCTGGCAAGTAATGCAAATTCCCCAAAAAGGCCTGACATAATTGGAGCACAACATATAAAAGGTCTGTGGTATTTAAATACTCTGGCTAACCCACTATGTCCATATTAAGACACGCAAAACTATATGATACCATAGAGTTAAGTCTTAGGCACAAAACCAAGGAAGCTGTAAGATACGGTTGCCAGAACAGTGACAGCACCTTTAATTTAGCCACACTGGCATTGATTTACTGTATATCCCATGTCAGAGTCCTTTTACCCTGACTAGTTCTCCTCACAAAACAAAAGAAAACAAAATTGTAATAACTCCCACACAAAATATTTATAGCCCCATACAGTATTAGCAACATTGTGTTGTGGACTAACAAGCAAAAAATTGACAATCCCATGGCAACATTATCTCGTTATGCAGACACTTGACACTCACTTATGTTCTCACACATATTGTTTCATTAAGAAATGCTACTGCCTTATCAACTCACTGATTGTATATTTAAGAATTTTCAGTCACGAAAACATCTCTCTAGGTTACACAAACAAATGTGTGCTACTTCCTTTGGAAAGCTATCATTTACATTTGCTTTTGAAGGAAGTCTTCGTTTTCATGGCAGATCAGATGAAAACAACTGCCTGGGATTATCTAATCTGAAGGTCATATCACGCTTATATTATTAGTGTATCTACTCAGTAAACGCAAGTCTGCTGCCACCATCCTTCTTGATACACGTCCACACATTAAAAGAAACAACGACTCACTAGTAGACCACACTTTGCAGCAATTACCCTAAGTATCAAACTAAACAAAGTAACAAACAAAATGCCAGTAAATTGCAAGGCAACACAAATAGAAGCCAAGAAAGAATGAGATGCAGTAATCCCTCACCCATTACTACCATATGGTCTCTAAATATGATTATTACATATCCCAGAAATTTCCCTTAAAATCTCAATACTTCTCAGACCAGCCAGTTCCAAAATCTTGAGTATTCTACGTAGTGTCTCTCTTCTGGTCATCCTCAAACTCTGAAGCCTTTGGCAACCATATTTATACAGCTATGAGGATAAGAATGTCCAGCCAAGCAGCTGGGCATTTGCCGACTTGGACAATGCTTGTCATGTGATCCAGAGCCAGTGCTGCCTCTGCTGGAACTTTAGTCTGGCTCTACCTATCTGATCCTGTTTCAGCATAGGGAGTGTGGGGTGAAAATTTCTGAGGCAGGTTATGGTATTCTGCTAAAGACCCCCTAATAGAATCCTAAAGTCAGTAGTAGGCCTATAATCCTATAGTTCAGAAACCCAGTTAGCATGAGTGGAAGGTTATCCCTGCTTGGCTCCCACCCCCATCTCACTTACACAACCCAGAGAAGGTTGTCCCAACTCGGACAGGGCCTTGGAGTTTGGAGGGAGGGATAACCTTCCACTCATGCTAACTGGGTTTCTGAACTATAGGATTATAGGCCTACTCCACACTTCAGGGTTCAAATAGGGGGTCTTTAGCAGAATAGCATAGCCTGCCTCAGAAATTGTAACCTATTGTCAGGTAATGCTCCACTGAGTCCTGATGGGCGAAGTAGCACTCCACCAGTGCTGTGTGTTTCATACACGGTGTCCAGACTTTGTTCCAACAGGCAGAACCCAAGTCATATTTCCAGTTCCCTTCTTCAGATACCTTCAATCCACCAGGCTGACAATCCACCCTCAGAAGGCCCACCTACCTTCTTCACTCCTTAGGTATTGATCCTCTGCTCCAAGGGGGATAGGAGGACAGAAGGAAAGACAAATCTGAGGGTATATCTTCACTTCCAGGAAAACTGATATTGGTGTGGTCAATTCCTGAAGTTTGATTTAGCATGTCTGGTAGGGAAACACTAAATCAAACTTGCTGGCTCTAATACGCCTGCCCCCCATTAGGGGTGAGGGAAGTCAATGGGAGCATTCACTCCCATCGACCTCCCAGATGTAGCAGAAGCTCAAATTAAGGTCTGTTGACTCCAGCGTAGTTGCATATCTTAATTCAACCTTCCCCTATAGTGTAGACCTGGCCTTAGTGTTTTCCCTTCCCATGGTTTGAAATAAATGAAAAAGAAGGATCATCCCTGGCATGACTTTCCTGCCCTCAATAGCTTTCCCATCCTAATAAATTCTGCCCTCCTCTTCCTAAACTGGAGCCACTTCCTGCCCTTGCAAACCAGCCTCTTTCCAACACTACATACATCAGACACAAGAAACTTCTTTCATCCATCTCCCCATAACAGTATGGATACCCGGTGCTACCCATTCTTTATTGTGGTCCAGTATTGGTAAGTGCCTATGGAATCTAGAGATCAGCTTAGCCACTGCTCACCTTGCATATATCAACTGTAGGATCCACCACCCACAAAAATACCTTACACAACATTGCAAAGTGGGACCAAATAATCCATGTGCCCGATATAGACCAGAAGCACAAAGAGACCATAACTGTTCATGTATGTTGCAAAACAAAAAGTCCAACTGCTGTAACTCATACCCACACAGAAATGGAAAACTATGCATTTTTTATCTTCTATAGCTGACTGTTCCCATTCTGCAAATCGTGTAAGGCATTCACTTGGAATAACTTTTGAACAATTAGCGTTCATGTCAAAATATATTTTCACGCTCCTAGTGTACATTAAAAGTTTAAGATCCTTTGAATGTAAGGAATATTTCCTTCATTTGCTGATTATCTCTATAAGATTTTTTTCCACATGATGGAAGCCATTCCTTACCCTTGATCACATTCATTATGCTGTTCTTGAGTCTTTTAGAATTTTTACTTTTTGAGAAGGGACAATTAAAAGCGCATGATGGATTTATATAGCAATATACTTTCTGCCTTATTTTCTATCCTTTTCTTAGTACTTCCTAACATTTGGATGCTTTTTTTCGACTACCATGGTGCACTGAGCTAAAGATTTTGGAAAACTAACCATAGTGACTCTCCTCTCTCTTTCTTGAATGGGATAATGGGGCCAACAACCCCCCCTACCATCCCGTAAGGGATAAACAAGCCAAGTTATTGGAGTCTCTGCTCATAAGGTAGATTGTCCATTCCTCTGATCATCCTAATAGCCCTCCTCTGCACCTGCTCCAGTTTGAATTCATCTGTCTAGCCAACAGAGGAATCAAAGAATCATAAGGCTGGAAGGGACCTCAGGACGTCATCTAGTCCAGCCCCCTGCTTCAAGCAGGATCAACCCCCATTAAGTCATCCCAGACAGGACGTTGTCAAGCCGGGACTTAAAAACCTCGAGGGATGCAGAATCCACCACCTTTCTAGATAACGCATTCCAATGCTTCTCCACCCACCTGGTGAAGTAGTTTTTCCTAATATCTAACCTACGTCTCTCCCTCTTCAACTTCAGACCATTACTTCTTGTTCTGCCATCTGACATCACTGAGTACGGGTTCTCACCCTCCTCTTTAGAGCTTCCCTTCAGGAAGCTGAAGGCTGCTATTAAATCACACCTAAGTCTTCTCTTCTGCAAACTAAACAAGGCCAACTCCCTCAGTGCTGAATAGAGGGCAACCACCACTTCTCTATATTTACTTGAAATGCCCCTCTCAATGCACCCTAGTATGCTGTTAGCCTTCTTGGCTTCAAGAGCACACTGCTTACTCATATCCAGCCTTTCATCCACCATAACCCCTAGATCCCTTTTTGCTGTAGGAGTGAAGTTCCAGAACAGCAACCACAAGGAGCAGTGGGGGCAAAACCTAACTAGCTTCTAGATTGAGCTTGATAAGTTTATGGAGGGGATAATATGATAAGATGGCCTACAATGGCACATGACCCATCTGGGACTTCTAGTAGCAGAGATGTGAAGGGCTCAGAGTTTAAAGACTTCTCTCCAGTTGTGTGGATCTTTCTTACATGCTCAGGGTTCAACAGATTATTTTATTTGGGGTCAGGAAGGAATTTTCTACAGGGTCAGATTGGCAAAGACCATTGGGGTTTTTCACTTTTCTATAGTGTTGGTCAATTGCTCATTTAAACTAGAGTAAATGGTGGATTCTCTGTATCCAGGCTTGAGTCATGATTTGAGGACATAAGTAACTCAACAGGAGGGTATAGGTCTTTTGTAGAAGGAGGTGGTTGAGTTTCTGGTCTTATATCCTATGGGTTTATAACAACACTGGTCTTTACTGTAATTTCTACCCATTTTCCTACCTTTGAAGTCAGTAAATAAGTGCCAGAATCACCTGAGGGTCTCTTTCTAAAAACAGACTTTGCATTACAGTCGAAAACTTCAGTGTAGCAGGGGACATAAAGAAAACAATCCATGCTAATGATACTCCATCTTAAGAGCTGCATTCACCAGCTGAACATCTGGTATATATCACAATAGATGAGGGAGATTCCAGAAGACCGGAAAAGTACATATGTAGCGCCCATCTATAAAAAGGGTAACGGGACAACACAGGGAATTACAGACCAGTCCGCTTAACTTCTATACCAGGAAAGATAATGGAGCAAATCATTAAGGAATCCATTTGCAAACATCTGGAAGATAATAAGGTGATAAGTAACAGTCAGCATGGATTGGTCAAGAACAAAACTTGTTAAATCAAACTGATAGCTTTTTTTGACAGGGTAACAAGCCCTGTGGATAGGGGAGGTAGGAGTGGTAGCTATAAACTTTGGTAAAACTTTTGATACAGTCTTGCATGACTTTCTCATAAACAAGCTAGGGAAATACAACCTAGATGGAGCTACTATTAGGTGGGTACATAACTGGTTGGATACCCATTCTCAAAGAGTTGTTTTCAATGACTCACAGTTAGTTTGAAAAGGCATAAGGAGTGGGCTTATGCGGGGATCAGTTCTGGGACAAGTTCCATTTCATATCTTCCTCAGTGATTTGGATAATGGCATAGAGAGTACGCTTATAAAATTTGTAGCTATTACCAAGCTGGGAGGGGTTTCAAGTGCTTTGGAGAATAAGATTAATGATCAAAATGATCTGGACAAAGTGGAGAAATGGTCTGAGGGAAAATGGATGACATTCAATAAGGACAAATGCAAAGTACTCCACTGCACACATATGAAATAGGAAATGACTACCTCAGAAGGGATATTGCAGAAAGGGATCTAGGGATCATAGTGGATCACAAGCTAAATATGAGTCAAGAGTGAGACATTGTTGCAAAAAAACCCCAACCAGCATTCTGGGATGCATTAGCAGAAGTGTTGTAAGCAAGACACGAGAGGTAATTCTACTTCTCTAAGCTGCACTGATTAGGCCTTAAATCGACTACTGCATCTGGTTCTGGGCATCACATTTCAGGAAAGATGTGGAGAAACTGGAGAAGGTTCACAGAAAGGCAACAAAAAAGATTAAAGGTCTAGAAAACCTGACCTATTGAAAGTTTGAAAGAATCGGCTTTATTTAGTTTGGAAAAAAGAAGGTTGAGAGGAACATAATAACAGTTTGAGTATCTAAAATATTGTTACAAGAAGGTGGGTGAAAAATTATTCTCCTTAACCTCTGAGAACAGGACAAGAAGCAATAGGTTTGTATTTCAGCAAGTGAGACTCTGGCTGATCATTATGAAAAACTTCCTGTCAGGGTGGATAACAACTAGAATAAATTGCCCAGGGAGATGGTGGAATCTCCTTCATTAGAGCTTTGGAAGAGTTAGACTAACACCTATAAGGGATGGTCTAGATCAAGATCAGCAACCTTTCTCAGGCAGAGTGCTGAAATTTGATCTTTTGACCTCTATGTACAGTCTGAGTGTTGGAGATACTTTTTAAAGTCACTAATAGTCCTACTTATAACAGTTTCATTAACAAAGATTCAGAGCTTTACCGTTTAGGTGGTGATTGGTAGCATTAGCTGGTCTTTTATTAATTCACAGATGGCATGGCTTTGAGCAAGCTCCCAGCTGCATGGGGGAGGAGGGGTGGGGCTGAACTCCTGCCTCATGTTCAGATGAAAATCAGCTTGCTTGCCACTCCTGGTACCCATTCTGGAGGTTGCTGACCTCTGGTCCAGATGGTGCTTGGTCCTGGAATGCAGGGGACTGGACTTAATGGCCTCTGGACTTAATGACCTCTCCAGTCCTATAATTCTATGTCTGCCTGATCAAAGGATATTATTGCAGCAGACTACAGAAAAGGCAAGAGGCATTCCATGAATGCGAATACTTGCACATTGCTCCCCTAAAAATGTTCACAGGCAGAAATATTTATGAAATTACAAGATTTCCCCTGTGTGTATGTGTGTAGTACACAGATCTACAAAGACCACTTAAAATTTTTATTGCCCCAAGTACCTAGAAGCTTTCCTTGTGGACCAGGCCCTCGTTGTGCTGGGTGCTGTAGAACAGAATAAGAAAATAGATTTTAAGCTCTTTGAGACAATAGGTAAATACATTAGACGAGACACTGGATTGATACAGGGGAGCAGAAGAAACTTTGTATGTCTGAATATATACACACAAGTTTAAAGATTCAGCACTTAGTAGATAGCTCAGCTGCAAGGAACAACAGCACAAGTCAATACCAGTTGTGTAGGTCACATAGGTGTAACCAAGATACAATATAGGATGTATCTCAGGAATTTACAGTTATGATTCAGAAGTCACTGGCTACAGTAGTGACTATTGAGAAATGTACCGTTTTTTTTCTGCAAGATCCTTCTGAGGTAACCAATAGGTTATATAGTTAATTTCCTAAAGACAAAACCAGTGCTGATTCCTACAGTCACTGCCACTCCTGCTGCCAGGGAGACTGAGTATGAAACGTGAGTTTAAAAAATTTGGACACAGGCATACGCTCAAGATCAAGGGTTCTGAGCCTGCATGAGTAAGGTGGAAGGGAGGGAAGGAAAGGAGGCAGAGTGAGATGGAGCTAGCTGAATGGTTTAATGGGAGAGGAGTATATTAGATCTGGTAATGTTATGTTCTAACCTAGGGTGGCCAACCTGTAGCTTTCGAGACGCATGTGGCTGTTTGAGCCATTAATTGTGGTTCCTTCTCAAAGTTGTGTGCTGGGAAGGCCACCCATCTCTCTGCACTCGTATCCCACTGCGTGATGGGAGAAGTGTGTGGTGGCAGTGGCTCTGGTGAGTCACTGCCATTGAGTTAGAGTGGGTGAGGGGCTGGAGGTGCCTGGCTCAAGGGGAGTGGATTGGGTTAGAGTGGAGGGCTGGGACTAGATAGATAGATAGATAGATAGATAGATAGATAGATAGATAGTATAATACATGGCTCTTTGCACTCTATCCCCATGACTCTTTGTAGTCTAACTGGTTGGCTACCCTTGTTCTAACCACTAGATGATGACTGAGCAAGGCTGGAGTGGGGGTTTATGCATCTCACTGAGGCGCTCACTCACTTGCCATTCTGTATATATGTTTTATAAATCAGGGTAAGCCATGACAACAAGAAGATATCTGAAATTTTTTCTCAGTTGACTAATTCCCTCAAACAGTATTTTAAAGTGGCTAAGGTAACGCGGTTCTGACCATCTTTCGTATGTTACACTGTTTGCACTAGATGGTGCTAGTACTTATTAGAGATTACAGAAAAAGTCTCTTCCCTGTGGTATACAGCATTTGGCCTGTCAAGGTGACATTGCAATTTACTGGGGATTTCTACAGAATTTAAGCTGTTATTTTAAAACTGAAAGATGTAGTGATTTCTCCTTCAGTGTGCAGAAAGTCAGTAATGATAGCTGTGTTGTGAATTGCCTCTACTGTATACTCCTGTTTATTCAAGTGGCCTGGGGAACAACAGAAACTACTGAAGCCTTTGGATAAACAGGAATGCTAATTTGATCTGCAGTTTCACCAATACAGAAGTTTTACTGCAGAAGAATTAGGTCTGGATAACTGCAGGTAATCATTCAGACCTACTATACAAATACAAAGCTGTTGATTAGCATTCAACAGGCACCAAAAGAAACAAGAAGCTATTAGTGTATGATTAACTAAGATGGTCATCAAGGAGGCATTCAGTGGACACTTCTCAAACAGCAAGAGGACATTGATTTTGCTGATGATGTTGCCCTCCTTTCACACGAACATGAAAGCATGGAAGAAAAGATCACAACACTAGACAAAACTGCCTCAAATCCTGGAATGGACATTAACAAGGGAAAGACCAAGACAACGAGGATCAACCAGTCCAACAACACACCATCACTCTGTCACAAATGGGGAGCTTTGGAACAGAGCAGGACAAGAACCACTTGACCTTCAAATCAAGAGAAGAAAGTGAGGATCGCTAGGCTTTCAGAAAACCATCATCCAGCATAATCCATCAACTGCAAGGAAACCACAAAAGAGGAAGACCTTGGACACCATGGAGAAGATCCACAGAGACTGAAGAACAACAACTGGGAAGCTCCTGGAGTCATCTAGAAGTTTTTTCTTGAGACAGAGTGGAGTGGAGGAGACTTGTAGATAACCTATGCTCCACTTGGAGTACAAAGGTTTAACTAGTAGTAGTAACTGAGATACAACTACCTGGGGGAGACACTGTGGATTCATATAACTAGGACTTTAGGGAAAAGGGGGAACTAGGATAAGTGGGAGTGTGCTGTATTCATCTCAGGAGAATGTTAACTTTGAAGGTAACTGATCATAGTTTAAATTAATTTTATTGATGATAATTTTAGCCAGACTAGCTAAATACATTCATATTCAGTGTGGTTGGATTTCACAAAAGATATACATAAATATACTTCTAATAACTAATGGTCCTGTAGCACCTTAAAGACTAATAAATTTATTAGGTCATGGGATTTTGTGGGTCAGACCCACTTCTTTGGATTATTAGAGTAGAAATTCAGAATTTATATAGAGGGGGTTGGGGGAAAAAGGGGTTACCTGACATTAGTAGGACCAGTAGATGAGGCAAATTAAGTAGGATGTGCTCTGTGAGGTCTCTGATCACCTCCATTGGTATTTTGGCTACTCCTGGCTTCCTTGTGTCTTTGGAGAATTATAGTACCTGTTAGAGTGGAGTGTACAGGATGAGGCACAGAGAGGAAGACATGGCCCAGTACTGTATGAGCTGAAGAGGTCCAAGAACATAAGCAGTAACTAATCTGAGACTCTATGGAAGGATCATTCTGTGGCTAATTCTACCAGCTCAATGACAACTCCATATTCTCTGCAAGGTTTATTCACTCTTTCGCAAGTCTGAAGCTATTTCTGACAGCTGAGTCTTATATTCAGGTACTTAAAAATATTAAATTTGGTGAAACTGGAGAGTGAGTACCTGTGGTTGACAGATAATGAGGACTAGATGAGAAATGAGGCTTTTCTTCGCAATTGCAAAGGTAATCAGAGGAGACCTTACCTTGTGCTAGCAGCTACAAGCTCTTTCTGTATACCCACTTCAATTAAATGCTCTTTCACACTTTGACTTTCCAACACTTAAGTTCAAGAAATATGTGGCTAACATTAGTCCCTATGCTAAAGCAGCAAAAAAGCTGGAAAATGTTAGGAGAGTGGCACAGAAAATTTCAAAGTACAAAAAAAGTGGGGGGGGGGGTCATTACAGCCATGCCTGAGGAAGCAGAGACCAAGTTTGAGAGACTTACAGTGCTCAAACTCAAGTTTGATGAAGGAAATTTACTGAACCTTTACAAATGCCTTCCAAGGGGGAGACACCCTGTTATGAATGAGTGCAGGGAAGGGGTTAATCTCTTCCTGAGGTAACAGGCCCAGGAGAGCCAATAGGAGCGGAGTGACTTTTTTGAACTGAGAACAATTGCAGTTTTAGGGGTCTTTGGTCTGCTGGGGAGGCAGAGAGAAAGGATGCAGGAAGAGGATGTCTCCCAGGCAATTGGAATGAATCCCATAAATATCCTGCCAATCTCCAAATCAACCACAGAGATGTAAGTAGAAGGGAACCTCTAGTTACACACGATCAGGTTATGGTTATTTTAAATGTGGTTTGGACAGGCTCTACTTTTCTCTTAATGAGTCTGGTTATTAACTGGTTCTTTTCCCCTGTAAGTTTTAAGCTGAATTCCAGAGAGGGAATCTCTTTATTGAAAGTCTGGGCTTTAGTCTTCTCTTGCTTTCTGAATAAAGCACCCTTTTGGTTTTAGAACCTAACCTGTTCCCTGGGTCATCTGTGAGGCCTGGCTACCTACGTGCCTTCGGCCAGATAGTTATCAGTTTACAGCTCTTTTTCCTCAAGAGCTGGGTTTTCTTTTTATTTTTTTCCTTCTTTTTTTCTGCCCTGCCCCCTCCCTGGGGAAGCATCCCCCAGTATGTCTCCCTGGGCTAAAGACGGTCTTCAAGGACTGGGGTGGTGGCAGCTTACCTTCCAGGGAATCTGTGACCTTGGGTAAAAGTAAAGTCTTTTGTAGGAAAGGTGTTTTAATTTTTTGCAGGCCCCCACTTCTGCACTCGGAGTGCCAAAGAGGGGACAGAGCCCTGACGGACCCAGATCCATGGCTGCTGTTTGTTCAGGCCCTTTGACATTAATACTTTGGGTAAGCAGAACTTTTCCATTACAAATCAAAACACAGTCCCCTAATCAACATTCCACTACATGTGTGGTCTCCACACGGAGACGCCTAACCTGTATGCCATTCCAATTAATAGAGAATCCCACTGGCTTCAGCGAGCTGTGGATCAAGCCCAAAAAAAACAAGGGGCATATATCTCCCGGGAGCAACTGGCCCACTGTGCTGCTCTGGAGTGTTGCCCATCACAATATTTGAAGCTATCTGAAGTTCAGGGGTGGAGAGGAAATCTTTGGGATTTTTGAAGCACACCAGTGCTAGAGGCTACAGAGGTTAGGAGCACTTGGAGTAGTAAATAGCTGTTAAACTTATAAAAAATGAAAGTGTGGGTAAAGTTGAATGCCCAAAGAGAAGGGGTCCAGAAAAGGGCATTGCCTGGCTGGCCAGCACACAGCTGGGAAGCATCCTAGAGGACTTTCTGATGGGTTCTCTACATTCCAAAATCACTCTTGTATTACAGCGTCACATTTTTTACCACACACAATAGAGAAAGTCAGTTACATAGAAAAACAGAAGCTGCCCTCTGCCATGTGTTTTCTTTCCCATCTCTCTTCCATTCATTTCCTCTGATGCTTTGCCTCTTCCCTTGTGTTGTCTGTGTGTCCATCATTTCTCCATATCTTATTTGATTTTTCTTTAAGTTCCCTCTTCTTGACAATTTTTTTACATTCTATTCCCCCCATTGTTGTCCCCAAACTTTCTGTCTCATAGTGGTCACCTTCCCCCACCCCCATCCTCCCTTTGGGGAAAACCCAAACCCCTCCCCTCCACACCTCAGCTGTTGTAACATGCAGGGTTTGCATTCATGAGCAAATAAAACTGTCTTATTTTGGGGTGACCAGCAATGCAGAGAAGATAAGGAACCAGCTATTAGCAACAATGAGAATTTAACATAGCACAAATGGGAGATGCTTGTGTTTTGAAGGACCAGGATTCTAGTCCAGTTGAATACACATGAACATGAGAGTGATTTATAAAGTAACTGTGCCTGTCCTTTTCAGAAATAAGGATCTTATTACAGACTGGCACTCAAATGACAGTCTCTCCAATAGATGAGAACATCCATGCAAAAGATGAGCGTGGTCTAACCAGGAGAAGGAGAAAGTACTCTGGTGGCTTTGAAGTACACAAATAATGCTAGCTCAAACTTGTAATCTCCAGGCCATGAGAAATGTTGATAGCAATTTTGTTAAAATTTCTCACAAAAGAAAAGTCCCCAGAAAATAATTTTGGAAATATCACCACTTGGTCTTTCCAAAACAAAATATGCTTCTAGCAGCTATTGCAACTGTTGATTGAAACTTCAATCAGCAGCTCTTAGGCCTCAGAGGATCTCTTGGCTTCACAGCAAGGAATCTGGAGGCCCGGAGCCCCCTGTCTGGGATTCTCATGGCTTCCAGATGCCCTACTGAAGAACCAGGAGCCAAATGCCAGTATGAGCCAGGGCTCCCATGGTTTTCATCCTCCCAGTGCCACCTCTGGTTCCCTGGAAGTTCTGAGATCACAGTTTAAGCTGAGGGTTGCAGGGATTGCAAACTCCTTCATATATAAGTAAGAGCTAGACTGAGAACCAGGTCTCCCAGGCGTCTGGCTCCATGACAGGGAACCTGGAAGCCTTGGCCTGGAGATTCCCCAGAGCTGCAGGCCCTGGAAGGTCTGATGAGCCTAGCTTAGGGCAATCTGCACAAGGCGTCTGCCAAGGAGTCAGAGATCCTGGGAACAAGCAAGGTGCCCAGCACACTTATTGTGCTTTATGAATAATGAACTACTGGTATGACAGTGAACATACATAGAATTTTCCAGATCTGAAGAAGTGGGTCTGTCCCATGAAAGGTCATCACCTAATAAATTATTTTGTTAGCCTTTAAAGTGCAATAGGACTGCTTTTTTCTTTGTGAAGATACAGACTAACATGGCTACCTCTCTATGACTATAGTTGCCATGCTTTGGCTGAACTTATTCCCCAGAGAAGGGTTTTATTTCATTGCTTGATTTTTGGTTTGTTTTTACCCTAAAAAGGGGAGAAATTTATCACTCTGAAGAAATCAACTCTTTCAATGAGAATTCACAGCTCTGGATAGCATTGTTGCTGAGTTTCTCTTCTTAACTGGGTTCCATGCACACTAAGGTTTAATTTAGAGGCACTCAAGGTTCTAAAGTACCAGGGTGTCTCACTTTACCATTGCATTCAGCTTCTCATGTGCCAAAATCCTATGATGTCAGAAATCATGAATAATTTGTTTTATTTTAAAGTAAATGAAAGAATCAATGCTTCCCAAAAGAGTAATGGAAACCTTAATAATAAGCTAGATGTGTTCCCAGAAGAAGAAATAATGGAGGCGAGAAAGGAGGAAAAATACCCATGAGTAATGCATTCATTATATTAGGCCCGAACTAAACACGTTGGAAATCATCACATTAAAAAAAAAAAACCCTCCATGATGGAAAAATTTCATCCTTCTCGACATGTACAATTTCTCCACCGCAACTCCTGTATTAATAGATCCTAAGACACCCATTTTAAGTGAAACAGCATTTACCATAACAAGATAGATTCTTTTTGTAAAATTTTTCAATCAATATGTCCTGTGTTAAGCAATGTCTTGGTCTCCTAGCAACAGTTAGGAAACTCCATCAGAGGCATGGAATTTAACTGCATAAGGGATGGATACACATTCATTCTGTTTTAAGTCTTCACTGGAATGTGTACATGTGTAGTCATTTACAGTTTGACTCTGTGTGTGTGTGTGTGGGTGTGTGTGTGTGTAAGAGAGAGAGATTTGATTATTTAATTGGGAAATGATAGCATTATTCCTACCTTTTACATAAGTTTACAGTTTAAAATCACAGAATCCAGGAAATTCAGAAATGTCATGCTCAGAACCAGACAACCAATACACACAAGTTGAAAATACACAGTCTATAACTACTGAGTAGAAATAGACTGAGGAAAGATTTGTACTCACTCTCTTCAGGGCCGTGTCATATCCTCATTAGTTTTTCACTACAACGTCACACCGTTGTCCAAGTTACCCAGGATCTGAAGTACCTTTTGAAAAATGAAAAGGTTCCCATTCAGGTCTGCTGTCTGTTTCTCCTTTGATGCATTATACCTGCTTATTATTAAGATTGTTTGTTCGTTCCCTAAATTTGGCACCTGCCATGGAGAGGGCAAAAAGAGGAAGAAGTTACTATTTCAGCTTTGAGTCTGAAAGAGGGCTGTGCTGTTAACTTCTGACTGGCCAATGTAAATTCTTTTCCCATGACTCTTGCTTAGATTCCTGCTTGAGTAGTTCCACCAAATCTAGAGTCATTAACCTTTGAGAGGACAAGGTTCTGAGTGTAACCTTAATGCCTTGACAGCTGGAGCTGTTCAATGGCAAAAGGGACAAGGGAGCAATACATCCAAGTGATACGGTCGTGCTTGTTTCAGAAGCTTGAGGAAGACTGGATTGAGATTTTCAGTTAAAAAGGATGTTTATCCTGGCCAACAAGGTCAGGATGCTGTCGCAGACATCCTAGTTCTACGGGGTGTTCAAATGCTCATCAGACAATGCTCAGCTAACATACTTGCAGTGCACATTACATGGCACAGGACCACAACCTAGGCTTCATGAGGAGTCTTGGTGGTCGAGGTTTGACAGCATTGTCTGAAAAGGCCTGGCACTTCACACAAAGGGGATTTATGGGTGTCTGATCCAAAGCCCACTGCAGTCAATGAAAGATCTTCAATTGATTTTAATGGGGTTTAGATCAGGACATATGTTTAGTTTAATATGTATTACCTGAGGGTATTTTTGTTTTGTTTGTTTTGACAGTGTAGATTTTCCCTCCTAATTTAGCTGAAAAAGAATCAGTTATTTTGAAAAAAAAATATTGGTACAAGCTATATATCCTTAAACCAGGACTCTCATCTGGCAACCTCCATGTGTGTTCCCAGTCCAGAGAGCCCCAGTGGCCAGGACTCAGTGACCAAGAAGGCTGACAGTTCAGAGCTATCAGAGTGGTCCCAGCTCCCAGCCTCGTTGTGGCTGCTATGATGGCCCCAGAGGCAGCTGCTCCCAGCCCTGCCACAGTGTCAGCCATGCCAACTGTCAGCCATGGTGGAGCTGGGAGCCAGGGCCACATCCACTGAGGGGTCCAGGACACCCTGCAGCAGGGCTGGGACCTGGCGCTAGAGCAGCTCAACTGGTTCCAGTGGCAGGGTGGCCAGATGGGGCTGGAAGTGGGGTTAGCAGTATTGGTCGGGGGCCAGAAGCAGGGGACGACTCCAGTCTGGCAAAATCCATTGTTCAGGACCAGTCTGGTCCCAAGGGTGCTGGACCAGGGAGGTCCAACCTGTACAATATTTTCTGAATGTACCATCTCTTTTTCCTGTGGTCACTGAAGGTATCCAACAATAGTTGGAGTTGCTTTTATATGTTCATTAAAATGTCCATAAGCATTTGAAATCTAACAGTAAAATATTGGATTTGTTCCTAGTGAGAGGAGATGGGGACTGTGGGACAAAGTCAAGAACAGAGGGACAGAAATAACATTCTCACAGATCCTTATTTCTTTTGAGAAGAGACAAACTGAGGGGTCAGACTGTCACTACTGAACTGGCCTCAGGCTGGAAATGTTCCCAAGAGAATCCTTTAGAGTATAGTCAAATCTAGTTCTGTTTTCAAATTATGCTTGCAGAATTCGCAATTTAATTTTTTGAATGTGGCAACGTAAATTCAACCCTCTGCGATGGGGCATCCACCCACACGTATACAGAAATGGTTAAAAACAGCCTTAAGTCACCAATCAGAGAGGACTTGCAAGGATCAGCCAATCAGGGCGGAGCAGGCCCGTATACAAAGAAGGACTGCAGGGAGAGGTGGGGGGAATATTGGGTCTCCGTAGGGCTGAGGGAATTGCCAGCACCCTGGATAGAGCAGTGCTGGGCAGGAGCAGGCTGAACAAAAGGAAGATCCAGGCTGATAACTGTCAGAATGAGGCCTTAACACAAGGGCACAGGAAGTTCTGGGAGCTGCTGTGGGGAAGGAGTCCAGGGAAGTAGACTGGGAGGTTGAAGAAGGGGCAGTACGTGGCTGCTGGCTACAAGCTGCCCTAGGTTGAGACACCACCTCCAACTTGTCACTGAGGAATGAGCCCACTGAAGGGCTGCAGTTTGCTGCTGAGGCAGGTGACTAGAACTTAGAGCGTAGTTGACCACTGAGGCGAGCGTCTAGACAGCGGACTGCTAGTGAAGGCAGGGAGAATGGAGTGGGGCCAGCTGGAGGGCTGTGCCCTGAAGAGGACACTGCAGTCTGGGTAGCACTAGGGCTCTGGAGCAGAAATGATGATGGCAAGACAGGAAGAGGGCTCCCTGTGGAAGGACTGAGTTAATGCCCAGAGTGGGCAGCAGTATATGCCGTGGAGGTGAGTCCACCCTGTTATATCCCCCTGCTACAAAATGCGGAGATTCAGATTTGGGCTAAGCTCTGAAGAACATGGGGGAAAGGGAGTGGGGAAGGGAACAAGCTACCCTTTGGCAGACACGCAATTCTTTCTAAATAAAAGCAAAGTGCGCTATAATCTGGGGGACCATATTTCTTGAAGTAAACACGAGGCGTTCTGGGACTCACCTCAGATACCCAGCCCTCCATGCACCAGCGTTACCAGAGCCATCCTCCACATGCAGCCTTCAGTGGATCCTCCGAGCTCTGCACTCCTGGAGCCGGGGAAGGGATGTCAGCTCTGAAGGTAGCACTGTCTGCCAGCAGCAAATCTCTTTACTTTCAGCTGACACTCTAGGCAGTAGACACTGCTCTCAACTCTGCCTTGAAGCTGAAGCAAATGCCCAGTTTCCACAAAAAAAAAAAAAAAAAAAAAAAAGTAGGGGCAGCTCGGACAGAGCTGCGAAAGGAGACTTTCCCAGCCAAAAGAGGACGAATGGTCACTCTCATTATCATCATCAGTTGCTTTTATTGTGATTACACGTAGAAGCACCAGTCATGACCTGCAGCCCACTATGCTAGGTGCTGTACAAATCCAGGAGGAGACAGTTCCTGCCCCCGCAAGGTCCTACTCTCTTCAGAACATTCGTTCCACACACTGCATGAACTTTGCCTCCTTCAGAAGGTTAGCACAAAACCTGTGCACCACTCTGGTTGTCTAAATGCAGTGAGTCTCTGAGACTAGGTCTTTATAGACTTTGTGCTGCAGTGTAAATATTGACATGCAGCCCAGCCTCCGTCTAGGCTTTGGAACCAAACCCAAACATCCATGCAAATGCTTTTAGTGTCATAGCATGAATGTCATGTGCTCAAGTCTAAGACTTGCTGCAGCAGCTTTCAAAATGCAGTGTAGCTATGCCCTTAGATTCCACAGAAGCCTTAAGGGATGCAAAATTTTTTGCCCCCAAAGAAAAGTGAATGTCACCCTCTGACAAAATAATTGTCCAAATCCCAGTGAATATGGATGTGTAGTAGACAACAAAAATATTTCTTCACAGGCTGTATTCACTTTTAAACTTTATTGACTTGCACATATGTGCATTATGTAGAGCAAACAATTATGGTGTGAAACAACATCATATACAATGAGTCACCAATGTGCTGGTTTACAAGTATCCCACCAAGAGCTTGTGCTGTCATTCACTCTGGCATTTGCAAACATAACTGCAAACATATAAAAACCAATGAATTCTTTTGTCTAACACTTTAAGGTAATCCTCCTTAAACCAACAGAAACTGCATTGACTCACACACAAATATGTGCTGGAGCCAAATAATGGGGTGTTTTGTAAAGAAATGTTTGGAGCAACTTGAATCTTCAATGACAAATTTGATTGTATAACCTTTGCTTTACAGCGGAACCTGTTCTAGTTTCTATGGCAATGTGTAGCTATCACCATGCATTAGTTTCTCATGCATAGAAAAAAGGAACAGGAACTGGGGAACTTGGACTAAATAAGTTACCAGTATTAACTTCAGACAGCTTGACATCACTGTATTATTGGCTACATCTACACGTGAAGCCAACATCGAAATAGGCTATTTCGATGAATAACGTCTACACGTCCTCCAGGGCTGGCAACGTCGATGTTCAACTTCGACGTTGCGTGGCACCACATCGAAATAGGCGCTGCGAGGGTACGTCTACGCGCCACAGTAGCACACATCGAAATAAGGGTGCCAGGCACAGCTGCAGATAGGGTCACAGGGCGGACTCAACAGCAAGCCGCTCCCTTAAAGGGCCCCTCCCAGACACAGTTGCACTAAACAACACAAGATACACAGAGCTGACAACTGGTTGCAGACCCTGTGCCTGCAGTATGGATCCCCAGCTGCCGCAGAAGCAGCCAGAAGCCCTGGGCTAAGGGCTGCTGCCCACGGTGACCATAGAGCCCCGCAGAGGCTGGAGACAGAGCATCTCTCAACCCCCCAGCTGATGGCCTCCATGGAGGACCCGGCAATTTCGACGTTGCGGGACGCGGATCGTCTACACGGTCCCTACTTCGACGTTGAACGTCGAAGTAGGGCGCTATTCCGATCCCCTCATGAGGTTAGCGACTTCGACGTCTCGCCGCCTAACGTCGAAGTTAACTTCGAAATAGCGCCCGACGCGTGTAGCCGCGACGGGCGCTATTTTGAAGTTAGTGCCGCTACTTCGAAGTAGCGTGCACGTGTAGACACAGCTATTGAGTGATAAACCTTAAACTCCTTCATCAGCTTCAAGCTTCCTGCATTGTTTGACTAGCTTTAGCTCTGGCGTGAGTCATCATGAAAAATAATTTATTTGTTGGATCTTGCTGTTAGACATCAAATAAGTAACTGGATGAGCAGGAGCCATCCAGTCACAGAACTGGCTAACTCTGCAAACAAGATTAAACGACCTCCTACGCATAGGACCACTGCAGGCCTATGTCCTACCAAGGTCCTACTTAAGTCCTGTTTTGAAGACTTGGTTAATATATGAATTGACTTGTCTGATTGCTGAAAAGTTGGAAATATGTTATTCAGTGAATAAACCCAGACAGCTTTCAGAAGCATGTGTGTTACTGACATGTTCCTGTATGCACACAATTTTTTTTATATCAGTAAATGAATGCCCTTGCAGGGTTCCCCCTAGGAACTTGAAGTGGCCCTGAAGACACCCTGCCCTCAGTTCCCTTCTTGGTAATGACTTAGTGTCTAGCCAGTGTACTACTCCCACTTCATGGGGGGAAATTTAGTCCTTCCCCCACCCCACAAAACAGACTTCTAAGACCTCTGGACCCATCCCTCCCTCCCCATTCAGGAATCCCATGGAGCACACACACATCTTTTAAGGTGATCCACAGATTTCCTTCTTTGAGATGAGAGAGAGAGTAGCAGGCCTATTCTCGCTGCTGAGTACCCTATTCTGAGAGAGGAGACAGACTAGATACAGACAACTTGGTGGGATAATAAACATGATTGGAATGTTGTTATGGAAGGGTACAGCTTGCTCAGGAAGGATCGACAGGGGAAAAAAGGAGGAGGTATTGCCTTGTATATTAACAATGTACACATTATTAAGGGCCCTAAAGCAAAATATTCCACTGCATAGGAAAGATATAAAATATGGCAAAAGACTGCCTTGGCTTAACCAGGCGATCTTGCGTGATCTCAAAATAAAAAAGAAACTAGGACAAATTACGAAGGATGAATATAGGCAAACAACACAGGAATGCAGGGACAAGATTAGAAAGGCAAAGGCACAAAATGAGCTCTGATTAGCTACAGGCATAAAGGGAAACAAGAACACTTTTTATAAATACATTAAAAGCAAGAGGAAGACCAAGGATAGTGAGGAGGGAGAAACTAACGGGAAACTTGGAAATGGCACAGATGCTTAATGACTTCTTGGTTTCGGTCTTCACCGAGAAGTCTGAAGAAGGAATGCCTAACATAGTGAATGCTAGTGGGAAAGGGGTAGGTTTAGAAGATAAAATAAAAAAAGAACAAGTTAAAAATCACTTAGGAAAGTTAGATGTTTGCAAGTCACCAGGGCCTGATGAAATGCATCCTAGAATACTTAAGGAGCTGATGGAGAAGATATCTGAGCCATTAGCTATCATCTTTGGAAAATCATTGGAGACAGGAGAGATTCCAAAGACTGGAAAAAGGCAAATATAGTGCCAATCTATAAAAAGGGGAATAAGAACAATGAAGGAAACTACAGACCAGTCAGTTTTATTTCTGTGGCAGGAAAGATAATGAAACAAGTAATTAAGGAAATCATTTGCAAACACTTCGAAGGTGGTTAGCTGATTGGGAACAGCCAGCATAGATTTGCAAAGAACAAATGATGTCAAACCAATCTGATAGCATAACAAGCCTTGTGGATAAGGGAGGAGCTTTGGATGTGGCATACCTAGACTTTAGTAAGGCATTTGATAAGGTCTCTCATGATATTCTTATCAATAAACGAGGCAAATACAACTTAGATGGGGCTACTATAAAGTGGGTGCAACCCTGGCTGAATAACCATACTCAGAGAGTAGTTATTAATGGTTCTCAGTCCTGCTGGAAAGGTATAATGAGTGAGCTTCCTCAGCGGTCAGTATTGGGACCGATTCTGTTCAATATCTTCATTAACAATTTAGATACTGGCATAGACAGCACACTTATTAAGTTTGTAGATGATACCAAGCTAGGAGGGGTTGCAACTGCTTTGGAAGATAGGGTCAAAATTCAAAATGATCTGGACAAATTGGAGAAATGGTCTGAAGTAAACAGGATGAAGTTTAATAAAGACAAATGCAAAGTGCTCCACTTAGGAAGGAACAATCAGTTTCACACATACAGAATGGGAAGCAACTGTCTAGGAAGGAGTATGGCAGAAAGGGATCTAGGGGTTATAGTGGACCGCAAGTTAAATATGAGTCAACAGTGTGATGCTGTTGCAAAAAAAAGCAAATGTGATTCTGGGATGCATTAACAGGTGTGTTGTGAACAAGAAATGAGAAGTCATTCTTCCGCTCTACTCTGCGCTGGTTAGGCCTCAGTTGGAGTATTGTGTCCAGTTCTAGGCACTGCATTTCAAGAAAGATGTGGAGAAATTGGAAAGGGCAGAGCAACAAAAATGATCAAAAGTGTAGAGAACATGACCTATGAAGAAAGGCTGAAAGAACTGGGCTTGGTTAGTTTGGGAAAAAGAAGATTAAGGGGGGGGACATGATAGTGGTTTTCAGGTATCTAAAAGGGTGTCATAAGGAGGAGGGATAAAACTTGTTCTTTTTGGCCCCTGAGGATAGAACAAGAAGCAATGGGCTTAAACTGCAGCAAGGGAGGTTTAGGTTGGACATTAGGAAAAAGTTCCTAACTGTCAGGATGATCAAATATTGGAATAAATTGCCTAGGGAGGTTGTGGAATCTCCATCTATGGAGATATTTGAGAACAGGTTAGATAAATGTCTATCAGGGATGGTCTAGATAGTACTTGGTCCTGCCATGAGGGCATGGGGCTGGACTCGATGACGTCTCAGGGTCCCTTCCAGTCCTAGCATTCTGTGATTCAGACTTCCAGATCAGCTGAGTGTGAGAGAGGAGAGCTTTGAGCCACCAACTTTACAAGTTTTCTGGTTCCAAGCCCTCAAATGAGCAACAGCCTGAGTTTCCCCCAGACATGATCTATTGCCCTGAGATCATCTTCCTCTTCCCAGCAACCACTTTTGCCCTTTTGCACATCTTCAGCTATCCTAGAGGTCACAGGAATCTTAAAGGGACCCCTGAGAATGGCTGTTGATGGAGCCCTAGTCCCTACTTCCTGAAGGTGACAGCCACCAGTTACTTCCTATTTAGTATTAAACTGAAAAGCTTAACTTAAAAACCTACTTAACGTTGCTAAGTTACCAAAACAAAAATCCACAGCAATATAGCACACCACTTACATACAAAATCCGAGCACTTACAAGCAAGGAAATGAATAATTAAAGACATTCTAAATTTTACATGGCTCACATGATAAATATATCAGTGATCCAAAGGAGCCTGCAGGAGACTGGTACCCATCTCCCTTAGGCTACTTTGAAAATCTCAGCCATGTGGTTTATTAAAGAGAAATCGAGATTTCTTTACAAAAATCACCATGTTAACTCTTGCCCAGCAATTATAGGTTTGGGTATCAAAATATTTCCTTGTAAGGACCCCTGTTTAATGGTAAAAATCAGTTAACCTTTATGAAATGACAGACAAAGAGAGGCAAGATGGCTGAAGTAGTATGTTATTTAATTATTTATTTATACATAATTTGAAAAATAACAAAGATTTATGGGGCAAATATATACGTAATAGGTTTGCAGTGGAAGTTGATCACTGTGTGATATTAAGTGCATATATAATCCCTAGTTTTTTAAAGAAGAGATTTACTCTGTTACATTTTGAGATTAATTAAAGAATAGCACTTCTTTGGGATCAGTGTTAAAAGGAATACAGGCAACAAGTTGTGTTTGTTCTGGACCTAGAACAGCAGGCTCCTGCTCCAGGACTTTGCCTTTTCAGAGCTATGGTAATACAACCAATAAACAGACAATGACAACTGCAGCACAGGCTGTACCATTATATGTTCTGCTCACCGAGAGTACTAGTCAGAACAACTGTTACCACTGCAAATTCTTGTAGACCAAGTTATCATTCCACAAGACCCTCCCACACACCGCTATGTTGTGGACATTGTAACATTTGTTATGTCTTAAGAATGATTATTAGTAAGTGTGAGATTGAGGCAAGGAACCAACTTTTCTGGCAACCTAAAAAACTTCAGCTGATAATTTTTTTGCAAGATCTAAGCCCTGTTAAGTGAAATTCATCATGTGTATAGCTCCCACTGCTACTGTGACCAAAATAAACACACAGTTATGTCTTGAACATAAAGAAACCTTTATTTCTTTGAAGAGAACAGAGGGGATGAACTTCATGATGTGTTGCATGAAGCCTTCTGTCATGAATGTTATCCAATTACTAATTATATGTTAAAAAGAGATTAGAGGGGATGGTTAGGGGAGGGGGAAGAACAACCATTTTCTAACAACCTACAAGCAGGGTGTCATTCACCAAAGAGAGGGGCAAATCATGCCACCCTGTTTGGGAGGGGAAAGGGATGGCAGAAGTTGCATGATACACCATAACGGGGTGTGAGGGGAAGTGGTATTCACTTTACCACAAAACAAAGAAGGAGCAGAACCCTAAAGCTACTGATAGCCTGAGATTGGTAGAAAGGATCACCAGGGAAGGAGGTTCACCTCCATTGTTCCCTTCCTTCTTTTCCCCACATCAGTGAGGTGAACGATTCGTGCTCCAAGTTGTCCTTGCCAGAACCTGTGCCATATGCCCTAAGAGGGAGGTCCAAAGGCATAGAGTGGGGTTTTCACAAAAAGGAATGCTGACAGAGTCAATATTAATGTTCATGGGAAGTTCTACATGAGCTGACCAAGTTTATCTGGGAAATTATGTTGTGTGAAGACAATTAACTTTCCATTGTCACCTCCACCTAGGTGCGAATACAGACTCTGAGAAGATGCTGTTCAGTTGCAGAGGATGAATGGGGAGTTGCATAAGCATAAGCAAAATCCTTATGCAGCTACCAGCCAATGGGAAACTTGCACACAATTTATCCCTTCTCCCTAAAAGCAGGTAGCATCACTTAATCCTAAAACCTAGGTTATAAAAAGTCAACAGGGAGAGGAAAAAACTTAATACCTGTGATATACCTGAAGGCTAACTCCTCCAAAGCCCATGCTAGGCCTTCATCTGCTGCAAGGGAGGTATCTTGTCTTAGTCAACAAAACTACACTAAGCTCAAAGTTTGGGTCATGGGTTGTTCTCACTCCTTAAATTCCAGAGCAGGGATTGGCCTTGCCTCATTCATTTGAAACCTAGATGAATCAAAAGTGAGGTGGTTGTGCTTGTTTTCTTGCAGAAGTAATCTGTCAGAGCACCTGTATGGGAGCTAACAGTGAGCTGGCCACAACACAGGTGTAAAATAAGGCTGCACAAGTTGGGTTCGATTTTTGCCCATTTATCAGGCATACCTGGAGAGGGTCTGAATTTGTCATCTGAGAACCAAAGGGCATTGTATAATAAGAGATTATATAACACTACATTGAATACGCCTGGGGACAACCACAGCTGTGCTGTGATGCTCTTTCAGGGCTAGGTTGTTTCCTTACAACCTATTCCACGTAAGAGGCAGTATGTCGTTATGCTCTCCCAAAAGTAGAACAGGGAACACGCTACAACCAAGTGACAATCTACTCCCTCTTTCCCACCTTTCTCAAGGAAGGAATCCATGGAAGTGCCTTCCCTAGTGCAACTTGCTACCCTCTCCTTAAACTCAGGTTGCCAGCACAAGGAAATGGGGGTTGGGGGGGAGTTGGAGCCAATGCCTCCAGATGCTGCCCCTTCCCCACTCATAACCTACTTGTAATAGGAGGGAAATTAGCAACAAGAAGGCAGCTGCTCTTCCCTCATCCCAATATTGCTGCTCACGATTATATGGATAGCCAGGAGTACCATCAAGTCCTAAAGTTGTAGCTAAAAAAACTGAGCCAAACTATGCCAGTTTGACAGTCCAGATTTCTAGCTGGTACAATGTTAAGTAGTTGCTGCTTTTTTATTAGCATGTGCTTTGACTCATGGGATAAAATCTGAAATACTTCAAGGTGCAGATGGCCAGGCTTCTTTGCAGAAACACTGTGTTTGGTTCCAGTACAAACAAGAACAAAATCTCAATGTCACTTTAGAGAACATGCATGATTTCATTCATTTTAATTATTTAAGTATTTAATTTTCTAGGGCATCCCGGGGAGAAATTTACATCACAAAGACAGAAGGGAAACATTAACATGCTATGTATTCAAACTGAAGTCCATATTGGCCACCTGCAGATCCTAATGGTGGTGGTGAGAGGTGCTATCTCTCTGGAAAACAGGTCACTTACGTTTTAGAAGTGTAGAATATAACAAAAATAGCCAATTAGAGATACAGAATCACTGCAAAACAACATCAATCTCTTATTCCCATGGAAGGAGAGGCAACAATTACTACGTTTTCACTAGACTTGTACCTTGGCTCAGACTAAGATTCATAATTTCAGACTGTCTAAATAACTCAGGCATATGCAACACTGAATAAACTGACCAGATGCAATTACTTGATTCAGAAATTCAGAATCTTAATGAAATCCATGTGCTGTGTTAATAAGCCCTTCTGTTTGATTATCTCATTTATTTCTAGGGCATAATTGAAGAAAGTTCATCTTTGAAAGACTGTAAATCCTCTTTCCTCATAAAGGCATTAATGCAATGTTAGGGAAATTCATTCTGTAATTGACTGGAGTTGATTAAGAATCTCCCATCTCCAGAAGTCAAACACAGTTCCCTGGATTAATTAAACATGCACACAGAACAATTTTCAATTTGTCTAGAGAATCTGGGCGTTTCTCTCCTCCATTCCCCACTCTACTTCTCTTTAATTTGGGAACAGAGAATTCAAATTCCAGTCAGTTAGCGCTGTCACATGGAACAATTTCCAAACCATCTGCTACCTACTAAAACAACTTGTCTAGACAAACCCCAAGTCAAGCAACAAATCTGATATCTTATGTGAAGTCATAGCAAGGATTAATAACCTGCCATTGCCAACCCATTAAGCTTTCTAACTGGGCAATGGACTCAAGACTACAGCTTAAAGCAAATAAGTCTTTATGATAACAATGAGCTGTTATCTTGACACTATCATTAGAAATGAAGGTTCCTGAAAAGATGATTAAGAAGTAGAGCATTGTTCTAAATGAATGACTACTTGGTAAATGTGGCATCTATGTCCCTTGTGTATCTATAGTAGATCAATTTTTGATTACTCATTTCATGATCTTGCATCCCATATTGAGAAATATTTTAGAAATGGGTTTTGAAAAAATCCCAGCTATCTACAAACTATGGGATGAGGACTGTTTCCATTGAAATCAGTGGCAGAACTGTTAACTTCACCAGTAGCAAGAGCACTTTTCCCCCCCACTTCTTTTCCTCTTTTTTTTAAAAAAAAAAAAAAAAGAGTTGAGTGTAGAAAAGGCATCTCTCTCTCTGTGACTAAATGGTTATCAAATATACAGAATTCAGCAGCTCCAACAGGGATCCAGTGCATAAGTCTTTTAATGTTCAATTTACAGTCGAAGTCTGAGGATAACAATCATGGCAGAGAGGATCACAGTTCCCTGCAATAAAGAGTGTTGTTCCACTTGTTACAGCACAGAGATGGAGAAATGTTTTTAGAGCCTTTTATTTGGTGGTGCACGAAACAAGGTAATGGGAAAATCCCAGATTGTTAGGGGGCTTTTTTGGAACTCATTGTGCTCAGTATCTATAGCAAGTGACATTGTTAGGCACAAGAAGTCTTGCAACAAATGTATTCAGCCAATCCACATACTCAGTCAAGAAGAGAGACTTTAAAAACAGATACAATTGTCTGGAAATTACCTTTTCATGATGTCTGCGCTAGTGATACAATTGCAGCAGACTATATTCCTTCAGAGTATCTAAAGTCTATTATTACTGAGCACCATGGAACCCCCGTGGTCCACAAGGCTACCTGTGTGAAGGCCGTTTCTTCTGAAACAATTCTAGTCCTATTCCTTCTTAAATGTGGAACCCTTTGTGTGTGTTTGGCTAGGGAGGGGTAATGACACAGAAATGAAGTGAGGGGCCTAGTTCACTTAGGCCATGGCTACACTACCCCTCCCTTTCAAAAGGGGCATGTAAATTACAGCTGACTAAAATGCAAATGAGGCACTGACATGAATATTCAGTGTCTCGTTTGCATAATGGAGGCCACCCGGCCCATTGGAAGAGCTGATTTTGAACTAAGAATAGCGATGTAGCTGGGATTCCTTCGAAAGGATGCCCTGATTTCGAAAGCACCCTTCTTCCCAAATCAGGACACCCTTTCGAAGGAACCCCAGCTACATGGCTATTTTTAGTTTGAAATCTGCACTTTTGATGGGCTGGGTGCACTCCATAAAGCAAATGAGGCACTGAATATTCATATCAGAATCTCATTTGCATTTCTAACAGCTGTAATTTACATGCCCCTTCTGAAAGGGAGGGGTAGTGTAACCACAGACTTAGAGGCATTTGTAAACCCCACTCTGTTCCTATCTGCATCTTTAGGAGCTTAAATACCTTTCCTAATCGAACCTGAGGCAGTTTTGAAAATTGTATCCACCATCAGGAACATATAGGTTCAAATTCCTCTCATATCGAACTCCAGTTAAGTCAGGGGGAGCTTTGCAAGAACAATGGAAATGGAATTTAGTCTACTAGCTTCAGTGGCCTAATCAGTTATTTTACAGACCATTGTGTTATATTCCAGGCTCAGTAGGGCTGATTAGTATATTTCATAAACTGAAAAACATCTGAAATGGTGCAGGCCTTTGAAGAACATGTTGTCATGAATAAAACAAGATGATTTTGGCAGGAGTATTTTAGACAGACTCAAGTACATGATAATGATTTTCTTAAAGTGGAAAAGGCTGGACAAAGAGCTTTAAGGCTTTGTGGTGCCCTTTTTAAACATAGAGAAGATATTACACTGTACTAATTATCACTCAGTTAAGATGCCACCGCAATGTTATAAAAGCATGGGAGAAAATTATTGAAAAGTGTCTGTGCAGAAGAGCTGAAACTTGGCAGGATCACTTTGGATAAGTTAAAAGCAATGACACTGCAACAGGGTTTGGTCTTTGGGGGTTTGAAGAACGTGTACATTTATGTGCAACAGAATTTGGTGGTATGTGTGATGAAGAGGTATGCTGGAAGGCTATGCCTGTCTGATCCAAGATGCATATGATGACAGTGCTTATTGTAGCCAAGACCAAGCGGAGACCAAGCGGAGATACAACAGAAAATTTTCAATAAAGATTGGCCTGTGTCTGGAGGCCAGGATTTAGCCTTTATCTGTTGTTGTTCATTTTGTTTTGTAGTTGTCTTGAATGTGATAACTGAAACTATATGGAGGGAGCTGTTTGCTTGGAATATGTTTTTCTCTGATGACTTAGTGGTGTGTGAAAAAGATGGAGAGAGACTGCACACCAACTCCGAACAGTGGCACTGTAGGTTTGACCAGGTGAGATTTTGGATGTTGATAAAGACTAAGGCTACAGTAACAGAGAAGAGACCCCACCCTAAAGGGTATTACAAACAGAGAATATGTAAGAATGAAAGGAATTTAAATGTTGGCTGAGAATGGTACCTTCCCAAGTGATGCAGCTTGGCACAAATGGGAGGAGCTGACCCCATTATTGATGATAGAAAGATGTCAAAGAAGTTAAACGGAGCAGAGTCTTGGGCAGGCACTATGAAAGAACACATAGCTCGTGGCCACAGAAATGAAGATGTTTGGATGGTGAAATTGTTCATCACACCGTGAGAGAAGAAAAAGCGATGTTGTGAGGGACCTTGTGCAGATTGCCCCAACTAAAACCAGATTGAGGGATGCAAAGCTACAGTGGTAAGGATATATTCAGCAGAGACCGAAAACTTTTATTGGCAGGATGGCACTGGCAATGACGGTAGATTGAAAGCAACCAAAGGGGAAGTCAAAGTGACAGCACACAGAAAGAAAGGAAGTGGATCTGCAAGAGACCAATCTGCACAACAGCCACGGACACTATCGTAACAACTGCAAGGCTCAAAAATTTGTCAGCTCTGAACAGGGAAGTAGAAGGGAAGACGATTTAGACAGACTACAGAGGCTTTCTGGTACTTCCCAAAGAGGAGGAGAGTGCAGCATTGGCACCAGGAGGCTATTGGGTAGATAGATCCTGTTTAGCAGCAGGATATGAAGGAGGGAATGGATCTGAGTTGCTGTAGAGAGAAAAAAAAAAGACAGGATATGGGGTAACAAGGAACAGGAGAAACCAAAATGACTCTCAGGTCACAGGTCTGGATTGCAGAAAGGTTAGTGTTATCAACAGCATTGATTAGTCTTAATGGAAGAGAAAATAATGAGCTCAATTTTGTCCATGTCATAGGAAATGATCCATAAAAGGTAAAAAAAAAAAAATGAGGCTGAACTGTAAGAGACAGGTTTGGAGTAGAGAAGTGTCCTTGGACGTTGAAGCAGAGGGGGTAGTTATACCATGCAAGTGGAAGATGTCTCCCAAAGAGTAGATGCGGAGAGGACAGAGTCCTGGAAGGACTCCACAAGGAAGCAGAGGGGAAGGAAGGACTACTGAAAAGATGCAGAAAGAATTGTCAGACATAAAGAAAGAACAAAGAAGCTGTAATTGGACTTCCCCTTCCATTCAGCACCTACGCACATGTCATAAGAAAGAGCTTAAGCAGTAGAGTTTTAGAAATTTTTCTGTGATGATGGATGGAAATTCATCATATATTGTACCAGTCTGGGGGAACAAAGGGCAGCAGAAGTTTTGAAAGAGCTTTAGATAAGTGCATGTATGAAGCAATTGTTCCCTTGGACTGTGTGGAAATGGATTCTGTAGTAAGTAGATGAGACAATTTACAGGACAGCCATATAATCTTCTAGCAATGTGTCCAAGACCATTTTAAAACCAAATTGGATATTAAAAATTATAGTCCTATTGATTAAGAATTATGGTTACTTAGGTGGCTTCCTCAGAGAAATGTGGAATTAAGCAAACTGTGTGAACTATTATAAACATATCCAGTCTTGATTAGGACATTATGTGTTGTCATAATGACATTAAAATAGCAGCAGTAATATTGGTGAGACAGGTCTAGATAAATCTCACTGACATTAAGTTAAATAGCTACAATTGAAGAGAATATTGATCTTAAGTGATTAATAGTGGGACAATGTACACAGGGACATAAGATCTGGCTTAATGGATGAACAAGTGAAGGGCAAGAACAAATGATAATGCTGTATTGCTCCCCATGTCTGTAATGATGCTTTGGGGGCAAGAAGAAGATTAATAGGCTGTTTGACAAAAGGAGAGAGGAGCTGCAAACAGGAGGATAGTACTGAAGAACAGAAATATTAATAGTGAACCTGAGTGCTGGTTCAGTGCCCATTTAATGCTTCACAAGAGATTACAAAGGCACATTCCAGAGGCAAGTACAGTGCCAATCTATAAAAAGGGAAATAACGACAATGGAGGGGAGTAGGCTACATCTACACACTGTACTTTATGACGCCACAGCTGTGCCGTTGCAGCCAGGCAGTTGTAAGCTGTGTAGCTGCTCTTTATCTCTCTGTGTGTGAGAGAGAAAGAGAGAGAGGAAAGACTACTGCAGAAAGGGATCTGGGGGTCATTGTGAACCATGAGCTAAATATGAGTCAGCAGCGTCACACTGGTGCAGGGAAAAAAATCTTTCTGGGATGTATACGCAGGAGTGTTGTTAGCAAAACACAAAAAGTATTTTTTTCCACTTTACTCCATATTGATTAGGCCTCAATTGGAATACTGCATCCAGTTCTGTATGCCACATGTCAGGAAAGTTGCGGACAAGTTGGAAAAGCTCCAGAGAAGAGCAGGAAAAATGATTAAAGGTCTTGAAAAAATGACCTGTGAGGGAAGACTGAAAGAATTGGGGTTGCTTTGTCCAGAGAAGAGAAGACTGAGAGGACGCAACAATTTTCAAGTACATAAAAGATATTACAAGGAGGAGGGTGAAACATCATTCTCCTGAACCTCTGAGGACAGACCAAGAGGCAATAGGTTTAAATTGAAGCAGTAATAATTTAGGCTGGAGACATTTATTAATTGGTAGGGTAGTTAAGCACTAGAATAAATTGCCTAGAGAGGCTGTGGAATCTTTATCATTGGAGATATTTAAGAGCAGGTTAAACAAACAGGGGTCAGGGATTGTCTAGATGGTGCTTTGTCCTGCCATGAGTGCAGGGGACTGGACTTGATGACTTCTTGAGGTCCCTTCCAGTCTTACAATTTTGCAATGCTTGACTCTGCAATATGATCAACTCAACTCGTGCCCCTTTTATTAACTTCTAGGATGATAACTGTTGGTATTTTAGTATTAAGAGTGGAATTTAAAATGAGTGCATAAATTTCATACTTTTATACTGAGTACAAATGCAAGTGTGTGTAGATGGGGGGAACAAAATGTTTTCAGTCTCCTCCTTTTTCCCCAGAATTCACGTTTTGTAATATAGGCCATGTACCTAGAAACACATAAATGTGTGCATAACTTTACAAGTGTGACTATGCTGCAGGACTTCAGTAAGTCTACTTGGCTACGTCTACACGTGAACGCTACATCGAAATAGGCTATTTTGATGAATAACGTCTACACGTCCTCCAGGGCTGGCAACGTCGACGTTGGGCAGCACCACATCAAAATAGGCGCTGCGAGGGAACGTCTACACGCCACAGTAACACACATCAAAATAAGGGTGCCAGGCACAGCTGCAGACAAAGTCACAGGGCGGACTCAACAGCAAGCCGCTCCCTTAAAGGGCCCCTCCCAGACACAGTTGCACTAAACAACACATGATCCACAGAGCCGACAACTGGTTGCAGACCCTGTGCATGCAGCATGGATCCCCAGCTGCAGCAGCAGCAGCCAGAAGCCCTGGGCTAAGGGCTGCTGCACACGGTGACCATAGAGCCCCGCAGGGGCTGGAGAGAAAGCGTCTCTCAACCCCTCAGCTGATGGCCGCCATGGAGGACCCCGCAATTTCGATGTTGTGGGACGCGCAACGACTACACGGTCCCTACTTCGACGTTGAACGTCGAAGTAGGGAGCTATTCCTATCCCCTCGTGGGGTTAGCGGCTTCGACGTCTCGCCGCTTAACGTTGATGTTAACATCGAAATAGCGCCCAACACGTGTAGCTGTGACGGGCGCTATTTCGAAGTTAGTGCCGCTACTTCGAAGTAGCGTGCACGTGTAGATATGGCTCTTGTGTGTCAATGTAAGCATGTTATGTATGCCTCTGAAGAATATCTTTGCTCTCCCTTGAGCAATAAAATAATTGTACTTAATCCAATAACACAAGCCTAATCAAAATCATAATCAAAACCAGAACCTGTGCAAGACGACCATGATTGCTACTTATCAATTTTCTCCTGTCAGTTGTACGTGCCTATATCAGAATTCAGGGTCATCATGCTATGGAATGGCTCAGCTACCACATTACTTCTATGCCAAAGATTTCCATGAATCCCCCATTCTTGGAATTGCTAATACGGCACAACCTGCATTTTTTTTTCAGTCTGACTGAAATGCAACTATCTCCACCTTAAAGTTGCATCATGAAAAACAGGAGACTAGCAGCCATGTCCATTTGTTCCTCTCCCACATGAGCTAACCTAGCAACAACTGACAAGACTGAAAAACTGAAACCTGGAGTCCCACCCAGCAGACACCTGAAGCCATATATTCACAAAATCCACACACATCCCTGACTAACCCAGGGAACTTCTGACCAAGCTGAATTTTTTAGCTTCTCTCTTGCCCTATTGCTAGCCTATAACTTTGAATATTCTATCCTTTGTGACAACAGAAACATCCCAAGCGGGTATGGTATGTATGGAGGAGGAGCATGGGGAGGAGAAGACCACAGGCCAATTCCCAGTACATCACAGATGCTGCCACCAGCCATCTAAATGGAAAGTCTAAGGCTATGTCTACAATTACCTGGAAAGTCGACAGCTGCTACGTGATTTTTGGTACACCAATTGTGTACCAAAAATTGACTTTGCAGCCACTGACTTCTATGGCTGTCTTCATGGTAGAAGGTTGCCTGGAGCACTTCTCCCATCAATCTTCCTTAATCCTCATGGCTTGCGAGGAGTTCCAGGGTCAACATCGATCACAGAATGCACCATTTCATGCATGCATGAAATGGCATCCTGGAAGATCGAACCTAAGTAATCAATCTTCTGGAGTAAGTGTAGATGTAGCCTAAGATCTGAATGACCCATGGTGAATAAACTTCACTTTCATTCCAGAGATGCTAACTCGAGGTACCTTGGCAAGGATGTAGTGTGTGGGTTCTTGAACTATGATACTTGACTTGTGGAGAAATAGAGGTCTTCATTATTCAGGGCTGTCAAGCCACTACTTTACATCAACATTAAAATCACTTAGGAACATTGACATCAAAAGTGGTGGAAGAACTGCAGTGAGAATCAGGAGATCCAGATTTCTGCCCCCGCAAGAAACTTCCTGGGTGACTTTGGGAAAGCTTGTCCCTCAATTATCTCATACGTACAATGGGATAATACTACTACCCTGTCTTTTAGGAGCATTGCCAGGCTAAATCCATCAGAGTTTGTGAGATGTTTAGATGCTAGATTGAAGAGGAACAAGGAAGAGTCAATAAGTAAGTAATGCAACACACTAACATATTTGTAAATATAATCCTTCTCATTAGCTCAGATGACATGTAACACTCACATTTCATTTTTCATGAGTGAAACACTTCACACAGTTAACATTTAGATTCAGGCTGTAAGGATAAGGCTAGTTCAGAAATGCTTTCAGAATTCCTTTTCAGCAGGTTGGAAGTCAGGCTTCCACTACACAGGGAATCATATCTGCTGGCAAGTGGTGATAAATACCCCTGGCAAATACTTCTCTAAGTTCCAAGACAATTAATATTACTGGTGCAAATCAATAAGCCACAGGAAGATAATAACTGCACTAAAAAGAAACCATCTCAAACTTCAAGCCAAATCTCTTAGATGAAAGAGAAAATTGCTGTTTTACTCTTGTTGACAGGAAGTTTGATTTAAAGGGAAGTTGTTTCTCCTGGGGAAAGTTTCAGGGTTTTGAAGATGGGGAGGAGGTGGTGATTAGAGAATAAAAAAAGGTCTTACAAATTCAGTGTATTGTTCATATCTTACAAAAATAGCCCCTGTTCTGTTCCCATTGTCCTGCAGCTGTTGGCTTCATTATATTCATTGTGTATTTACTTGTGAGTGAGCAGCATGGTTGCCCAGTTTCCTTGCTTGATTTCCTACCAAGACTTATGGCAGGAAAACACTGGAACACTTTCAGACAATTCCTCCCAGGTATTTAAATGCAGCCCTCTAGAAATCTGCATCTGCCTTTTTTCATGGCAAAGAAGCCCTACATGAAGAAAACATTCTAGCATGTTCTTAAGTGTTTCCTGACTCAGCACCCAAACTCTTCAGTTTCTTTCACTACTGGAGCATGTTTGCCCACACACACACTGTGTATCTTGCTAGTTAAGTGCAACAGAGGCCATCTGATCTTAATCTTGGAAAGGAATTTGTGTACAAAGATTGTGAAGGCTGTATTTAAAATGTCTCACTCACCAGCAAGCACTTCTCTCCTCTGAGGAATGTCCCAGCTGACTGGACTTCTACCACATTCTTCTTTGGCCAATGAGTGTTGGCCGGTGGGAGAGGTGGCCTATCAGTCCTCTCTGATGCTGGATACTATTCATGAAATAGCTGAAATTCTGATAATATGGTGACACTTTCTCCTTAAGAAATATTTCATTTTCAATGAAAATCTAAATTTGGGTAGAAGTTTATTTGTCTGAATCTAGCCAGCAGAAGACAAGAACACATTTATAAAGAATAAAGATGTATTTCTTCTATAGCTAGATAAAACAAGCCTTCTTCCTTAAACTGTCAAAACAAAAAAGCAGTAAAGTAGCACTTTGAAGATGAACTCAGACTAGCAGAACTTTCTCTCCTTAAATTGGTTTTACTCAGAACATCAGAAATAATTTGGGATGAAGGTTGTGGAAGAAGAGGGAGACATTTTGGTATGGGACAGTGTGGAGGAAGATATCTAATTGTCAGCCCCAGTTCCACTCTTTCGAGCTCCCCCTGCCACTGCTCAGCAACCAAGGAGCTCCAAGCTCATTCTAGTCAGATGAGCACAAAAAAGGAATGTATTGCTGCATCTTCTGTCCAAATGGAACAGCACCTATCAGAGCTTCCCGAATAAAAATGCAAATATTTTTCCAGCTCATCTTTTCTCTTAGTAATTATGGTGGTATCTAGGATGGTAGAGTGTTAGTTCTCATGTTCCAGCCAAATAAACAAAATGCACTTATATTAACCTTAGTTTCATTTCTTTTAACCTCTGATTACCAATAATATAGGGCGAGAGAAATCCCAAGAGACATTTTCAGAATTTCCCATTAGTTGCTCTCAGCCCTGATCATGAGCAGTTCTTAGCAGACTGGCCCCCAAAGTGTTTATATTCAGCATTGGACAGCTTTAAAATAGTGACAAAAAGTTATTTAAGGCTGTGTCAATCTTTCAGAAAAACGATACCTGGGGAAATAAATGTTCTTCTTATGGTAAATAAGATGAGGAATGAGGCTACGTATAAAATAACAACCATAGGTCCGAGGGCTATAATAAATTTCACAGGGGTACCACCCAGACAGGCGTCACTCTTAGGATTAGGACCTTTGCCAGGGACCCCCATGTTAACCAGGTTTACTACATTACTCCAAATTCTCTTCTTCAACTAAATTCCCCAACATCTAGTGCAATAGTCACCTGACAGAGGAGAAAGTCAAGTAAGCTCAGCTCAAATCCCAATACTAGCTCTGTTTGTTTTTTGCTACGTTAGGTTTCCTAGTGTTTGAGTTAAACATTGTAGTAATTTAATCATTTTCCAACAGCACTAATACCAGTCCCTTAAGTTAGCATTTGCAAAATGAAAAAAAAAATCCCTTGGTAATTAGAGGGCACCCAAGGATGCTTTATAATTACCCAGTGACCAGATGATTGTTTCCAAGGTGCAATAGCTCATTTAGTCACGTTAAGAACAATAAAGCGCAAATTCGTATTGATTAGCGATTTAGAAGAATATGGCATTAAATAAATGCCACATCAATTTCTACTGCATGAAAGGCAAATTGCACAAGAAGTCTGGAAAGAGCATTTTCTTACAGGTTAACAAAACCTACTTTACAAAAAAAGGAAAAAAAGCAAATATGTTCAGAAGACAATCACTGTTTATTCTTGGCAGGGGTGGATTTAAGAATGAATTGGGGGTGATAGTAAGTTCCAGTGTGGGTAGGGAGAAATAATGCAACAAGATTGCCTACTCCTTTCTATACCTCTCCCTACGTCGCCTCGTTTACATCTTGTTCCCAAACTGCGTATTCATTGCCTTTAAAAACGCTAAAGCCTACAGTTATTTCCATTACCATGGTAACAGTTGTGAGAAAAGCAGCTGCTACAGTCAGAGATAGGCTTCACCAATCACAGTGACATTTTATTTTGTTTTTATCTTATTGTATGACCCTAGAGACTTGCTCAGACTCTAAACCCGAGCACTGAATTCTGTTTCTGTTCATCTCAAGGGAGCTCACCTCCAGAGATTGGTTAGGACTTCAGTACAGAAGGGAGGCATTTGGAAATTAGGGCTTCGATTTCCAATCCCACAAAGACGGTCAGATCCAAGTCTGATTATGATATGGGGTCATGTCTAATAGCTTGTGTCCCCCTCCCCCTCCCCCATCATGCTTCATTTCTTTTCCTACTACCTCTTGCTCCCCAGTTTACATGAATTTTGCACACCTGTAAACTGTGAAATTTCAGTTCAGGTTAATCTACTTCTGTCACCCTCATCTAAGTCACCATTGAATTTGTACCAAGGAACTTTCTTGTGAATTGCAGGTATTTGCACCCATTCTAAATGAAAGTCCTGGGACAATTTTTTCGAAACACTCAGCTAAAATGCACCTGTGAAGTATCACCATTATTCATGCAACGCACATACTTGCATGCACATATCAGTCTGGCACTTGTGCATATAAAGCTGCTTGTGTCCATGTGCACGTTGGTATGCAGATTTGGCACCTCAAATAATAGGGCAAGTTCTTAATATGTTTTCAGTGATTCCCATCAAAACTATTGCCAGAGATGAAGACACAGAAAACTCCAATAAAACAAAACTAACAATAGGCATACCAAATCGGTATTCTGTATTCTTTTTTGGAAAAATTCTGACTTTTTTCCCTAAGCATTTGTTTTGTTAATAGAAGTATGGAAAAAACACTGACCAGGCAACAGCTTGGCCATGCTCTTGAGGATTACACTTTTTTTTTTTTTTTGGGGCGGGGGGGTTAAGGAGGAGGTGAGAGAAGGGCTGGTGTTATGTTATTAAGTATTTTCTCATTAGCACTATATTTTTTTGATCAGATCACATCAGCTGTAATATTTCTGTCCGGAGTCTGCCTTAATTAGCACAGAACTGAGAATTTGGTTATAGTGATACTGTCTTTCAATCTTCTGAAGCACAGATTCCTACCAGGTTTTGAGTGAAATGAGAGCTGCAGATCAGTGCACCCCTTCTCACAGCTCTAGGCATGACTCATATCAACAAGGAGTCCTTCTAGAGTGATTTTTCTCTTCAATTTCGCTGCTGTACAAAGTGTTTATGGACGCCACCTACTGGTACAAAACTATTCAAACCTGGACATACCAAAACAAAAAGCAGTCAAGTAGCACTTTAAAGACTAGCAAAATAGTTTATTAGGTGAGCTTTCGTGGGACAGACCCACTTCTTCAGGCCATAGCCAGACCAGAACAGACTCAATATTTAAGGCACAGAGAACCAAAAACAGTGAGCAAGAAGGACAAATCAGAAAAAGATAATCAAGGTGAGCAAATCAGAGAGTGGAGGGATGGGGGGGAAGGTTAAGAATTAGATTGAGCCAAGTATGCAGACGAGCCCCTATAGTGACTCAGAAAGTTCCCATCATGATTTAAACCATGTGTTAATGTGCCAAATTTGAATATAAAAGCCAGCTCGGCTGTTTCCCTTTCCAGAACGGTGCAATAATTCCTTTTCAGTAACACACATACCTTTAGGTCATTGACAGAATGCCCCATTCCATTAAAATGTTGACTAGCTGGTTTGTGGATCTGGAGTGTTTTGATGTGTTTTGTGTCCATTGACCCTTTGTCTAAGGGAGTTAGAAGTCTGTCCAATATACAAAGCATCTGGGCATTGTTGGCACATGATGTAGATGTAGGTCATCACCTACAGCCCCCAACTCAGACCACTGCAACGAATTATTAAAGACCTACAACCTATTCTTAATCAGGATGCCACACTCCAGAAGGCCCTGGGTGACATGCCTGTTCTCTCCTACAGACAACCTCCCAACCTCATGAGGATCCTCACTGACAGCCACAGTCTATACCCCAGGAATCCCAGTCCTGGAACCTTTCCCTGCAACAAAGCCCACTGCCAGCTTTTTCCACATACCTTCTCTGGAAATACCATCACTGGACCTAACCAGGTTACTCACAGAATCAAGGGCACTTTCTCATGCTCCTCTACTAACATCATATATGCCATCATGTGCCAACAATGCGCAGATGCTTTGTATATTGGACAGACTTCTAACTCCCTTAGACAAAGGGTCAATGGACACAAAACAGACATCAAAACACTCCAGATCCACAAACCAGTTAGTCAACATTTTAATGGAATGGGGCATTCTGTCAATGACCTCAAGGTATGTGTGTTACTGAAAAGGAATTATTGCACTGTTCTGGAAAGGAAAACAGCCGAGCTGGCTTTTATATTCAAATTTGGCACATTAACACATGGTTTAAATCGTGATGGGAACTTTCTGAGTCATTATGGGGGCTCGTCTGCCTACTTGGCTCAATCTAATTCTTAACCTTCCCCCCTACCCCTCCACTCTCTGATTTGCTCACCTTGATTATCTTTTTTTGATTTGTCCTCCTTGCTTACTGTTTTTGGTTCTCTGTGCCTTAAATATTGAGTCTGTTCTGGTCTGGCTATGGTATGAAGAAGTGGGTCTGTCCCACAAAAGCTCATCTAATAAACCATTTTGCTAGTCTTTAAAGTGCTACTTGACTGCTTTTTGTTTTGATAGTGTATAGACTAGCACGGCTTCCTCTCTGTTACTGGACATACCAGTGTGTGTTAATCCTATGTTTAGAATAAACATCCAAACCACTTACTGTACCTTAACCAGAATTGAACACTCCAGCATTTGGGGAGCTTGGAGTTTTCCTCTGAAATTTCAACATGCACTTCCAAATGTTTGAATCCAGGATTTTAGATTAAGCTAGTACAAAATTATGAAGTTTGGATCCAGACCCTTAAGTCTCGACCTTCTTTTTGGAATTGTGTTTTCATGCCCAAAACTAGTGCATAATAATTACAATATATTTTGTATACAAAGAACTTTCCAACAAAAGCTCCTACGTGCTTAGCAATGAAGCAAATACAGACTAAATGATTAAGTTCCTAGGTGATTAAAGTAATTACACTTGGTATAAAACACCAGTGTGACTCTTCACTCAATTCCCCACCACACTGCTCCCTGCCATTTTAAATATACTTCCCTGCATGGTCTTTTTCTGAAGTGGAAATTAAAAAAAACTTTTTTTTTTTCTGGCAAATCCCTTCAGATTAGGCAGGGTTCTGCAGACTGTGCTATGAATTATCCAGCTACCAATTGGTACATCTTAAAGAAAATGATGCAGAATATTTCCTTAGTAACACAAATGCCAAATATTCCAATTTTCTTATTAAAGAATGCACTATTGACCAATATTTATCATTGGTCAAGCAAAATCAAAGCAGGTCTTTGCCCATGAAAGCTCATGCTCCAAAATATCTGTTAGTCTATAAGGTGCCACAGGACTTCTTGTTGTTTTTGAAGATACAGGCTCACTCAGCTACCTCTCTGATAACAGCAGACAATTCCCCTTACTGACAAGGCCTCCTTCTGGACAAGGAGGGTCTGTGCTTTGTTTGCTTGCTGTAGTGTATCAGAGCAGAAGAAAAGTTCAGCCAAGCAGTGGAATGGGGTGACAGGACTGATCTCTAGATATTTAGCTATAGCAGCTTATTAAAAAATAGAAACTTAGGTGTCAACACTTGCAAAGTAAAGAAGAGGAATTAAAAGTCCCAATGTTTTGATGTGTAAATGAAGCTAGGAGCTGTAAATCAACTATTGTTTTACTTAGTATTAGCAACCAGTTATGCTATTCCCCCAACCCTCCCACACACATTAAAAAAGAAATGTCATTAGGAGGCAATATTTCTTTTCACTCGGGTTAATAGATTTCATTTCTTCTGTAGGCAGAGAGGAAAGCAGCACCAACAGAGGAACTAGTAATTCCATGTTATAATTAAGACAACATATTAAGTCAGGATCCGGCACACATTTGGATGCTGCAGTGGCCACAACACGTCGTGGAAAAGCCATGGGTGTGATTCAACACTTTTGATAACCCTCTAAATATAACATTTTTTGTCTTGGTTAAGTTTCAGATAACACCATTCACTTCAGATCATTTGATTAGCACAGACAGAGGGGTTCTTTCCATGAGACATAATGTCATTGTCTCGGGAAAGAAATGTACTTCCCAATGACTGTTTATCACTCCATAATTACAGTGCAGTAGCAGCTATTCTCTCTATTAGGAGTCCTTTTTTGTGCCCAAGGATCCAGCCAGTCTTTGTTTTAATTTATTTTCCTCTTAAATACCTCCTGCTATTTAAGCAATAATTCCCTGTAAATCAATTGTTAGCAGCAGTTAATGACTGGGTGGCTAATTAATAGCTCAAAGCAAAGCTGAGGGTGTTCAGTGTTCTAACAAATCACCAGACGTGAACTGTGGTATTATTGTTAATGTACCCTATAATCAATGGTTTCTCACAGCTACAAGGCAGCTTATTTATAATTTTTAAAAGGGACCAGCTGTATTGCAATAGGTGGCAGCATTTGAAAATTCAGTCACTGATTGATGATTTGACTCGGGCTATTGTTACTAGTGAGGAAGAGTATCAGCTCTGATGGAAATTTGTTTTTGCTAATCAAGGAGCTAAGCTGAAGCCCACTGAGTCAACAGGAGTGTTTCCACTGAAGTCAATGGCCTGTAGATCAGGGCAATTTTGCAACCCTTTCTTATGTAGGTACATACTTATTTACACCAGCTGCTTCACTGACTTCAGAAAAGCTGCATGCACAAAAGCTCAGCAAAGTAAGGGCTGAACAATCTATCCCTTCGTAACAGAAGGAAAGGTGACTTACAGCGGGTACATTCGGCAGTTTGCATTGGGGTGGCTGCAGTGATTTGCTCTCCAGCAGGAATGGGAACTGCTCTTCCACCCCAATCTGGCCCTTCAGTTATACACTATCTAAGCCAGTGTTTTCCAGCATTTTTGGTACCAGAGACCACATTATTGCCTTCCTAAACTATGCCAGGAATATACCAGGGACCGACATTGATTCACGGGCCAGTCACTGAGTAATACTGATGTAGGTAATTTAAAGCTAGAGATGGTCCCTTAGACACAATAAACTTGATCTTACATTGGCGTGAACCAGGAGTTTAGTTAGCTGAAACTGAAGGAGTTTCACTGGTGTAATGATGGCCAGAATTAGGCTCACGGTGTAGAGGCAGATCAGAATCCAAATATTCCCAGTCTTCAGGGCAGGAATTTTGTTCAGGCCCATCTCTTGGTTTTATTTTATACAACAACAGTCTCCAATCCTGAGCTCCTGATAATCAGATTAACTCTTTTCACAATACATATGAGGACTTATTTCTGCTGGCTCTATGAAGTAATGGCGCCCTGGAAAAAAAGACTTCTAGCCAGCTTGCATGGGCCTCCCATCAGTTTGGCCAGAAGGAGGGTATCTTTGGCAAGGTGATGTGCAAGATACAGAGCAGTATATGAAGAATTTTACTGTTAGATGTGCTCCAGCATCTAAAACCTGGCCCCAAAGCCAACTGAAATAAATGTAAAGTCTTTTGGACTGTGTGGGTTTGAAACCAGGCCTCCATTTATTATGTTTCCCGTAAAAGAAAGGGGAGTGTTCAAGTGTTCAAGTAGATGGGGAGGACAATGTACAGCTCCGGATGGGTTACCTGGAGTTGTCTATGGAATACAACTACACAAGATGATGTCAGTTGGTCATTCTACAACAGGACAGGTTAGTTCCTTAACAACATGACCTTCTGAACTATAGCATGGTGGAGCCCCAGCCAGAATCGATGGTCACAGTTATTAAGGCTTCACAATTATTCTCACCCAGCATGTGGGGGATCAGATTTTTTGTGCTATCTGCTGCAGCCAGCGTTAGTGCCAACACACTCCTTTTTTTCCAGAAAAATCACAACTCTCATTTGAGGTCAGACAGTAAATCTATCAAAGGGTGGCACTGCATGAGCTAAAACCTAGAATATAGTGCTGTATTTATAGATTTATAAATATATAAATATAAAGCAAATATTTTTATAGCAGGATATGGCCCCTCTCCACACATATCATGAACTATTAATATGACTACCAGTATTTTTGCTTTGAGACATGTTTCTTTTCCAGAAGTTGTGCTCTAACATTTTCCCTTCACTCTGAAACTTTGATGTTTTTAATGAGCTGATGTCCAACCTACACTTACTTTAGTGCCTCTTGATTTAGCCTTAAATATCTATTTAAAGATGACAGTATCTTCATTTCTAATTTTAAATTCTTACACCTACTTGTAATTCTATCTTCAGTTGTAAAGACGCCTTCACAGCTCTTTGGATAGGAGCAAGATAACTGCTTCTGGCATTCCAATTCCCTTTTGCATTCAAAATTCAGTAACACAACTGACCAACTTCTGTTGTGATGCAGTGCAGTCCAAGCCTCTGGACTGTCTGATCCTTGAGGAAACAAAAGAGGATCTCTTAGTCTTGTTGCAGTTACATTGGAGGTTAATTATTCTGTTGGACTGGCTGTTCACCCAATCTTTATATCCGCTTGCGTATTGATAGGACTTTTCCCCTTAGCTAAGTTTTTAATAATCACTTTGGCTGTCTGCACGGGCAGCCATTTTTGACAGAGTAACATCAGCAGCACCCCTGTTGACAGATAGCGTCTACACATAAAAGCAGATTGAAAGAACAATCCACTCTGTCAACAGTAAGCAGCTAGACTGCCCTGCCCTCTCAAGATAGAACAGCTGACCAGAAGCTCTGCAACAGGGCTGCCCAGGGAACTGGAAGCCCTCTCCATCAACAGAAGTGTCAACAAGGGCACTCTGTCAACAAGCCGTAAGGACTGTTCTTTCAAAAAAGGGCCCCAGGGCATCTATACTTTCTTTTCGGAAGAATCTTTCAGAAAAAGGCTCTCTTCCTTGTCTGGGAGCAGAAGAGGGCCACCAGAAAAAATGCTGTGTTCTTCCAATTTAATATCAAAAGAATCCATTTTGTAGGTAGACGCGCCACGGGATTTTTCAAAAGACCCCCAGCTTTTTTGAAAAACCTCGCTAGTGTAGATGGTAGGCAAGAAGTGTGTGTAGCTGTCAGAAGAAACAGAGAGGGAGGTTTAACCAAATGGTAACAACATAAAATCAGCCTCAGGTATGTATAGCTAGAGGGTTTCAAATCAGAGGTATATTAATTCCAGACTTCTCTCTGCAGTTAAAATAATAAAACTGAATAACATTACAGCAATTAATAGCTCAGAGAAGGTGAGCATGTGCACCACAGGTGTCATTAACGGCTGCTTACCCTACATATGGGAGTTGCCATCAACTGCTCTTAGCTATATGCTAAAATCAGTGTGTGTCATATGTAATAGTGAACCTATAGTTGGATGTTTACATGGGGTTCACATGCTAGATAACTCTCTACTCCTGGAACAGCAGCAGGTGGGACTTAAAAAAGATATTCTTCTTTGAGTGTCCCCGTGGGTGCCCCACAATAGGTGACGGGCTTGCCCGGCGCCGCAGATCGGATCTTCCAAGCAGTTTCTGCCGGACCGCGCATGCGCCGGCGTGCGCCGCTCCCTTGCGCGCTCCTGGCCACGTGCGCGATCCGGTCCCCGCCAGTTCCTCTTAACCGCCGTCGGCTGCAGACGGAATCCGACTAGGCTAAGGCCAAATAGCGTATTCAACGACTTTATCTGTTTTTCTTTCAAAGTTTTTTCAGATACTTAGGCTACTATGAGTTAGCCGGTTGTTATTTTGCAAAAAAAAAAAAAAAAAAAAAAAAAAGAACAAACAACAACAAACAAACTACGAGCGGGACAACTTCAGCCAGTCCCAGTAACAAGCGCCGGAGGCCAGGAGCTACGGCCATCAGCCCTCCTCCTGAGGCAGGCCATCGGACGGGGAAAACAGCACAAAGAAGGTGCTAAGTACCCACTTAATAAAACTCAAAGACTCACCAACAATGTCCTCTTCAGGCTGTAAAAAATGTGAGTCCTGCCGAGAGGCGATGCCAGTGTCCGATGGGCACAGCCTATGCATAAGGTGCCTGGGGGAGTCCCATGTGGCACAAAAATGCGCCTTCTGTGCAAAATTAACGACAAGAGCACGGAGAGACAGGGAGATGCTCATTAAAATGCTGCTGCTTGATAAGGCCCTCCAGCCAGATGTGTCGGAGCGGCCGCAGCAGGAGGGACCCTCCGGGGCCCTTAAAAGGAAAGCTGCCTCCCTCACTCCATCAGCGCAGAAACGGAGGAAAGTCTCTCCAGCCCGATCCCTGCCGGCAGCAACAGTGAGCGGGACGGGAGGAGCACGCAGCCCCCAGCCGCAGCAACAGCTGATCGGCGGCGGCACGGAGAGCCACGTGCAAACGGCTCAGCCTCCGATGATCAGCCAGCCGCCCCGCACCGCAGGCAGGGCGGCGGCTAAACAAGCGCCAGCACCGGCGGCACCGCAGGCAGCGGCACCGACCCCGGCGGAACCGGCGGTGCAGAGCGCGCAGGCACGCAGCCTGCAGGCGCAGAAGGACACTGCACGTGCAGCACGGCCTTCCAGCATGCCTAGCACGGTGCCGACGGGGCCGGGATCCCCCGCGCGTCAGGGGGCGGAGTCACCTCCTCCAGGGAGGGGGAAGGCTGCACACAAGAGGAGGCATTGCAGCCCCTCTCCGGACAGGGCTGTGGAGCTGCTTTCTCACAGCCCTCCGCTTACGTTGCAGACTCCAACCAGAAGGCAGGGGTCCCCCCTAGCCTACCCGGAGCCCCCTTCTCCATTTTTGCAACCAGCCTCACCCTGGATGGCACCACCTTCACCCTTCCTGGGGTTTGAACCACTGGACTATTATGCGAAGTCGCTCTCTCCAGTGTCTCGACGATCTCCCTCCCCCAGACGCAGAGGGTACACACCAAGGGAGTGGTCTAGGTCACCCTCCCAAGAACAGTGCCTATACTGCCATGCTCGCCCCTACCACGCAGGGCATACACACCATCGGCAATCTACTAGGGAAAGATCCCCGCAAACTATCTCGTACCCCCGAGGGCAATCGCGACCGGGGACAGAGACTCAAGCATCTCAAGGGGGACTGGTCATGGAACCCCGAGATTTTCCCTCGCAAACCTCTAGCGAGAGGGTGTACCATCACCAGCAGGAACCGGAAGGGTCCAGAGAGATGTACCCCAGCGGTTCCTCAGTCTCTTCCCCGGATGAGGCTATGGCCCTGGGGGACGTCCATCCTATGGACGATCTCAAACAGTTTCAGGAGCTGTTTAAGAGGGTGGCCTTCACGCAAGGCATCCAGACAGCAGAGGTGCAAGAGAAACACCATTAGCTCCTCAAAAATTTGAGACCTCCGGCCTCTTCCAGAGTAGCAATACCGCTTGATGAAGCGATCTTAGAGTCCGCCGCTACGATATGGCAGACCCCTGCAACTATTCCGCCTGTCCAAAAGAGAGCGGATAAGAAATACTTCGTGCCGGCGAAGGGCATGGAGTTCCTGTTTAGCCACCCACAGCCAAACTCCCTGGTGGTGGAGTCCTCGCAACAAAGATCAAAAACATCTCAATTTAAAACAGGGGGAACGGACAAAGATGCCAAGAAGCTAGAGCTGTTCGGCAGAAAGGTCTACTCCTCCTCCACTTTAACGTTGCGAATGGCAAATTACGCAGCGCACTTAGCGAACCATAATTTTGACAACTATTCCAGGTTCACTTCCCTCATGGACTCGCTTCCAGAGGACAAAAAGCCGGTCCCTCAAGGCCATAGTGCAAGAAGGCTACGCGGCTGCGAGGATGGGAGTTCAGATTGCTTTGGACGTTGCGGACACGGCAGCACGTTCCACAGCAACCGCAGTGGTGATGCGAAGGGAGTCCTGGCTCCAGACCTCGGGTATACCGAGGGATCTGCAGGCGAAGATAGTTGACCTTCCCTTCGACTCGCAGAAGCTGTTTGCTGAATCAACTGACTCGGTCCTTCATTCCAGTAAAGATTCAAGAGCCACACTCAGGACCCTGGGGATTTACACCCCCGCATACACAAAGAAAAGGTACTACCCTCAGCAAAGGCGGTACCAGTACCAGCAACAGTGCCCCCAGTATCACAGGGGTTACGAGCAAGGGCGACATCAACAGCACCAGCAGTACAGAACTCCCAGGCGACGCTCACAACAGAGCCGGGCGTCCTCGGGGCGGGGCCAAAGGCCACAAGTTTGACATACAGATCCAGGGCTGCGCCATCACTACCATCGCACACGGTCATCCGAAGCAGCTATTTCACCATCGCCTCCGACCATTCTACGACCAGTGGCAAAGGATCACCACAGACAAATGGGTGCTGGAGATCATAGCCACGGGGTACGCCATCCCCTTCCAGTCGCTCCCACCGTCACGACCTCCACCCAAGCCCCACCTCCAGGAGGCCTCCCACGTAGCGAGGCTCAGGCAGGAGGTGGACCATCTCATGCTCATAGGGGCGGTGGAAAGAGTGCTGGAGCAACTGCACGGGAAAGGGTTCTACTCCAGGTATTTCCTCACAGAGAAAAAGACAGGAGGCTGGAGGCCCATCTTAGACCTTCGCGGCCTCAACAGGTACCTGCGCAAGCAACGTTTCGGATGACCACGATCGCCTCCATCCTTACAGCTCTGGACGATGGGGACTGGTTCGCAGCCCTCGATTTACAAGACGCGTACTTCCACATAACCATCCATCCGGCTCACCGGCGATTCCTCCGGTTCATGGTGGGCAACGAACACTTCCAATACAAGGTCCTACCGTTTGGCCTCTCCTCGGCCCCCAGAGTCTTCACCAAGACCTTGGCAGTGGTGTCAGCCTACCTGCACAGACAGGGGGTATTCATTTTCCCGTATCTGGACGACTGCCTGCTCAAAGGGGCCTCAAAAGGAAAGGTTCTGCGCATGATACGCACCACAGCAAACACGTTCTCCTCACTTGGCCTGGTTATCAATCTGGCAAAATCACAAATAGACCCCACACAGGACATAGAGTTCATAGGGGCTCGCATAAACTCGGTTGCAGCGAGAGTATACCTACCAGAGGCTCGCTTTCGAGCCATCGGTTCCCTCGTGCAAGTCATCACCTTCAGCCCTACGGTGCCGGTCTTGACGTGCCTGCAGCTGCTGGGCCACATGGCAGCGGCGACGTTTGTAGTGCAGAACGCCAGGTTACACATGCGCAGCATGCAGCACTGGCTGGCGAGTGTATACAAACCGGCAGTACACACCGTTCACAACGTGGTGTCGCCCACAGCCGGGGTGCGCAAATCCCTGCAATGGTGGGTAAACCCCAGGAACTTGCTAACAGGGGTACCCTTCCACCAGCCGCAAATATCGGTTTTTCTCACTACAGATGCCTCCCTCATAGGGTGGGGAGCGCACATGGGCGAAGAGGTGACTCAAGGACTGTGGTCACCCACGGAACAGTCACTACACATCAACGTACTGGAGCTCAGAGCAGTGTTCAACGCCTGCAAACACTTTCGAGACCACATACAAGGCAAAGTCGTCGGGATCAGTACAGACAATACCTCCACCATGTTTTATATAAACAGGCAAGGAGGAGCTCGATCCCGTGCCTTATGCGCGGAAGCAATCCGCTTATGGAACTGGTGCATCGCCCACGATATAATTTTGAAAGCCTCATACTTGCCGGGTGCGCACAACGTGAAGGCAGACCAGCTGAGCAGGCGTTTTGCGCTCACACACAAGTGGCAGATCCGTCCCGATCTGCTACGGTCGATTTTCCACGCATGGGGTTTTCCCCAAATAGATCTGTTTGCCACTCAGCACAACAAGCAGTGCCCACGATTCTGCTCCAGGGCAGGACTGGGATGGGGGTCCCTGGGGGACGCGTTCGCGATCCCGTGGGGGGGCCCCCTGCTTTATGCGTTTCCTCCCACAGTGCTGATCCACAAAGTTTTGCAAAAAGCCAGGAGGGAAAGGGCCCGGATGATCCTGATAGTCCCAACGTGGGATCGCCAATAATGGTTCCCCCTACTCCTGTGCATGTCGGACCGTCCACCGATGCCTCTTCCGGTGGCGCCGGATCTGCTCACGCAAGCCCAGGGGTCCGTAGTGCATCCGCACCCCCACAGCCTGCGACTGCAAGCGTGGTTAATCCATGGCTCAGCTCCCTAGAGAGCACATGCACAGTGGCAGTACAACATGTCGTAGAAAGTAGCAGAAGGACTTCCACTAGGAAGACCTACAAACAAAAATGGACTCGCTTCACGGCTTGGTGTTCTACCAAACAGCTGGCCCCCCTTTTGGTGCCTATACCTACAATTCTAGAGTATTTACTGGACCTCAAGAGAGGAGGACTCTCGCTATCCTCGTTAAAGGTCCACCTTGCCGCCATCTCGGCGTTCAGACATGAGGAGGAAGGGCACACGGTGTTCGCCCACCCTATGGTTACCAGGTTCCTCAAAGGGTTGATAAACCTCTACCCCCCTCGGAAACCGATTCCACCTTCGTGGAACTTGGACCTAGTGCTTACCACACTGATGGGACCACCGTTCGAGCCCTTGGCCACGGTTCCCCTCCGCCTCCTTACAATTAAGACGACCTTTCTTCTCGCAATTACGTCAGCTCGTAGGGTGAGCAAGCTCGCGGCAGTCATGGCAACGCCACCCTGCACTGTTTTTTCCAAGGAGGCGGTAACCATACGGCTGCATCCAGCCTTTGTCCCCAAAGTTTCTTCCGAGTTTCACATCAACGAACCTATTGTTCTACCCTCGTTTTATCCAAAACCTCATAACTCCAACGAAGAGGCGCGCCTACACCTCCTGGACGTGAGGAGGGCACTAGCCTTCTACGTAGACAGGACCAAGTCCTTCCGGAAAACGGATAGACTCCTAGTCTCCCTCGCTCCCAAATCGAAAGGAGAGGGTCTCTCCTCGCAGAGAATCTCAAAGCACATTGTATCCTGCATAAAAATGTGCTACGAGCTCAGAAAGACTCCTTTATCGGCCACTCCCAGGGCTCATTCCACCAGGGCGGTGGCGGCATCAACAGCCTTTTTCAAGGGCATTGCGTTAAAAGACATTTGCAGAGCGGCGACCTGGTCGTCCTACGACACCTTCGCCAAACATTACGCCCTTCACAGGGTATTCCAAGAGGATACCCGTCTCTCTGCAGCGGTCCTCTCGGGGACAAGCTGCACATAATCCGATTACCCACCTCCTATCTTGGGTTACTGCTGGGTAGTCACCTATTGTGGAGCACCCACGGGGACACTCGAAGAAGAAAGAGAAGTTACTCACCGTAGTAACGGTGGTTCTTCGAGATGTGTCTCCGTGGGTGCTCCACTACCCGCCCATCCTCCCCGCTTTGGATCTCTGTTAGTGTTTTGCAGGGGCACCTGAGGCGGTTGGTCGAGGAACTGGCGGGGACCGGATCGCGCACGTGGCCAGGAGCGTGCAAGGGAGCGGCGCGCGCCGGCGCATGCGCGGTCCGGCAGAAACTGCTTGGAAGATCCGATCTGCGGCGCCGGGCAAGCCCGTCACCTATTGTGGAGCACCCACGGGGACACATCTTGAAGAACCACCGTTACGACGGTGAGTAACTGCTCTTTCTATATTCCATCTTTGTTATGCTGAGGTATAGCTATAAAAGTTCAGCAAAATTATTAAAAGTTAGCTATCTAAAAGTGTATTTTTATCCTATTGAGCACACCAGTTTTTAAGTTACTGGAACAAAATAATTACACAGTATCAATATCAGCTTTTATCCATCAAATACGGCACTCCTTGAAATTAGACAAATGTGATGCACACTAATATTACATTCTAAATATACTCATCTAGCCTGCTGAATGAGTAATAAGGCAAAAAATTAACTTTAACCAATCACAATTATGTACTAAGAAATGTTTCTGTGGCTAAATCTGGTTCCCCAGGGTCACACATAGCCAAACTACATCTCCCATAATGCACTTCATAGCTCAGTCAAATGAAGAATATGATGCATCATAAAAGATGTAGTTTAGATAATGGGCCCAGTCTTCAGGTGTTTCTAGGGGCATGAGGTTCCCCAAACTACAATACCCATGAGGCAATGCAGCAGCACAGAGCACTATAGTTTAATATTAAACTGTCTCAAAACAAAATGTTTTGAATTGGATCAAACCAATGCAAAATAATATTACATTTCAATTTCCCCTGTGTGACGGAGGAAGGTTGAATTTTTAGGCAATTTCCATGAAAAATTTTAATTTTTGGAAGCTACATTTTCAGTCAATTTTTGACAGAAGTTTTTTCATCAGCTCTTGTAAATCAATGTATAACTATTGGATAAGCCACATCATAATACCCACTAATCACTTGTAATCATTTTACAAATGGAACCTTTACATGAAAAGTGACTGGATTAACCAATAGCTTATCTCCCAGGCTGGTGGTGAATTTCTGAATCAAGGACCCCTGACACTGCCTTTTGCACACACTCCTTCCATGTGACACCAGTCATCTCCATTTTGAAAAACAGGGACTCTGTGCCCTTACCTCCCTGCCAGCCAGTCTTACCCGCCTCATCATCATACACTCCAGGCTTTTGGTGCTCAGCAACCCGTCTCTTCAGCAAATGCTCTCTGACTCGGTGACTTCTTCCCTTCCCTCAGTCACTCCATGTTGTCACATCTTTTACTGCATAGCACATCCCTGCCAGATGTGATCATGACCAGAACATGGATGCTAAGTAAAAGCGTCTTAAATTTCTCATACCTAATGAATAGTAGGCCACATGCTAAATTCTGGAACTGCGTTTATCCATTTTCCAAAGTGCGTGTAGGTGGCGTCTTAGAAAATCAGAACCCCAGAGATTGAAGGCTCACACTGTAACTGCTTGTTCCACCTCCCTGATCCGTTCAGCTAATCAAAACATTGACGATATTACAAGAAAAAAAGTTATATTTTAGCTGTACCCTCATTTTTTTCAAATCAGTGTGATACCCCCAACATAACCTGAGAAATACTAATAGGATAACATGCTTAGCCTTCTGGACAGGTAGTGAAAGCGTTATCCAGTTCTAGCTATTTACCGTTTACCAGAATGAATTAGTCAAGAAAAGAAGGGACTGCTTTCAAATCCAATAAAAAATAGGCACTTTAATTCTCTGGGGAATCATTGCATAACTCACACCATACATCTTCACCGTGAGCTTCCCACTGCTGTCATTAGACAGCAACTGTGGGCAACTCCAGTTAATCAGGAAACCAACTTTCCCTACAGAATGTGTCATTGATTTTCAGAAATAGCTATCAGTCTAGTCTGTCCCTGTGGGATGTTTCCACATATTTCTTGTTGTGTGGCTTGAAGCTTCTAATAAGAGGGATAATGATAGTCTCTCTCACTTTTAATTGAGCATGGACAGTGCTTTGTTATCCCCCAGAAGATGAAAAAGGTGTGACCAAGGTAGCCATTTTGGGAGGGTAGGGGTAGCAGCAGTGTTTAATGTGATGCTGTGTGCTCTTCTTCCCATTCCCCCATCAGGGAGAGAAGGAAAAGTAAACAGATTGCAAATCACTCTGGTTTTGTTTGCAAAATTAGTGGAATGTCCACACACAAAATGTGTTTTGTTGAGACAAAATCAGCACTTTTGCTGGCAGTGTTCCGCCTCTCAGCCATAAGGCATTATGCTGCTGTCAACAAAAAAAGCTGTGTGGATGCTGGGGGACGGTGGGGGGGGGGAGCTTCTCTCGATATACAGGACATCCAGAACAATAGGCAGACTTGCGTGCTGCACTTCTGAGATTCTGTTTTGTTGAGAGAGCAGCCAGGCAGTCCAGCCACTCTGTTGACAGAGCAGAGCGCTCTTCTGATTGAGTTTTGTGTGTGGCTGCACTCTGTCAACAGAAGTTTTGACGGGAAATCTCTTCTGACAGTGATTTCTATCGAGAGATTGCTGTAGTGTAACTGCAGTCTATGTGATTTAGCATGGAAAAAATGCATCGTCTGTATAAATAAGCATAACCACAAAATAATCCCCACACCCGATTAAAATAAAGCTGCTGTTTGAGCCTTGGTTACTCATGGACCCACTAAAAATATGAACACTGGAAAGCAACAGGCTTAAAAATCCTTCTGCTGACACCTGGGAGCATGTTTGTGTTTTCTGGAGTCAAGCTTAAGTACTCTGAACATCAATTTGATATGCTTTAAAATATCTTTCAGGAATCAAGTTATAACAGAGATCACCATGAAGATTATACTCATACCTATATAGTTCTCAAATATTCCTATGGTGTAGAGAGATTTTTCCTCCCTTTTGCTTCTCTTCATTGTGTAATTCTTCGGGCGGGGGGTTGGGGGCTGAAACGTGGAGAAGACGACAAAGAGATCCTACATGGACCAACAAATGGGTATACACACATTATGCAACACCCAAAAATAATGAAGAATGAAGAAAGAGTGATAAGTTTCTCCTTCATTCGGCAGCAATCCTCTTTGGGTATGGCAGCTTTAGATGTTGACTCTGCCAGTGAATTATCATTTATCTGTCAAACTGCCTTCTTCTTCTAATATGTCACTGATACAATTCTGTCTGCCATTCAAGCATGGCAAACAATTTGTTTGGAGGGTGGATTAACTAGATTCCAAAATTAGCACTTCAGAAAGAAATATTTGAAAAACTTCAAGAGAACAAAGATGAGTGAAAAATCTTATCTGACAGTGCTGAGACCCTACTAGAGATTTTTATTAAAGACAATATAGTTCTTCATGAAAATTGAACTTTGTGACAATAATATTAAACAGCTATAATAGTAGGGTATTGGTCTAAGGGAAATTTGTTATTTTTAAGTAAAAACATCATTATATTTTTTGCTACACAGAACCTCAAAAAGAAGTTTACATACAAGTAGATATCACTTGAACTGCATCATTACATTTTCCTGCAAAACTTAGTTTGATGGTAGATTGGAGGAAATCTTCATCAAATTACAAAGAGTTGCAAATTTTTTTTAAGTTGATATTAGAAAAATGCCAATGAAGAGCAGAAAGAGTCTGGATGAATCAGAAGATAGAATAGATTGTCATGAATGTTTCTGATTTTCATTTCATTCTTTCGCTACTATGTGGTATTTCACCATTCTAACATGAATTTATAGCTTTTCTACTGGAGTGGAGTGAAAAATTGGACTTTTCATCTCACGGGCCAAACAAAACATCCGAAATGGCTTTTTTTTCAAATCAATTTAGAAACGTTGCTTTCAAATGAAATGTCACAATGTTCATTCACCTGGGAAAATCCTAGTTAAATTGCTAGCCTTGAACACACGATCTCATTAAATGAGATTGCAAATTAACTCTTCTTCTGTCTGGCTACTATGTAAGGAGAACTCCCAGATAAATCTGAATGCCTATCAGGTAAAAAAAAGTGTTTTAAATCAAATCTCTTAGCAGGGATATAAGTACTGTTACTGCCGAGGGTCCTGTTACCTCTTTATTTCCCAATATACTCCATGGTTAATAACAAGCATGACATTGGCACTGTTTCTTTGCCATGACAATAGGTTGAATAACAACTGAAAATTATAAATATTTTTAATAAATTACTCATCATCATCATCATCAACCATGGACTCAGCACCTGTTGGTGTCTGATGCCTTTCTCACTATTTCCTTCCATCTTGCCCTGTCCAATGCAGAGCGACTTAGTTTCTGTAGACTAGCGCCACACCAATCTACTATATCATGTACCCATTGTCCGCGGAGGTCTGCCTCTCCTATTCAAACTATCCGTTATGCTGAATACCAGGGTCTTGATTTTTTGTTTGTCGTTCATTCTGCAAATATGTCCAAATAGCTGTAACTTCAGTTGTATAACCTAAATCAATAATTGAACAATTGAAATTAGGAAGTTGAAGACTCACAAACAGAATATAAAAACAAAAAAAGCAGTCAAGTAGTCAAGACTAACAAAATAATTTATTAGGTGGTGAGCTTTCGTGGGACAGACCCACTTCTTCAGACCATAAGTAATCAAGGTTGAGAAATCAGAAAAAAATTATCAAGGTGAGCAAATCAGAGCGTAGAGGGGCAGAAGGGGGTGGGGGGAAGTCAAGAATTAGATTAATCCAAGTATGCAAAACAGCCCCTGTAATGACCCAGAAAATTTACATCTCAGTTCAAACCATGTGTTAATGTGTCAAATTTGAATATAAAAGAGAGTTCAGAAACTTCTCTTTGCAGACTGTAATTCCTCTTCATTAAAATGCAAACTTTTAACAAGAAGTCCTGTGGCACCTTATAGACTAACAGATATTTTGGAGCATAAGCTTTCGTCAGCAAAGGCCCGCTTCATCAGATGCACGAATGGGGGGGTTGTTGGTTTCAGGGGGTATTTAAAGAGTGGGGTCCCAGCATACTTGGCTTAATCTAATTCTTGACTTCCCCCCACCCTCTGCCCCTCTACTCTCTGATTTGCTCACCTTGATAATTTTTTCTTATTTGGCAACCGTAATCTATTTTTTGATTCTCTATGCCTTAAATATTGAGTCTGTTCTGATATAGCTATGGTCTGAAGAAGTAGATCTGTCCCACGAAAACTCGTGTCCTAATAAATTATTTTGTTAGTCTTTAAAGTGCTACTTGACTGCTTTTTTGTTTTGATAGTATATAGACTAGCCCGGCTTTCTTTCTGTTACTACTAAACAGAATATACATACTCGAGTACCCTTTGGTATTGATAGTAAGGGCCAAAAGTTCTGTTGACTGACCAATAATATTCCTTAGACTCATGTGAAACTGAGCTGATTTCATCAGGCTTAAAAAGCAAAGCACTGTGTCTTCTGTCATGCTGGAGAAGATGTCCTCTGACCTCAGAAGAGGGGTGATGAGCAGAACTGCTGATATTGTGGTCTCATACATATCCTAAGAGCACAATAATGGAGGAGAGCTTACAAATGGGCAAACCTGTTTAGAAAGGAAAAAAAACATTGTTTGCTGAGCTGTTGCTCTTATTGAATTTAATTCTAATGGCACATTTTTAAAGTCACTGAGAAGATCTGATTTCTCTCCCAAAGGGTGCTCACTTTTTGCACTTATGAAATTACAAATGTTAAAAGGTTGGTTTGAGCTATGGGTGTTTTATGGGGAACAAAAATGGAGCACATCCACCCTTGTCATCAGTTGTGAGCGCTTAGCTTCTCCAATGCCTGGATGCGTCGCTGCTCAGAAATGACTGTCTAGCCCATGGACAAGAGATAAACATGTCACTTCTTGTCTCAATGCCCTGTGACCCAGGGACGGAACCCTGGCAAATGAAATGTAATGTGGGTAAGTGTAAGGTAATGCACATTGGAAAAAATAACCCAAATTACACGTACAACATGATGGGGTCAAATTTAGCTACGACAGATCAGGAAAGGGATCTTGGAGTTATAGTGGATAGTTCTCTGAAGACATCCACGCAGTGTGCAGCAGCAGTTAGTAAAGCAAATAGGATGTTAGGAATTATTAAAAAAGGGATAGATAATAAGACAAAAGATATCATACTTCCCCTATATAAAACTATGGTACGCCCACATCTTGAGTACTGCGTGCAGATGTGGTCTCCTCACCTCAAAAGAGATATATTGGCATTAGAAAAGGTTCAGAAAAGGGCAACTAAGATGATTAGGGGTTTGGAATGGGTCCCATATGGGGAGAGGCTAGAGAGACTGGGACTTTTCAGTCTGGAAAAGAGGCGATTGAGGGGCGATATGATAGAGGTATATAAAATCATGAATGGTGTGGAGAAAGTGAATATAGAAAAATTATTTACCTTTTCCCATAATACAAGAACTAGGGGACACCAAATGAAATTGATGGGTAGTAGGTTCAAAACTAATAAAAGGAAATTTTTCTTCACACAGCACACAGTCAACCTGTGGAACTCCTTGCCGGAGGAGGCTGTGAAGTCCAGGACTCTATTAGGGTTTAAAAAAGAACTCGATAAATTTTTGCAGGTTAAGTCCATAAATGGCTATTAGCCAGGGATAAAGTATGGTGCCCTAGCCTTCAGAACAAGGGCAGGAGATGGATGGCAGGAGATAAATCACTTGATCATTGTCTTCTGTTCTCCTTCTCTGGGGCACCTGGCATTGGCCACTGTCGGCAGATGGGATACTGGGCTGGATGGACCTTTGGTCTGACCCAGTATGGCCATTCTTATGTTCTTATGTTCACCTGGTACCAGACACCAAGCCCCCATCCAAAATGTCATCTCAGTCTCTCTCCACTGTCTGGTGGAAGGAGACCGGGTGCCCCATTCCCAGCCAGGAAAGAGATACAGGGGTGGCACTGGGCTAATGAGTGAGATGCCAGGGTCCAACAATCCTCAGAAGTTTCTCTTTAGTGAAAAAAACATGCAATAAAAAATTTAATGTGTTTTGTGGGGTGGAAGTGTGGGGATTGGTAGTGCTGCTTCTCTTTCCCTCACCTGTGTCCCCACCCTCAGGCTCCTTCCCCCAGAATCAGAAAGAGGAGTATTGCAATATCATGTATAAATTGCCACTGGGGGACTGCGTGATTGCCAGCATTATTTTATAGGCTCATGCTCACTCAAGCTTCTGAATTCTTGTTCAAAACAAACTCCAAGAGACCAACTCCCCAACTTCCTCAGTAACACAGATGTTACTTTTGCAGAAGGCGAATATGAGTCCCCAAACTTCTGAGATTGGTCGTCCCCTAGCTGTGATCATCATGCGTACCTGAGAGACCCTTGCCCTGAGTGCAAAAGATGACCCACTGTTTCTCCAGTTGTAGTGGAAGTATCTGGGAAATCTGGGTATCACCTTTCAAATGCAGGAAGCCTTGGGTTGAGATTTTTCAGCGATGCCCAAGAAATCTGGATCCCCAGTTCTCATTGAACAGCATCCAAATCCTTTCAAAATCTTAGCTTTGCTACCCATGTGATCTCTACAAAGAAAAGCAGAGTGTATGTGTATTTCTGTTGAGGACTGTAAATGGGGAAATTCAAAGTGAAACGAGGTTCTAAGGCTAGGAGATGGAAAAAAGGCAGTTCAGTACATTCTGAGTGGCCTACTATGCTATTTTTAGTCATGGACAAATATGCCTAGTTGTCTGAAAATGAAGAAGTACATGCAGACAAAAAGGACATGATAACCACTTGAGGAGCAGAGGCCATTCCTCATCTCTGTCTCAGAGGCCATCATCTGTGAAAAGGAGAGCCTTCAGCAGCACCCACTGAATCTGATAGAACAGGCCATAGTTTGAACTGGTGATATGATCTTAAACACATCAAAACAGCTGAGAACTTTTTTAATTAATGTTAATTAAAATCGCATTTCAAGTAGATTCCCCCCCAGCCCACCTTTCTCCAGCCCTATTAAAGTTTTCTCAAAGGATTCTGTGCATGTTCTTAATTTCTCTCTCTCTAATTTTATTTGTCTCAGTTCTGTGAGGGTGAAATTGACCTGTATGAAGCACTTATTTCCCATTTATTAAGTTCTTCTGAATTGCCTAGGCCTTGGGCTGACCCAATGTGCAGAGGAGGATTTTCACTGTGGGAGAAAGTGTTTTTATTTGAACACTGTCCACTCCCCAGTTTTACCACTCTTCTTCTCTTTCACCCCTTTAAGGTGAAAAAAAAAGTTCTATATACCTTAAACACAGTTCGATAATTTTCCTGTAGGTTTCAGGCAACTGTGAAAGGGTAGACTCACTACTGGACCTTGTGAAGGGGCAAGGCACAGCAGATATGCGCCTCTTGAGCACCTCCAGCCAACACTCAGTCCATGACCATGACTGTCTTCTTCTCCTCATCCTCAAAACGATGTCTTCAGCATGGCGTTAGACTCAATAGCTCCTTCATCAGGCTTGCTCACTTCTTCCCCAGGGCTGATAGGGAAACTAAGATTCACCCTTTGTTCTGGGTTCCAGCCCAAGGACCCTCTAAGTAAGCAGCTAGATCTGATTTCTTCAGATGGCGTGCTGTTTTCACAAGCTACTCCCTAACTGTGCTCCTTGTGTTGCTTTTGCTTCGCTGCATCCTGTGCTTAGCATAGGTTCTCTTCTGGTTCCCAGATCTCTGGACTTTTCCTAGGGCCTCCCAGGTCCTTCCTTGTCTGCTGGAACCCTCCCTCAGAACTGGTTCTGTGTTTCCTGGCTGTTTTCCAGACCCCATTATGAGGCTTAATTCTGGCTTAGTGGCCTTCCATAGTCTGCCTTCCGAGAGAGAGAGAGAAACATCCTTTCTCTTCTCTGAGTTTCTCTGTCTCGGGTGCCTTCCAGTCCTTCCTTTATGATAAAGACCCTGCTTACCCCACAGCTGGTTCTAATGAAAAAAATTAAATCTGACCCAGTCAGGTGATTCAACTGAGATCCCAAACTCCTGTTTCCTACTCCTTGTTCCCCTGAGTGGGATAGACCTCCCATCCCAGATCCATCTGTGATGAAGTGGAGATTGTGAAAATTTTATTCCCCTTGTTATGTTGCATGTGTTTCCTACTGTCCTGTAGTAATGCCATGTCAGTGACTCAGTTTCCCTAGGCCTGGCATCAATGCATAGCTGGAGATGGGCATTTCAGTGTGGTGACCTCTCACACGTACTCAAAGACTCTCCAGACCCTTTGTAAGCTAGGCAACCAGGTGACACCTTTTGATCTGGGAAACAGGACAAAGATGGGAGAAGGTGCCTGGATGGTTTGAATTTGAACTGGGCAGTTGGGAGGGAGTGTTAGGTGGTTGGAGAGGGAGGAAGGAGGGCCAGGGCCAAGGCTATAACTCAGAGACCCACTTGGGATTTCCTCTCCCCAAGATGGATTATCCTGACTGCTTTTGGTTTCAGTGCTGAGAACTCTGTTCTGTGCTGTGTCTCTGTGTCCTAATAAACCTTCTGTTCTCACTGCAGGCTGAGAGTTACATCTGACTGCAGATGAGGGTACAAGGCCTGGTGGCCCCCACACTCTGTGACATCAGCCCATAGAATTTTATACCAAACTATAGCTCTATAGTATGGTTCAGAAAAGCTAAAGGAAGATTATCATTTTCTCTCTTTTTGCATTGGTTTTTGAATAATTTCAAGAGAATCCTAATAATGTTCTATAGAACCTTACTGGTTATGTCCCTGTTGAGGGGCAGATTGTGGTCCCTGTTTTAGGCCTGGCCAGGGCAAAAAGCGAGAAGTAAAGTGATATTATTTCTTTGCGCTGGGTAGCCATAATGTGAATAGCAGTGCTGAGGGAAGAGATGTCTCCATGGGGCTGCAAAACCTCAGCTGTGCATGCAGGCAGAACTCTGAATCATCCTTCCTGCAGACACCCCAGTCAGCATACCAGGAACAGGGCTAAATGCAAGGTCTATTCCCTGCCTCTTTCCTGTACTGCCACACAGTCATCAATGCCACCTGATTGTTACATAGGAGGTAGAGTATCACTCTCTTTCCATCCTCAACTTGGGTTTATTGAAGACTTGATCAAGTTTTGCTGCTACACATGTAGCAGTGCAAAGATCGGCTCCACAATGCTACAAGAGGGTTTCCTAAAGAGGCATAACTTTGATCTGACACCCCCGTCCTCTCCACACACACTCTTTTTCTCCAAATAGAAAATTCATTGCTCATAAAAATGTGGAACTATCTACCTAAGAGGCTGGGGATAATGGTGCACTCCTCACGCATCTCTGATGTTCTTTTCTTGGTCCAAGTTCAGGATGCCAGCAGGTCATGCACATTTTTTTGTAAGTCTCAGGTTATCCTAGTAGTAGTAAACCAGGCAGATATAGAAGGTTAAGGCACTTCTGAAATGTGTTTTTAGTTAAAGAAAAACAATGAAGTGCAACAGTCTGAAAAAATACTGACTAAATAAATTGCTCTGTAATGATTTGTTAGAATTGCATGACAAAGATGCTCTGGCTCTTGCTATTTCCACTGCATTTCATTCCTGTTAGAGCTGAGCACTGAGGAAGTGACAGACAAAAGATATTAACTTATCCTGAGATTGTGAGGGAGCTGCTTTTCAAGGGAGTTAGAAACAGTGAGCATTTTGAACATCAACGAAATCCAGTGCTCCAGCTCAGTTTTCTCTGAAACAAGCATATGCTTGGAAGCCAGAGCTCACACTCTATCACCTACAGATAAATTATTGTCAGCAACAAACACTTCTTGTTCTTTTGTTCCTTGCAAATGTACTTTTCATTCTGCAGCCCTGGGAACATTATGCTCTGAAGGTTTTGCAATGAATCCAGATTGCAGTCAGCAGTTCTTATTGAGACTGCAGAGTGTGATTGGACACTTTCCTGCTCAACCTACTCATGAACTCGTTGCTGGGAGATGGACTAGGAAAGAGGCTGACTGGGAAAGTATATATAAATGGGTTAGAAACATGCATTGTTTGTAAAGGAAAAACAACTAACACAATAGTACCTAGCACAAATGTGGCATAGCAGTAGTCTTCCGAAAGTGCTGAAGACAGTGGGAATGCTGAAATCAGTGAAAGTGGAAGGCTCCCAGGACCTGGCACCAGAACAGACTGTAATTATGGTTCAATAAAATTATGAAACCTCAGAATGGCTTCTAAAGAATGACAAACTGTATACAGCAACAAATCCATAGCTGTCTGTTATATCATGGCTGCAGTATGCTGCAAGCTAGGATCACTCAGAATATATTTACAGAAGTGGGAATACAATCCAGAGGCTTCTTCTTGAAGATATATTCCAGAGCCCACAAAATTCATGGAAAAAGTCCCATTGCCCTGAAAGGGCCTTAAGAGCGGAGGCCTCTACCTCTTTTAGATAGAATATTCCACTAGCTTTAGCCTCATGAGGTTATGGCAAAGGGTATGTCTTCACTGCAAAGTTAGCCTAGGTGATCAGCTACTCTCTGGGCACCCAATTTAGCCCAGTCCAGAAGCGAGTGTTCCTACAACTAAGACCTGTCCACATTACCATGTTCTCATTCATTCCCCAGTGTCTATGAGGCATAAGAACTGAGCTTGGTTCTTTGAGCTGAGCTGTGCTAGATTAATTTCCCAGTCAATTGTGTTGATTATAGTGGGAATTGGGGGAAGGGTATTGGAGGATTATCAGCACTCAAGTGATTCTTGCCTGCACCCACACAGGAAAGTAGGCAGTTTCCAGCCTAAATACAACTGGAGCACAGATTCTTACCTGTGGTCCAGCTGGTAGGCAAGACAAGGCTCATATGTGAATTGTAGGGAAGTTTAGGCTAAAACCTAGATAAGAGCCCATGTAACCTGTTCACTGGAAACTTACTCACAGGTAACCATGCCAGTTCCATCCAGAAGATAGTTGTGCACATATACACAATAGCCCTTGCTGGTCCAAGATGATTTTTATCTACTAGCAGAGCAGTGTTATTTACCAAGATAAACAAATTCAGTACACACTTTCAGCTTTTCATATACCACTTCTGCTCTAAATTTATTCAATTCTAATAGCACTTCATCAAGAATAGCTCTCAGTGAGATAAACATGTTAAGAAAATTAAGCCTTTTGCTCTCCTAGAAACAAATTGTAGTCTTTTTGTCCTTCTAAATAATGAAAACATTAGCACATAACATCAGGAAGTATTTAATAGGACATAAGTGGACCTGATAGCAGATTTGTGCAATGGAAATATTTTTCTCTCTGGGAAAAAAAACAAAAACAAAAACAAAAACAAAACAACCCCCCCCACCAACTTGTGAATCTTCATCCAACCGAACAGACAAGATTGTATCTCTTATTCCTGCCTCCCCCACCATTCAAAGGGGCGGCTTGTATCTGTACAAAAACCTATTACTGAAGATTGTGTCAATGACCCGAATGCAGGAAGTGCCGGAGCTTGCCGCTTCACTATCAATCAGTTTGCAAGCACTTAGATGAGGATTAGCAACAACTGCCAGCTTTATCTACATTGAATTAGAGTACCTGGAGCCATCAAGAATGTGGCTGTATGATGCTCATAATTTCAATGATTTTCTCCACAGATGCACATTCCACCTGCTCAGGATTAATCATCCATTACAGCAAGTGAGCATTCATTTTTGTTTTGGGGAGGTATTGGAAAGGAAAGTGTGGTGTGGGGCTGTCACTCCTGGTGGCAGCACTAAGTGATATGATCTGAGACCTTGAGCAGAACTGGTGCTCATATTCTGGACCCAGCATCCCTCTAGAATTTAACAGCTGCAGAGGTATGACCACCACAGCCCAGAAGGGCCGGCTTTTGGGGGCCACCCAACTCGTGAAGGCCAGCATTGTAATTATTGAGAACTTTTACGCAGCAAGGCTAAATTCTGCTTTTGTTAAAAAATAATTAGTTGCTAGCTCTTATGGTTCTTAAATTGAGGGGTCTAAATGCTGAAGGCTGTCACAGGGGGCTTTGGGATTAGACACCCACAAGCATGGATCTGCCAGTGGTGAAAGGGCTCTGGATCCATGCATGTGTGGGACGGTGGAACATGCCAGGAACACACTGTCATTGTGCTAGAGCTGTGCATTCCTCCCTAGTGGTCAGTCTTCAGCTAGACTGTTTGGTCCCTCAAGCTGACAGCACAATCTCCCATGACAAGGGTGAACATCCCAGTGGAGAGGGTGGCCCCACTGCAAGAAGGAAGCAAAGAAGCCCAGAATGGGAATAAAAGGATGTCTGATGTCATCTACTCCCAAACCACCCCCACAAAAATACCAGCAGTAAAGACCCCCTAGCAGTGTGATGGCTATTGGGTGCAGTGGATGGGGGGATAGTCTGTTGTCACTGACTAGCGACAGCACTGACACAAATATGAAGAGCTCATCAAGGGGAACCTTTCTAACTCCGACAGTAGAAGCTTGCCAAATGAGAGATACAGCAGGCAGCAGTAAGAGACAAAGAGGCACACTGGAAAGGAGGAAAGTGAGGCAATGGAATCGAGGAGCAGCAGATGGTACAGAGAAGAACCCAGTAAGTATAGGGGGATGACAAGAACAGAGATTGAGAATGACAAAACGTGAGAGGAGGATTGCCTTTCAAAAAAAGATATGTGGAGACTCGAGGAAAAAGGAATAATTAAAAAGGAGATTAGGAAAGTGAACATAAGGGTAAACTGGGGACTTTTTGGAATGGGTTTTGGTCTGGGCCAGTAGCTTTCTCTAAGCCTTACTAGAATTTGCTTAGTCTGTTTTTAAAGACCTTTTTCTGTTAGATAGTGAATTGGCTCAACAGGAATTAAGGGCACTCATCATTTCTCAGCATCAGGCCTGTAATTTGCATTCACACCAACCAGAACGGTATGTAGAGGAGATAGGAGAAGATGTTTCTTCATGGGAGGGATTCATGCTGTCTTTTTTTATCATGCAGTTTACAAAGCACCTGGAAGAATTATTGTTCAAAAGCTGGTATTTGCCTTATAAAATGCTAAATGTTTCTATTTGTATCCTCTCAGATGCAATTATGAGATTAGAACTGTTCTGAGCTCCAGTGTAAATGTATTAACTGCATCTGGAAACTGGCGTTCTACAACACCACAAAAGATAAAAGCCTATTTACAGTCAGAAATAGGAGAATATAAATAAACATTAGGGTAATCTTGTGTCAGAATGTGGTCGCAGATCAGTGATACATTTCAGCCTTAATTGTTCGAAAAGTCTTTCTGGTACCTTACAAGCAAAACCTAGAGGATAGCTCCAGTTATGACCAACCCCATTCAATTAAAAAATTCCAACTCTACAGATGCCAGCTGAGCTTTGGGGCTATTCTATACCTAGGATCAAGAAGCAGAACAATTGATTCAGTAGACAAAAATGCTTTCGTGCAATGGAATTCTCTCTCTTCTAGTTTGCTCCTAATCAAAATTAGGGTTACCATATTTGAACTTTCAAAAAAGAGGACACCCCTCAGATGGAGTGTATATGCATCAGTACCTACCAAGTTATATTGTATTAGTGTACGATATGTACTATAACACATTAATACCAGTGCTCTTTGTGCTGGTATGTGCTGGCACGGAATATGGGCACCTTTTTTTTCAGGGCGCTCTGTCCATGGGCTGTGGGGTGCCCCCAGCCAGTAGTTAAGTACTCGAACTTTTTTTTTTTTAATACAACAAAAAAAGCACTGCTTAATCCAACATGAGTTGGCAGATAGTGATACACAGACACTCCCTCTCAGTGGTGTCCTCTTTTTTGAAAGTTCAAATATGGCAACCGACCAAGATCATTTGGATGGCCAATAGTTATAGTGGTGATAAAACTCTTCTGGGATAGTGCATGAAGTCTACCACTTTTACTGATACCAGAGAGAGCTCTTAAGACTGGATGACAGCAGTTTAGCTGCTCAGCAGCTGTAGAGACCCTTAAGCAGGCATCCATATCTCCTTTAAATAAAGATATTGTGTCTTTTGCTCTTTACATAGCACACATAAGCTGAAGGATGCATACAAATGTTTATTAAAATGGTTAACATGGATGGTCTAGCCACATTTATATATGCTGCTGCTCTTACAGTGTTGTGGCGGCTTCTGAAACATAGATGACGTTAAGGGTATGTCCAACCTACAATGCAAGCCCATGGTAAGTAGACCTTGTGTTAGCAGACCCTGGGTTTGTTAACTTACCTCTTGAATTCATACTCATTGATAAATTCAGGTAGGGAAGCATTGAGAGCTGTGGCCCAAACTGGCATTCCTGCATCTCCACTACATTGTGTGGGTGCAAATCCACCCGCACATCTCTCACATGTCCTAGTATCCTCTCAAAATGTGGGCACTCTAGTTTTTTGCTCGTAGTACAAAATGGAAGAACCTGGCTGCCCAGAGGACAAAAAGACTTCATGTAGGATTATGGAACACAGTATGCAGGGGTTGTGTTCCTGGCTCTGCTGAGCTTGCAGGAGGCACAAAACTGACCAGTCCACCAAGGCTGGTCAGTTTCCTAGCTCCAAGAGTGGTGGGGAGCCAGGAACAGGGGGCAGCTTGATTGCTGTCTCCCCACCACTTGCGGATCTGGGAAACTGACCAGCCAGTGCTGGTTAGTTTCCTGGGTCCCACAAGTGGTGGGGAGCAGGGAACCAGGCAGCAGCCTGGCTCCCGGCTCCCCTACCCTTGCAGAGCTGGGAAACTGACCAGGGCAGCAGCCTGCATCAGTTTCTTTGTTCCAGCCAATGGAGGGGAGCCAGGAAATAGGGGCAGCCTGACTCCTGGCTCCCCTCCACTCCTTGGAGCCTGGAAACTGACCAGGGCTGCCTGGTTCCCAGCTCCCCACCACTCCAGGGGCCAGGAAACTGCTCCCGTCAGAGCAGCAGCCAAGAGTCAGGCTGCCACCCCTGACAGGACCAGTCTCCCCACTCATGTCAGGGATGGAAGCCTGACTCACAGTTACCACCCCTCAGAGGAGTAGCTGCCACAATTGCCAACCCTCAGAGGAGTAGCTCAGAAACTGCTCCTATTGTGGCAGCAGTCACATTAACCCGAGACACGTGCAACTTGGTTGTGGGTATCTCAAGGGTTTACTGTACTTTTCATGGACTTCTATAGCATAAGGCCCATGAGGCTACATCAGATAACAAGCTTCTGCTTTGATGGGACCTTTCATAATGCAATTTTCTAATCTCTGCCATTCGTGTACATGCTAGCGTCTCATGACTTTTGTATGCATGTAAGACATCAGTATAGCATGTCGCACATCATTTCCCCTAACATAAAAAAGGTAGCAAATAAAGAAAGTGTATTCAAATATACATGTATTTAAGCCACCCTTGCTTCAGAAGGCTTGTATCACAACAGACTTATGACATGATCCTCAGTGTGGTGGAATGATGCCAGTTGATTTATACCTGTCTAGTTCTTCTAGCATTAATTGCAGTGTTTCCATCTGGTGTGAAGGAAGAGCAGGCCTGGGTACTACTTATGGTTGTAGTGTGGCTGCAGGATGGTGCAGTAATGGTTGGAACTGGCAGAATGAGACACATTGCCCTGCCAATGACATGAACTGAAATCCTTTGCATACGTCAGTGTATCCAGTCTTTGCAAGGCAGTCCAGAATTTACCCCCTTGCCATGTTTTCTTATTTATGGTATTTTTTGTTTGTTGAGTTTCACTCAGTTCAACAGTTCAAAAACAAGAAAAGAAAAAGGCCACCTTGAGCTGTTTAATAGGATTTATTCTTACAGGATACTGCTCCTGGAGGAATGCAGCTGCACTGATACAAGTCACACCATCCCACCCACCAAGATTCAAACTTCTTCCGTGTAGGTGGACAGATTAGATTTTTTAAAAAAATCCTTTATGATAAATGATGAACACAGATGCAGTGCATACACACATCATACTCAGTGGCTTTGCATGGATGAACATTAGAAAAGTTTGGACTGTTGGGGGGTGGGTTTCAATTTGTTGTAAAGTTGTTTTCAACCAGTTATATAACCCTCCAGCATTCTGAGCATCAAGCATCTGCCGTTGACTTCACTGGAGCCTGTTTAATGTGCTCAGCAGCTTTTGAAAATCAGGCCATCTCTTTAGGTGTCTAAACATAGATTTAGGAAGCCAATTGTAGGCACTATTTTAAAAAAAATATTGGCCAAAATTTAAAAAGTACAAACATACTCACTGAGCAAAAGTGGTTTGGTCCACGGGGTGTGCAAATATGTTTGAAATGGCTGTGTGCAAAAGTCTGGCCTGAGATATTTTTCAATAGCTAAGCATGCTAAAAGAAAAAAAAAAATTTGTGAACAGTCTAAAGTGTTGGGACCTAATCTTACTTGCAACAGAAAAAGTGACTTCAATGAAAACAGAATCCAGCCCATAAAGATGCTCTTGTGTTTTTTGCCATGGTTATAGCCATGGAACAGGGACACTAATCTGAATTTTGCCAGAGATTTTCCTATCCATGTGACCTTGGGGAAGTCTCTTCATCTCGGTGTTTATTTCCTTTTACCTTACGTAGGTGATGGCAGGTTTTCTTAATTATTGTTTGTAAAATGCATTATTTAATACATTTCTTTATTGAAATTTCTGCAGTGCTCATCACAAGAAAATCTGTATACCGGACCTTCAAATCTCATGTCCCTATAGCAGTGGTATGCCACGTGAACGGTTCAAGTGTGCCATGAAATTGTGTGGGACACACAAAGGTTAATTGACTTGATTTGTTACACAAGATGACCCAAAGCACAACCAAGTCATCATAACTTCTAGTCCTGGGTTCCAGAAACTGCTTGCGATGACTGGTGCATGTGAGTTGTCTTCCTATTCCTGCTCACTGAATTCAATGTTTCACTTTCTTTTCCTGGGTTTATGAACTGGGCTGCTTGAATACTGCTATTCAAGGTCTGCTGCTAAATATCTGCTTTTTGGACTGTTATGTTTTATCCAGAGGCTACGTCTACACATGCCACTCCCTTTGGGAAGGAGCACATACATGAAGCTGGTCAAGAATGCTAATGAGGCACTGATATGAATATTCAATGACTCATTTGCATAATGACAGCCACCAGGAATGTTGAAAGTGCTCCTTTGGATTTGCAAACTAGCCATGTAGACGGGGTTCCTTCAAAAGGAAACTCGGCTTTCAAAAGCACCCTTTCTTCCCAAAAAAGCAATTGGGATGAACGGTGCTTTCGAAATCTGGGTTTTCTTTTGAAGGAATCCTGTGTGCGTGGCTAGTTTGCAATTCAAAAGCAGGCCTTTCGATGCTTCGGGTGGCTGCCCTTATGCAAGTGAGGTCCTGAATATTCATATCAGTGCCTTATTAGCATTTTTGGCCCACTTCATTCACATGCTCCTTCCAAAAGGGAGGGGCATGTGTAGATGTAGCTAGATTGTTGCTGTTCTGACTGTTAGCAGTTATTAAATGTTTTGATTGACAACCTTCAAGTCTTATTTAGTTTGGTTGGTTGGTTTGGAATTGTCATTTCAGGGGATGCATCTGAGTGTGACATGGCACCAGCAGAGCCCATAAGTGCAAAGAGTGGCTCAGCCAAAGACTTAACAGCCTATGGATCCCTATCATATCTCTAGAATTTGAAACCTGGCAGCTAAGTTTTTGGCCACTTCTTCTGATCAGAGAGCTGAAGGACCAAACTAATCACCCAGCACCTAAGGAAGTCTGCAGAGTCTGAAAGACATCATTAGCTGTTGCTCATGCAGGAGGCTTGACATGGCTTATGCAGAAGGCTTCATGAACCTTTGAATCTTTGACACCAGAACTAATGGGGAAGGGAGTGCTGAGGGTGATGGGTGATTGTCCCCGGCAGATATGTATTAATCACAGAATTACTTTCAGAGTTGCCATGTGGAAGGAGGAAAGAGGTGGGTTGGGTAGTGAAGGAGGATGGGGGAGAAGAAATTGCTGGGTCATTTTACCCTGGAAGGAAGGAGGAAGCCCACCAGTGGACACTTTGTGTAGAAAAAAACCACTAGCATAACATCCAATCTTAGTAAAATGCGATCTTATTTTTGTAACTTTCACTCAGATATTCTTCTATTTCCCCCATCTATCTTTACAGCTCTCACTTTCTATATCTTTCTGCACGGAGAAGGTCAGTTCCTGAGGGCAGTGATTGTGTTATATTACTCGGAAAGGACCTAGTACATTTTTATGCTACCACAATAAATTATAATAATTACTATTATCCACAAGTCCATCTTTCCTCAGGGGACAGTGAGAATGTGAATAGGAAGACACTATTATCATTACAAAGTGTTATTATTACACAGGTTGTGACAAAGCAGGAGGTTTTTCTTAATATTTTTCATGAAACAGCACAAATCAGAGAAGGTCAAATTAATACCTCTCTATAAGAAAGCCCACCAACTGCTATTCTTACCTACGTGCCTCCAGCTTCTATCCAAAACACATAACATGATCCATTGTCTAGAGCATGGGTGTCCAACCTTTTGGCTTGCCTGGGCCGCATTGAGTGAAGGGGAATTGTCTTGGGCTGCATATAAAATATATAATATAGTTAATGTATATAAATCACATAATAATGTTAAAAGTTTATGATCTTGTGGGGCCGCATTACTAGCTGTCCAGGGCTGCATGCGGCCCGCGGGCTGGACACGCCTGGTCTAGAGCCAAGCCCTAAGATACAACCGGACCTGCGCCCATCCCACTGACAGAAACAAACACACCTACATGATCTTTATAAAGCATTTGTAAAACTTAATTACCCACCAAGGAAAATAAAGAAACAGATTGGCATGGCCAGACAAGTACTGAAAAGCCAGCTACTTTATGATAGGCCCAAGAAGGAAAATGAAAGAACATCACCTGTCATCACATATAGCCCTCAGCTTAAAAATCTCCAGTGCATCACTGACAATCTGCAGCCTACACTGAAACATGATGCCTCGCTCTCACAGGCCTTGGGTGACAAACTTATTCCCTCCTACAGATAGTCACCCACTCTCAAGAAAATACTGACCAGCAGCCACACACCATACCACAGAAACACCAACCCAGGAACCTATCACTCCAACAAACCCCATTGCCACCTCTGTCCACACATCTATACTAGAGACACCATCACTGGACCTAACCACATCAGCCACACCATCAGGGGCTCATACACCTGCACATCCACTAATGTGATATATGCCATCATGTGCCCGCAATGCTCCACTGCCATGTACATTGGAGAAATGGGGCAGTCTCTGCACCAAAGGATGAATGGACACACATCTGACATTGGGAACTGGAATACACATAAACCTGCAGGGGACCACTTTAATTTCCCTGGACATTCAATAAAGAATTTGAAAGTAGCTGTTTCTCTTTGAAAGGATTTTACCACAAGATTACAGAGGGAGACAACTGAGCTGGAATGCATTTGTATGTTTGACACATTTAACTTCAGGCTTCACCGAGAACTCAGTGATCTTACAAGGACAATCTCTCCACCTTTGATATTTGCAGGAATGGCACACATTCCACTTAACTTAATTTGCTTCTTCCACTGGTCCTATCAGTGACAGGTGACCTCCCCTGCTTCCTCCCACCGCCCGTATAAACTCTGGATTCTAATTATCTACTCCAGATCCTTAAATCTGACGAACTGGATCTTACCCATGAAAGCTCATCTCCTAGTAAATAAATTTGTTAGTCTTTAAGGTGCTACAGGATAGCTTGCTCCTTGTTTCCCCCATGTGTCACACAAATCCCTAGAGGGTGGGACAAAGGTATATGATTTTTGCTGAGCCCTGGGTGGGTAGGTTTGGCTGCCTCTTGTTGCCTACACCAAGCTAATGTTTGAAATACACCATAGCCTGGCAACTGATGGCTGGGAGCGTATCCCCAAGGCCCAGCTGGCTGCAGCTTGGTAGACCCAGAAGAGGGGAGGATGCCAGATGACCCATTTGTCTGGGAAATGAGACAGAGGAGTAAGGGGTGTGTCTGAGGCACAACTGCAGGAAGCTAGTCAGGCTCCTGGTTTGGGACTCGGGGAGGGCCAGGGCTGTGGATTCTGGCTTCTCTGACTACGAGATGGGCTTAATTAAATGTTCCTGATCCCTGTGCTAACAAGATCTGTCCTCCACTGCACTCCCAATGACTAATTAACCCTTCTTCTTTTACAATGCTGACTGAGAGGCCCACTCTCCACTTTGGGGGTACATGGCGCCTTCCCCAGGTGTCCCATCCAGGAGAACTCACTCTAGGGAGCTCATAGATTGAACAGGGGCCAGACTAAATGGTGCCCCAGGCAAGGAGTGCGTTTGACACCCCCACCCTCCCTCCACAGGACAGACAACTAACGTGGAGGGACACAAAGGGGGACAAGAGCCAAATGGGGCCATGAGATCTCCCCACTCGACCCCATCACATGATTTGCCTCCCGATGTCACCTGTAGCTCAGTGCCCACGTGCCCTCCCCATCCCAGCACATTATCCGATGGGATGGGGCTCTGTTCTGCTGCACAGCACCAGGCTGCACCTCCTCTCCAGCCTGAGACATTCTGAGCGTGGTCAGAACAGGAGAGGCTCTGGTGCTGTCTCTTCTCTTGCACCAGCTGCTGACCCCTTGGTCTAACTATAATATTTGGGGAGGGACATGTGACCCCCCCCCCACACACAATCGTTCCTGTTCCACAGTCTTCATTCTGCAGTCTTACAAATTCATCAAACGTTGTGCGTTAAGCACGGCAAAAGAAGTAGCAGTGTTTATTGTTGGGTTCCAACGGGCATCTTTAGCATCTCCTTAAGTAGGTCCTTTATTAATGACTATTTCAACACTTCAGATCTTAAAACACAAGAACACTTCCACATTTGCACAATAAGGCAAGGTTCACAACATTGCAGCTTGGACTCTCAGGTCGCTTCAGCTCATTGTTATAAGATGACACCCCACCCTTTGTATACCCACAAAAGCATGGCTGACAAAAATGTAGGATGTTTGAGGAAAATTGTAGGACTTTGGAAGAGTCCACGTAATTCTAGAATGGTCCAGAACATTCTAGGGCATTAATGAAAAAGGAATCCACATATGGAATACCTGAAATCTTCGAATTATGGAATCATAGAATATTAGAACTGGATGGCTCCTCAAGAGGTCATCAAGCCCAATCCCCTGCATTCATGGCAGAACCAAGCACCGTCCAGGCCAGTGTTTCTTAAACTATGTTCCACAGAACACTGGTGTTCCATGAGCAATTTGCAGGTGTGCTGTGAGCATTTGGAGAAAAAAATACTGATGGTCTGTATTTCTGTTATTAAAACCAGATGCAACATTACTTGTTCATTGCTATGATATCTGATTAAATTACTTAATTTTTGTTTTGCTGTATATGTTGCTGCTTGGTTTTTTTTTTGTTTTTTTTTTTTTGGTCTGACAAGAATTTTTAAAAGAAAATTTTCACCAGTGTTCTGCAGAAAAACATTATCTTATGGTGTTCCATGATCTCAAAATGTTTAAGAAACGCTGACCGAGAACATCCCTGAGAGGTGTTTCTCTAACCTGCTCTTAAAATGCTTTACTTCAAACATGCCATTTTTCTCTTTTGTTGCTAACAACAAAACCAGCATCCCAAGCCCAGCACTTCCCATCATGTGGGTCCCCGGCCCCTAAAACTAGCCATGAATATAGTCATTGAATCCTGTGAGGTGTTGCAAGGTGCTCCCATCTCCTGCCCAGGTCCCATGTGCCTCTCCCTCTGACTGGAGGGTTTAGGCTGCTTCCACCTTTTGGGCAGGTTGGTCAGTCTCTCACCCTTCCCTAGCCATGGCCAGGGCTGAGTGAGGGGGTGCCCAGGTACTCTTTCCTCACCAGCAGTCTTTTGCAAACACTCCCCAGTCTGCTTATTTGTCTTGTCTCTCTGTCTCCCTCTCAACTGCTTCCCTACCTCATCCACTCCCTTGCAGGTGGGGGAGGGGAGGGATAGCTCAGTGGTTTGAGAGTTGGCCTGCTAAACCCAAGCTTGTGAGCTCAGTCCTAGAGGAGGCCATTTAGGGATCTAGGGAAAACAGATTAAAAATAAGGATGGTGCTTGGCCCTACCAAGAGGGGAGAGGACTGGCCTCAATGACCTCCTGAGGTCCCTTCCAGCTCAATGTGATGTGTCTCTCTCCTTATCTGCTTCCCTGACTAGCTGGCTGTCATTACTTAAGTGCAGTTGTTTTCACCTGCATGCTGAAACATGCATTTCCCTTCCTCCCCTAACTCTGCCTGCATTCTGAGGTGCCTTTCCCCTTTCTACCAGGGTCTGCTGCCCTGACCTTGTTACAGAGGTTAGACCCAGGAAGTACTGAAGCCAAGCAGGCTTCTTTGACTGGTGAAACTGTGCCCCAAGGGGAGACATGCTGCACCAGATTCCTGGTTGAGCAGCAACCAGAGTGGTTCCAGAGCACCAAGACCATAATTCTGTGACAAAAGTATACAGAATAACATGGACATGTACCTCTCCTATCTGAAAAAAAAGGTGGTTCCTAACCACAACTCGGTTTGGCAATGTAGTGAACTAGTATGTATCTCTAATAGCATACACGGCTCTAGCGTTTAATCCTTTGGACTCAGAGTCAGGAGGCCCAAATAACTCTACTGGTTCTGACTTCCTATGTGAACTTATTTTCCTGTGCCTCCTGGCCAAGCCACACTAAAATTCAAATAAGCCAGCAGACTAGTTACGACATTTTTACTCCCTGACACATTTCTCCCTTCTGAATGCAGCCTTGATCTAGATTTCATTGTAGAAAGGACCTGCATATCAGCCCAGTTAGGGTTCCCACGTAAACTATAAATTAGCGCTGTTGTAAAGAGATCAGGGGTATGTTGTATTTAGACCAGGTCTCCAATTCAGGTGGATGTGACAGGTGGGGAAGTGTTGGCTGTACTCCTTAGTTTTTCAGTCTACAAAATGGGGGCATTAATACCATAATTACTTCACAGTAGTATTCAAAGTCTTAATCAAAGAATATTTGTAAAATGTGTATTATTATTATTGTTGTTGTTGTTGTTGTACACAGTGTTCAAGTTAAAAAAAAAGATTTCAGAAGTCCTCAATTTTCAGTCTATTTCCCCCTACAACCTATTTACTGTTCTAATCTATTCCAAAGTAGTTAATATTTACTAAGCACAAAAATGCTTTGACACCTTTCGCCCCGCTGTTCCTGTAGTTGCAATCCACAGATGCACATGAAAGACATTTATCAGAAAACAGGGTATCTGCTGTGTGTGCTGTTAAATTAACAGCCTGGTTTCTGCTTTTGGGCTAGGTTCTGTCTGGTGTTCATGCTGCTATACATGGTAAGGAAAGGCACAGGTTATTCTCTTTCACCCAGCACTACTCCTGGGCAACTCCCATATGAACAGACAGAATGCCAGTCCCTGTGTTCAGGGGAGCACAGGACTTTTCCGTCTGGACTCTCTAAGCAGCGGATGACAGCCTGAAGAGGGTGCGCCTTATCTCCCTTATGTTCATCTGCAGATTGCTCTCCACAGGCACATGGAGCTTGCTGGCAGCACAGTGGAGCAAGCAGCCTTTCCATGCCCAGTGTGCTTCTGGTGTTCCTCTAGGGTGGTGAGGCTCAGCACCAGCATTCCCTCCCATTTTGTTCCATCCGTGGGCAGAATAAATTTTGTTATATGCACCAAAGCATGTGTGGATGTGCACCACCAATAGAAACACATGCTGCCCGCTGTGGGTGCTCTGCCAATCAGATGGGCAGCACCTGAATCTCTCCTGGGCAGCTGCCCAAGCTCTCATCTTAAGGCAGATTCACAACCTATGGGTCAGGACCCAAACATGGGTCACCAATAGATTTTCTAAGGGTCACCAACTGGCTCTTTTGAGGAGCCATTTGCAGCTCCTGCTGCTGCCGCTGCTCATTCCTCCAGTTCCTGCCCTGCTGCACTGAAATGGAATGCAATTTAATGGGTTTAATGTCTGGCACGAGGGATCCAGCCATTAAACCAAGTAAATTGAGCCCCATTTCAGTGCAGCAGGGCAGGGAACTGCCGGCGTCATAGATGGGGGAAGGGAGTAGAAGAAGGGCTGGGGGGAAGGATGTGACAGTGGTCTGGAGAAGGAGCAGTGGGAATCAGCTGCGGCACTCCTGTGAGGTAAGTTGGGGGGATGCATTTTTGGGGCTGCAAGGGGTTTAAGCCTGGAGGCTGGGGCAGTGAATCAAGTTTTATATAACTTTTTTCCCAGGGGAGAACCTCCCTCCCCACTCCAGTTTTGAATTGCCTTGGCTCACAAAGCCTTACTGAATTGTCAAGATGGGTTGCCATCTCAGAACAGGTTGGGAACCAGCTGATGTACAGGGAACACTGCTCAGCAAAACCCCTTGCTAAGAGCTGTTTGCACAATCTAACACCTATATCAATAGCTAAAATACAGCTACCCCTCCAAATTCTGCAACCTTTGCTTGCCCTGCCTAGGACTTCAGGGGGACTACTTGCACAAGAAAGTACCGTTCAGGGAGAATAAGCTTTGCAGTACCAGGCTGTTAACAATGGCACATGGAACGTAAGCAGCCAAAGAGAAGCCTGATTCTAATGCCACAGTATGCTGTCACCTTTATTACACCCACAACCACCCACAACTTCTAAACTGTTAGTCTTTAGAATAGCCTGCTGCGATTTTTTGGATGCCAGCATCAGGGGCTCAGTTACTGGATTTGTGCATTCACTTGCAGAATAAGTAATGAAGGGTTTGATCAGGCAAAAGGATTTTTCTCAAATGACACATTTTGGTATTAACAGTGTGTATTCTGTTATTCTGCTAGCATGGAATAATAAAAACTGTAGCTTTTCCTTCCCATCCTCTCTCCTTTGAATCTCACAAAGTAGAAATGATCCCTGGCTTGTAGGCTGTAGCAGCCCACGGAAGCTTTGAGAATAGTGTCAAAAACCTACATACCTACACAGCTAATTGGAGCCTGGATTATTAGTGACACTTTGGAGAGTCAAGCTGTCATTTAAAAGAAACAAGGAGGAACTCTGCAAAGGCAGAAGCCTGACATTTTGTAGTGGAGGGAGGATGGTCCTATACCACTGAAAAAAAAAAAGGAGTGCTGTAATTTTCTCAAGTAGAACATAGTCTGTGAAATCAAATCTCCTTTCCTGTGGGTCTGTTTCAATCATCTTCATCCCTTCACACTGCTTGAAAGACCCATGGGCTTCACGAAAATATGGAGGAAATGTGCGCTGTGTTTTTATTTTGAGAGGTGCACGTTGTTATTCAAATTCACTGCCTGGCACTGCTGTTTTTATTGACCAATCGATTTAACCCTCGAAGACAAAATAAAGGAAAAACCAAAAATGACTGATATTTAAGCTGCCCCAATGAATCTTCTTTTAGTTTCCCTGGCCTCTAGGATCATTTTTAATTTCAGTATCAATTGAGGGAAGGAGATAGAGGCAATAACAGATTTCTTCCTTTTCACACTGTTGGTGAGGTTGTAGAACAAAATCTTCCCAACAGATACTGAAGTCATAAATAACCTGCGGGGGTGGGGGGCGAAGGGCTGGGATGTGTCAAAGCTGCACCTACACACAGCATTGGCTTTCAACAAACTTTCAAAAGTACCTCAGTATCAAACAGATTTCTCTCCCTTGGTCCTCCTCAAAGCTTTGAACCGTAGATATTTTACAACAAGCACACGCCCTCTTAGCACCTCACTTCCCAGTATACAGTGTTTTTTCATCAGTTAACATTAAAGTGCTTTACAAGGAGGAAAATACTGTTGTTCTCCTTTTCCGTAAGGGTAAACTGAACCATGGAGCTTAAGGCCAGGATTTTGTACAGCCAGTGAGCAAGAAATTTGCAGTTTGAGTGGCTAAAAAGGTTTTTTTAGTCTGGTAACTGGGCCAAGGGCTCTGTGCACCCACAGGAGAAGCCAAGCATCATAGAATACTAGAACTGGAAAGGACTTCAAGAGGTCATCAAGTCTAGTTCTCTGCCTTCACAGCAGCACAAGTCACCATCTACACCATCCCTGAGAGATGTTTATCTAACCTCTTCTTAAATAGTTCCAATGAAGGAGATTCCACACACAATCTCCCTCATTTTCTCTATATTTTCATGAATCTGGTGTGTCTTTCAGGCAGTGTGAAGGGACGAAGATGAATAAAACAGACCCACAGAAAAAGAGATGTGAGGGTGGTGGGGGAAGCTGGATAAAGACTCAGTTCTGAAACAGGTTCTCTTATGAGATTTTCAAAAGTTTCCAGGGCTCCCACCACTCAAGTAGGAAGGTGCCCCCATGAATGTTTCAGCCTAAAAGGACTTAGCAGGAACAAGTGAACACCCACCTGTTCACTCCCCCTTACCTTGCTGCATGCGGGGGTAACTCAAACATGCGTATTTGAACAGAACACCTGACTCAAGAATAATGCAAAGCTAAAACAACATTTATATTATAGGATGTGTGTTATTGTGTGTTACTGGAGAAGTGAAAAAGACGGTGTTGGGGGAATCAAAGCTGCAGTGTCATATCAAAAAATTACAAACTAGGAAAATGAGGAGACACACACTCATGCTCACACACAGAGAGAACACCACGATAAGGGTTACCTTACTGGGTGGGTGTGCATATATGGCCTGCCCTCACACAGAGCTGCCGGGTATCCATGCAGAAGCCTGAAATAGAGAAAAAAGAGCAGTGGTTGTTGTCCCCTTTTTCACTGGCACAATCTCCATGATGACTACATAAATTACAGCTTTCCAGAGGATGGCCCTGGAAGGAAGGCCCTGCTGGCCATTTCTGGAGCGGACAATCATTTCCAATGCAATGTTCAAACCATGTCCATGGGCAGATTCAGCAACACCTTCTGGTACAGTTTTATCTTCCAACCATGTATGTCACAGAGTGTGTGCAGCCATCACTTCCCCCATTGGTCAATAAACCCCAGCAATCACCTGGCACTCCATCATTACTGCAAAAACAGCTGGTTCCTCTCTGCTGCAATGTCATATCTCACATTTTACCTAATCTATACAGCTGGCTGGGAATGTGAATTTCACACCTGCAAAAAATTACAGGGTCTGAGGAAAAGAAATTGTTCTGAATTGGGCCAAAAAGCCAGAATTTCAAAAAATAAATGTGGAAATGAAATTCCACAGTATTTTATTTGGAAAACAACGAGACTATGAATGTTCTGGCTTTTCCCACCTTTGCAGCCCACCTGTTTGGCTTCGTTCTAAAGACACTTTCCCACTTTTGACAAATCAGCATTTTCTGTCCAACTATTTCTGACCAGCTCTACCCCTCTGTGAACTTATAGTGTGTCCATCATTTGAGTCCAGTGGCTAGGGATCAGTTGTATCCCTGTTTCATTGTTATTTCTCTAGATGAGTTAATAGTGGTATGCCAACATTTATCAACATTTCCAGCAAATGTATCTGGCCTTTCGAGTGCAGTATGTTTCTTGAATAAAGTTACTGTTTATGGAGAGATTCCAACCCCCTATAGAGAACAGGGCCTGGATTAGAGTCAACATTCACACCCTTCTTGGGGTTTGGCCTTACTGGTACTTTACAAGAAGAATACAAAGCAAGCCTCAGTGTAAGATTCTTCCCAGAGCATGGTTTTCTCTTCCCAACCACATCCTCCCATCAGGACCTTCCTTGTTCTAGCTCCCTACTTGCTTCCCTTTAAAGAACGTCTCCCACCTCCATTATATTCAAGGCAGACGTAATGGTCCAAAGCGGTCACAATCAGACAGCACAACCTCTGCAGCTTTTCTCATGTTTCTAACACCTGTGAACAAAATGGGTCAATGGAAGGGTCTGGCTGCCCTGTTACAGGCATGTTTTTTCCAGTGTAATTTACTCCAACATGTATATTTTGTGTTGTGCTAATCATTACATGAGGTATTTCAGAGGGCAGGAACAAAAAGCTAGCACCTCTACAAAGTGAGATACATAAAAGGTGCTGTGTTCTCCTAGCAACAAAAGTTGTAAAATAATGCAACGATATCCAAAATGATGTGATGAAAACGATATAATAGTAGTTTAATGTTGTTATGGGAACACACAGTTAGATTTAAGTACATGTATCCAGAATTTTAAACAAATAATCTAAGCAATATATTTTTGCTAATTAATCCAATTCAGTTTACAGTCATCATAATTCATTAGCATTTACAACAGATCTCTCTTGAATTCTGATTTTAATTAGCTATGTATTGCTCCAACTTGTACTATTTTTATCTTAATTCTAGCTGTCTACTCTTTGACCCCCATAAACTGAAATTGTTATCTCATCTCCATTTATGTAGAGACAAAATGATTGTTTTGTTTTGTATTTCAATGCATCATTTATAACATGACCTTATACACACACACACACATATATATATATATATATATATATATATATATATATATATATATATATATATATTGTGGTTCCTTGTCAGAACAAGGGGTCACAATAACACAACTGGAGCAACTAGTCAAAGCAGAGCTGTTGGAGAGGAGCAGAAAACAACTGGGATATGAGGACTTGTCTGCCCAGCACCACTCTCAGAGATGGAAGAGACATGCTATTCGACTGTTGTAATCTCAGCTGCTGGGGTTTTTTGTTTTTGTTTTTTTTTGCGGGGGGGCAAGGTGTTGTACAAAATGTCCAGAATTCAAACTGTGTAGTTCTGAGAGAGATAAAGGAACACTGGTGCAATGGGGTAGCTCTTACCTCCAGAGGAATGTTGTGATGATGGTGCTTCACGCTGTTTCCCTGACGTTCCTTAAAAATAAATAAACAAACAACATTTAAACTAATGTCATTTGTACTACTTGACTCGACATGTTGCTCTCTGTCTCAGTGGTCTCTATTGTGCAGGCTCTTCATTTCAAATGGAAGAGATGAGGGGAGAGGGGATCCCAGATGGTACACCCTGTAGAAATGGTTAATTAGGGAAAGTGGTTATTTTTATTGAGAGTAGAATTTAATATTGTTCATAAATGAAATTTGTCAACACATGGCTCCAGAAGCTGGGATCCTAGGGACCGACCTATACTTTTATCCAGCCCTGACTTCTTGGACGTCAATAGAGCAATGCAGTTTACACTAATTGAGGATCTCTTTCTATACTTCTATATATACATTATTATTACAACATTCACTTGTACACCATTGAAAATCAGCATGGACACATACCAATGAGGGTTTGGAAATTCCAAAGGGGTGTACTCCCAACTGAGTTCTGAATCATAGAATCATAGAATGCTAGGACTGGAAGGGACCCTCAGAGGTCATCGAGTCCAGCCACATGCCCTCAGGGCAGGACCAAGTACCGTCTAGACCATCCCTGATAGACATTTATCTAACGTGTTCTTAAATATCTCCAGAAATGGAGATTCCACAACCTCCCTAGGCAATTTATTCCAGTGTTTGACCACCCTGACAGTTAGGAACTTTTTCCTAATGTCCAACCTAAACCTCCCTTGCTGCAGTTTAAGCCCATTGCTTCTTGCTCTATCCTCAGAGGCCAAGAACAAGTTTTCTCCCTCCTCCTTACGACACCCTTTTAGATTCCTGAAAACTGCTGTCATGTTCCCCCTTAATCTTCTTTTTTCCAAACTAAACAAGCCCAATTCTTTCAGCCTTTCTTCACAGGTCATGTTCTCTAGACCTTTGATCATTCTTGCTGCTCTTTTCTGGACCCTTTCCAATTTCTCCACATCTTTCTTGAAATGTGGCGCCCAGAACTGGACACAATACTCCAACTGAGGCCTAACCAGCGCAGAGTAGAGCAGGAGAATGACTTCTTGCATTGTTCACAACACACCTCTTAATGCATCCCAGAATCATGTTTGCTTTTTTTGGTAACAGCATCTCACTGTTGACTCATATTTAACTTGCGATCCACTATAACCCCTAAATCCCTTTCTGCCATACTCCTTCCTAGACAGTCGCTTCCCATTCTGTATGTGTGAAACTGATTGTTCCTTCCTAAGTGGAGCACTTTGCATTTGTCTTTATTAAACTTCATCCTGTTTACTTCAGACCATTTCTCCAATTTGTCCACATCATTTTGAATTTTGACCCCATCCTCCAAAGCAGTTGCAACCCCTCCTAGCTTAGTATCATCTGCACACTCCAACGTGCTAGGTGAGTATAAGACAACACAGAATGCTTCTCCTGTTTTTGAGCACCTTAAGCCAGTCAAGCAATATCTCTGCCTGCTGCCCAAGTAAACTACTTGGATAATTCAGTTTCCTCATTTCTAAAATGGGATAAAAATACTATGCCACTGTGGTCAATTTCCTTGAGATAATCGGGCTCAAAATAATGAATTCCCAAATAATATGAACAAAAGTCATGTTGGTGGCATTAACCAAGCTACAACATAATAAGGCCACGTGGTCCTGAGCATTCCCTCAGCTGACTCTGTTTGGGTGGCTACATGAAGAAAAACAGCAGCAGCCAGTGGTTTAAATGCATACAAGAAAGAAAACTCAAGAAAATTGACTGTCAGGGGTTCTGCAAGCCTTCTCCTCCACCTCCACTGGTACGCTGGCAGACACAACTCCTCTTGTCAGCACAGAGTGGAAGCACTGGTTCCCAGAGGGCCAATTTAGCACTGTGCCAGCCCTGCAGGCAGGAGTGTTTTAAAAACTTCTCCTGTGCAGCATTCTCTGGAGTTTGTCCATTTTGAAGACAAAAATGAGGAAAAACAAGAATGTCATTTGCAAGTGGAAAGCCAGGCACTAGCCTTATTCCACAGAGCCCAGCTCACAGGTACAAAAGTAAATAGTCTTTTCCCTTCTGCTTTGTTGTGCCTGTTTTCCATTTTCTGCCTCCCTGCCTGCAGTAAAAGCACTGTGCCCCAGAGCTCCTGAACCGGTTTATTTTTCACCTGCTGTCAGGTCACCTGAAATAGTACTAATGTGACACCGAAGGCTTTGCCGCATTCAGTATGGAGGGAAAAAAGAACACAGCCGCAATGGGAGACTGACCAGAAGCTGCCAGTGAAACATCTATGTCTGTGGGATTCCAACTTGATTCAAAGCCTCCCATTCCTAGCACAAGCATCATGGGAGAATGGTGTCACCACTGACACCACACCCCTCTCAGTCTTTGCCATTTACATACTCCCTTCCTTCACCCAACAGCAATTCCTTTGGTCCTGCCACTGCCCAGATTGTCCTCTCTCTCTAGACAGTCTATATTCATAGCCAAGCAAAGGAACTTGGGTCCTTGAATAGTTGGTGCAAACCCTGACTGAGAACACCTGTATCCTTCTTCCCATCCAGTGACCTTGCAGAAGCAATTTAACCCTACACCTTCGAAGGCTACACAGTTCGTAACTAAAGCCCCATTTCAGAAAAGTAACTAAGCCTTTCTTCTCGAGACCTTTGCAAATGCCCAAATGCTCTGCTCCCATACTACCACACATTACTTCTCATTACAATGTTCACTCACACTTACAGCTTCCCTGTCAGGGAGAACAGCCTTGGCACAGCAGTCTGGATGCATATACCCATGGGGCTCTGAAAATGCCATTGGTTGTTCACTCAGTTGAGCAATGAATATCCAGACATATTGCACATGCCAAAATGTGAGCCAGTTTGCCAACATCTACGGCCTAAAAAAAACTTCTTGAAAACCTCCTCTTGTTAGCAGAGCACTCTAAGTCAGCTAGGCAAAATCTCCACTGACTGCCCAAAAGGAGGACTTTGGGTGTACTTATTGCTAGACTGTATCCTTTTTTGTAGAACTTCTGCAGAGTGTTCCTGCAAAGCAGTGCGATGCTAATACTGCATTGATACACCACATTTTTCTGTCCTGTGAGTAGAGGAGGAGGAAGAAATGCCCAGTAATGTGTTTTCTTTGCAGACATTAATGGATCTTTCGCTTACGTGAGTTTGTTTTGAAAGGCTCTTTGTAGTGGTATCAAGGGATCCTGCAATTACCGTATTGTGTACAATATCCCTAGCATGTATTCAATTTCAATTTATGGCTGATATTTTATTAAGTCACTGAGAAGCTGCTGACTGAATGACTCAGGGGGAAGTGCGTGTCTATGCGTGTTTGTTCGCCTACATATCACTAATTCTATAGGATGGAACGTGCCTGTCCCATTTGCGGGTACATCAGTTCCCTCAACTGACCAAAGCACAGATCTTGACACCTTTTAACTGAGTAGTACTTTAGGCCTGGCTCCACAAAGGGACTTAGGTTTTGTGATACTGAATGTTTCAATGCCTAGCTTTTAGGTGCTTAGAAAATCCCTAGAACAATGTGATGCAGAAAGCCAGAGTTTGGTACTTAGTCCTGTATAATGAATGGCTTGAAATAGGTGTGTAAGAATGGGATCCACAAAAGTCAGCACCTAGGTGGAAAGATGCCTAAGAAAGCCAAAGGGAGATGCAAAGAAGGGTGTGGTCTAAGCCCTGCCACTCTTACGGAGTCGGCTGCCTGTGTCTAAGCTCCAAGGAAGAATAGATTTCTGGTAGTGAACCGCAACCACAAACCCCTCTCTTGGAGTCAGGTGTCTTAGGTGCCTAAGTGGCTTAGGTGCCTAAGTTATTTCTTATAAGAATGAATTAGGTACCCACTTCACACCATACAAATAAGAAGCATGGTGGGAAGGAAAGCAGAAGTGGGTGCTCACCCTATAATTTCTAGATCTGTAGTAAGCACACTCACCTTGGATGTGGGAGACCCACAATTACTTTCCTTCTCCACCTAAGAGGGAGAAAGGATTTGAATTGGGGTCCCCCACGTTTGGGCTATGAGAGACCCTGGTGTCAGGTTTCCTCAATTTTTCCTATTGAAGCTGTTCCCCTGTCCATAAATAATTAAAGAGCCATTGCATTCAGGAGTCTGGGTCTCTTCTTCCCAAGTCAGTGTCCTAAAGCCAGGCTGCAGAGTCACTTCTTCCAATGTGAAAACTCAGTATGGATTCAAAGGGCAGCAACCTCTACAGGAGAAACTGAGCAGAGCCAGTCTAGCAGGGCCCGGCCAATGGGTGAGACCCGAGGTGGCACATTGACAGTGGGGCCCAGCCAATGGGCAGTGGATGCTATAGTCAATTGGAGCACAGGACCCTGAAGGTATGGGGCTCAAAGCAACCATCTTGCTTGCTTTGTCCTAAGGCTGGACCTGAAATGGAGGGAAGCTCACCTCAGAATATCCCACAGCTCAGTAGCTAGAACATTCTCCTGAAAGAGGGGAGAACCCAGTCCACATCCTTTTTCACTCTCTGGCAGAAGTGCTCTGACCACTAGGATAAAAGCTCTCCAGTGGGTACCACCACAGAATTTGGAATGGGCAGCTCCTGAACATACTTCCAGATCTGGCTCTGCGGCTGAGATAAGTCCACTTCTGTCTATCTTCTGTGCTCCCCATTTATGGATCACACTGGGGCTGGAGTCAGGCAGTAGTGTGTGCGCTTTGCGACAGAAAATTAGCCAGCTAGGGAACTTTCACAGCAAAATAATTAGGTTCTGAGTGTGTTTAGATGCCAAGACACAGGATGAACCTCTCTAATCTGTCACCCTCAAGACCTAACCAGGGCCAGATGAGAGTATTTGTCAAATCATGGGAGGTGAATATTGTCTAGCAGCATTACCAACACTTCCACTGCTTACTGGGTTCTTAGAAAACATTCAGAGGTAAATGACAGCTAAGTAAAAGCACAGAACACTGAGGGCCGGGATTGGTGGCTTTAAACAAACTTCATAGGACCATGGGAAACTTGGCCACAACTATGATTAGAGGTCATCCATCTAACTAAAATCATGCTGGATTATGGATGTTGCTGGAGCAGAGTGTGTCAGATTAGAGAGGTTCAACCTGTACGAGGCAACAGTCAAGGGCTATGTCTACCCTCCAGCAATCTGTTGAGAGAAGTTACATTCAGAAGAGATCTTCTAACAAAACTTCTGTTGACAGATCACATCCACACACAAAAGTGGGTCGAAAGAGCAATCCACTCTGTCAACAGACTGCCCTTCTGTTCTCTTGACAGAAAGACCAACTGGAAGCTCAGCAAACAGGGCTGCCTGGTAAACTGGAATCCCTGTCTGTCGACAGAAGCCCTGCGGAACATCTACATGGCTTTTTTTTGTTGACAGAAACTGTGGACAAAGGTGTTCTTCCTCATTCCGGAGAGGCAGATCATTGTCGGTGGAAGTGCCAAGTTTTGTTGCCAGACTGCCAACAAACCACATTTTGTGTGTAGACGCTCCACAGGTTCTGTTGACAAAAAGCCCTGTTTTGCTGACAAAACCATCCCATGTAGACGTAGTCAAGTTGGGGGTCATATAACTTGCAGTGGTATCCAAAACCGGGACTTGGGGGCCTAAATATTTGAGTTAGTCATTTTGTGCTTAACATCCAGGAAGACAGGCTGAAATGAGGGAGTCAACAGGTGCAGCAAGCAAAGAGTTAACAGGCATCATAAATTTGTAAGTTATCAGCACAGAGATAAGTGAAAAGTCAGAGTGGATGAGGTCCTTTAGAAATAAGACTGGAGAGGAGGAAGAAATAGAAGGTGCTTAAGAGGCAAATTCTCGTACACCCTGAGGGTAAAAGAAGGGTGCAGCAGATATGAAGGAGCAATCAGAGATGGAAGGGGAGACTCATGTAAGACCAAGAAGAATGCAAAGCTGAGGATACCAAGTCATGAACAGAGGGCAGAGGAAGCAGATGGACTATAGCTTTCAGAAATGGCCAGAAAAAACTAATAACTGTGGTGAAAATAATTGAGAGTGAAAACCCAAATGGAAAAGATCCTGGAAGCCACTGGAGACAAGAAAGTGAAGGCAACAACTGTGCAAGGCTGATCTGTTGAATTGAAAGGTGAAAAGACTAAAGGAGTTGAGAGAGTAGCTGGAAAGACAGTAAGGACATGAGTGATGTTTTTGACTATGGGGGAATCCAGGGCTGTTTGTACTTTGGAAGGAAGCCACCAAAGGAGAAGGGGAAGTTATAAGCTATAGGAGAAAATACTCTGCCTTTGTTATATTACCTTTATCCAAGAATTGGTGGCTATGGTGAAACTGAGTGTGAAAGACAAATTACAGTGTGTGTATATGTGCATGGGAACACTTGGTAAAAATAACTAAGTCATGCAAATTTTATATGCGCACTTTACTTTTTAATGATCTTTCAAGCTCTCTTGTGCTTTCAAGGCTTTGAACATATATTTCCATTGATCGTTCACTCTCTCTCTCTCTCTCACCTCTTTGGCAAAAGATCTTTAGAATGGGAAAGAATAAAAGAAAAACGTTACTAAAACAAATACAACAGGCCTAACTGCATTAATGTATTCCCCGCGCAAGTCAACAACTTTCAGATTTGCCACTAAATACTTGTTAATTTATGCAAAGAGGCCCTCTCAGAGGAAAGAAAAATCAATTCCACATGTCAAGAGCAAGAACTCAGCACAATTTTGTCATTCAGCTAAAAACGTCACTTTCATATTTTTATCAGCAATGGAACCAAAAGCAACGAAATCTGCTGTCTAAATTTGATCTTTTGATCAGTTTTCCTTGCAGGCAACAAAATGCCAAATTCAGACTATTATTTGACTTAATAACAGAGAGCAAAATGGGAAAAAAAAAAGTCTTGTTCCTTTCATATAATTCTGAACAGTCCCAAACATCATTTGAAATCCCAGAAGCCTCGGAGCACTCATTAATAATCCTGGTGTTAATATGCAAATTGTTGGGGAAATATCACACAAAAATATTTTGCGTTAATTGCTTATTCCTCTGAGGCTCTTTACATGGCTTTATCACAGTGAATTATGCCAGCAATGCAAGAGTGGTTCATTTATAAATGACGGACTGGGAAAATAGTTTTCATTCTGGTTGATAAAAGTTAATCTTATGCAAAACAGCAAAACTCATAATAAATTTTCCATGGAAAATAACTAACTCCATTCAGGTAGGAAAAATATTTACCTGGATGTTTTAAACTGTTCATACAAATGTTTAAGAAATTGACTAAGTGATTACTTGAGTCATTGCTTTAGTAAGTAAGCAGCAGTGTTGATGGAGCAATCAGTGCACAGGAGTGGGAACTAGAAAAGATGGTTCTAATCCAAGTTCTGATTCTGGCACCTAAGATCATAAGAATGGCCATAGCGGGCCCTACCATTGGTCCATCTAGCCCACTATCTTGTTTTCCTACAGACACGTCAGAGGGAAAGAATAAAACAGTGAAATTAGCAAGTGTTGCGCCCCCTGGTGTCCAGTCTGCACTTTCAGTGGTCACAGGCTTAGGTGCACATGGAGCAAGCGATTGCATCCCTGACCATTTTCACTAATAACCTGTTCTCCATGAATGTATGTAATTCCCTTTTGAACCCAGTTATACTTTTGCTCTTCACAACTTCCCCTGGCACTGAGCACCACAGATTGGTTGTGCATTGTGTGAAGAAGTATTTCTCTGTGCTCGTTTTAAATCTACTGCCTCTTAAATTTATTGGGTGACCCTTGGTTTGTATGATACATGAAGGGGTAAATAACACTTCCTTGTTCAGCTTCCCTACACCATTTGTGTTTTGATAGACAACTATAGAGGGATGTGATGAAGGTCTCTTTTCCAAAGCTGAACAATCCTTAACTTTTTAATCTCTCTTTATGTGGAAGCTGTTCCATACCCCCACTCATTTTTGTTGATATTCTTGTATTAGCTTTCCAATTCTAATATGCCTTTTTTTAAGATGAGGCAACCAGAACTGCATTTAGTGTGCCAAGTGACACTATATCCTGGATTTATACATGTCATTATGCTATTTTCTCTCTTATTATCTAACCCTTTCCTAATGGTTTGCTAAGAGTGTGTTAGCTTTTTGGACTGCCACTGCACATTGAGCGGATGTTTTCAGAGAACTATCCACAATAATACCAAGATCTCTTTATTGAGCAGTAACAGCTATTTTAGACCACTTCATTTTTCATGTCTAGCCGGCATTAGGTTTTTTCTAATGTGCATTACTTTGTATTTATCAACAGTGAATTTCATCTGCCATTTTGTTGCCCAGTTACTCAGTTTAATTAATACAGTCAGCTTTGGCATTCTTGGCAGTCACTTAATAACAAGTAGGATGTCTTCATGTCACCTTCCTGTGTGTGAGTCCATTGATGGCTTATCAGCCCAATTTTGGAGCCGCAGTTCTTCTTAACTGTAACTGTAGCTGGTGGAGGGGTACAGGGTGGTTTTTGACGCTCTTTTTTCCTTCGTCTCTCCTCATCTCCACTGCAGTGGAACCTCTGAAATTGTGCTACCCCCGCATGGATTACTGTTCTCCACTGGAGATGGTCTTGGACAAAGTTCTCCCAAGTGTCAACACCGATGCTGCATTTTTTCCTGCACGCCTTCAACATTTCCCTATATCACTTACCCTGGTCCCCAACTCTTCTCCATGAGTCCTCCGAATAGGAAAACAGAATCTGTTTTGGGAGATGCCGATCAGACATCTGAACTATGTGACCAGTCCAATGGAGTTGTTGATGAATGATAATGGCTTCAATGCTAGTCATGTTCCACTCTTTCCAGATGCTAGTGTTCGTGAGCCTCTCCTCCCACAGATATTTAGGGTTATCCTGAGGCAGCATAATTCTGTATTGTCTGCCAACTTTGTCACTTCCCTCTTTACTTCTTTTTCCAGATAATTTATGAACGTATTGCAATACAAATCCTTGTAGGCCCCACAGCTCTCCACTGTGAAAAGCAACCATTTATTTCTACCGCTTGTTTTGTATCTCTGATGCATGAGAGGACCTTCCCTTACTTTGCTTAAGCGCCTTTCGTGAGGACCTCATCAACAGCTTTCTGAAACTCCAAGTACATTATATCCACTGAATCACCTTTGGGCACTTTTTTTGACATCTCCCTGCAGCCGTGAGGAAATTGTTTTCAGTTCTCAGCTTTGGTTTTGCTCATAAAATAAGGATGATGATAATACATGATTCTCAGTCATTTTGTAAAGAAAGGTTTGTGTACAAATCACTCAGAGGCAAAGAAGTGCCAAGTTTTAGCAATAAACGTATGGTGCACAGCATTTTGTCTGGGTCTTTAGGCTGTAAAAGCACATTTAAATCCTATCTGGAAACCAATAGTGAGTCAGTGGCACACAAGCTCGTTTCTATGTCAGTAAATAAACAAATCCCTTCCTGCACTTCTGGATCTAAATACAACAGAGCACCATTCTGCTACAGGCATTTGGCAGATGGTGAGCCAGAGTTGAGGGGGGAGGGGAAGAGGCAGTGGTTGTTTTTGGTTTTTTGCTTTGATTCTTTTCATTGTGTAACATTTCAAGGCAATCGACATTTTCTTTCCATCTGAGCTGTGAGAAGGGATTTGTTTAGATGAACATGCGCTTGCAAGAAAGACAGCAGAAGTGTTACAGCTGGGCCACTGGAGCGTTCAGCGAAGTGTGGAGAAAAAGCAGTCTGGCATCAAAACCTCCTTTTCTGAAAAATCCAGGTTTCAGGAAATGGAGCGCCCCAGTCCAAGCCCATTCAGCTCCCCCAAAAAATGTGGCTGGGAACTGGGCTTGGGGAAGTGCAATGGGTTAAAGCCAGGTTGCTCTGCTTCCCCCCACTGTGGTAAGTGTGTGTATGTGCGGGGGCAACCCCTGCAGGGAGAGGTGGGTGAGGCTTGGAGGAAGGGGTTGAGTGGGGGGGGGGGTGAGGGCAGAGCAGGGGTGGAAAGATGGGGGGCAGGGCCGGGGGTGCAGTGGGGTTGTCCTCGGCCCTGCACCCCCAATGGATGGCACTGGGTCAATGACTCTTGATACAGCAGAGACATACTTTGCTATTGCAAGGGTGTAATTTGTCAAGTCCAAATAGTGATTACTTATGGATTAGGTGGTGTTAGACCACAAACAACAACAACGATTCAACAACATGGTATTCTGAACACATACACCAGCCAATCTGGTAGCCAGGACCAGATTAATTCTTCTGGAGGCCCAGAGCTATTAGCTTTTGTGGGGGCCCATAGGCTCCAGGGTGGGGCCAAAGTGAGGGGTTCAGGGTGTGGGAAGGGGGAGCAGGGCCTTGGTGGGAGGGAGGATGCAGCAGCGGGCTGAGTGTGTGGGCAGAGGGTCTTGGCAGGACATAGGGTACAAGATTGGGTTAGGGTGGAGTCTTGGCAGGAGGTAGGATGCAATATTGAGCTGGGAGTATGGGTGGGGGGTCTCAGTGGGAGGGGAGATAGGGTGCAGGAGCGGGCTGAGTGAAAGGGTGAGGACTCAGCAGGAAGTAGAGTGCAGAAGTGGGTTTGACATGAGAAAGGGGTCTTGGCAGGAGGTAGGGTGCATAAGCAGGCTGGGACTGGGAGGGTGGTACCTGGCTGGAGTTAAGATGCAAAATCGAGCTGGGTTTGTGGGCACAGAGGCTGGCTGGGTGGTAGGGTGCAGGAGCAGGGTGGGGACGCAGGGTGTGGGTAGAACATAGGTGAAGGTGTGAGCTTGAGGTGGGGGTAGGGTGTGGGGGCTGGGCAGGACGTAGGGCATGGGAGGAGGCAGGGGACACAATGAGTGAGTGAAGGAGGAAGACAAGAAGGCTTCACAACAGTGATATCAACTAGTTTTTAAAGAGCCTAGTTGTGCACAAAACTTAAAAGCACAATGGGTTGTTTTGAATTGAAAACCTGTCAGTCAATCAGGCTATACCTGTCATATTTTACTTTAATTACACTTCTCTAAGAAGGAAGGCAAGATTCCTTGGGATTTTTGACTTGCTTTTTAGTTACAAAGTGCCTCATACATGTAGGCCCACTAGATAAAATGCTGAGCTCATTGAAGTCAGTAGAAAAGCTCCCACTGACTTCAATGGGAGCAGGAGTTCACCCACTGTGGATACCATTCTGCCACTGTAAGATCTTCTTCACATTTCCATTGCTGGAGGAGTAACAGTTTTGCAGTTACGTTAATTCTCAGAAGAAATTCCTTTTGTTCGTTTGTTAATATTTAATGTGAAATTTAAATCTTCGAGGACAGAGATCTTTTGATTCATGGGCCAATCTAAGATCATTATCATATTAATCCTCTTCATTACTTCTTCCCAGATAAGCATTTATGTATGCACAGTACCATAACAAGTGGGGTAGAGCTGTTTCCCAGGGCTCTGGCCTCAGGCAGCTTTTATCATACAAGACAGAGCCTCTCACTTCAGACCTGAATTTACTCTCTCACAGACCTGGTGCTTCTCTTTTTTTCCCCTCCTGTCTTACGTTACCCACATCACAGGTTCATTACATACACATAAAAAGTTGGGAAATGAAAGTTATAAAAATATTATGTGCACTTCATCATTTAATCTCACACATCATTTCAAATTGCCTGATAGTTCTTGTTTTGCTGCTGTTGGATCATTGTTCCCTATTCAGTTCAGAGGTATGTGTACAGAAAATTCTATCCAAAGCTACACAGGAACGGCATTCTCCTGCACCAGCTAATAAGAATGATTGTGAGATATAGCCCTAAGATCTATTGTCCCCAGTACCTTAGTAAATGAGCACCTTCCAGTTTTGAATATTTCAACTTCCCAACAGCCTCCCGCAGTAAGGACATCTCCATCATACAGATGATGAACAGAAGCATAGAGAGGCCTAGCAATTTTCCCAGTGTTTCTGAGCACATCTTTGTGAGATCCATGATCTGAACTCAAGTCTCCAAAGACCCACACTAGTTCTAATCATTGGACATCTTCCATCCATTCATGTAGAGAACTCAAAGTCCTTTATAAAGGAAGGTTAGTGTCATTGTTCAGCTCTTACGGCTGGAGAAATTGCGTTACCAAGAGGAGCGGTGCCTTGTACGCTGTCAGGACAGGGCAAAAGCAGAGCTTGAATGAGCATCCAGGTCACAGACTCCCAGGGTCATGTCAGCACAGAATATGTTATTTTCCTACCTCTGTCACTGAACTGGATTCCACCAGTGACTGGGCTATGTGCATAGGTTTAATTTTTAAAGCTGGGAGGGAGGGCTGGGAGTCTATCAGGATTTGACCTACAATTGCGGTTGACTAAGAGGAGCTGCTACATCAGTGAATCTTGACTTCCCTGATCGCTCATATATATATATATAAAACTGTTGCATTATTAACTTTTGGAATGGCCCATGAGGAACTCTGCAACCCTCTTTGCACTCCTATTGCCTGCCACCTCCCCCATGCCTTTTTTTCTTTTTTTTTTGCCACTGTTAATGCCAGAGTATCACTACCAGTGAATTAGCCTATAGTGTTTATATGCCAATCTACGAGTGCTCATTGTTGAGTGTTCCCCTTGGTAAAATCATCCATCAGATATTAATTCCATTATAATCTTTTTCAAGAGGTTGTCAGCATAAAAATAATCTCATCCCAAATAAAAGAAAACATGCACTTTGAGCTATGGCACTTCCAACAGAAACAGCAACAACTCTCTGGTTGAATCAGGATTTCAGAATGCTTGGGGAAACCTCTGAGTTAATCCACTGTGTTGCCTTGCGGGCTTATCCAACACACCCATTTGTTTCTGAAGGAAAAAAATCTGAAAGAAGAGAGATGCTAATGAGAGACAGATGAGTGCTTCTCAGAGCATTTGAAGACTGAGAGTAGACAGGAGACTTTGGGGCAGGTTCTCAGCTGGTGTTAGCTGATTTACCCTCATTGACTGTAGCAGAGATACACCAATTTACACTAGTCAGAGAGCTAACTTTGTAGTTTTTCAGCCCATTTATTTTCTTTTCTCATTGGAAAGAAAGAAGGGTTTTGAGGTTAAGGCATGGGCCAGAGAATCAGAATTTTGTGTTCTAGTCCCAGTGTGCCTCAGACCTTGTACGACCTTGGGTAAATCAGGAGCCCATTCTGACCTCAGTTTCACTAAGTATAGAATAGGGATACTGGCACTTACCCTACTTCATAGTCTTGTAAGGTGTCATTCACTAATAATGTTTTCAGGGTCTAACCAAAAGCTCTGCTGTTGTAGCAGGCTGGGAGGCACACTTCCATGGGCTATGTAGACATCCCCGAAATGTCTTCAAGATACTTAGATGGAGCTCTGTACAAGAACATAAGGTGGTATTCTTCATCAGCGGGCCTGGTGATTTGAAGACCTCGAACTTGTCCAAGTAATTTTTATCTAGTTTCTCTATTTTAGCCTCTGATCCTATTTTATTTTCGCTGGTTTTCACTATGTTGGACATCCAATTGCTACTAACCTTTTACTAGCCAGAAGTACATGGAACTGGACGAAATGACTTCTTAAGTTCCCTTCAACTCCTTTGATTCCATGATTATAGTTCTTCTCCTTTATTTCTCTAGGAAATATTAAATATCTGGGGGAAAAAAAATGAGGACAAGAATGGTAAAAGATTAAAACAATACCCTGAATCCTCACAACATGGCATCACCACCAGTATCCTTTCTTTGGGTTTTATTGTTTGAGAAAGAAACTCATATTATCTTACCAAAACAAAAAAGCAGTCAAGTAGCACTTTAAAGACTAACGAAATAATTTATTAGGTGAGCTTTCGTGGGACAGACCCACTTCTTCAGACCATAGCCAGACCAGAACCAGATGGCTATGGTCTGAAGAAGTGGGTCTGTCCCACGAAAGCTCACCTAATAAATTGTTAGTCTTTAAAGTGCTACTTGACTGCTTTTTTGTTTTGATAGTGTATAGACTAGCATGGCTCCCTCTCTGTTATTATCTTACCAGTTCTGGTTCCATTTCCATGGAGGTTGTGACAGCAAAACTGTTCATCGTCATCTGTGCTTGGAAAGTGCCCCCCCCCCCCGCCCCGACGAACAAACTTTCTTAATTGTGAACCATGTGCTGCAGATCTGTGCAGCCCACTCACAAGGTGCTCTTCTGTCTTCACAATGTTTGCCAGGGGGAGGCTCAGCCTCACAACTGCAGCAGCAGGGTTGACAGCCACCACAGGCCCAAGGGCAAGGTGGCGGGGGGGGTCTGGCTCCCTGCCTCCAGAAGGGGTGGGGACAAGGACAGAAGGGGTGGGTCTTAGGGCAGTCAGCCCTGGGGCTCCCCCACACTCTCTCAGAGCCATGCACAGAGCAGCTCTGCCATGGCATTCCAAAGGGGCCTGGGTCTTCAGCTGCCGCCACTGCTACTTTGGCAGAGGTGGGGCTGGAGCTCTGGGCCCCTTTCAAAGACTGGGCCCTGGGTAACTGTCCCATATGCCCCTCCCCCAGCATCTGCAGTTCTGTCTAAGGCAAAAATCATTTTTTATTTCCCATAGGAGCCTCCAGGTTTTCCCTTTAAACTTCCAGAGAGTAGGACACAACCCTACAGATTACTAGGCAGGAGCATTTATGCTGCACTCACGCACATGCAGTTTTCTGCAGACTCTGCAGCTAGCTTATAGTTCTCAGGGGCTGGGCTGAAGCAGTTCCTCTGTAGGTGATTCCCTGGCTAGTATTTCAGGACATTTGGAAGAGAGGAGAAAGAAGAAATGAGTTCAGTACAGTCAAAGCCAAAGAGCTGGAAAATCCACCACAAATTGTTGAAGAAATTAAGCACAGCTGGGAATGTTGTAATGCTGGAACTGCAGGCTCCCTAATCAAGCTCTGCTTTATGTTAATAATTCATTAATTTCACCAATGTGTGGGCTAGTTGCTCAGTTGCTAAATGAAATAAGTTCTGTTCCAACAAAGTGCTGAGACAGGGAAGCATGGTTTGCCAAGGGAATGGCTAAGAACACAATACATTGTTCCTCTCCCCACCTCAAACATGATGAGTTGTACAGAAAAACGTTGGCTGAGAACATTACCTCCGTGTAATGGATGAAAGTAGGCCTGGTTTATACAGTGGAGGTTCCTCAGGGTAGGTTTGAGTCAAACAAAGCAGGTTTTATTTCTGTGCATCGTTGCTGTAAACTCTCTCTGAGCATATCTGCTATACATACCACAAACCATTCTGGAGCTGCAACATCTGTCACAGCATCTCTCACAGCCTTTGTGGTGTATGAGGAATGCCCTGAAAATATGAACAGAGAGTAACTGATGGGCTGGTTGAATCTGCTTGGGTCTGTAGACACCCTGCAAAAATAACTCTGAGGGAGCAGAGTTCATCACATCATTGGCCCAAGCATTTACTGTCTTCAGGCCACAGTGACCTATCATCCATATACGAAAATCTTTCCCCATGTTCTTAGGTACTTTGAATCCAGGTTTTCCTACATAGCTATGGATAAAGTTTAGAACTAGGGGTTTGCATGAGCACTGACCCTAATCTACACGATGTTGTAGTATGGCTGCAAGGTAAGAACATTAGAACAGCCATACTGTGTCAGACTGTCTGCCGAGTTGCCACACAGGAAACAAACAAGTAATCATCAAGCCATCCATCCCCTGTTGCCCATTCCCAGTTCCAGCAAACAGAGGCTAGGGACACCATCCCCAGCCATTGACGGACTCATCCTACATGAATTTATCCAGTTCTTTTTCTGAACCCTGTTATAGCCTTGGCCTTCACAGTAGCCTCTGGCAGGGAGTTTGACAGGTTGATGACGCATTGTGTGAAGAAGTACTTTTTGTTTGTTTTAAACCTGCTGCCTATTAATTTCACTTTCTCCACGCCAGCCATTATTTTATAGACCTCTACCATACCCTTACCTGCTTTGGGAACAAAGCTTTGGTTACAGAACTTCAATTCCGATATTCCTTCAATGCCTTCCCATATTTCCTTGCAGGCTGGTTTTCCCTGCCATGTTACATCACTCATTTTCGTTGAATCAGAAGTCACCTGCCAGTTTACACACACCTGGGCAATGTTCAAGATAGTGTAGTGAACTGGGACTCAAGAGTATTCGGCTGAGTTTCTCACTCTGCCACTGGGTTCTACAAGGTGATTTTGGGAAGTCATGTCTTGTTCAGTGCCTGTAAAATACTGGCTTCCCTCAGAAAGGGCTGCGAGGTCTAAACATTTTAAATGACAAAGCTAGGTATTATTATATTATCCTCCACAGTTCACTTGAACAGTGTTAGAGCAACGATACCTTCTCACCACATGCTGTTAGTAGACCAGAGGCACAACCCAAGGTTCTCATGGAGCTGTGATTAGAGCAGGACAAAACTTGGAATTTTTGGTTCCTGGAAAATGTAGACTTTTTGAAGTCTCCTATGAACTGCAAATTTTTAAAAATGGGTTTTCCACAAAGAAATAAGCTCCCTGGATGTGGCAGCTGCTGACCTGAAATTGACATGGCATTAATGTCTGTTTCACCACTCTTCAGTTGCGGGCAGGCATGAAATTGTCAAGAATCGCATTCATTTCAGTCACTGGGTTCCAGGGGCCATGGCTCCAGGGAAATCCACAATGCAGATAGCCCTATGGCCAGGAACCCCTGGGCTCCCGGACTCCTGCTCCAGCTGGCTTTCCAGGCTGCCCAGCTCCCAGGTCAGGTAGCTCACCAGGCTGCAGAATTCGGTCAACCTGGGATAAGTGGCTTGCCCTGGAGTCTAGAAACTCTATCATCCCAACTCTGAGGTGGGACAACCATGAAGCCTAACCCAGGACTTCCAGACTCCAGGGTCTATGGCAGGAGCCTGGAAAACCCAGAAGCCCCTCTCTCCACAAGAGTTCAAGCTAAGATATAAAGCACTTCCAGGGTCCCTGCTGAGGATCCAGGGTTTCCAGAGCTCACATGCTCCCTATTGGATCCCAAGTTGGCCTGTAACCTGTTGGAAGGTGTTTTAATCTGACATGTTTCTGCAAGCAGTTCTACCTTGGGCATGACTTCAGCAAGCACCCACATTTGGGAAATGTATCCCAGATCATCACATGTGTGTAAGAGCATTGCCAAAAGACTGGCTAAGGAGAGAATTCAGTGAAGTGAGAGTAAAAATCCTGAAGTGTGCGTGTCACGAGGCAACAAACAGCAACAGCAGGTGTTGAACTGAAGGAACTATTTCCCTGTTTAGCAGATTCTCCTAGCTCAAGTGCATGTGCTGTGTTCCCTGACTGCCTCCAAAGGACTGAAAGCTCCACCTATCCTGGCCACTTCCATGATGTTCTATATATTTAGATTATGAACATCCTTCTAGGCACCCATCCTTACCCTGGATACCCAGCCCATAATTGAAGTACCAAACTCAATAAAAAGATTTCTTCTCATATTATCAGTAAATAGTCACCTACCCCCTGTATCCTTCAGTCCACCTCCTTCCAAAAAGTCGGAGGGAAATATGGGCACAGAGAACTGGCTGCCCCAGCCCTACCCCTTCCACCCAAGGCCATGCCCCTTCCAGGAGTGCAGAGCCAGGCCGTCCCACACACACACTTTGTCCAGGGGTCCACAAAAGCTGTGCACTCCGTGTGGCTCTGCAGGAACAAGTGCTCCCAGCTGGAGCTCTCTGCCACTGGTAGAGACAATCCCCTAATCAAGCACATGCACCAAGCCATGTATGTTTTTATAAAAACATCGATAACCTGAAATCCAGCAGGCAACGTACTGGCGGCCATTGCAGATCCCCCAGAGGTAATTTGCTCACAGCATGACATTCCACTTCAGAGAAATCGCATTTTAAACTAGCTCCCCCTTCCAATGGTCCTCCAGGTGCAGGGGAGCTGACAGCTTTTGCGGACCCCTGGACAAAGTGTGTGTGTGTGGGACGGCCTGGCTCTGCACTCCTGAAAGGGGCATGGCCTTGGGTGGAAGGGGTAGGGCTGGGGCAGCCAGTTCTCTGTGCCACCCAGAGTATGGCACCCCTGAGAGCCACACGGAGTGCACAGCGCAGTGCACTCGTGATTTAAAGGGCTCAGGGCTGTGGCTGCTGCAGCAGTAACATCCAGGAGCCCTGGGCCCCTTTGAACAGCCAGCCCCTGGGGCAACTGTCCCCTTTTGCTTTCCCATTGGCAGGCTTGTGCAGCTGTAACACACATGATGCACAGTCCCAGCGAGGTAGTCATGTTAGTCTGTGTCTTTACAAAACAGAATCATCAGAGTTTTCCAGATCTGAAGAAGTGAATTTGTCCAACGAAAGCTCATCACCTAATGTGTTATTTTGCTAATCTTTAAAGTGCTCCAGGTCTGCTTTTTTGGGTATATGATGCAGTAGTGCATGGTCTTCACTGAAGTATGCAAAAGCACAATGAAAAGTGAAAATGGGGAAAAGAGCAATATAAAATACATTGCGCATCCAAATAAGTAACCCAGCCTACAAGGCAGCTTGCAATGCTCGCCTGCAGATATATTAAAGGCCTACATTTTAAAATGTAAATGAATCTGCCACAGAACTCTGCCAGATTCTGATCTCTTTCCTGAGACCCAGGAAGCTTGCTGCTGGAATCTAGCTGGCTATGAAGAACATGAAGGCTTTGTGCTTGTGTCCCTTTCGGATGTCACCAATTGTCACAAACAGGCACATACCAAATTGAACACTCAAATTGAACTCTGCAGTTCTCTTCCTTTTGGCTGAATGTGTCATCAGCCCAGCGTTCTGACAATTAATCCAGTGTTAAATCTTGCAGTACTACCGAAACACCTGCCAAAGACCCGGTCAGGGATGATTTCCCAGATATCCTTATTTCGTCTGCAGATTCCGATAGCTGGCCTTTTTATTACCTCTCACCCCCTCCTGCCCCCTCTTCCGTCCCCCAAGTGCAAATACCTGGCATCAATTCTCACATTACTACATGAACTCAATCTCTTTTTTCCTTTGCTGCTTTGTTCATTGTTTATTAGTTGTAATGGTTCATGGAAGATCTATGGAATAATATTTCTTCCTCTTTGCCTTTTCCAATGCCTCATTCCTCAGACACGATCTATTTGTTCTTTCTTAGGAAAGTTAAAATCAGAAAGGTCCAAGCCACTCCAGGAAGCCTGGATTTTCTCTGGCTTGTATAAAGGAGGAGCTGTTACATTTGACTGTTTCCAAGGAGTACAGTTACTCCTGTGTAAGAGGACACATATCCCCATATATTATCTCATTATATCTTCAAGTGCACTCAATTGCCATGGCCAGCAGCTCTCCCACTCACCTTAAAACAACTTCCAGAATACAATGGAAAACACTTGCATGACCTGAATCATTGCCACTTAAATTCAATTGCTTTTCTTGTCATTCAGTTCCAGATTCTGATCTTTTCTCACCAAGCAGCTGATACATTGCAGTTAGTGAAACAAGGACAACTCACAGAATAAGGTCCTACTTGATGTGAGGGTAGCAGAACCTAGCTCATCATTATGCATTTAGCAGCATTTGTGATTTACTGAGCTGGTCCTCTGTACTTATAAATGTCAGTCTGTATTAGAAATGAAATTGATCTGATGAAGTCGGTCTGTCTCACAAAAGCTCATCAGCGAATAAATCATTTTGTTAGTCTTTAAAGTGCTACATATCTACTGCTTTGTTTTGTAGGTATAAAATCCTTATTGAAATGATAAAGAAACGTAAACGTTATGGCCTTCATTCTCATTTCAACTAATCTCCTTTGCAGTACTTGTGCAAAGTATAAAGTAGGTGTAAATGGGTAATAAGGTAACTGAGAATCAAGTCCTAAGCTTCTGACTGTATGTCACACATTAACCAAGATTGCACCCATTACTGTGGAATCAGAGACCCCCCAGAACAGATCCATGGTTCTGCAGATAGCCTAACAATTCACTAGGAGTCCCTCTTATACCATCATAGAGTTGGAAGAAACCTCAGGAGGTCATCAAGTCCAACCCTCTGCTGAAAGCAGGACCAATTCCAACTAAATCATCCCAGCCAGGGCTTTGTCAAGCCAGGACTTAAAGACCTCCAAGGAAGTAGAATCTACCACTTCCCTAGGTAACCCATTCCAGAGTTTCACCACCTCCTGGAGAAACAGCTTTTCCTAATAGCCAATCGAGATCTCCCTTCCCACAACTTGCGCCCGTTCTCCTCCTTCTGGACAGCACCAAACCAGTGCTACAGTGCTGTGCTGCCAGAAGAGTTGTCTTTCAGGCATGACATAGGCTGTAAGGTCTTTGGGACAGAGATGATCCCTTTGTTCAGTGTTTGGATAGTGTCTAGAAAAATGGGGCCCCGAGTCACAACTGCAGCTACTAAAAGCACTTCTGCAGCATAAATAGTTAACAACCTATCCCGTCTGACAGATAACACAACATGCTCTAGAACAGTATATTTCAAACAAATGTACATGCCTAAGCATTTGCAGAACTGCAGTCATAGCTTGTAACTGGACTTGCGGTGGTTTAAGTTAAAAAATGTTACATAAGTGCCAGGTGATGTAACTATTTATAATCCTTGCAGACAGACATGGGTCTAACACTTGACAAAATGCCCAGTGCATGCAAGAAGCATGCTTACTTTGTAAGCTAGTTTCATGCACCTATCAACACTTGACAGCAGAACAGTTACCAATAGTAATCAAAAGCAGATTGCAACTGAAAAATGAACAGCATGAAAGCAATTCCCTAGTCTTGTATTCTGAACACACAAAATTGTATTTTATTCATTTTCAGGTTACAATGAAAGGCAAGTGAAAAGGGTGGTACAGATTGTACCTCCCTTGTTTAGCACTCTTGGGGCCTCAGTGCTCCTGGACAATGGGAGGTCAGGCCAGCTGCCTGGAGGGGGGCCCCCACTCTGACAAGGCTCCCCTGCAGGGCTGCTGCGGTCCCCACCCCATCCAGCAGAGGTCCCCACAGCTGTTCACTCACTGTGCTACTTCACGATACACTTGAAGATCTCAGTCTGTTCCTCCATCACCCAGCTCATATGTTCACGTGCCCGGTAGAGGCCGTGTTGTCCTTGTGGTTCCTCAGCTCCCTTTCCAAGTGTTGTTCCCAATATCTGAACTCATTCATTGATTGATTTAGCACTTCACCAACCAAATCCTCCTGCTTTTTTCCTTGGATGTTTTCTTCTCTGTTGCAGCCTCTCCAACATGGTCCACCGTGGGGCCATCAAGGTCTCTGCCATTCAGCATAATGCACCAAAGGGCATCTGTTAACACTAAATCCTACACTGTAACATTTCACTTGGAAATCCCTTTTTCAACATTTCCATTCACTCTCTTTCTGACTCTTGCAAGGAATGCAGCTTGGCAAGCACTGTGATCGTGGTGAGCGATGGGGTGGGAGTGACAAAAGAAATTCCAGCCAGGGCTAGAAAATTCCCACAGCAGGAACATCGTTCTCATTATACCACACTTCTCCACAGATGGGTAACACCCTGGTAGGCATTTCACTCCTCAATGTAAGCAAGGAAACAAGGGCACACCTTCTCCATGCTTGGGGTTTTTTCCTGTTCCAGATACATCTCACCTATGTTGTGCTTTGATTCCTGCATGGATTGATTGATGAATGATATGGACTGGTGTCCTACAAAAAGGGAGGGAACAAGACTGCACTGCCATGGAATTTGTGGCAGAAAATTTAGAAGTACCTGTGGAAAAGTTTTGATAACTTCTCTCTGAAAGATTCCATTGAGATCATGGTGAGCATCAACACCCTGCTTGACCATAGTGATTAGCTACACAGGGATATGTGCAGCTCACAGAAACACAACCAACGTCCCACTTTTCCATGTCCTCAGCCTTGCACTCTGCAAGCCACACCCACTTACCCTGCATCTCACCCACTGTCTCCTGGTTCCCAGTAAGCAGTTCCTGGCTGCCAGACCCACTCAGTGATCTCAGGGGAAGCTCCTGATCCTCTTCTACCTCAACCTCCTCATTTACAATTTCATCCTCTGGGTTAGGTCCTCCATATACTGCCTCCATCTCCCTCTCCCCTGAGGTATCTACGGGTTCTTGGAGGTAGAGGTGGAATCACCACTACAATTAGCACCCACCTCTTTATAGAAACACAAGGTTTTTGGTGAAGCACTGAAGCATCAATTCACTTAACAGTCCTTATGATGGGCTTGTCTCAGTTCTTTAATATTTTCCCTGCACTGAAGCATGTCCCACTCATACCCCTTTGCATACGATGATTGAGAAGTGTGCCTGTATGTTTCTCACCTTCTACAGGTCACTTGCAGTTAGGACTGAACAGTTTCCTCTCCCCAGACACTGATCATTGCCCAAAGCTCTACAGAAGACCATGGAGTGGCGGAGAAGTGTATGAGGCAATGGCCAGGCATGGGCATCAGAAAAAATGCTATGAGACCACTGCATTCTGAATCAGCCTGTGGGAGTGTGGTCTAGGTCCTCAGAAATCATGATACAGGAATTAAATTCTTTACAGCTTGCAAGGAAGCGGGGTGGGTAGCTAGTCAACTGGCCGCAAGGCAGCAAAATTCAAACCCATGACCAAAGTGGCTGATTGGGAAGTGTGGTATACCTCCTGGAGACCAGAATCAGCAGCAGAATGCCTCAGGTTGTCCTCACTGCTGTGTGTCAACAGCACTTGAAGGAGAAGAGAAAAAAGGCCCTCTTGGAAGTTCATGACAAACGCTGAGTTGCAATGGGAACGCTCATGCAGTTCGGTGAATAAAAGGCACTTTTGCCAAGGTAGGCAAAGCCTATTTGTACATCTTACTTCAGGAGGTCTATGGCACTGGGCTCATGCACCCTCACCTTGGGGGGGTGCAATACCATAAACAACAGCACCAAAGAGAGACCACAGACTCACACTTTTGTGTGTGTGGAGAAATTAACAAAACAGAGCAAGAACGTCATGACAGAAATGGTCGCTTTCAGCATATAAGACAGTATAGGAGGAGTTTTCTCCCCTATTTTTCCCTTTAACAGTTCACACCAGGCCTACTGATGGGCAGGGAGGGCAAAGGGGGCAACTGCTGCAGGGTCTAGAGATTTAAAATGGCCCAGAGCTCCCAGCTGTTGCTGCTGCTGCTACTGCAGCAGTGGCCGTGGGCAGAGCTACGGGCCCTTTAAATGGCTGCAGGAGCGCTGCACCGCCCACTCCAGGTGGCTCAGAGAGCTGCCCTGGGGGATGGGCAAAGGCATGGCATGGCCCACGCCAGGTGGTGCTGAGGTCTGGCTGTCCCCAACCCCATCCCTTCTGCCTGAGACTCTGCCCCTTCCAAGGATGCAGGGCTGCTCCCCAACACCCACCCACCTTGGTCAGGGACCTGGCAAGTCTGTTGGCATCTCTGGTTCCCACAAATGCAATTTTGGACATTGTAAGCCATATTTACCATGCTGTAGTGTCACCATGGAAACAGGTTTTGCTTAAACACAGCAGTGTACGTATGTGTGGTCTAACCTAGAGGAAGAAAAGAGGCAATACCGAGAGTTCGGAGGAAGACTACAATTACTGTTCAGCATACAGGGAGATTTCAAGCGTGCATATGTAAATATTTTGTTATTGAGCGAAAACACCACACCAGACTTTTTGATTGTTCTGTCATCATGAACCACTGATAAATATAATTGAAAAACAGCTGTTGCTTTTAATAAAATGTGAGTGTGCGTGCACATACACAGTGTAGTTTAACAATGTCTCGTTTGTACATACCCTATGCTGCATGACCCTGGAATTATCTTGAAAGGGTAAGTGCTTCTGGAGCATCTTGGATCACATTGCCAACTAATCTACAGGCAAAGAGCTTAGAAGGTTTCTAAGTAAATTGCAGTTGTATCTCCCAACTGAGGGTAGGTTATGTTAATGTGGAAGAATTTATTCACAAACACAGGGATAAACACAGACTCCGATCTGTATAGACCATACCCAAACTGTAGCAATAATATCACATACCCTGTAATTTAGTCCTGGTCTGTACTACAAATTTATGTTTGTATAACGTTGTTACACAGGGTGTGGAAAATCCAGTGCTCTGAGCATCACCGTGATACCGGCCTAATTCCTGGAGAAGACAATGTTGTGACAAAGGGAGGGTTTCTCCCTTTGACATAGCTACCACCTCTTTGGGAGATGGAGAGACACTCTTTGGTCGGCATAGGTAGCTCTTCACTGAGCTATGTGACATTGGTACATTTGCACAGATAATACCTTAGAATTAAAACAAAATAAAAACCAACATGTTTATGAGACCCACTATGCCAGAGCTCATTTCCTGATAGCATGCTGAAGAAGTGCTATTAATAATGCCCTACCTACCAGAAAGAAATTTCTAGGCTAATATGGGCTCACGACTGGCTTTGGCATTGAGCAAATTTGGCCTTCACTTGGCATTGAAACAAATCAGACCGGGGACGTAAAATTTCTATTTTATTTTCTTCTTCAAGGCCTATGCTTAGCAAAATGCAGTCACAGGGTGGATGGTTGAACAATGCTGCAGGATTTTGCTAACCTGCCCTACAGTCCCAGCATGGAGATTTTTTTTTTTCAATGCCACCAGCCCTAAAAGTACATTGAAGCGTTGAGGGAGGGGAATAACTGAAGAAAAGAAAAAAAAATAGAATAAAATAAAGACAGCACAATAGAAAAATGTGAATACCAAAATTTTGCATACATTTGTGACACACATTTAGTCTCACAGTCTTTGCCAGGGCCTGAAATACTTTCCTCGGAAGGTGGAGACCGCGGAGGTAACTGTCCCAGTGCACAGGACGGCTGATAAACCACTGGAGGAGGTGGACCAGGGTGGACACTGGCAGCTGGTTACTTCTGGCAGCGGGCAGTGTCCCACCCCTGCTCAGAACCCTCCCACCGTGGTACTGGAAAACCGTTATGCTGTACTCGATACAGGAGACCAAGAATTACCCCGTACAGAAGAGGAGAAGCCTCGTACCCCCAAGGCTGGGAAGTCTACTGCCACCCCTACAAGAAGGAAACGTAGAGTAGTGGTGGTTGGAGACTCTCTTCTGAGGGGGACGGAGGTGCCCATCTGTCGCCTGACATTTCATCTCGAGAGGTATGCTGCCTGCCGGGGGCCCGTATCCGAGACGTTACGCAGGCATTGTCGAGGATTATCCGGCTCTCTGACTACTATCCCATGCTTCTCATCCATGTGGGCACTAATGATACTGCGAGGTGTGACGCTGAGCAGGTCAAGAGTGACTTCAGGGCTCTGGGGGCAGGGAGTTTGGGGCGCAGGTGGTATTCTCTTCAATCCTGCCTGTCAGAGGTAGGGGCCCAGGCAGAGACAGGTGTATCCTAGAGGTGAATGCTTGGTTGCGTAGATGGTGTCACCAGGAAGACTTTGGTTTCTTTGACCACGGGATCCTTTTCTGGGAAGGACTGCTGGGCAGAGATGGCGTTCACCTTTCGAGGAGGGGGAAGACCATATTCGGACACAGGCTGGCTAACCTAGTGAGGAGGGCTTTAAACTAGGTTCAACGGGGGCAGGGGAGCAAAGCCTGCAGGTAAGTGGACAGCATGAATACATGGGAGATGAATTTGAAATGGGAGGGAGTATGGGCTACACTGGGAGAGTAAAAAGAGGGCCAGGGCAAAACTGGGAGGGAAGACCAAATCAATGTCTGAGATGCCTATATACAAATGCAAGAAGTATGGGAAATAAGCAAGAAGAATTGGAAGTACTAATAAATGAATACAACTATGATATTGTTGGCATCACAGAAACTAGGTGGGATAATACTCATGATTGGAATGTTGGTATTGAAGGGTACAGCCTGCTTAGGAAGGACAGACAGGGAAAGAAGGGAGGAGGTGTTGCCTTGTATATTAAAAATGTACATACTTGGACAGAGGTGGAGATGGACAAAGGAGATGGACGGGTTGAAAGTCTCTGGGTTAGACTGAGAGGAGTAAAAAACAAGGATGAGGTCCTACTAGGAGTCTACTACAGGCCCCCTAGCCAGGTGGAAGAGGTGGATGAGGCTTTCTTTAAACAGCTAACAAAATCATCCAGGGCCCAGAATTTGGTGGTGATGGGAGACTTCAACTATCCAGGTATATGTTGGGAAACTAATACAGCAGGGGACAGACTGTCCAATAAATTCTTGGATTGCATTGCAGACAACTTTTTATTCCAAAAGGTTGAAAAAGCTACCAGAGGGGAAGCTGTTCCAGACTTAATTTTAGCAAATGGAGAGGAAATTATTGAGAATTTGAAAGTGGAAGGATGCTTGGGTGAAAGTAATCATGAAATCATAGAGTTCACAATTCTAAGGAAGGGTAGAAGGGAAAACAGGACAATAGAGATAATGGATTTCAGGAAGGCAGATTTTGGTAAACTCAGAGAGCTGGTAGGTAAGGTCCCATGGTAAGCTAAACTGAGGGGAAAAACGGCTGAGGAGAGTTGGCAGTTTTTCAAAGGGACATTATTAAGGGCCCAAAAGCAAGCTATCCCGCTGCGTAGGAAAGATAGAAAACATAGCAAAAGACTGCCTTGGCTTAACCAGGAGATCTTGCATGATCTCAAAATAAAAAAAGAATCTTATAAGAAATGGAAACTAGGACAAATTACAAAGGATGAATATAGGCAAACAACACGAACATGCAGGAGCAAGATTAGAAAGGCTAAGGCACAAAATGAGCTCAAACTAGCTACAAGCATAAAGAGAAACAAGAAGGCTTTTTACAAATACATTGGTAACAAGAGGAAGACTAAGGAGAGGGTGGGGCCATTGGTCAGTGAGGAGGGAGGAACAGTAACAGGGAATTTGGAAATGGAAGAGATGTTTAATGATTTCTTTGTTTCGGTCTTCACTGAGAAATCTGAAGGAATGCCTGACATAGAGAATGCTAGTGAAAAAGGGGTAGGCTTAGAAGTTGAAATAAGAAAAGAACAAATTAAAATTTACTTAGAAAAATTAGATGTCTGCAAATCACCAGGGCGTGATGAAATGCATCCTAGAATCTTCAAGGAGCTGATAGAAGAGGTATCTGAGCCTTTAGCAATCATTTTTGGTAAATCGTGGGAGACAGGAGAGATTCCAGAAGACTGGAACAGGGCAAATATAGTACACATTTATAAAAAGGGGAACAAGAATAACCCGGGAAACTACAGGCCAGTCAGCTTAACTTCTGTGCCAGGCAAGATAATGGAGCAGGTAATTAAAGAAATCATCTGCAAGCCTTTGCAAGGTGGTAAGGTGCTAGGGAACAGCCAGCATGGCTTTGTTAAAACAGATCATGTCAAACCAATCTAATAGCTTTCTTTGATAGAATAACGAGTCTTGTGGATAAGGGAGAAGCGGTGGATGTGGTATACCTAGACTTCAGTAAAGCATTTGACACAGTCTCACATAATATACTTATCAATAAACTATGCAAATACAACTTAGATGGGGCTACTATAAGGTAGGTGAACAACTGGCTGGATAACCGTACCCAGAGTGTAGCTATGAATGGTTTTCAATGCTGCTGGAAAAGTGTAACTAGTGGGGTTCCACAGGGGTCTGTTTTAGGACCGGTTCTGTTCAATATTTTCATTAACGATTTAGATATTGACATAGAAAGTACACTTATTAAGTTTGCAGATGATGCCAAGCTGGGAGGAGTTGCAACTTCTTTGGAGGATGGGGTCATAATTCAAAAGGATCTGGATAAACTGGAGAAATGGGCTGAGGTAAACAGGATGAAGTTCAATAAAGACAAATGCAAAGTGCTCCACTCAGGAAGGAACAATCAGTGTCACACATACAGAATGGGAAAGGACAGCCTAGGAATGAGTACAGCAGAAAGGGATCTGGGGGTTATAGTGGACCACAAGCTAAATATGAGTCAACAGTTTGATGCTGTTCCAAAAAAAGCAAACATGATTCTAGGATGCGTTAACAGGTGTGTCGTGAACAAGACACAAGAAGTCATTCTCCCGCTCTACTCTGTGCTGGTTAGGCCTCAGCTGGAGTATTGTGTCCAGTTCTGGGCACCGCAGTTCAGGAAGGATGTGGAGAAATTGGAGAGGGTCCAGAGGAGAGCAACTAGAATGATCCAAGGTCTAGAGAATATGACCTATGAAGAAAGGCTGAAAGAATTGGGCTTGTTTAGTTTGGAAAAGAGAAGATTGAGGGGGGACATGATAGCAGTTTTCAGGTATTTAAAAGGGTGTCATAAGGCAGAAGGAGGGAACTTGTTCTTCCTTGCCTCTGAGGATAGAACAAGAGGCAATGGACTTAAATTGCAGCAGGGGAGGTTCAGGTTGGACATTAGGAAAAAGTTCCTAACTGTCAGGGGCTACGTCTACACGTGAAGACTACATCGATGTTGCGACATGGAAATAGGCTATTTCGATGAATAACGTCTACACGTCCTCCAGGGCTGGCAACGTCGATGTTCAACTTCGATGTTGCTCAGCCCAACATCGAAATAGGCGCAGCGAGGGAACGTCTACACGTCAAAGTAGCACACATCGAAATAGGGATGCCAGGCACAGCTGCAGACAGGGTCAACGGGCGGACTAGCGCTTCTGGGGCAACAGCTAGCCGCTCCCTTAAAGGGCCCCTCCCACATACACTCAGCCTGCACAGCACGCGGTCTGAGGAGCCATAGGCACACAGACCCCGGGCGCCGCAGTCATGGACCCCCAGCAGCAGCAGCAGCAGCAGCAGCTAGAGGTCCACCCAGCCCTCCCGGCAGGAGCAGGGCTTGCCCTGGCCCATGCCATGTGGGAGGCAGCTGACTACCTTCTTGCCCCAGGGGAGGAGATGCCCCCAGGGCAGCAGGGCTCAACCCCTACCCCTGCAGCACCCCGCTCCACCCCCCGCCTCACACGCCGGCGGCTGTGGAGCTACCCCACCAGCACCGACTGGAGGGAGCGGCTGGTGCTTGGGGAGTGGGACGATGACCACTGGCTCAGGAACTTCAGGATGACCCGCCAGACATTCCTGGAGCTGTGCCAGTGGCTCACCCCCGCACTCAGGCACCGGGACACTGCCATGCGGTGTGCCCTCCCTGTGGAGAAACGGGTCGGCATCGCTGTCTGGAAGCTGGCCACTCCGGACAGCTACCGATCCGTGGGGCAGCAGTTTGGTGTGGGAAAGACCACTGTCGAGGTTGTCTTCATGGAGGTAAGAGAACCCACAGGGGGAGGCCAGGGCAGGGCAGGGGGGCCAGGGCAGGGCAGGGCAGGCCAGGGGGGGCAGGGCAGGGCAGGGCAGGGCAGGGCAGGGCCACGCACACCCTGCTCACCCCTCATTGGGGCTGTCCCATGTGCTTTCTCTGCAGGTCGTGCGTACCATCAACGCCATGCTCCTGCACAGGCTCGTGAGGCTGGGGGACCCACATGCCACTGTTGCCGCCTTTGCCACCCTGGGCTTCCCCAACTGCTTCGGGGCTCTGGATGGGACTCACATCCCCATCCGCGCCCCGCATCACAGTGGAGGACGATACCTCAATCGGAAGGGCTACCATTCTGTCGTCCTGCAGGCCTTGGTGGACAGCCAGGGACGGTTCCAGGACATTTACGTGGGCTGGCCTGGCAGCACCCACGATGCCTGGGTTTTCCAGAACTCGGGCCTGTGCCACCGGCTGGAGGCGGGGACCTACATCCCCCAGCGGGAGATCCCTCTGGGGGACACCACCATGCCCTTCTGCGTCATCACAGATGCAGCATACCCCCTCCGGCCATGGCTCATGCACCCCTACACGGGCCATCTCTCCGCTAGCCAGGAGCTCTTCAACGAGCGCCTGAACCGTGCGCGCCAGGTGGTGGAGCGCTCATTTGGCCGCCTCAAGGGACGCTGGCGATGTCTCCTGACCCGCCTGGATGCGGGCCCCAACAACATCCCCCAGATTGTGGGTGCCTGCTGCGCCCTGCACAACCTCGTGGAGAGCAAGGGGGAGACCCTTCTGCAGGGCTGGGCCGCGGAGGCCGGCAGGGCACACGTGCAGCCACCTGCTGCCCCCAGTCGGCAGGTGGACCCCGAGGGGACCCGGGTCCGGGAGGCCCTGCGGGCCCACTTCGACCAACAGGCCGTGGGGTGAACTCTGCCCAGGCCCCCTACTGCCCGCCCCTTCCTCCCCCACACTCCTGCCCCAACGCCCACACCATGGAGCACCCCACCGCCCCCCCCCCCACTCGTCATGGACAAATGACAGCACAAACGTGTGGGTGAACGTAAACTTTTTTTTCCTCTTTACGAAACTTTTTTTTTTTTTGTAAATAAATAAATATGTGAAACACAAACCAAAAAGGAGGGACAAATGTTCAACAAAAGCAAGATGTGCACAAATAAAACAATATACAACAACAAAGCAAAGAAGTGTGCGCCATCAACAAAAAAGAAAAGCAGGGAGGAGAACGGGGAGAACTATTTACATGGGGGGGACGGGGCAAACGGGGGCACCAAAAACAAACATTCAAACTATATACAACAAGGGGGGGGGGCCACGTCCCGGGCCCCTCGCCCCTAGAGCCCAGCACTGGGCGTGTCCAGCCAGGAGCCCTGCCGTGCCTGCAGTCTGGTCCGCGGCTGGGTGGGAGCGGGCTGGACAGGAAGGTATCGGTGCCGGCGAGTCTCAGGGGGCTCCAGGGGTCCCTCGGCGCTGTGGCCCTCGCGGGTGGGTGGTGGGGTGACGGTGGATGGCCCGGCGACGGCTGGAGCAGCTGGTGGTGGGGCTGCAGGAGCGGGCAGGGCGGGCGATGGCTCGGCCACGCGGCATGGGGGGCCAGGTAATCAACCAGCCGGTTGAATGTCTGCATATAGGCCCCCCATGCCTCCTGGAGCCAGGCCAGCGCCCGCTCCTGCAGCTGGAGGTGCTGCTCCGACACCTCCAGCTGCCGGCAGAGGATGGCCAGCAGCTGGGGGTCCGTTGCCACCGCCGGTAGTAGGCGCGGGGTCCGCCGTCTTGCCCTCCGCGGGGCCGGTCGTTCCTCGGCCGAGGGGCTGCCCTGGAGCGAGGGTCCCGGAGGGCTCTCCGGGACAACTGAGGCCTTGCCGGCTCTCTCTTCCAGTCCTTCGGATGGTGCAGGTGCAGGTTCAGGACACAGGAGAGGAGGGGGGAAAGAAGAATGGAGACAGGCGTTAGTATGGGCCCCGAGCCGTGGCCTTTGTCCCCCCCGCCCTGTGCTGCAGGTTCCCCATCCCCGTCTCCGGGAGACGCTGCTGTGATGGATGGGGTTCAGGGGTCCCCCTGCCCTGCACCCCGTCCCCTGGTGGGAGCGACTCTCACTTAACCCCGCAGGGTCTGAGAGCAGGAGAGCTTTCTTAGGCCACAGATGGCCAGTTTCTGGCAGGAGTGACAGCACCAGCTGTTGGAAGAGACAGTCCTTCCAACCCGTCGTGGGGAGAAGACCTCAAGGGGGGCCCCTCTGGGATGCAGCTTTCCCCCTCCTCTGGCTGGCTGCCTACCAGCTCTCCCTTCCCCTAGCCTCTACCTGTGGCCCCCGCCCTCGCCCCCCATTTCCAAGCCAGCTCGGCTCCTCCCTCCTGTTTGCTCAGGGCAGGGGTGTCACCTGCCAGCTGTAGCGCCAGGATCCTCCTTTGGCCCTGGGAGCTCCTCGGCTCTTGTGGCTCAAATGTAGCCTGAGTCTCCCTTTGGCACTCCCCCCACTCCATCACATGCTGCTGCTGCGGGGTGTCCCACCCCCTCCGCCCGGGGGCCCCTCGAGGTTCCGCTCCCCCCTGGCACGGGGATGGGGCATGGCACTGTCATGCAGGGTGGGGGGCGGGGCAGGGGCTGACGGCTGCAGTGCTGTGAGGGCCATGGCCCTGGTGTCCTTGGGGCCATGGCCATGTGAGCGTGTGGGGGGCCCTGGACACATCTCTGTTACCCACGCCCCTCAAGCCCCGGGGTGTCCACCAGAGAGGGGTACCTACCTGTGGGTCCGCTCCCACAGTCCGGAAATCCCCGGGGGTCGGAGGCCCTGCTGCTGCTCCGGGATGGCAGAAGGAGGATCTGCAGGCTGGATTCTGCGGAGGAGGAGCCCCCCTCCTCCTCCTCCTCCTCCTCCTGTCACGATGTCCCGGGGATGGCCTCCGGGGGGGGCCCCGGGGTGCGGGGCTTGCCTCCAGGTCGGACTCCGGCTGCAGGGCCTGCTGGGGCTCGTCAGCCGAGGTGTCAAGGGTGGCCGGAGGGGAGGAGGTGTGCTGGGAGCCCAGGATGTCCCTGAGCTCCCTGTAAAAGGGGCAAGTGACGGGGGCGGCCCCAGATCGGCTGGCCGCATCCCAGGCCCGGGCATAACCCTGCTGCAGCTCCTTCACCTTACTCCGGACATGGTCCGGAGTGCGGGCAGGGTGACCCCGGGCAGCCAGGCCCTCGGCCAGCCGAGCGAACGCATCCGCATTCCGCCTCTTGCTCCCCATTACCTGGAGCACCTCCTCCTTGCTCCAGAGCCCCAGCAGGTCCCGCAGCTCGGCCTCCGTCCAGGAGGGGCCCCGCTGCTGCTTCCCAGACTGGGTGGCCCTCTGGCTGGGCTGGTTGCCCTGGCTCCCCTTGGGGGGGGTCCCCTGGGGGGGCTCCTGGCTCGCCATCGCCGCTCTGTGGTGGGCTGAGGGCTCTGCAGGCTGCCCGCGTGTGCAGGCTGCAGCCTGCACATTGCCTCAGCTTCCTGCAGAGTCAGGGCGGGGGAGGGGACCTTTAAGGGGCTGCTGCACGCAGCCACCAGTGAGCTGAGGGGCTGGAGAGAGCGTCTCTCAACCCCCCAGCTGATGGCCGCCATGGAGGACCCGGCAATTTCGACGTTGCGGGACGCGGATCGTCTACACTGTCCCTACTTCGACGTTGAACGTCGAAGTAGGGCGCTATTCCTATCTCCTCATGGGGTTAGCGACTTCGACGTCTCGCCGCCTAACGTCGAAGTTCACTTCGAAATAGCGCCCGACGCATGTAGCCGCGACGGGCGCTATTTCGAAGTTAGTGCTGCTACTTCGAAGTAGCGTGCAAGTGTAGACACAGCTAGGGTGATCAAACACTGGAACGAATTGCCAAGGAAGGTGGTAGAGTCTCCATCACTGGAGCTATTTAAGAAGAGGTTAGATAGATGGCTTTCAGGGATGGTCTAGAAAATGCTTGGTCCTGCCATGAGGGCAGGGGGCTGGACTCGATGGCCTCTCGAGGTCCCTTCCAGTCCTACTCTTCTGTGATTCTATGATTATGAAGTGTGTACTGGGTACAGAGCTGGGGTGGATTATGTGACCTCTCGACATCCCTTTCAGCCCTGCAGATCTATGATTTAGTTTTCAAACACACTCAAATCATGGTTATATTTCACTGAAGTATTTCTTTTTGGTTTTAAGAATGCCTCCAAATTTGCACTGGCACGTACCTAGCCCTGCATTCCCCAGTAGCAACACCCCTCATGTATTCACATAGGAAATAAAAGTGGTTTCCATAAAAAAATATAGTGCATAGACATGAGAGAGGATAACAGGTGGACAGGCAGATGAGAACGGTTCATACCTATCTTGATCTTCTTTCCATTTAGAACAATTCTTCCTCTGCTTTGCAGGGCAAGCTCAGGTTTTCCATCTGTTCTGCTTTTTACGGGATATGAATGCTTCAGAAAAAGCAAGAAAAGGTTGCCATGTGCCCTTCAATCTTCTTTAAATACCAAAAATGAGAGGGAGGCATCTACCTCGAAATTACTGGGTATACATCCAAGGACAGTATTTCTGGGCTTGGCACACACTGGTCTAGGAGAGTGAATATAACAAGAAAATTCCTGCGCGTGGGAGGAGTACTTGATTGCTTTTTCTTGTTTCCTTTCTTTATTCTGGCTCTTTTATAAAAATGTGTTTTTGCGGACTAAAAGGTTTTCAGTGGGTGGATTGTCTGCACCTTGTGTTGGTCATTTATACCAATGTAAAGTGGGCATAAAAACTTAAAGCACAGGGCAAAGGAAGAGGAGGAAGCAATGCTTCAAAACTAATTGGTGCACCAAACCACAGAACTTGGGCAGTGTTCCCTGGAAGCTGAGCGCTTCGGTGGCAGCCCAGGAGAGATCCAGGTGCCGCTTAGCTGATTGGCAGAGCACCCACAACCACCCCCAGTGGGCAGCATGTGTTTCTATTGGTGGTATACATCCGCACATGCCTGGGTGCACATAACAAAATTTATTCTGCCCGCAGATTTTAAAAATTAGAGAGAAGACAGGACATGGGGCTGTTATTCGCAAGAACTGGTAGACAAGGACCCAATCCAAAACCTTGTACACCCAATATACCGGTGTCCTTGCTTGGGATATGCACATGAGCATCAACTGCTTAAACTAAAGGAACAGAAGCTTACAGGCAGCTGCAGAGTCATATACCTCTTGCATGATCCTGCTATCAGAAGAGGCCAGTGACTGGGTTTAAATGGCTTTCACCAGCTTTCAGATAGTAAAAAGCATTCACCTCAGGTTCAGAGCTTGGTATCATGATTCTCAGTGGCCTGAGCATTGGCCTGCTAAACCCAGGGCTGTGAGCTCAATCCTTGAGGAGGCCATTTAGGGGTCTGGGACAAATAGATTTAAAAAAATTCTGTCTGGGATGGAGCTTGGTCCTGCCAAGAAGGCAGGGGACTGGCCTCGATGACCTCCTGAGGTCCCTTCCAGTTCTATGAGATGTGTATTTCAGAATTATAATGAGCAGAAGGAAGCAGGGCAGAGGGATCACTGCTATGTTTAAAGCTTCATTTGGTTTGTAACTGAATATTTCCAGAGTTTTCAATGTCAGTGCATTTTAACGCCATATGATTTTTTTTCAATGGTTTTGCAGAACATTAAAATGTAAGTATTTTATTCCTTGTCTGTGTGCTTCCTTGTCTCAGCACAAACCAAGAAGTGCTAACATTAAAAGTATTTCCTGTTTTCACATGCACGAGGCGCTATTACTGCCCAATGAAGTTAGGAGGAAAAAACAACAGGTCAGGAGACAAATGTTAATGAAGTATAGCATTTTCTCCAACTGAATGCCCTAGACATGAAATCGCCTGGGAAACCAGCAGCATGGGACTGAAACAGGTTCTCAGGCTTGGAGAGGAGTCACGTGTCACAGCAGAAGTACAAATGTTAATAGGACTTACAACTTAGATGACACTGGTACATCATGGTACATTGAGGGGCTCAGGTTGGTAATGGTATTTTGGCCTAGCTCTGCCTAGTGCTGAAAGGCTTAAGTGACTTGGAAATCTGGCTCATTTTCAGATGTGACTTATGTGTTGACTTCCACTGAAACTCAGGCCAGGTCTACACTAGACCTGAAAGTCACTTTCAGATATGCAAGTGCATAGCTAGAATCAACATTTCGGAAATCTACTTACCTGACTGTCTTCACTAAGGAAGGTCGCTGGGAGCATTTCTCCTGTTGACCTTTCTTCTGCCTCACAGAAGCGAGGAGTACAGGGGTCAACTGCCGATCCCAGGCAAATGGATTTTGCCTATCTTTATCAGACCTGCAAAATCAAACACTGGAAGATTGACCCTGACTGGAAGCGTAAACGTGGCCCCATTCCAGTGCATCTACATTTAAAAAACCTTTTTAATATAGATAAAGCTACAGATTCCAATGTGCCTAAGTCACTTTTTGAAAGGGAGACAGGCTCCAAAGTCACCTAGGCCTTGAAATGTTGGCCAGAGTAACCTTAAATACCTATAAAAATCAGTTTGAAAGAGAAGAGAACCTCTTCGGCAGAATAGTACAGAGGCTTTGAGGACCAATATGTTTTCTAAGTTTGGGAACTCAGCTAGTGCTCAGAAGGCACATTTGTTGTTACCTGAGTCCCAGCTGTATCATTTTCCTGCACCCCCTCACTGCTCCCTCCGCCAGCATCTTCGTCGTCTGTACAGTAATTCTTGGCTGGCTTTTCCTAGTGCTTTTCATCTGTAGTGTTCCAAGCACTTTATGAAAAAAAGAGGGTCACTAGCTCAGTTTTATAGATGGGGAAACCGAGGCAGACAGGTGCCGCAACATATGCATGGTCGCCAGCAATCAGCATTAAAATCCACTTCTCAATTCCTAGCTGAGTGTCATGTCTTTTGGACCATTCCTTCTTCCATTTGTAGCCTAAATTTTTGGAATGGCATCCTAGGATGTGACCAGCCCAGTCCATCCTAGTTCTTTTCTCAAAGTGTTAAATATCCAAACAAATCCTTTAGCCTTTTGATTTTACTGCAACAACATAAAATGACCATTTAGGCATAGCTTAATTTAATTCTTAGCTTTCTGTAGAATATACTTTTCTCTGCTCTTCAGTGGCAGCCTGGAGATAAATTATGTATTGAGGCTTTTGACAATTTTATTAAAGTTTCTTTTCCATTTGATTTCTTTCAAATAATCCATATTTCAGGGATTTCTGTCTTAGTGAATCTTGGTGATAGTAAGAAAAATAAAAATGAGGTTCTGGAAAAAGTGGTTTCTAGTGTCTATTGAAGTCAGATTTGCCCTCTGTTCTCTAGCTTCGGTCTTTCACAGAACTTTGAAGTTAGAAGGACTACACAGACCTATACATAAAGACATCAGGGCTCAGCAATGAGCGGCATGAGAGCCTATTTTCCTTGGCATGAGAGGTGGGAGCTCAGCTGTGCCCCTCCTCTCCCAGGCAGCTGGGAGCTTGCCCGTAGTCTTGCCACCTGTGGATTAACAAAAGACCAGCTAATGCTACCAACAACCACCTAAAAGCTCTGTATCTTTATTTATTTATTAATGAAGCCGTTGTAAATAGGACTATTAATGACTTTAAAAAGCATCACCAGCACTTGGCTCATACATAGAAATCAGAAGATCAAATTTGGGAACTCCACCTCGGAAAGGTTGCTGACCTCTGGTGGAACACATGTGACACAGTAATAATAGAATCCTAGAATCCATTCTATCCTGATAATTATTATGGTTATCCCTCTAGACATGCTTACCTGTAGGAGCTGCACATGCATGGACTGGAGCTGTGTCCTGCTCCTTACAGCCCAAGGGGAGGCTCAGGTTTAGTATCAGGACTCCAAAAAGGTAAAAAGGGAATTAATGGGGATAGGGAAAGAGTTTTTCAATTCAAAACTGCTCAAAGTTTTCCTTGAGATTTTCTAAAGTGTAAGAGATCTTAAAACCTCTATGGCCAACACTGTCAAATGTTGCCAACTTCTTGTTATTGGAAACCTAAATCCACTTATATGGATATAGACAAAAATTAGTTTCCTTTTTTTTCCAGAGTGGCTGAGCAACTTCAGCTCTACCTGTAAAAGGCCATTTAATAAATATTTTTCATCCAACAAAATTTTAATATGTTGGTTAATGTAAAGATCTTAGAAACTCTGGAAACGTGAATGGAAAATATCTCCCGTGATAATGGAGCCACAAATACATGACGCCCTAAAATGTTTGTTGCATTTGCCATCTTTTAAAAATCTTCTTCCTTCTCCAAAAAACAGCTACTAAAGTGATTATTTTCTTCTGTGGTTTCTAAACTTTAAACTTTCTTCAGTCCTTGTCAAGTTAGCTACAAGTTATATCAAGAGAAATCAAAGTACTGATTTAATGTGGTGTTACCTATGCAGATTAAAGTTTCTTTAAAGCATTGTTTATTAAAAAAAAAAAAGAATCGTGGGGTGGCAAGATTTCATCACCCTTACTCACACTGCAAGTTCCTCCTTCTGTGAATACAGCAAGTAAAAGTGACAGAAACTGGCCTTATCTGTCATATTGGAGTTCATAGTTTATATGAACCTAGTATTCAGTTTTTATAAATTTTTTGTACCTGTTGGTCAGTGACAAAATTTATATAATGGCATAAATATTGATGAATTCATTCTACTTAGAAGTATATACTTGTCCCTGGAGGAAGAACAATTTCCTTTTTACTTTGTAAAATATCTAAGACGATTTTCATTAGTGGATTATTTGTTGTTTTTTTGAGGATGTCTATACTAGGGAAAAAAGTTACTTGAGATACACAATTCTAGCTATGGCATTTGCGTAGATAGAATCAAAGTATCAGAATCAACTTCCTTCCCTAGAGAGTCCAAGCCTCTATAGTCTCGTGTTCATGTGTCTTACTCCACACAATAATATGGAGTACAGGGGTCGATGGCCAAGCCCAGAGAGGTCAATTTTGCCACGTCTTCACCAGACACGTGAAATCAAATTTTGGAAGATCTACCACCAGTACATTGATCTTCCCGTAAGTATAGACAAGCCCTTAGTTTGGTTTAGATTGATGCGGGGTATTTTACATTTGTCTATAATCAGTTCTGTTGATGATCTGGTAGATTTCCTGTCTCGTGCATAAGTACAGTGTCACTATTAAGTGCTACTCTGGGAAAATATAGCACTTGCTTAACCAGGAGTTCTTCAGTGACCTGGACCTCAAAAAGAAGTTCTACAGAAAGAAAACTAGGTCAAATTACAAAGTATAAAGATAAAGAAAGAACACAAGGAACACACATATAGAGAAGTTACTCACCTGTAGTAACAATGGTTTTTCGAGATGTGTCCCCGTGGGTGCTCCACAATAGGTGTCAGGCTCGCCCGGCGCCGCAGATCGGAAACCTTCCAGCAGTTTCTCCTGGATCGCGCATGCGCCAGCGCGTGCTGCCCCCCTGCGCGCCCCTGGCTGTGTGCGCGATCCGGTCCCCGCCAGTTCCTTGACCAACCGCCTCGGATGCTCCTGAAAAACACTAGACAGAGATCCGAAGCGGGGAGGATGGGCGGGTGGTGGAGCACCCACGGGGACACATCTCGAAGAACCGTCGTTACTACGGTGAGTAACTTCTCTTTCTTCTTCGAGTGGTCCCCGTGGGTGCTCCACAATAGGTGACTACCCAGCAGTAACCCAAGTAAGGAGGTGGGTAATCGGTTGATGTGCAGCTTGCCCCCGAGGGGACTGCTGTCGACAGACGGGTATCCTCTTCGAATACCCGAGGCAGGGCATAATGCTCGGCGAAGGTGTCGTAGGAAGACCAGGTCGCCGCTCTACAGATGTCTTTTAACGCTATGCCCTTGAAGAAGGCTGTTGACGCCGCCACCGCCCTGGTGGAGTGAGCCCTGGGTGGGGCCAGCAAAGGAGCAGTTTGAAGCTTGTAACACATTTTTATACAGGACACAATGTGCTTAGAGATTCTCTGTGAAGAGAGACCTTCTCCTTTTGACCTGGGAGAGAGAGAGACTAGGAGCCTGTCCGTTTTCTGGAAGGACTTAGTTCTGTCTATGTAGAAGGCCAACGCCCTCCTCACATCCAGGAGATGCAGGCGTACCTCCGTGTCGGAGCTGTGAGGCTTCGGATAAAACGAGGGTAAAACTATTGGCTCATTAAGATTGGACTCTGAAGAGACTTTTGGAACAAAGGCTGGGTGCAGCCTTAAGGTTACCACCTCCTTTGAGAATACTGTGCCGTGCGGTGTTGCCATCACTGCCGCGAGCTCACTCACCCTGCGGGCTGACGTAGTAGCAAGGAGGAAGGTTGTTTTTTTTTTTTTTTTAATCATAAGGAGATGTATGGGAACTGTGGCTAATGGTTCAAAAGGTGGACCCAATAGCGTGCTGAGCACCAAGTCCAAGTTCCACAATGGTGGAAGCGGTTTCCGAGGGGGGTACAGGTTTACCAGTCCCTTCTAGAACCTGGTAACAATAGGATGGGTGAATACCGTGGGTGCTTCCTCTGTATGCCGAAAGGCTGATATAGTGGCGAGGTGGACCTTTAGCGAGGATAGAGAAAACCCGCCTCTCTTGAGGTCCAATAAGTATTCTAGTATTACAGGTATAGGAACGTCAAGGGGAGCTAACTGCTTGGTGGAACACCAGGCTGTGGATCGAGTCCATTTCTGTTTGTAAGTCCTCCTGGTGGAGGTCCTTCGGCTACATTCCAGGACTTGTTGTATTCCCTCCGTACACGTGCTCTTTAAAGAGCTGAGCCATGGATTAGCCATGCTTGTAGGTGCAGACCCTGAGGGTGTGGGTGCACTAAGGACCCCTGAGCCTGCGTGAGTAAGTCCAGTGCCACCGGTAGAGGGAGCAGTGGGCGTCTGACATGCGCAAAAGCAAGGGAAGCCATTGCTGCCGATCCCAAGCGGGGCTATGAGTATCATGAGAGCTCTCTCCCTTCTGGCTTTGTGCAAGACATTGTGGCAAACAGGTCGATCTGGGGAAACCCCCATGTACGAAAAATGTGCCGTAGCAGATCGGAGCGGATCTGCCATTCATGTGTGATTGCAAAGCGCCTGCTCAGCTGATCTGCTTTCACGGTGTGAGCGCCCGGCAAGTACGAGGCTTTAAACATTATGTTGTTGACGATGCACCAATTCTACAATTGGACTGCTTCTGCGCATAGGGCACGGGATCATGCTCCTCCTTGTCAATTGATGTAAAACATAGTGGAGGTATTGTCGGTATTGAATCCCGACTACTTTGCCACGTAGGTAATCTCGAAAATGTTTGCAGGCGTTGAACACTGCTCTGAGCTCCAGCATGGTTATGTGCAGTGTCTGTTCTGCAGGGGACCATAGCCCTTGCGTTACCTTGTCACCGATGTGCGCTCCCCATCCTATGTGGGAGGCGTCGGTAGTAAGAAAAAAATAGAAATTTGTGGTTGGTGAAAAAGGCACCCCCACTAGCAGATTCTCGGGGTTTTCCCACCATGCCAGGGATCTGCGCCCCTGTGTTGTGGGCAACACCACCCTGTGGACAGTGTGGGATGCCGGTTTGTAAACGCTCACCAGCCAATGCTACAGGCTTGACATGTGCAACCTGGCATTCTGTACCACAAACGTTGCTGCCGCCGTATGGCCCAGCAGCTGTAGGCACGTTAAGACTGGCACCGTGGGGTTGTACGTAATGACTTGCACCAGCGAACTGATTGCACGGAAGTGGACGTCAGGTAGGTACACCCTTGCTGTGATAGAGTTTATGTGTGCCCCTATGAACTCTATATGTTGTGTGGGTTCAGACTTTGACTTTGCGAGGTTGATGACTAGGCCCAGTGAAGAAACGTGTCTGCTGTGACGTGTATCATGCGTGAGACCTCAGACTTTGAGGTCCCTTTTAGCAGGCAGTCGCCCAGATATGGGACAAATAAACACCCCCTGTCTGTGCAGGTAGGCTGATACCACTGCCAGGGTTTTGGTAAAGACTCTGGGTGGCTGAGGAGAGGCCAAACGGAAGAACCCTGTGCTGGAAGTGCTCCTGGCCAACCGTGAAGCGGAGGAAGCATCTGTGTGCCGGGTGGATTGTTATATGAAAGTAAGCATCTCGTAAGTCGAGTGCTGCAACCCAGTCTCCATCGTCCAGTGCCGTGAGTATCAAGGCAACTGTGATCATCCGAAACAGTTGCTTACGCAAGTAACTGTTGAGGCCCCGAAGATCTAAGATGGCCTCCAGCGTCCTGTTTTGTTCTCTGGTAGGAAGTAGTGTGAATAAAAACCTTCCCCTGGAATTATTCCAGCACTCTTTCCACCGCCCTTATGAACATAAGGTGAGACACCTTCTGCTTGAGCCTCGCCTCGTGGCAGCATCCCTGAGGTGAGGCCTGGTGGAAGGCTTCGTCGGTGGAAGAGACTGGGAGGGGATCATGTAACCCATGGCTATGATCTCCAGCACCCGCACCCATATGTCTGTGGTGATCTTTTGCCATTGGGAATGGAATGGTCTGACGCGATGATGGAACATGAAATGAGAGTGGCATTGAGCGAGGGTATTGATGGTGCAGCCCCCGACATACCCATCAAACTTGTTGCCTTTGGGCCTAACCCGAGTGCGTACAGCTTTGTTAAGAACGTCGCCTAGGAGTTCTGTACTGTTGCCGCTATTGATAGCGCCCTTGGCTGTAGCCCTGTTAGCCGGTGGCCGGGTAATGTGCGGTGAGGTACTTCCCTGGGTCCTAAGCAACCCAGTTTTTTTACTGTTAGAGCAGACAGCTCCTAGCACTCTCACCCACGGCCAGGCTGTAGTAACCAAACGGTTCAAGTTCTTTTTGTTGTGCCGGCTGTGTTGCAGTAACAAAAGGGTTAACAAAATGGTTAGGGTCAGAGCTTAACTAGTTACAAGTTTATTTAAGCTACAGTTATAAGCGTGCGGTTACAAAAGGCTATTGTTTACTACTTATATGCTAGCAAAGTACAGGTGTTAACAAGTTACGTTACAATCCAATACAAAGATATCTGTTACCATCTAACACAATGATATCTTGGCACAATGACATCTAGTTACAGAGCTTTAATTCTTTAGCTGTGCACAAAAAAAGTCAGAGACCTAGCATGGGTGTATCTTACCCTCTCTGCGTCTCTCGATACCAGCGTAGCCAAGCCGGATCGGTCACTCAATTCCGCAGAAAGAAGAATACGAGGTTGGGCGTCCCCAGTTGTGGACCTCGGGAGGCAATCACCTGACCCGACCAGCAGGAAGTTGGTTGAATGCACTCAAAGTTAGAGTTCTGCTGGACCCATCTTTTATACCCCTTTTGGGTTATGTATTCTCTTTCTTATCTATGGTGCCAGATCATACTGGTCTGTCTTTGTGACACCAGTTTGTTACAAGGGCATTTCTACTTAGTTTGCACTTGTAAGACAAGAGATAAGCAATTTAGGAGTACAGGACATTCTTTTGTGCGGGCGGGGCACGTCCCCTTCTGGGTGATTGTGTGTGTGCGCATCATATTGATCAATGCCAGCTGGGGTGATTTCTGAGGGTCCCCCTCCTCTTGTTGACAGTCTGGCCTGTTAGCCTTCCATCTGTACTTTCTGCTTCTCAGGGTCACGATAAGCTAGCATATCTGGGCCTCAATGAGGGTGTCAAAGACTGTGCTGTCAGCAGCCATTTCCGTGCCCTGTGTGCTCCTCGGTGGCGGGGGGGGGCAACGAGCAAGCTGGCTTGTAAGGGGGAGACTTTGTCTGGCTACAAGCCCTATTGATATTGAGCACGCTGTGGTTGTAAGCGTAGCGTCTTTGCTGAGGGTAAAAGTTTTCCCTCCTGTATGGGGGAGTATAAATGCCCGAGGTTCTAAGTGTAGCTCTCGAGTCCTTACTGGGGTGAGGGACCGAGTCGGTTGAGTCCGCAAACAGCTTTTGTGTATCAAAGGGAAGGTCCACGATCTTCGCCTGTAGGTTCCTCGAGATACCTGACGTCTGTGGCCAGGATTCTCTACGCATGACCACTGCTGTAGCCATTGAACGTGCCGCCGTGTCCGCCACGTCCAGGGCAATCTGGACTCCCGTCCACGATGCTGCGTAGCCCTCTTGAACCATCACCTTTTTATCTTCCGGAAGTGAATCCATGAGGGGAGTAAGCCCGGAGTAATTATCAAAATTATGGTTTGCTAGGTGTGCCCATAATTTGCCATTCTCAATAGCAGGATAGGAGAGGAATATACCTTCCTGCCAAACAGCTCTAGCTTCTTAGCATCTTTGTCCGATCCCCCTATTTGTACTGAGAAGCCTTTGACCTCTGCTGGGACGACTCAACCACCAAAGAATTTGGTTGTGGGTGACTGAAGAGGAATTCCATGTCCTTTGCCGGGATGAAGTATTTCTTATCCGCTCTCTTGTTCGTAGGCGGAACAGAGGCCGGAGTGTGCTATGTAGTAGTGGCTGACTCCAGAATGGCTTCGTCCAGCAGAATAGCAATTTTGGATGAAGCCGGGGGTCTCAAATTTTTCAGGAGTTTGTGATGTTTCTCCTGCACCTCTGCCGTTTGAATGTCTTGCGTGAAAGCCACCCTTCTAAACGGCTCCTGAAACTGTTATAAGTCATCCGGGGGAGAGACGTCCCCGGGGGCCATGGCTTTATCTGGGGAGGATGAGGAGGAACCACTAAGGTAAACCTCCCTCGAACCCTCGGGTTCCTGCGGTCGATGATACACTTGCTCGCCGGAGGATCGTGAAGGAAAGTCTCGGGGTTCTAAAATTAACTCCCCTTTAGACAACTGTGTTTCCGTCCCTGATCGGGAGTGCCCACGGGGGTATTGAGCGGCCAGGGAGAGGAACCTGCCCCTGGGTGTAGGCCTGTGGTTTGTCTGTGTCCAGCCTGATAAGGACAACCATGGCAGCATGGGCAAGGGCCCAGGGGTGGAGACCTAGACCACTCGCAGGGTGTGTACCCCCGATGTCTGGGAGAGTGAGACCTCCGCGATGACACAGATAGAGGTGAAACTGGTTTGTGATAGTACGCCAGGGGATCCAATCCCAGAAATGGTGAAGGTGGCCTAAGCCATGGTGACATTGGTTGGAGGAACGGAGAAGGAGGTTTTTGGTTTTTTTTTTTCTTTTTCTTCTTTTTTTTGGATGGGCCGGTGGAGACACAGGCCTTCGGTGAGGCGTGTGTACCACAGGGGGAGGGCTTGGTGCTAACAGCAGCGCAGCCCTGTCCAGAGATGGATTGCGGTGCCGGGTTTTTGATGTTGACTTGCCCCTCCGCTGCGGGGGCCGGCACCGCCGCCTTCCGTGCCGGGGATCTCAGCCCCGCTGTCAGCGCCGCGCTCGGCACCATCGGCTGCGGTGCCGCGCGGGTATCCCCCTCCGGTGCCTGCAGGCTGCGTGCCTGGCAGCCCTGCACCGCTGGTGCCGCGGGGGTCTGTGCCGCCTGTGGCGGTGCCGCTGGTTCTGGTGCTTGCTTGGCTGACGCTCTAGGCACCGCGTGTGCCGGCTGTTGAATAATCGGAGGCTCAGCCTCTGCCACGTGCACTGCCGCTTGCCTGAGTACGCGGCTGGGGGCTGTGTGCTCCACTCGTCCTGCTTGCTGCAAACGCCGGCAAGGATCGAGCCAGGGAGAGTTTCCTCTGTTTCTGCGCTGAGCGGGTCAGAGAGAAAAGCTGCCCTCCTCTTATGCAACCCAGAGGGCCCTTCTCGGTGAGGCTTCTCCGGCAAGTCCGGCTGGAGAGCCTTATCAACAAGAGCATTTCACGCCTCATCGCTCTGTCCTTCCTGGCCCTGGCTGTGAGCTTAGCACAATGAGAAAGCGTCTGGGTAAGCTGTAATTCCCCCAGGTGTCGGATGCCTTCGCTATGCCCCACGGAGGCCGGCATAGCTTCACGGCATGACTCCCGCTTTTTAAAACCTGAAGAGGCCATTGCGGTGAGTCCTTTTTTTGTTAATAGGGTACTTAGCACTTAATTTGTGCCTTTCCACCCCAAATAGTGATCACCGGCCTGCGGGGCAGCGGGCGGCCTAAATGACCTTCATGTCCGCTCTTCTCTTCTCCGCTCCTCTCTTTTTTTTTTTTTTTTTTTTTTGTTTAATAACTGAAACAACAAATTACACGTGGGAAAAAACCACTAAGTAATCTGACTCTGGCCTTAGCCTGAGTGGATTCCGTCTGCAGCCGATGGCGGTTGAGAAGGAGCTGGCGGGGACCGGATCGCGCACACGGCTGGGGGCGCGCAGGGGGGCAGCGCGTGCTGGCGCATGCACGATCCAGGAGAAACTGCTGGAAGATTTCTGATCTGCGGCACCGGGCGAGCCCGACACCTATTGTGGAGCACCCACGGGGACCACTCGAAGAAGAACTCATAGATATAGAGCTAGAAGGGACCTTAAGAGGTCATTGAGTCCAGCCCCTGCCCTCTTGGCCTGACCAAGCACCATCCCTGACAGATTTTTTTTAATCTATTTGCTCCAGACCCCTAAATGTCTTCCTCATTGATTGGGCTCACAACACCAATGCTCAAAAGCACTGAGCTCTCAGGCAACACATTCCCCAGTAGGATGTAAACCTCACCACAGCACAAGGGAGCCAAGCCCAGGCTGTTTGACTAAATGCAAAATGCACTATCAATAAACTACACAGAAAAATCCTTCAGCCTGATGCACAGCCCTTCACAGAGACCGCACCGCTGTGAAAAGATGGGAGGAAAAAGAAAACTGAGCCACTGCAGTACGACTTTACACAGTTATTTATCTGGCACCCACTGCATTGCAATAACGTTCAAACCTGAGCAGTTCAAGAGCTCATGCATGCTAATGCTTCTGACGTCAGGAAAGTACAAAAGCCATCTGAGGAGAAACAGGCCTGCGGCAGAGCTGACTGTACCTGTTTATCATCAGACCACTCTAATGTAGAAACTCCTTTGTTTTCACTGTGCTTTCAGGGCCACTGCATGCAACCTTGACCTGGAGGTGTTAATTTGCCATACGCACCAATAAGACTCTTCATCAATCATCATAGCTAGGTAGGCTTGTAGAACAAGGAAATGTTATTATCCAGGGTCTACCCATAGCCTCTGATGAAGTCTCAGTTTTCTGGTACTTTAGTGCTGCTTTGTAATACCAAATATAAATGGGATTACCTGCAAGTTTAAAGCTGCTTTAAATGGTGAAGCCCTTTGGAATGGTCACCTGCTAAATGCAGTCACCTTTTTTAATGGCCACTAAAGCTCAGGCCTCAGCAGAGTTTCTCTGTATTAACTGCACAGTCTTATGCTCACACCTTTTACAACAGCTACAGAAACAGCAGGCTCATTGGTGACCACTGTTAACAAGTTTCATTGCACTCTGCTTTTTACAGTACATTCTGGTCATTAACAGTGCAAGCTGGCCTAACGTGGTATGAGGGGGAAAATATTCAATAAGTTTCTACCACTAATGACTTGCCTAAGACCCTCATGCATCTCCTTTCTTCTCTTTTCCCTATTGCTAACACCATTTCAGAGCAGCCAGTCCCCTCACCCCCGACCACCACCGCCAGACACTGAGAGAGGGAGGAAGGCCCAGGGGATAAAGGAACTCTCAGCCTCTCCCCTGTAACTTGCATCTGAGCTTATCCTCTGTTTCTCTCACATTCAGAAAAGAAGATGTAACCTCACTGGGGCAATATGAACAACAATCTAGTGACTAATAACTTGCTATCACTATCAGCCAGCACTGGATTCAGACCAATGATCTACTGCAGAGACAATTGGCCTTGTGCCCATTGTTAAGTCTCTGAATCAATCCAGTGCCTTAAGAGATGCATATTTTAACCCTCTCTATCCCCGTGCTCAGAAGTTATGGTCCAGCCACTCAGGAAATTGTACGACACAGGAAGACATTTTGATGAACAGCAGTTTGTCCTTTATTAAAACTTCCACCTCCAGAAAGATGATTAATGCTATGGCAGCCTTGTGGCCTTATCCCAAAGAAAACGCTCTGAAGCCAGGGCTACAAACTGGTTTTAAAAGCACATTTTACAATAATATATTTGGTGTTCTTTTTATTGGCTTTAACTTTTAAGGTTCACGTTTTAAGGCTTATCTCTGAAAGCAGGAGAGCTAGAAATTTACTGTGTTAAAAAATTGAATGTGCGAATCAGATATGGTCACTTGACTCCCACATTTGGCACTTCAAGAAAAAATACCAAACATTTAGATACATGTGGTAACAACATGCTCTCTCACTATGTTTAGCTGCAATTCTGCAGGTCCTCTCCCCTCAGGCTCCATCTTTTGACTCTGCAAGAAGGCCTGCTCTATACTACAGTCAACACAACTAAAGCACACTCAGTGTGAAACAGTCCGATCTCTGAACAAGACGGTTAAGTTGATTTAACCAAGCATTTGCCAAATAATTCAAGAAGAATTCTTCCACTTGCCTAGCTACCGCTGCTCAGGGAGGTGGATTACTTATCCATGGAAAAGCACCCTCCACTGCTGTAGTGACAGCTGCTCACCCACAGCCCTATAGCTGTACTACTGCACAGTCCGTAGTGAAGAATGGTCCAAGAACATCTACATCAAGAAGTGCTGCATGAGTCCTAACACATGAATAGTCTCCACTGACCTGGACATACCTTTCTCTTTTCCAGTGCAGGAAGTAGACAGAATTCCAGAGTGGATTCCAAGTTTCTTTTAACATCCAGTGTTTGTCTCACTGGAACAAGATGTGACTGTATTCAAAGACTTGAGGAGAGCACGCTCTTTAGTGCAGTCCTGTGGTTCAATCATTTAAATTCTAAAAATACAGCCTGCATAAGAATCATCCTTCAAACTGCATGCCGGTTACAGGTCACATTCTCTTTGACTCCCTCCTTTCACAAAAGCTTAGAAACTAGAAGTTAATGGTGGAGGAAAGGCAATAGTGTTATGTCAGGATCTGGGTGTGTTTTAAGAGTATGTCTGCACCGCAGCTAGGAATGAGCTTTCCAGCCCAAGTCTGTAGACTCGTGAGAACAGAGCTCAAGTAGTATAACAACAATAGACGTGTAGCTATGTGGCTCAGAATGGAGCTTGGCTTCTATCCTCCCAATCTAGCCCCCAGCTATGGGACTGAACGGGCAAACTCAAAGCACCATTTTTTAGCATGACTCGGTGGACCCAGGCCAGGACACTTGCTCCTGGACACACCCTGCAACTTGCATTGTTTGGCAAATGCTGCAAATCCATCCTTTTCCATGTGGAAGAGTTGGCGTGACTCACCCTTAGTAATGAAAGGCTACAGCAAAGGTTAAAGGGTTGGGGCATATGGAGGCTGAAAGAGAGAGCGAAACGGAAATTAATCCAATGTATTTCTCCCCTCGAGTAACTCAAATCATTATATAGATGTTAGTGACAATTACTGAGGAGTTTGGTCTTCTCCACTACAGAGATACAGTTTATTACTACTACCATTCCGCTAGGCTGATCTTAATGTTACTTGCCAGCCAGGCAAAAATACATTACCAGGATACCTTCCTCTCTTGCCAAACAAACACAAAATTACAACTGCCCTTGTTCTCACCTTTTACGTATACATCCATTTGGCATGATTGTGAACAAACAGTACGATCTGAGCAGGTATCCCTGAAAACTGGCAATATTCCCATTTTCAGGGCCCGTCCGAAGGGAGCTAATAGAAAACTGTTCTCTTCCAGCTGTAAAACCTCAACAGACTGGAGCCCTTTGTCACCTGACTCATAGCAGCCTAGGTGAGTTCATGTGCACCTCAGAAACCACTCCCAGGTCTGTCATGCAATAATGTTCCTCCTCTACCCTCCATAAAGCCTCCCAAGTGAGGATTTCCCTTGAAGCACACTTTTATCCTATACAGTACAGATTTCACAGGGGAGACTGGCTCTCTGACTTTGGGGTCCCAACCCAAAAGAAGCCTGTGAGTGGAGTGGTTGCAAAGTTATTGTGGGGCTGGGGCGGGGTGCGTCACGGTATTGTCACCTGTAATGGGGTTCACTTATGACTCTGGCACCTCCTGCTGGTTGCCTTAGAAATTAGCTCAGCATGGTAGCATGTCCTCCTCAGGTGTTGCCTCACCACCGTCACTCCAGATCAAGGACTCATATTCCTCCAAGGACCGCAGCTCGCTGGCCATGACACACACCATGCTCCCCTTCTTCCAGGCGACCTACTATAGTCCACTATTTCACCATTCTTTCCAGTGGCCAACTGCAGTCTACTACTTCCCACCTGGCTCCAGCTCCCTCTTTGCTTTTCTCAGGGCCAAGAACTGTCTCTTGTTTCCTCAGCCACTGCTGGCAACACTGCTTTGCCCAGGATGTTGAGAGTTCTTTCAGGTCTCCAGAGACACAGTTATCCTTCCTGGGCTCCCAACAGATGTATGACTTCCTCAGCCTTGCAACTCTCTTTTTTTATATATGGGCCTTCTTAGCGTTGATTAGCTGCTCCCTTCAGCCCTTCTCTGATTGTTTACCTCTGATGTATCCTACTTAGGGCTGCTTAGAACTTCTTTTCTACTCAGCAGGGAGCAGCCACCTTTCTCGGCGCCCTTACTTCTCTGCTACTTACAGAGCCAGGTGGCTGAAAAACAGTGGCTGCTGGCCAGGTGTCCAGCTCTGAAGGCAGCTGCTCACCAGCAGGGCAGAAGTAAGAGTGGCAATAACTTTTACTCTTGTTGCTGCCTTCAGAGTTGGGTCATGACCCCCAGAGTTACAGCACAATGAAAGCTCACATTTAAACATCTGAAATCATGGTGTTTACAATTTTTAAAATCCTATGACTGTGAAATAGACTAGAATGGACCATAAATTTGTCAGGGTCATAATCAGAGTTCTATTATTTTACTCAGAATGCTCGAGAACTCGAGTCAAAAATGCAAAAATTAGTTAAAACACAATCTTAGCAATCAATATCCAAAGCACTATTGCCTCTTTTCATAAATCTCATTAGGAATCTATTCATAAAAGAGAGACTCTCACATCACCTCAATTTTTTAAAAAGTGTAAACTCTTACCTTTCCAGAGCCTGAGATCTGCTAGAAATAAGACAGTCTTAGTAAAAGCCAGAGAGGCAAATTCATCGCACAGAGCAAGGCTTTGCCTATATTGGAGAGTCACACAGGTGCAACATATCAGTACTTAGAATCCTGTTAGTACAACTACTGCATAACCATGCAGACTCTTGTATTGATTTAGGAGTCACTTTTTATAACCTACCTTAAGCCTGTTGCCAATTGATTTATGCTAATTTTTTTTTTTAAAAATAAGTGAAATAGCAGTGTCCACACATAGGTTTGTGCTACTCTAACTAAACTGGTTTAAATTCACACTGTAACTTAAACTAGTCTGTAGACAAACCCCAATTAATTTCTTTTTTGTGAGTTAGAATGGCTTTGGCTACTTCTTGGACAACATATACATTTTGTCTATTGCAAACAAAACAAAACAGCAGCAACTTTTTCTATTTCTTGCTCAGGTTTTTATACTCCTGCCTATCACAGTTGTATCTGAGTAACTCCAATGTAATATCCACAGCAAAGAACCTAGCAGACTTCACTTTTTGCTCTTCTCTCCTTTGAGGATCAAAACTCTACTTGGGGAGGGTGTTCTGAGGATGTGGATTTGGTAGCAATTTAGGAATGGAAGGGATTGCTCGCTTTTAGCATGTTACTGATAGGGGATAGCTGTTCTCAGAATTTCCACACTATCTAGGGACCCTGTAGAAAGGCTGAAGCAAGACATTCCGAAAGGGCACAAACTGCTTCCATTCATTTAAAGCTGAAGCCTAATGATTGCAATTTAAATATTGACATCATTAATTTCATGGATCATTCCACAGAAACATTCTGCAGCTTTGATATTGAGGGCAAAGGCAAAGCAGACAACCACCATTTAAAAAAGCATCTTGCAGTTTTCCTCTTACTCTTTAATGTCTTTCTCTGTCCTTCTTATTTCTTCTACTCTCCCTGCCCTCATCTGTGCTGCTGGATCACTACGTCTTTTGCCCTGTTCCAAGTAGCTCTAGTGAGAGATCTCTTGGCCTTCTCAAGTTGCCCATTTGTCAGCTTTCATACTTTCTATAATTACCACTCAGTTTCCCATTGCTCCTCAGTCAGCTTGCGCACGGTTATTGCTTTCACCTCATTTTCAGCCCTCTGAGGCTAACATTAGTCTGAGTTGTGTATTGCACCATTCAGATGGTCATGTATTAAAACCCCTTCAAGTCCCTCCTTTCCTCCAACATTAGGGTTGTATGTTAGCTTCAGAATAAGCCAGCAACACTTTGCTAACTTCAGTAATACAGTAAATGCTTTTGCAGTAGCTGAATTTGGCACTAAGTGCCAGGACTCCATTAAAGTCCAGGACAAAACTCACACTGACTTCAAGAGTGCAGATATGGCCTTCAGTTACTAAGCCAGAATATGCCAAGATCAAGACCATGCAGAATATGAGTGGAGTCTCCATTGCTGTGCTTATCAATTAATGATGAAATCAGGGTGTCCTAGACTCAAATTCCCTTGCTTCTAAGTATTATGAGTGAAACTTTAAACTATTGTCCCAGTGTTGATGCAGGAAGACTTATGCACAAAAATCTTCACTCATCAAGATGAAAAAATCCATTTAATGATAGAGTATTGTTCTATTTTTTAAATGTATTTGTTCTTGTCGTATACAGTATTAGGTTGCTTCCCCTCAAATAATTTATGACCCTACGAGGACATTGGCTTCTGTGGTTTAGCAACCAGCCACAGCAGCCAAGAAACTCGATTTGCATGTTGTGTATTTAGTTAACATGGCCATGTGGATCTTGCTGTGCCCCTTTTATTCCATCGTATTGTGTTTGTTGTGGAAAAACAAACCACAAAGAAAGGATCTTATGCCAGGAACAAAGTGAAACAGAGTGACTGCAAGGACCTAGTGAAAGTGAAATTACAAAGGAAATGGCACCCCTGCACCAAGACTGGGACTCAGCTGCTCCTTTCCAGGGGTCAGGGTAAAAGGTTAACAATGTCTCATTGTTTGGGGAAAATGCACTCATTCGTCATCTCAGTACAGAGCCACCCACTAGTATTGTGAGTCTACAACAGTACATGAGGACTGTTGATAAGAACAAGGGGGCAAAGGTCATGATTTTACTGGGAGTAAAGCTACATCTACATTTTGAACTAAAGTCAAATGTATTAAAGTCGACTTTGTAATACTGATTTTATAAAGAAAGTTAAGCATCCACACCAGTGCACAAGATCGACTTAGTGCATCCCCACTAAATCACCAAAGTTTTATTGTTGCAGCAGTGCATTGTGGGACGCTGTACCCCAGTTCCCTCAACTCCATGGCATTTTGGGTTTTTTCTGCTGGTGCATCATGGGGAAAAATGTCCCACAAGTGGTTGTGCGTATGTGAAGTCATCTTCCCAGACTGCATTGCTCTTGTTCCCCTCCGGTTGAAAACAAACAGCCATGTTTCAGCCACCTCTTTTCCTAATGAGAGAAATTGTTTGATTCATCTGCATTACGAACCTTGTTACCAAATATGTTCTGAGAGCACCCAGCAGACTGTACCACGTCAACCAGTTGTTCAACTAGTTTCGTCCCTGCGAAAAAACACCAAACTGGTGGGCTTCAGAAGCCGAAGCCCATGATACCCAAGTGGAACAAACTGTTTCCATGTGACTAGTGAAAGACTTCATATTCTTCACAAAGAAAGTCAATACAATGCAAAAGTGGTAGCATATTTGTAGTGTACCTGGCTGAAGGGGCCAGGTTTGAAGCTGAGGGTGCGGGAGAAGCAGAGAGAGAGAAATCTGTGAGTTGTCTCCACATAGAAGTGATGAACACTCTAGAGAGGCCATTGCATTGACATCTCCAACATGAGGCAAAGAGACCGTTTGAAGTATTTGCTCCAGATCCGTTATGAATCCACAAGACTAATCAGAACAGAAGGAAATAATCCCAGCAGACACTGGTGTCTGGTGGCTGCTAGAAGGAGACATTACCCCATCAGTTGAAGGAGTAGCTCAGGAAAAGAAAGAAAAGTAAGCATTAGAAGATAGAAAAGTTGTGGAAAGAATGAAGTGATTCCCTCACTACTTCTAGTAAAGACTGCCATTAACGATGTCAGGACTGGCAGCAACCTATGAACTGGGGGTCAAGCAGAAAACACTGTATAGCCCAAACTCAAAGCCTGTGGTGCTCTCACTGCGAGAAACAATCTAACCATGCAAATATTTCCTAGTTCAAGGGCAAACTCTGCAGCAACTGTAACAAATTGGAACACACACACTGGACAACATCCTGGACACCGAGCTAGTGAAGAGCAGCATACTGAGCACCTCTGTACTTGGAAAAGATGGGAAAATGTGCATGTTCCAAAGATACAGTTGAATGTTGCGATCACACCATTGATAGAGGTTACATAAATCACAAGGCAAAGCTGAAGTTATCCTCAAGTCACCCTAGCCATAAAAAAATGTCACAATTACCTTTTTTTCTGGGGATGGCCTGTTACCAAATGTTCTTGGCTGTTATCATGACAGCTAGGAACACAATGGATAGAAACAATGCTGATGCACAAAGCATACTGGTGTTTTTGATTAGGTCCAAAGGTTATGGGGTGTCTCACATAAACACAAGACATCGTTGCTTTTGAAGTTAAGTTTGTAATGGGTCCCCATCTGGAATAGGAACATCTGGATTGAAGATCATACTGAATTGCCTATTGTTATTGCTTCTAGATCTCTTACCCTTGCAAAACACCACTTTGTTCAAATTGATTGAGGTATTCCGAGTTTAGCCTGGGGAATTATAAACTGTATGGGAAATGATTTATTCCATTAGAGGCCATCAGCCAAAGAAAGGAGATGATGAGGATCAACCAGTCCAACACCACCACCATCACCCCAGGAGGGGATAACATGGAAGATGTAGAGCTATTCACCTACTTGAGGAATATTATGGACAGAGATGGAGGAACAGACAAAGGATAACAATGCCAGGATAGGGAAAGCAACTGTGGCATTTAAGATTCCTCGCCCCATATGGAATTCACAAATAATATCTGAGAAGATGAAACTGCATATCTTCAACACAAATCTGAAGTGTGTGCTCTTGTATGGATGCGAGACCTGCCATACTAAAAAGTCTTCAAATCACAAGTCACAGACATTCATAAACAGATGCCTGAGGTATATCCTTCACATCAAATGGCAAGACTTTGTCACAAACGAGGAGCTTTGGAAAAGAACAGGAGAACCACTTGATGTTCAAATCAAGAGAAGAAAGTGGGGATCGCTGGGCCACACTCTCAGAAAACTATCATCCAGCATAATCTGTCAAGCTCTCAGATAGAACCCACACGGAAAACACAAAAGAGGAAGACCTCAGACAAAGTGGAGAAGATCTACTGAGACTGAAGGACAACAACAGGGGTACTCCTGGAGTCAGCAAGAAGTTTTGTCTCAAGACAGAGTGAAGTGGAGGATACTTGTAGATGTCCTATGTTCCACTCAAAGTAGAAGGATTTAAGTCAAGTCAAGTCCCCTCTAGTGGCACCAATGGTCTGTATGTCAGGGCTTGTCTACAGAGTACTATAATCAGCATCAAAGGGGGTTCTGAGACAGGACGACATTAATGGGACTACTAGTGCGTATCAGCAGAGATCAGACACTTTTATCAGGGTCAACAGCCACTGAGGTCCAGGTGCAAAGTTGGATGGGGGCCCAGCTCTGCACCCTCAGAAGGGGAATGCCAAGGCAAAAGAGGGCAGGACCTAGGGCAGTCAGCCCTTAGCACTATTCACACCACAGCAATGGGCCCCACCCCTTCCATGCCATGCAGAGCAGTGCCATTAGGGTGTTTCACAGGGACTTGGAGCTCTGGCCACCACTGCTGTCAAAGTAGCAGCAGCAGCTGGCACTCTCGCCCCTTTGAAACATTGGGTCCCTGTGCAGCTGCCCTCTTTCCCACCCACCACCCCTTGTGGGTGGTCCTGCATGGCTCAGTCAGTGTACTAGATATTAGTGCAGGGTAAAATTTAAATCTTTTGGTGTAAACTGAAGAACTCGATTGACAAGTCCTTAAAAGACAGCCAGAACAGCAGTACTATATGTAACCGGTCCTTGCATCTTGTGCCTGTCTATTCAGTAATCATGATTATATATGATTACATCATTTCTTCATATTATGGTTACTGTGTGAAAACCAGACACAACCATTTTATCCCACTATATTAAAACATTTGAGTGAATAAGAAAAGGAATAAAAACCAAAAGAAAAAAATGTGGAAAAAAATGAAGATGTCCCTGGGCAGAGGAAAAAGGAGGAACGGAGAAAGAGAGAGGAAGAACATAATACATAACAGCATGTATTTCATTCTACACTGTCCACTCACTTGCACCAGCCTAGTTTAGAGGTTACTCCAAAACCCTAGTACAGAGCTGCCAAATTATTTTTTCTGAAATCAAAGCAGCCTGGGGAAACCACCCAAAGGTTTAAATTACAGGAAAAATGGTTTGTGAACTCATACTAATTTGAGATTCCAAAATTAGTTGATGCCAAGAACACTGAAAAACATATAACTGCAAAAAATTTCCCAGTCTCTAGCTTTTTATATCATAGTAACTGGACACTTTCATGTACTTTTTAAAAATGTTTAACAAAATACACATTATCCCAGATGTATCTTTGCATTAGTATTTTTCTTCAGTAAAAGTTTGAAGAAGCAAAACTATTGGTCTTCAGTTTTTAAAAATGAAATGTGAAGCAAAACCAAAAAAATCCTCAATAAAAGTAATTGAGAGCTGAAAACTGTTTTAAAATTTGCATTTTCTGCTTGCTTTTTCAAATTTGAAGTTGTAAGTACTCTTTCTGACAATTATTAGAGCCACATGAAGTATCTGTATTGTGTTATGAACGTTCTATGAATCTCTGTAGGTTAGGGAATTTATTTTAGTCTGTGGTGATTATTGCAGTTCCTGGGAACTCTGTACTTCCAGGTGCTAATGAGATGTGTAGTTGACTGGCCAATTTGTAACTCTGATGGTTATCACTCTGAGGTTCTACTGTAGCTTGGAGATTTCTTGAAAATCGGCGTCCTTCCTTTCTGTCCAAGATATTGAAGCTCAGCTTACAGTCAAGATGGCCAATCATATCAGTTCCTGCAAAGTGAAGGATGTGAACCCTGTGGTGGTTTGCACATACTGGTTCAAAATGGTAACAGAAGCCCTAGGTCACAAAGGAGAACTTTTAGAATTAAAAATCTGAGTTTAATCAGATGCAAGTGAGTTTTGTTCCATCAAATGGAGATCAGCTTTTGTTCAAGGGTGGACCCAGCCCTGCTGAAGGGCTGGAAAGACAAACCTTGCAGGGCCTTGACAGGACCAATAGGCAGATACTAATGAAGTGTTTAGACTGTTATTATTGTATGTTTTCTCTGTATGCTTGTTTCTAAAGAAACATAACTCTGCTTTGAAGAGTGGGAAAACAATGTGATTGCCCTCGGAAAGAAAGCAAAGAGTAGAGACTGAACTTAGGCACACTGAAGTGAAGGAGCCACAAAACTAACACTTTGGTCAGGAAGGAGTGGGATGCAAGGTTGTAGCCAGAGAAAGGCGACAACTAGAGGCCCAACACTGGAGTGGGCATTCTTTGGACAGAATATGGAGAGGGATTAAAGGTGCAGTGATCCTGAAACAGCCACTCACATCCTTCACTTTGCAAATACAGTATGGTAACTGTGTTAAACTGCTAAAAATGGGAAAGCAGTCTTTTTCTTTCCCCTTTGAAAAACCAACCCAAATGTTTTGTTCAAAGTTATGAACATTTCAGAGCTACACACAATCCCTTTTCCCAAGTTTGGAATGTTGAGGTTCTATTGTAATTTTAAACCATTTAAAAAAATCTAGAAATGTTTTCTAAAAGGATAGTTTCTGGGTTTGAATGGCCTCTTATGTTTGCTCCCCAAGCAGCAAAATTAGGCTCTCACCAGGTTGGGAGCAGATCTGTTCTAACAATCCCTGCTAATGCAGATTTCCTGACCTTAACTTGATTAGTGCAGTTCTCAGAAATTGGCTCCACATTGTTTAGAGGATTCAACTGGACCTTGCTAGCAACAAAACAGAGCCCGAGCGATAACAGGCTAATTTCTGGAGAGACTGGAGGACATGTTTGCAACTCTGGCCTAACAAATATGACTTTAGCAAACACAGTTCTGTGGGGCAGGATTTTATTGCAGTTTTTTTAGTGCCACCAAGGCAGCTCAAATCTAGTTGTGCTTTCTCCAGATGCTGAAAATTACAAGGAATATTACTATGTTGCTCACAACATGTCCATACAAAGCATTAGGGGAACAAAACCCTTTTCCCTATAGAAGACAAATTTTAACTCTTGCTATTGACATCAGCCACTTTTTAAAAAACACATAACAGCTTATGCAATAGAGATGCAACTATATAGGGACATATTGTGGATATGTTAGAGCTGCCTTCTGCCACACCTATATCATTTGGTCCTAAAGCCAATTCAGCCCATGAAGAATCATTCCACTCTAAGGGAATGGTGACACAGATCTCTTACTCCAGGCATTACTGTGGCACCTGGTGCAGCAGAGAGAAAAACACACATCTGGAGGAAAGAGGTCTTTTCTTTTTACTTTCTTATCACTGAGTGCTGCATATTATGGAACTGCTGTGATTTCATGATAGTTATTCTGCCTAATCAATAGGCAATACAGTGAATAGGAAACATGGGAAAAATGATTCATATTAACATAGACCTTGTACTGTTAAGTGGGACATCAAATCAATGGTTAATAATGGCACCTCAAAGAAGAACCGATGCAATATTAACGACCACTGCTCTCATGGGCATTTCCTGCTCCAGTAGGAGCACAAAAGACTAGGAAGTAGAGGAAAGACGGAAGACACAAAAATGAGGAAGAAGCCATTCAGAAGTTTTTAAATTTCATTTGTCTGAACAAAAAGGAGGTTTTAAATCTCAGCACCTTGAAGAGTTATGTGAAACTGCGCTATTTCAGATTTGAATGAACTAGGGACACGTCTAAGGTTTATCTGTTCCACTTGTTACAAGAGAGATGTCCTCATGAGCTGCAAGGACATCTTCATAATTTACAAGTCAGAACAAAACAAAATTTGGGTTTCAACTGGATATTTTTTCAGTCATCAGAACAGAAGGAGTGTATCTTGCTGCTAAACTTCATGGTTAATTCCATAAAATTTCCTGTCAATGTGAATTTCTATCCAGAAATCAAAAACAGAATTGTTGGTTTGCTTCAACATACAGGCCATGTCAACACTTAGTAAAAACTTCGAAGTGGCCATGCTAGTGGCCAAATCAAAGAATACTAATGAGGCACTGAAATGCATATTCAGCGCTTCATTAGCATGTTGACGGCTGCGGCACTTTGAAAGTGCTGTGGTTCACTCCTGCACAGCTTGTCTACACTGGGGTCCTTTTTGAAAGGACCTCACCAACATCGAAATCCCCTTATTCCCATCAGCTCATAGGAATAAGGGGATTTCTATGTTGGTGGGGTCCTTTTAAAAAGGACCCTGGTGTAGATGAGCCGCGTGGGAGCGAACTACGGCACTTTTGAAGTGCCACAGCCGGCAGCATGCTAATGAGGCACTGAATATGCATGTCAGGACCTCATTAGTATTTTTTGATTTGGCCATTATGATGGCCATTTCGAAGTTTTTACTAAGTGTAGACGTACCCAGAAGGTTTTGGAGGCCCTGTGGCAACAGAGTGTAATCAGAATTTCCAGCCTGTACAAAGGGCAGAAATAGGCTGTCTGCTGCCACATATTGAACCTGCAAGGACACTAATTGGAAAGAGAAAAGTATACTGGAAATATTAGACACTAGGAAGAGCAGTGACATAGTGCAGATAATAAGCTTTTCACACTGTTGTCTGAATAACTGCACTATGGTACACAGTTCAGGAGAAAAACAACTGCTTAGAATTTTGGGGAAAACAGAAATAATGACATTTTTCAGTTCTTTATGACAGCTGAAATGTCCAACAACACTGAAACAATTTGGCAATATATGATTTTGTCTTTGGCAAAGGCACTTTACCATAGGCCTTTTCGCTGTAGATTTCAAGCCATCCTGTGGCATTTTTCTCCTAAATGGATGTCTTTTCCTGTCTGAAAAAGGAAACAATGAGAATAAGGTGTGTGTGGGAACATGCATGCTTGCATACTTGATAGATTTAGCCAGAGAGATAAAAGCACCTTAAATTCATGCACATTTTTATTGAGTAGTAATATAAAATGCTTTTTTCATTGTTACAAGTGCATGCTTTGATTGCCAACATTTCAGAAGTCAAATTACAAAGGCAAGGCTGTAGGCTGTAGTGAATTACTTGGGCACTTATACAATTGTTAAAAAATATCAATGGACTGTTTTGTTTTTTCTTTTTTCTGAATGAACCAGTTGTAACCCGTAACTGATATACAAAGGGAAAAAAGTGAAAAAATTACACATTTTGTGGCACATGACAGAACATAACAAAATGACTAAACCATTATGACATTAACAATTACCATGCATTTAGTTTCACATGTAACTACAAACTTATTTAAATTTCACAAGGTTTGCTAAACATGCTAACCATCTATATGTGCACTGACAAGCTTATGTTAAAAACTTTTTAAGAATACTTTCCCCATTAGATTTTTTTCAAAGCTCTTTTTGATTACAAAATTTCAAAGGCATTAAGCATTTTTAGAGAATATAAAGTACGCCAGTATACATACATTTCCAGTATAAGTCAGACCACTAAGCGCATTACAGTCCCATACAGGCCTATACAGCCATTTTTTTCCTTAAAAAACATGCATAGGCAGATTTTTACAGAATATAGATGCTTTTCACTGCACTTAATATGGTGTCTTGTTCACTATACTTAAAAATGCACCACTCATAAATATTTAAATTCAGCAAGCCACAACCAAGACTTGATTTACGAAAAACTGTCCCCCCAAAACAAAACAAAGCAACCCCCCCAATATAAACAGCAAAAAAGGATAAATGTTAGCATTATTCCAGTTTTTAAAGTCGAAGAAAAAGATAGTTGCTGCCAAATTAGTAAGGTAACTGTTATATTTAAAGAAGGGCATTGAAGCACACTAAAGAAACCTGAGGTAAGCATAATCTGTACAAAATTAAACTGTCTTTTTTTTTTTTGGCATTTTTAACAAATTGGCAACATTCTGTGTTTATATTTTTAAAGACTGCCTAATTTATTTTATAGCCATTGTCTGACAAGAGTAGCAAAACATTATCAATAAATAGTCCTTATTTAGTTTGTACATCATTTTGTTAAAAATGTTTTGATGTCATCCATATTTAGTGCTGCAACTGTAAACGTACAATAGTTAGTAAGAAATTAGACAAAGTTTTCATGTCCAGTAACATAATAAAAGGCCTTTCAGTAACATATCTAGAAGTTCCCAATGCAGTAGGAAAACATGTTCAATTCCCCTAACTTTGCAATATATACCAGCATTAGCTTTCATATTTTCTATAAGCATTTTAAAGGCATATCCAAAGGAGGTGTTTAGCCCCCACCCCCCCACCCACCAAAATAAAGTTTACGATCTCGTCTTAGATGATATTGTAAACTGACTCCAACACCTGGCCCCCAGAGCAAGTAAGCTATTTTCAGAGGCAAGAACATCCAACTCTTGAAGTGCAGCAATCCCATCATGCCCTGCAGCTAAAAAAACAGGAAATGGTCACTGAATATTGCTGCTATTACTGCCATTGCTGTCAGTGCCATTAGTCTCTGAGGTGATTGCCTTGTTGATGGAGTTAAGGTTGGCATCAGATGGCATGGCATCTCTGCGAGGAGGCATCCTCTCATTAATTCGATCTAAGCCTTTGGCTTCTTCAAAACTAGTGATCTTATGCTGTGGTGAGAATCCTTTGATAGCTAAATAAAGGATTATTAAGAAAAAAGGAAGTTAGCAAAAATCAAACTGTTGGTATTTTATCAGTTCATCATCAATAATAACTGAGAAATTCCCTTATTGTGATGAGCAAAATGACAAAATCCCACACGGACTTCTTACCATATTTGGGAAAAAAACTGAAAAATTAACAACCAATGTCTCTTGAACACCAAACGTCTTTCAATGAGATTAAATTATAATATTAAGTTGTCCACTTGAATTTGGTTTAAAATATTATGAAGCTGACATGAAGCTACAATTTGTAATTATGAGCAGTGCTATCTACACTTTGTTGTGATAAATTAAAGCCCTACAAAACACTGTACCCAACCTTAGCAACCTTACTCTGGTAATCCTCCCTTGGACTTTCAAGGGCCATTTTTTTTTTTTTTTTTGAGTAACATCTGAAAAAAAAGATCTACATACTGTGCCAATCAGAAATCACAGATGGCATAGAGTGATCAATTTGATGGTTACACAGTGAAGATATCAAACAGACTGTCCTATAATCCTTTCAGAATGCCTTACAATTTTTTTTAAATCATGGCTGAGCTGCTCATGTGTTACTCAAGAGCAGTAACCTTCTCGGTCATCTCCTGGGTCTGAGACAGTAATTTGGTTCAACAGGAGTAATTCAGTAAGGTATTTTTAGTCCAAGTCATTCTCTGGCATATTCATTCCTCAATTTTGAGAACAGATTAAGCTCGGACCCAATCATGGAATTTAAAAAGTCAATGTTATCTGTCCTTCAGCAATTCATTGATATTGGCAGGTACCCTCAGATTAGGCAAAAGTATCTGTAGAATCTGACAGAATTATTTTATTACAGGACTTATTTTTAAGGCACATCTGCTGAAAACAGAAGAAAAAAAGGCACGATAGGCAAGGAGTTATTGATGGCCATTAATACTTATTGTAGCCTTCTGTGCATTTTTCTCATCTATTCAAAATCAAATCTACCTAACCATATTTCCAGAATTTTGGTTGCATTTTGTTATACTTTTACCTTAACATGCCATATAGCAGAGATGGAGTGTTAGTACCAGGAACCTGAAAACTCACCAGGGTAACAAGGTGATGGAATATGGAAAGTAAACAACCCCCCACCTCACAAAAAATAATCTGACCCACCAGCAGTATTCACATGCTACCACAAATAAAAGTTCCGTAAATTCAGGCATTCTTGCCCAACTGTGACGTGGCTGGCACTTTCTCTTCTTAGCATCTCTTTAAAAAAGTCCCTGGTACCAACATGCCACTTGCTGAATGTTGTGGGGAGCACGGAAAGCAGCTGTCATGCTGAAATTTTTGCTAACCATCCCTGTGCAAATGCGTACACTAGTTTGTTTCTCAAGATTAATTTCTTTAACTAATTTCTTGGGTGTTTCATATTTCAAATGAACTTTGGTGTGCATGGGTTTTTTTGCATGTCCTGGTTTAACATATGCTCTTTTAACAAAATGGTAATTACTCAATCAAAGGGGGAGAAGTGAAAAGAGGGAGGCCCACAGCAAAGCTGCTTCTTGAATTCCACCTCCAAAAGATGTCTAATGAACACCAGTGCCAGACCCTTAAAGCAAGGTAAGTGGAAGGTGACTGCGCTAAGATGGAAACCTTGTCTCTTCTGTGGCCTGACCCTTCACTCAGAGCTGCAGGGGCTGATCATCGCACAGGATCAGGCCGTGGTGAATACCTGCACAGATGGTATATTTAAAACTTTTAAGGGGAAATATCCTTTTATCTGGCATTCATTTGCTTTATGTAGTGAAAGTGTGCATGGTTTTAATGGCGAGCCAGTGGCCACAGCAAATGAAGGAAAAACTTGAAGAATGAATATTCCTGAAATGGGCTTTGCATTCAATCAGTTTTACTTCAAGCAGACGGGTTATACACCTTAGTGGTGAAGTATGTGCTCTGCTGTACTTGCTAGTCAGACAACGAGTATTAGCAGTTGACACTGAGGATACTAAACACGACACAGAGTCACAGAAATCACAGAAAACAGCCAAACTGTCAACGAGAATGCACACTGCAGATTAGAATTTGCCAATAGGAATAGATAATTCCAACATAAATAGCAGCTCACTCACTGCTATTTAGAAAGCAGTTGTATTTTCTCTTACTTATTTTTTTCTACAATTATGATCACTGCTTTATACAGATCAAAAACAAATTCAAATAGCCTAAAAATGGCATTTTTCACATCAAAGCAGAGGACTATGACCCAAGAGGTTTTTTTTTGGTTGTTTTTTTCCCCTAATATATCAACTATTTTTTAGGGGGGCAAGAACAAAATACAACTGAAAAGAATTTTGTTTTAAAGGGGAACTTTGAAATTCTTCTTCCAAAATTTTGTATTACTGAATACATACTATATATACTTATTTAAATATGAAGTTAGATCTTAAGAGTATACGTAATAAAATCGTATATGGATTAAATTAAAAGGATCATCAATAAATCACCGAAGTCTGCAATACTGAGCATTCAGACATCTTCTGAGGCAGCCAGTCTTTATAGATCTCTTAGCTGGTGCTACTGTTAATAGTTGCTCTAATATAAATCCCTAGTATTAACTGACACTACCAGAAGAAATGGACATCTTGCAGACAAATGTCTCATGTTGTTTTACTTTTTAGAGAGACATAAAATACATTTGAACTGTCACAAAGAACCATTCAGAATTACTTTTTCTAACAATTGACTTCATCCCTGCCACCCACAAAACATGTTTATAAAGTTGAACATTTTCCTCTTTATCAATGGTACTGAAAATGATTTGAGGTAGAGAAATGATTCAGCCCTAAGAATACTGCTAATGCACTATGTGTCAAAGAGCATTTATTAACTCTGCTGTGTCCCCTTCTCTTTCAGCTAAAAGTCCCCTCATCCCCCGGTGATGCTAGTCAGTACTTAGTTTAATACACTAAAATTAGAACATCGCTGTACCTTTAAGAAAAAAACCACAACAAAAGACTTTCCCCTTTAAAGCAAGTATACTTTGGTTAAAACGGAGCCACAGTTGTTAGCCCAACACCCACACACTCTGTACAAGCTACAGCAAAATGAATACACCCAGCAGAGCCCTTATCTGTTGCAGCAACAACAGAAAGGGGACTGGCCAATTTACCTTCATCAGCCTCAATAGCCTCAACAGTAGCTGAAGAGAAGAAAGGGGTAGCAAAACGAATGAGAAAAATGAGCAGAGGATTTTAACTCTAAGAACAAGTCAGTGAATAGCAAAGGAGCTAATACACTAATGTTACTGTAAGTGCTGGATTTCGGCACAGAAGACAACACAAATGCTACACAAGGAACAGAATAAGTATAATTTGCAGGCTTGTTTGAGCTATAGAAAATGTTTTGAGAAGCTGAAGGATTCACAAATTAAATATTAAGAAATATTAAGAAAAATGTTTTCTATATTTGGCACCTGACCTACAGTGTACTGTGAAACTATGGCAGCTTTTACGAAGGAAAAAAAAAAGGGGGTAGGGAAAGGGAGAGAGGCAAGTGGCATAAAGCCAGCAGAAGATATTCACACCACTTATTGTAACAATTTGGAGAACACTGGCTGTTGTTAGTAGTGCACAGGTCTGAAATGTCATTTAAGTGAAAAAGGGCAAAATTTACAATTTGTAATATAAATATTTGTTCTCTTCCCTCACTTAAAAAACAAAACACTAAGACAGTGGGTTAATACAAATGGGGTCTCTTTTATTTGCAAATTTGCTCAGTATCAGCGCATGTACCAGCTCTATCCGCAAACCCCTCTCTTGTATTGTCATCTTTGCAATGTAAGCACTTTTAATATTTTAAATCAGATGGTATTGAACATATTGAAGGGAGAAATATGACACTGAAAGCTGCTGGTATCAAAATATATGACAGCTTGGTCCGAAAAGCCTTTTATGGTTAGGAGGTTGCTGCTCTGTAACGTACACGCTGGAAGCCACTGTTGATTTTTATATTTTTTAAATACATCCCTATTAAAAATCACCAGTCAGTCTGAATTTGTTCTTACAGCCAGAGATTCAGAAGCTGAAGTGGTCAGCAAATGTAATCTAACTTAATGATGGCATAGCCAAGATCTTTATGAAGAAACGTTAATAAAAAAAAAAAAGACTACTACTTCAGAAAATAGATCAAGAGGAAAAGCTTTTAGCTTTCCACCCTTTTTTCAAGATGAGATAATTTTTAAATAAATTAAGTTCTGTCATCCTTATGTCAAATACAGATTGAGATCAATGTTAAGAGATGCATATTGTCATCCTTTTGCATGGCGAAGTCACCTCTAGGAATCCACATACACCACAGTGAGTCTATAACTTGCAGGCTAAAAATTGAGAGGATGCTAAAACAAGTAACTGGAAAAAATGGAAACAAAACACTAAAAGAAAGAAAGTGACTATGATTAGAAATTCAGACAAATAATGGGATCTAAAGTATCACTGACACATTAGAAATAAAAAATGACTACTGAAATGTGTACTTCCATGAACTTACTGGTCACATTTTCTGTTAATACACACAGGACTATGAAAATGTGCTAACAAACTATGTAGCTTTCAAAGTAGCTGATGAATGGTGTACTCTGTGTTAACTTATGTAATGGTTTGTGTATAGTAATGGTTTACTAAACCAGAATGCTGCAGCATGAGGGGATTTTTTCTTTCAGCCATTTGAATTTGAACTTTCCATTGACATTCTGAAAGTTACTTCGGTTTGTAAATATTTTGTCTGGTTGACAATAACATGTTCCTTGGAGCAAATTCTCTGAGAAATCTAAAGAAATGACCACGAGAGGAGCCTGGATAAAGACCATAATTCTACTCAGGCATTGATATAGGCATTCTGGTGAATCATATTGCAGCATTTTCAAAGCAGAACATTACTATATGTAACACATAAATCACAACTTCCTCCCCCTCCCCCCTTCCCAAGAACAAACAAACAATCCCCCACACCACCGAATACCTGAATCTTCTAGGTAAGAGAAAAGAGACAGTAAAGGGAGAAATACAAAGAGAAAGAATACTCCAAAAAAGAAACAGGAAAATAAGAGGCTGAGACTGTGTTAAAAATATAATGTGAATTTCCATTTCTCACATGTATTGACAGAAATACACTATAGAGATATAAAACGTTGGGTGCATGGCATATACTGAATGATAATAAACACAGAAAAAAGAGCATATAATACTAAATTAAACACTCTTTTGCAACTCCAAATTCCAAGAGAAATGCTATTATATCAACTTTGTCCCTACTACATACTTACAATATAACTGTAAGAGGTCTTGCTAGAAAATGGGAAATAAAAGTTTACTGTGCTTGCACACACAGTGACCAGAGTATTAACAAGTCCCTTATTTCAGATTCATGTAGACTGTGTAATGGCTTTCTTTTATGTACCTCTTACATCCCTACTTAGCAGGGCCCAAAGATATTTCTGTTGGTGATTCTCAGTTAGGAAGGAGGAGATAGCAGATGGAATACAGACTGAGGGCCATTATTTATGCTAAATCTGTAGTACTGGGAACAGCAAAAGAGTTTTTTTTAAACAGGAAAAAAGAAGATTAAGCTGTGTTGAAAAGAAAGTACTTCATGGGTAATGCTAAATTATCAGGTTTGTAAAGTTTATTTTCTGATTTCTCTCTTTGAAACTCAGTTGGACATCGTAAGTCTTGAAAAGCAGCCTTACAAGAACCACTTATGAATATTACAAACCATCTGTTTTATTTTGCTCTTTAATTTTTTCCTTTGGAAGACCGATTATTTTTCCTTGGCTTCTGCAGCTCAATCTATCATTTTATAAATCTAATGACACACACAGAAACTTGCTTACCGCTTTGCAGAGTTTGCTTTCCGCCAGAGAGGACACCGCTGGGCAGCATGCCTGTTGGAGTCAAACCTTTCAGTGTCAGCACGCTTTCACTCTCTTCTCTGCAGAGAAGAAAAAGAAAAAAGAAAAAAAGAAAAGAAAAGTGTTTTTATCTTCCTAGGATTGGAATACAAGTACAGTAAACTTTGTTTTATCCGGTATTCAAACAACCGGAATTCTCAATTAACCGGCATTCCATCCCACCCCAAACATCCCCTTCTTACTCTAGTGGCTTCTGGCTCCTCCACTCTCCTGCCTAGTGCTTGCCACCCATAGTGGCTATTGTCCGCTGCTGGCAGAGTCTCCCTGAGTGGCAACGGAGAAGTGGCTCCCAGAATAGCTGTGTGACAGCTGACCCCGGCAGCAGCTCTCTCCCCAGAGCCTGCCACGGCAGCAGCTCCTCAAGCGGCTGTTTGGTAGTGGTTCCCTGAGCAGCTCCCCACCCAGTGCTCACTGCCGGCAATGGCTTCCCACCACCCCCCGCCAACAAGTTGACAGCGCAGTGGTTGAGCAGCAGCTGGTGCTTGAGGGACAGGGCATGAACTTTGTTGTCCGACATATTTAAACATCTGGCAACCTCCTGGTCCTGGGGCTGCCCATTATGAAACAGTTTACTGCAGTTGGATTGAAGAAAACACATTGACCCAGACCCACTGATTGGTGGGGAGAGGGTTGCAAAGAGGCAGTTGCCCTGGGCCTGGCATTTCGAAAGGGCCCAGAGCTCCAGCCACAACTGAAGTGGCAGCCAGACCTACAGGTCCCTTTGAAACATTGTGGAGCACTGTGCTGCCACTCCATGTGCAGCTCTGAGGGAGTGGGGATGTGTGTGGGGGGACCAGGGCTGACTGCCTTAAGCCCCACCCTTTCCTGGGGCAGGGAGCAGGATCCCACCTCCCATCTTGCCCTGGGTCCATGGTGGCTGTTAGTGTTGCAGCCATGACCAGTACAAATTACATCCTCCCCTAAGTGCCATTTTAATGTATAGCTGCCTTTGCAGGGAGCAAAATTCACCCTTGTGCAGAGGCCCTGCCCCAGACACCACTAAAGTCTCACTTCTGTACTATTTGAGGTTTCTAGGGGCATGTAGGTCTTGCCCAGATGCTCCACACAGAAATGAGTTTCCCAACATACGGCACTGTACACGGGCAGTTATCCAGCCACTAACTAATGTGGGCCTGCAAAAGGCTGTATGAACACATCACATACAACGTAATGTTGCTCCAAGCCAGAGGTGGCCAAACTGTTGCTTGAGAGCCACAAGAGGCACTTCTACTGTTAGTGCACCTCAGGGAGTTCCCAATAGCCACCTACTTGACTGGGGGGGAGGGAGAGCTTGAGACCTCTCCCCTTGCAGCAGTGTGGTCAGCCTCAGGATGTCATGCCCATGAGGTACGCCTGCCAGGGTTCTACACAGCCTGCCAACTGGGTTGGGGAGAGAGGGGAAAGGTGGCAGTTGCACAGGAGGTGGCATTTGAAAGGGGCCAAGAGCTTCAGTGGGTGGAGTTCTGGGCTGCTTCCAGCTGCTTTCACTGCTCCATGCAGCTGCAAGGAGGGGGGTCCAGTGCCACAATCCAAGCAGTGCTGAGACCTGACTGTCCAAGGCCCCAACCCTTCCCTCTTTTGCCTTGCCACTACCAGGGCATAGAGCCATGTCCCCTTTCCACCTGGGCCTGTGGTAGTTGTCAGTCCTGCTGGTTTCAAGGCTTCAGGAGGGGCTGAAGGCCTGAGCCCTGGTAGATGCCACCTGTGGGGTAGATGTCCTGAGTTCTGGCAGGTGTACCCTGGCTCTCAAACTTCTGAGAATTTTTGTATGCAGTGGAGGGTCAGTAAGTCTGGCGACAGCTTCTAAGTCATCCAAATGGAAACAGTGGGATGAGAACTGTAGCAGCATTGGTTAGCAACATATGTAACCTCATCTTAAACCGCATTCTTCCAGATCAGGGGCAGAAGGGGTTTGGCTACCACCTAGACTAATAGCCAAGTACATTAGTTGATTGACAATCATCATGAGTTACCAAGAAATAAGCAAAAGCATTATGTTAGTGGGAAGTTTTAGTCTTAAATTCACCACTGCTGCTGTGAAAATGAAGTAAATTAGCTGAGTTCCTGCACTCAAGGTAGATCATTTTAGAAAATCTGAGGTGTGAGTTTTGCAGGCTTCCAAATATAGAACTGTAAAATGTATTGCTCTCAAGGTACAAGGAATAGCATAAGGAAGGACTCTTCCTAACAATGACTGAACAGCTTGAAAAGAACCTTAATATGTCTTTAAAGAAGTTCAATGTTGTTTGAGTTGATACTTGCATTACAGCAAAAATTGAAAACTGCCCTAATTTCTTTAAGAGAAGCAAATTTTGATGTTTTTCTTTGAAATGTAAAATTAGGTTATTCTGGTGGGAGCCAGAATGCACACACACAGATGCAGAATTTGGCCCCAAGCGTACTATGTGGTAATGTATTTTTTTCCCCTAACACCACGAGCTGTCAAATAAGTATCGCTTTTGTTTAGTAATAATGCAGGGCCCACAGATTTGAGGATTTAAGAGCTTTGCTCTTTCCCCTGTAGCATATAAATTTTAGATTCTATTTACAGCTTGAAGATTATGCAGATTTTTTTCAAGATTTAAGAACTCAGATAAGATTCCTTCTTCTTTTATACTCCAATCAGGGCACAAAAGCAAAGGTCTGGATGTCAACTAGAAATAGCACTGCATTTGTACCACATTAAAAGGCAATAAACACCAAGCAAAGTTCAAAGCCCTCCAGTGACAATCTACTTCTTAGAGTAACTGCATAGCCTGTGTTTTCAGTTGTCACTTCACCTCATTTGTGATTGACCTTGGAAAATGATTCTAATGTTTCTTATGAATTTACTTTTACAGAGTGATGGTATTTGTCTGAAATTTGTTTTGAAACATGAACAATAAATTGGGTATTTCTCAAGCACCTACTGTACCAGAGGTTTATTTATTTATTTGGCTAATTGAATTCCCCCAGAGCCTTCTTCTCCATTTGTTGCTCAGATATTTTATTTCACCATGAAAGTATGATGACAAAATGTAATTCACTTAAAATTATTTCTGTAATCATATCAGGAACACTGATGTCGTGTAGAAATGTCAAGTTTCGGAGGCCAGCATCTGACGAAGTGAGTCTGTGCTCACAAAAGCTCATGCTCAAAACTTTTCTGTTAGTCTATAAGGTGCCACAGGACCCTTCGTTGCTGTGTAGAAATGGTGGCACTTATAACATTACATGATGTATCCAAAGCCTCCCTTTATATGATCGCTTTTATTTAGCAAATTAACATTCTACCTTTCAAAAGAGTGCAGTGCATTTTATCCCCTGGTTTTGAGGTGTTAATAGCTTATAAATCTCATACTTTTTGAGCTTCATTTATGTGGAAAGCAGCTTTCTATCCCAGCTATGTCAAAATGGCAGCGTGCCCATTCACTTTCACTGTCTACCGTTAAGGAAGTTATCACTACTCTGCTACAGATGCTGATGAGTCCGATGTGTTCATATGACGAGTGAAACACAGTAATACGTGCTTTTCTGGATGCCTAAAAAAGGCTTTTTTTTTTTTTAAGGAACCAGCTAAAATGGCTTTAGGAGGCTATGGATACAGTTAAATAAGTTCAAGGGACGATCCTTATACAAAGACACCTGAAATCAGGGAGGTTCAAGTCTTAGTGTGACCTCTGCCAACCTAGGTCTGCAGAAGACTGACAGATCTAAGGCAACTAGAGAAATACCATCATTGGCTACATCTACACTACAAAATAAAGTCAAATTTATTCAAGTCAACTTTGTAATGCTAGGTTTTGTGAAGTTGAAGTTGAGTGTCCGCACCGGCTAACAAAGTTGACTTTGTTCATCCCCATTAAATCACCAAAGTTCGGCAGCTGCAGCAGTGTATTGTGGGCACCTATCCCACAGTTCCTTTAACCCCATTGCATTCTGGGCTTTTTGCTGGTGCATTATGGGAGAAAAATGTCCCACAAGTGGTTGTGGCGGTGTTATATTGTCTTCTCAGACTGCATTGCTCTCATTCCTCTCCCGTTAAAAGCAAATGACCATTTTTCAGCAGGAGAGAAGGAAAAGTAGGAAATCCCAGGGGAAAGAAAACCAAAGAGGTGGGCTTCAGAAGACGAAGAACCCTTAGCAAATGTGCTCTGGGAACACCCAGATGACCAAACCATGGCGAGCACCCAGCTGTTAACAGCTGTTTACCATGTCAACAGGTTGCTCAACTAATTTTCCCCCCTGGAAAAAGTAGAAGAAACTGAATCCATGTGACTAAGGAAAGACTTCATATTATTCACAAAGGAAATTAGGGAATCCCAAGGGAATACCCACCAAACAGGTAGGCTTCAGAGGCTCAAGTACTCTTCACAAATGTGCTCTGGGAGCACCCAGCTAACTGGGTCATGTCAACAAGTAGCTCAGCTAATCTCCCCCATGATGCCCATCCGACTTGGGAAAGAAGGAAAACTAGGGAGGGGATCACAAAGTGAAGCACCCAAATGAGCAGTGGGAGCACCCAACTGACTGTACCATGTACCCATGATGCCCAATTGAAACAAACTGAATCCATGTGACTAGGGAAAGAGCTATAGAAGCAACCAGCTGACTGTGCCATGTAATTCTCAAGCAAAGCAGGAACGAAGGAAAAGTAGAGAATCCCAAGGGAAAGAAAAACAGTGACTTTTAAAAATAAGGGGGCTGACTGCCATATCAACAGGCTGCTCAGATATTTTCCCACCTGGTGAAAATATAGCAAACAGGCCACTGCCAAGACTGTGGCTCCTCTGAGTCACATGCTTTGGAAAGGGAGAGTACTGGAGTAGGGGGTCAGAGGCCGGACGCCCAAAAAACTCAGCTGGCAGGGGCCAGCTGAGGGGCCAATTGGCCTGGTTTGGTTTGTGGGTGCCGAAGTCGGCAGGGCCAGCCCTGCAAATGCATGTTGCCCTCTGTGGGGCTATCCCCCTGGTAACCTGTTGACATTTTTTAATCAGTTGTGGGCCTCGGAAGATTGGACCAGTTGACATGGTTCAGTCTGCAGGTGCCTAGGTGGAGAGGCAAGTCCCCGAAAATATTTGCCACCAGGGGAGCCATCCCCCTGGCACGTGTTGCCTCTCAGGGGCCAGCCAGCCCCCAGAAATATTTGTCACTGGGAGAGCCAGGCCCCTGGCACTGGGGGAGCCATGGAGAATGTGAAGCACAGAATCCTCCACGCTGTGCAGGCCAGGACATGCTGTGGTCTGGAAGCATAGTCTGCACTGCACAGCCAGTACGTGGTGTGGTGGGGTAGGGGCTAGCCCGCTAGCTGCACGGTGCCAGTGTGGGAGGGAAGCTGCCCTGTACAAATGTGAAACATAGAGGAGAAGTTTCTCAGTCTCTCCTGCCACATCCTCTGCAGGGAATAAGCCTTCACCCCACACAGGGCAGGACATGCTGCTGTTTGATGTGACTTTGTTGGGTCCCCACAGCCAGCCCACCACGTGGTGTGGTGAGGCAGGGGCTAGCCTACCAGCCAAAATGAGATCATGGCTCTCCTGATGGCTCCAGGTTGGGGCTCTCTCATGGCTAGATGTGGTTGCCATCCTGATCATAAAGAAATTAATTCAAATTGCTGTCATTCAATTCCCTCAGGCTCTAACTGTTCCACTGTGCTCTAATAAGGGAAGAGAGAGAAAGTGAATGCATTTGCAAGCATGAGAATGACTCAGTAGCTTGGTGGCTGGGGAATTCACATGGAAGGTGGATCCAGTCCCCCTGTCATATTAACGATATTTTAAATTATTTATCCAGAATGGGGCATCTTCAACAGGAAACTCTGAGGAAACCCCAAATCAGATTACTACTTAAACCAGTGTTTAGGTTGCTCATTTGAGATTTGTCAGATCCATGCTCAATAACTTCATCCCCTCCTCTGGAAAGGGAAGCTTGAACTAGAGGTCTCCCACATTTCAAGCAAAGTTATGAGGGAACCCACTGTTCTCCTTCTCTCATGCCAGCTGAGGCAGGGAGAAGCCAAACATGCTGGTGTTTGGAATATTCAAAGGACCTGCCTCTTCCTAACCTTCATACGGAGAGCCTAATCACCAAACCCAGCCTTTGATTTTCAAGGTGCCTAAAAGCATGAGCAGAAAACCTAGGTCTCTGTGCTTAAAGTTACTTAACAAAAGATCTGCTTTATTTTGACTCTACTTCCAACTGGCTGCGGATAACCAGACTTGCACATCCTCTCACCCCCCTTTTTTTTTTTTTTTTTTGTCTAGGAAGCTCAGCCCTGCAAGGTATAGTCCTCAACATTAAACGGCCAGTCCTGAAAAGCTCTTGCAAGGAGCTGAGTGCCATCAATGCCATTAACTTCATCATGTTCAATACCGTGAAGGATCAGGTACCACAATTTCCCATTCTTCTGTATCATTATGCTGGGTGCTGTGATCCGCTAGAGGCAGAGAAATAGAACCACCTGTCATGCAGAAGGTAATGGTAATGAAACCTTTTGCAGATATATTTTATTTGAAGTCATTTGGAATCTTTGGGAGGAAAGATGTTGTAAGGCCAGGATTTTCAAGGGTGCTTCAAATGTTTCCACAATTCAAACACAGTATTTACAGCCTAGTTTTCAGAAAGTGTTGAAACTCAATGTCAGAAGTCTTTAAAGAGGTCATATTAGGCACACAAGTATTAAACCACCTCCAACTGAGCACCACTTGTTATTCTTGAAGATCTGTGCCTTGCAGTATATATTGTTAGGGTACCATTAAATACTAAGTAAATCAGATGAACACCCACCATCAAAACTCCTTTGTATATTTTAATCTAGACTTTTGTTTAGCCTGTTTGATATTAAGAGATGCTTAGAAATATAACCTGGCTGCCTCACAGACTTCTCTTTGAGGTTATGCTTTAGTACTCTGTTGTCAATTTGCTATGTAAGACCCTGATCCTGAAGTCTGGTTACCTGAGGTGCCCACATTGCCCACTTGCTGTAAATTGCAGGTTCCAAACCACAATTCAGTGATTCCAGTGACCTTCTCTGTAATCTTGAGTGTAGCCTTCAAATAATTACTTTTGGGGAGGGGAAATAATACCGTTAACTAGAGAAAATAGCACATCAAATGATGCTATGAAACACCTGGAAAAACTTAAGCATATTGTATTATTTGCAATGGTTATAAAATATGGATCGCAGCCAAGCAATATTTAATGGCATGAGGAAATATTGCTTCTACTGAGAGGAAAAAAGTGAGTTTTCCAAGAAGAGCATTAAGAACAACTCTGGATGGTATGTTTTCTATAATACTTAGAAACATCAGCTAGAACAGTGGTGTCCAAAAGAAATTTCAGCATCTCCACGGCCTGCCCCTCCCCTCAAGCCAGCCACACACCCCAACCCAAAATTACTCACCAGAGGCATGCTGGCACATTGGAGCATCAAAAAGTTACTAAGGGTGTGTCAACACAGCAAAGCTATTTCGGAATACTGGCCATTATTCTGAAATAGCTTTGCAAGCATCTGCATAATACAAATTTAAATTCTTATCTCTTTTAAATATTCCTTTTTGCTCATTACCATGCACCTTCCAGAAGGAAAGGGGCTGTGCAGACGCAGCCTTTGTGTGTAGATGCACGATTTCAAAATAAGGTATTCCATAAAATCTTTTCAGGAATAGCTTATTTCAAAATAATGCTGCTGTATAGACATAGCCTAATGGAGCAATGATACAGTGCTCTGGCAATATAAAAGCTGATTCTTTAAACAAAGTCCTACCTTAGGACAGAGAACACCCTGGCCATCTTTCCTATTGCTCGGATCTTGTTCCTGATAACCTCCTTTCGAGCTGCAGCTGTTGCTCCTGTGCAAAATAAAACGTTGAAATAAAAGTTAATAATTGATAAGCACCACATCACTACTTTCTATTTTGAACACAATAATTTCACAAATCTGACTCATGTCACAATATACTGATTGGCTCTATCTTAATGCAGTTAGCCAAATTAAGGTGCTACTTCTGTAATGGTGATTTTGGTAATTTACAATTAAAAACATTTCTATCACTTCTGAACACTCATATTACAAGTCCCCTGAGAAATGCATATAATTATTTTCCAGCTACCCATTAAAGCAGCTTGGGTTTTCATCCCTGCAAATTAATTTTGTGCTTCAAATTTGGGAACCTCACCATATCATAGTACAAACAGGGTGAGTCAGTCAATCAAGGTGCTGAAAACAGCACTGAATTAATAACAGTATCTGCATCCTGAAATTTCGTCAAGGTTTTACTAAGAAAGAGTTAACAAAAACTACCCAGATAAAACGTATTTCTTAATCTTGCCATTTTAAATGCGAATGCATGAGATTTCATAATTATGGCTCATTTTCATGAGACCCAGAAAAATGTCTCATAAAATTAGGCACACAGCACAGATTTCAATCTGGCATCTGTCACCAAGATAAAAGTCCTTCCCCTTGCTTTTGGGCCTGTATAACTTACTCACTCTCCTTATCTTTCCTTCTTTGCTATAGCATCTAACATTCACTAATATGTTATCTAACATTCACTGACACGTTGCTACAGAATATTTTCTGGTGTTCCAAATCCTGTTGCCCAAACCTGTATGTCTTCTATCATGCCAGGAAGTACTGGGATGAAATAGCCTCCTTACATTGTTCCATATTACAGCATGTTACAATAAGGATTTGTCTTCACAAGCAGTCCCAGCAAGCTGGGACAGGGCCCATGATTTCTTCTGTAAGTGCACATTTTATGAAAGGACAAGAGGGACAAGCTTGAACTTTCTGGAGCCTACTGATGAAGAATGGGAGAAAGGCAATGAAGGCAAGCAGTTTTCCCTTCATCCCCACCTCTCCAAATTTGCACCCACATGCTGAAGTAGTTGACTGCGCTACTTGGAGCAGTCCAGCTGCGTATACTTGAAGGCACGCTGGTGAGGAAGGGAAACTTCCCAAGACTCAACAGTATATGCAAGGTGAAGGAAGGAAAAGAGTGCAAGAATGTTTAAGTCTCTTAACTGTGCTCATGGAGTTATACCCTTCTCAAAAAATTGGAGGACAGTGTGAAACATACTCCAGCACAATGTGGGGGAAAATCTTAGGCACAACCTACTTTCAACCATGTTGCTTATCCAGTCATGCCACCCAAGGCTTGACTAATATCCATACCTATTCATCTCAGTTTTAGGGACTTCCTTTGGGATAGCATCTTTGGATAGTCCTGAGTATAACTTTGGCACAGTTTCATGTGTACCACCAAACAGTTAGAATTTCTCAGGACAAATGTGCAGTAGAAGGAAGATAGGGTGCATGGTACTGTGTCAATGTCACTGTAAAAGCAGGGTTTTGCAGAGCACTGACAATACGTAAGAACACAGAAGAGGGGTGAAACACTATTATAGTCTCATCATGTTTTGACATACCATGTGAAACATTAATTTCTGGAAATGACTGTGGCTTCCACTCTAATATCTTTAAAACTCCAGTTATTTTTATGACTTTTTCATTTATTATTAGATTGTAGACCCAAGACAGGCCATTGTGATCATCAACTCTGGCTTCCTGCATATCACGACCCAGAAAAATCCTCAGTTCCTCTAGCTGAAGCTGTACCTTTTTTCAGAGTTCTGGCAACCTGCTGCATTTAATCTCTGAATCATTCTAGCTACAGCTAACAAAGCAATCATCAGTAGGAAAGCACTGAGAGGCATCATGTTGCTGGACACAATACAGGATAACATAGCACAACCAAAAAATGGCAGATTCTGTCTCATTATGCTCACAGAGGGCAGAGGTAAGGCTGTGTGGCCCCATCAGGGCAGTATGTCATCTCTAGACTTTTAGAGGTTTATGTACGGGTTCATTTGATGTTCTGGAATGGCATGGACCAAGGTGGTCAACCTTAACTCTACATTGTTTGTCAGAGGCTAGAAATGGATGATAGGGGAGGAATCACTATGATTATTACCTGTTCGGTATGCACCCTTCTGAGGCATCAGGCATTGGCCTCTGTTAGAAGACAGAATACTGGGCTTGAGGGACATTTGGTCTGACCCAGTATGGCCGCTCTTATGTTCTTATTACTAGCAACATTATTATTCTCTTGGACACTGAATTAGTTACAATTCAGCATGATCACAAAAGACAAATATTGTCTGTATTTCCAAGGAAAGTAACCACTTGAGTCAAACACACAAAATTCTGATATCTTAGAAAAAATATTAGCTCCACTTTATAAAAAGTCCCACATTACTAAAAGAACCAAATCTTAAAAAGATCATCATCTTAGGTCTAAGTGAAAGAAAAATTTAATTTGCTGGATGTCCAAGAAACAATTTCTATGTGAACTGAAGTTTTGGCTACACAGAAACTATATTAAAATTTGCTGAGCATTTTACAAAACTCAGTGATATAATTCTCAGTTTGTTAGTTTTCCACACATTTCAGTCGATGGTAATGCAGTAGTTATACCTCCTGGTTCAGTTACCTCTCTTGTTTAATAAGCTGTGGCCAATTTCTCAACTGCAACTAAACTCAGGATGAACTGAGAGCACCACTGAGCACACAGACAATTTGATAAAGGCAGCATTCACTAGTATTAACATCTCTAAGTGGCAGGACTGTTATTTAGACATGTTAGAAATTGTGACAAGAGCCCACCATTTTTTCCGGTACTTGTGCTAGTCTATTTTATTTTCAGGTCTCCTATGAGCAATATTCAAAGCTTTCAGAACCAGAATTGTGCTCAGTTCTTTTGTCCTTTATTTCATCATTAAAGAAAACATTATGCTTTCAAGAACTGTGCTCTGTAGTGACATATTCAAATTCAGTGTAACTGACACAGGAACACATCATACAGCAGGAGCAAATTAACCTTTTATTTCAAATATTGCCAATTTTTAAAAATGTAGACATGGCATCCATGCGCAAAACATCATTCGCCATCGGCACATGTGATTTACAGCCTTCAGATAAATACATGTGCAAACAAGTACTTATGCATCCAACCAAATGTGTGTGTTCCATTACCACAGTTTGCATGCTCGGGTATGGTAACCACATTGAACAAGCACAAGTCCACATTTACATACAGCTCCTGAGCACCAGCATCAATCAGGAAAATTTTGCCTTTTATGGTTTTGGGACATCTATTACTCATTGTTTCCAATTATTTTAAATAAAACAGAGTAACCATCTGACCTGTCCTGAAATCACAAGTCTGTACCTTAAAATGTAACAGGAAGACAAATGTTTTAGAACCTGATTTTTATTGGAAAGACCTATAGTTTGTATCCATAAGTGTTAATTAATCATTCTAAACAAGGCAGGGTAGGCTGAGAGTCATCACCATGAAACAAGGCTCACTTAATTCTAGGAAAAAAAATGGAAATTTAAAATTGTAATTTAAATTAGTTAGTTAGTTTCTCTTTGGGAATTAGAGGAGTTTATTCCTACCGGAACCTAATGGAATCTCAATTGTATTCAACTGATTTCTAAAGAAAGATTTTATTTTTATTTTATTTTTATAAATAGATTTTATTCCTTTCTTTCTTTTTTAAAGAAACATTGTACACCAACGCTGTTTGTCTTTAGACCTCTACGCACCTGAGAGCATCCCTTTTCTTATGTTACAAACTAACATGATTCAACTTCATTTCACAAGTACATTCAATCACTATTTAAAGTTTAATTTTTAAAAAAAGTATTTCAGAACTAGGAAAAACTATAAACAATCTTACCAATAAATATGGAAAAATAGGTATAAAATAGGCTCAAAATAAAATGAAGTCACTTGGGTAGTACACACATTATAGTTTAAAATATTGCTTCTGAGATGTTTCTGACTCAGTCACACTTTCTAATGAATGGTAAAGGTGATAACATAATTTTAAAGTGTATTTTTTCTGTTTTCAAATTGTCTAAAAGTAATTTATATTTTGGAATAGATATATTTGCCATTCATATTATTTGCCAAAGTACCCTCGGCGAATAATTGTTACTTCTGTGGTTTACTTATGAGCCATTTTGAGTTTGTGATAGTCACCGCTTGAGATTGTTTTGCTGGTTTTGATTGGATACATAGGCCAGTTTGTGCGCTCAGATAGGGTGGCTATTTCTATTCCCTGATTATAAAAATATAACTCTAAAAACAAGCTTCCAATAGATGTATAAGTTCCAACTTCAACCCTGTGCAAAAAGAAAACCCAGAACCTGTGCGTTACTTCAGCTGGACTTAAATCTATGCTTAAATGGAAATTGAATGGTTCATAGACTACAAATTGACTATGTGCAGAGGTGAATTTAATTGTTTACATACATTTTTTAATATCACTTGAAATTTACATGTTCTTTAGACATTTCTGGCAGCAAATTAATTTACTGGAGTATTTGCAGAAAGGGGGACAAGAACACAGCCAAAGTTAAAATTTGCTTTTTTATTCAAACATTTGAATTTATTTTTGCAAACAGTATAACTTCAGATATAATGAAAAGCAAACTGCATAGGCAGCCTGTTTAACACTGATGATAGTTTGCTTTGGCTGCTTATGTTATTTATACCTTGAAGCAGCGCAAGAAAATATCAGTGTAGTCTCTCAAAATTTTCTGCTTGCAGAACTAAATGGGTAGATAATGATACTGCTTATAAAAAACCCCAAATGAGTCCTCCTTGATGCTATGGTAATTTAAAAACTGTACTTAGCACCAGGAAAATAAAACAAAAATTTATTAAATGCAATCCCTTCTAACTAATTTAATACCTTTCTTCTGTGCATAAATAGGATCTTCTTATGAAATTCCATGGGGAGGGGGAAGAGACAGATCAGTGAAGTTTGGAGAATGAAAAAAAATAATAAAGAACATTGACAACATCAATGGAAAAGCAATAGTTATGTAAAGTCTGAAAAATAGAAAAGAAACAAATTAGATAAAGAACATCCAAAAAGAAAGAAACAGAACTTAAGAAAGATAAGGAGAAAAGAAATACTGTTCAGCTTAATCAGAGCCCAATGTTAGTAAATTGTGCAGTACACTAAAATGCAGCCAGACCATCAGAAACTAATCCTAAGCCCTGCCATCCATCCATGCAATAGTCACTTTTAAAATCCTTCTATAATGCATCAGCTGACTTGATATGCTCATCAGGCTGGAGAGACCGCTTATGGGAAAGCAACCTAAACCCTCCCCATAATACACTAAACTGAGGCTACATCTACACAATGAGATAAATTTGAATTTAAGGCAGTTAACTCGATTGCACCAAGTGACTTTCTTCACTATACATACCATTAACTTGATTTAGGAAGCACTAACATAGATATCATAATATCGTAGGAACCAGGTTGGTGTAGCATCACATTAGAATTTAACAGTTCAAATGAAGGCTAGCGAGGAAACACCATGTTTTTGAATCAAATTCATTAGCCTCCAGAAGCTGACTGGCAATGCTGCACCTTGCTCCCGGCTGCGCACCACTCCAGGGGAGCTGGGAAACTGACCAGCTCAGCACATGGCTCCTAGCTCCCACCAGCCAGGCTCAGCAGAGCTAGTTAGTTAGTTTCCCAGCTCCCTCAAGCTGCAGGGACCCATGAACCAGGCAGCACAGTGACTGCTGCCAGCAGTGGAGGTGCAGCAGGGCACAGAATGGGGGGTAGTTCCCCACAATGCACTGCTGCAACACTTGATGTTTGGCCACTCTAGTATGGCAGCTCTAACTTGACCTTGTGGGAAGTGAGGAGACTCAAAATCAAATTTATCTAGTAGTGTAGACAAAGCCTGAGTGAGGTCCTTCTTCTCCCTTAGTACTGAGAGGTGATACCTCATGTTTATATCAGAGATGCAAGCACACTGCAAAAGCTCAAGGCAATTCAGGGGGTATGAAAACATGAATCACCTACTGCCCTGTTTCTCAAATTTGAGAAAGCAAAGCTGATATCCCCCTTGAGAGCCATCTGGCTTTGATCAGCATGGGAGATGTGCGTGTTCTACCTCCAGCAAAGTCAATGATGCATGTTGCATTTATGTATGAGCAAACTGGAGAATTCTGCACTAAGCAATTTATAGACACCAAAGAGAAGCAAATATTACCAATGCAAATATTTTAATTAAAAACAGCTAATTTTAATGCTATTTAGATGCAGCCATCAGGGTCCAGGAACATCATTCCCACTGGATCACTCACTTGTCACGCAGCTTACGAACTACTCTGCTAAATAATCCTGTCGGAAAGCATCAACGTCATTGGGAAGAGGTAATCAAATCTCAGTATTCCCTCAAAGAATATTCTTTCAGAAATGAAACAAATGCACAAAACTCTGTTTTCCTGCTTACCCAAGGAAACTATTATGCAATACCTACTTTTTGTTTGGTTTTATGGAAAAATATCCTTTGTTGAAGGACTGATTGATCTGTGAAGCTTAGACTATTATTTATGTAGCTACTTATATGCACGGTCTTACCAACAATGGGTCTAGCTGTGATGTAAGACAGGGGCCTGTGCTAACAGTAATTCAGTCACCATGTTAGCTCAATTCTGAGCTGTCAGCAATCAGCGTCCTGATTAGTGTCTAGTGGGAATGTTTCATAGACTACTGTCCACATGGAATGGAAGTTTGATCACCACACATTTCACATAATAACTCAGCTTAGCCCTGAAGTACACTGCTTTAGTCACCAAACCCCACTACTCCCAACTGATGACTAAATACAGCACTTTAAATTGGTACTGCTGCTTTTCATGGCAGGGCTTTAAACCTGAGCTGTAATATTGAAGGTGCTTTGTGACATGAAAATTAAGCCAGGTAATTAAGAAACCTCTTTGTGCCAGATCATGAGAATTCAGCATACAAAGCAAGCAGTACTTTTGTGTCAAGTTTGTCTATTATATCATTGGATCCTTTTAATTAGTAGCTCATACCGTTTTTAATTATTTCAATCAAATACTTTAGGTCAGAAATGCTGCTCGTTAAAATACAATGGTCCTCTAGATATAGTCAGAAGTAATCCCATTGCTCGGTGATGTGTATGATGTGCAAACCATACAAAACACTAGTTAACAATTACCCAAGACATACTTTGATGTAACAGGTTACATACCAACAACTACCATGTAAAGCAGAAAAGAAAAGTAAAAAGATGGCAAGAGAAAATGGTCCATTTGCTCTTCTATATATTTTGCATTATAGATTTAACTTTCCTGTCTCTCTGAAGCAGATAAACCTAAAAAAGCTACTGCAACCAACTAGGGAACACAAGCACTTTGGAAGGGCATTAAAAAGGTTATTTAGACCCTCCCCCAACATTAGGAGGGACTGTCTAAAGTGAATGGGGATCAGGACCGGATAAAGGTAAACTAAATTCATGTGCATTACTTCTTGTCAACATAATCTGACGGCAGACTGGAACATGCGTGACCAGGTCACTGTTGGTGACTCACAACACCATGCAGTGTGGGTGTGGTGCTTTAGTGTCAGAATAGGGTGGTGATCTGAGAGAGGCAGAAGGTAAGAACGAACTAGTAGATGCTTCGCTCAAATATTATGGTACATCATTCTCCTTCCCTCCTCCTCAATGCTTCTCTGTCATTTTGGCTCTCAATGCAGATTAATGAAAGTCAGCAAAGAAATGTGAAGAAAAAACTACGTGCAGACTCTGTGGCTCTCATTTCAAATACATGGGAACCAGGGACAGAGCTTGAATAGACCAAATGGAGGGCAACAATACCAGTATGAAGCCCTGGAAATATGAGAGTGGTAGGCTCTGGAAACTACACATGGTGCAAAAGAATTCTGAAGTAGTGATGTTAAAGAAAACCGTTCAGTACACCCAAATGCATGTGATATTTTAATGACCAGGCATTCTTTTCCAATGTACAATCCTTTTACGAGGCTGAAGACCACCATATAGAAGGGACAAACAGAGCATATTCAGGCACATTATAGGTGAATAAAGACAAAGATCCTACAAAAGTGTAGTCACTGACAAACGTCTAAAGTAACTATCAGCTTACACCAAGGACACAAATGGAGGGAAAACGCTCTTCATATTGTCCCCCAGAAGATAGGGTACATCCTTTCCTAGTGATGGAACTCCAAATATTTTAGACTTAAGGACATGTCACAAAGCAGTAAAAATAATTCAGAATCCATTGTGAAGTCGTTATTAAATAAAAATAATAAACAAATGACACAAAAATGCACTTTTAAGTCCAGATCTTGTATGCCATTCCACATAGGCAAACTCCTTAAAGCTACAAAAATAATCTTTAGTGTCTTCACTGGGGCTTTGCACAGTCATAAAAGTATACCCAAGTCATGCAGCTAGCCAGATCAGGGTCATCTTTGCATTTTACAATTTTGAATGGATAACGATGTCAAACAGAGACGGGCTAACCTGTGTTTAGTCTAATCTATACCTAGTTCCTGTAAATTTACTGGGTATGACAGTGTTTACTATGGACAGAACAATATTTTCTAATATTTCTGGATCTTGATGGAAGAACAACCCTCAACAGATTGACATGATAACTTTGAAATCTATAGAAGTGGGAAGTATTTCATTTCTCCTGATTTGGACAGTTAATATGAACGCAAAAAATAATTCAGTGAATCTATCCACAAATTAAAAGACTTTCAGCTTCCTTTCCCTGCTTAGACATCCACGCTGCTGTGAAAAAGCTTAAGACAAGAAGGCTGGTGTGATATCTTTCTGTGCAAAAAAACAGATGCCTGGCATTCCCACTCACTCAACAAGTAATGTAAAAGAAACAGTGAACACGGAGTATTTTTACATCTGTGGTGAATTCATTTTATAAGCATGGTAGAATTCTAGGTCACAAAAGTACTTGTGTTGTAAAGCCCGAGGTGTCACTCCACTGTACTTGTGACCATCATCTTGGTCTCTTTTCCCCCACCCCCACAAAGTTGCAATTTTTACAGAGAGACATTTAAACATCTATGATAAAATGTTCATAAAGTTCTGAGCATTGATCTAACTCTAGCCTTGTTAAAGTCTGCTGGACTTCTAACACTGACTTCACAGAAGAAGAATTAGGCCAATGTTCATGTTTTTTTGAAACTCCCACCCTGAAATGGTTTGGTCTTGGTGGTGAAGATAGTGGGACTTAAATTTGTGCTTTCCTGAATAAGAACACAGTTCTCCCACTAATATATTTATATTTAGTATATCGGTAGTCTTCATATATCACACACTGTTTAAACTGCAAAGTAGCTGCCTATTTAAATCTCACGAGCAAAAGCTATCAGATGAAATATTCAAACTGATGTTTCTTCTGTTCACTGATTACCAGTTTAAACTGAAGCACTCTCTCCACCTGGTCCTCAAGGATGACTGCTGAAGTACCAGTTGTGTAGCTGTACACTAAGTGGAATTTCCATCGACTACAATGGCACAACTATTTTCAGAAGACAGAGGGGAAAAACTTAATTTTATTTCTCTCCCTTTGCAGTTTGTGAATTGTAGACCATAGTGCCATATTCTCTTTAGGTAAGAAAAAGAGCAGCTTTAAAAAAAAAAGATGTCATTTTATCTGAGCTGTTAAAATTTATAAAATGTTTGTTTCAGCCTTATTTGTTGATAAACTTTTCACCCTCTCTCCGTTTTTTGCTCTTCTCCACAAATCTATTCCCAAATTATTTGTTATATTCTATAAGGATATATTTTTCATGTTTCATGTTCTGATTTTTTTCTTTCTTTCTCTTAACTTTAAATGTTTTCCCCTCTTTCTCTTTAATGCCTAAGAGACCAAGGAACCCTGGAGCACTAGTTTGAAGATAAAATAGCACAGTATGGTTTGTTCAGTTGACAAGGACTGCTCTAGGGGAATTACAAACATAATGTGAGTATTCACTTACCATGCACTAATTCTAACAGGACACACTGGATAATGAGTAAGTTAACTTATTTCTATGGGACCAAATCCCACAGGACACTGTTAAATGGGATCTGAGGTCACTCATCGTCATACAGTATCAATCTTATGGCACACTAATAGAGAAGTCCCTCTTTTCGATACAGAAAAACAGGTCAGCAACATGTCCCTTTTAGCAGTTAACAACCTCCTTAAGCCAATTACACAACTATATTCAAATTGTTTTCTAATGACTCAAGTACCCAAAGGACAGCTCGTCATTCTTCCAATTTTGTTGTGTGTAGCATTCCAGAAACAGCAGAAAGTCACTCTGGGCCATATCTGCCATTGACTCTAAAGCAAGCATCTTCATTGGAATCATTGGGTAGCTGTGCTAAAAATGCAATCAATAGCTCTACTTTGCCCCTTATATTCTGCAGAAGCTGGTTTTCAGAAAAGAAGTCAAATTATTTTCTTTCTTTGAAACTACAAATAAAATGATTCTCTTTCCCTTTTGGCTTGAGTGGGAAGTGAGCAAAGGTGCGGCGTTTCATATATTCTTTCCAAACCATGCATTACACAAACCTATTGAAGTCTAACACAACTGTTACTTTCAGCACCATGACAAAACTTACTTGAGATCCAGAAAACCAGGATGCCATCCCTAATGTTAGTAAATAAGACTTACAAATAATTTAAGGACAAACAATTAATTTTAATGGAGGGCAGAAAATTCTTACCATCAAAACCATCTTCCTCTGTCCCTAATTCATCATCTGAGCAGATGTTCAGCACATTTACCAACATCTCTGTCACTAGTGGAAAAACAAATGAGAAAGACAAATGGTGAGTTTTCCTTGTCAGTCTGTGAGCAGGCTGTAGCATAACAGTGTTAATGAAAAAGTAAACAGAGTACATTGTCCAATTTTTAAACCGTTTGCACTTTAGATTTGTAGTAATATAAAGCTGGGTCCAAAGATCGCCATTAGTTAATAAGAGGTTGTTGATATGGTTTCCTGGTAAAGGCCAGACAAATCTAAAAGGTACACCGCAAAAATAAGGCACTTATATTTTTTTTAAAAATGCATGTTCTCTCTGAGTCTCCAGCTACATTTCAACTCAACAAAATTATTTGAAAACATTGTGTTACTTTTTTCTTGGTCATGGAATGTTAGTTTTGTCTTTTTACTCTTGATGGACAATGAAACTGGACTGGTCTGTTTTATTCTTTTTCAAGTACTTGATAAGATGCTGTAGCTTCAGATTCCCCAAACCTGTAGGTTATATAAATGACTAAGATAGCCATACTAACTTAATAAAATAGATCATGAAAATGTTCCTGTTCATATTAATGTTTTGGAATATTTCATTTTAATAAAACCTAACGTTCCATGGCTAATGTACACTCAAAGTGTGTCTGAGGTCAGGGTTCACTGTAGATACTTCATTATTGCTGAGAGAGTGGTATTTTTAATTTCTTTATTTTGTAACAGCTACACCATGCAGTCTGCCTCAAGCTGTTCCTAAACCACTCTTAGCTTATTTCAAACCAGATAGCAGTAAAAGATCGATCAGAGTGTATACAATGCAAAAACAGCCAAAACTCACCCCAGGAAATATTAAGTATCATTAAAATGTTACTAGGATTTGCACTAGCTATAAAAAGTTGGAGATTTAAATTAGGTGGTTGCTAAAAATTCTGTTCTGTGATACTCAGAGTGGTTGGACTATTAATAGGGTGAACAGAACTATACTGTTCATATATTAGCCAGGTATTTTTCTCATCAAGTATTAAGGAAACACTTCACATGGACAAAAACAGGTGTTACTAACACTGTGTAAATATACACCGCTTCCTACTTTGGTAGGTCTTTGAGGGGAAAAAGTCTATTAAAACTTAAAACAAACAAACACACACAAACCCTGGGTAGAGCACAAAAATATATTTCCAACAGCTTTGCTTTGCAAGATTCCTCTAACACCCATTCTAGATTTTCAGTCACAGTACCAGAAATATTACTACAGACTTGAACAGGGAATAGGACGTGGAATGTTGGGAGAGAACAGGTACAAAATGAGAAATCCTGTGATCAGATGCTCAGGGTGGATCATTACAACATATTCTGTACTCCTGCCACAAATATTATGAGGTGGAAAAAGTACCCCAAAAGTTACTTGAGTAAAAGTACAGCTTCTTTTGAGGCAAGTGTAATAAAAGTCCAAGTGTCCTTCTAGAAAACTATTTGAGTAAAAATTCAAGCATACCTCGTCTTGATTGTACTCGAGCACCCAGAACTATCCATGGATGCCCAAAGGGTGGCTTCTTTTCACTTCTGGATACTTGAGTATAAACAAGATGTGATACTTTTGTACCTCTTCTCAAGTAGTTTTCCATGAGACTTCTTTGACTTTTAATTAATTAATCCACCCAAAGTAGCTGTAGTTTTACTCAATAAACTTCTTTGGGTACTTTTCACATCTCTGTAAATATTCCCATGTATTCTCTGAGGCTATGTCGACACTAGAGAGTTTTGTTGACAAAACGTGAGGTGCATCTACGCACACGATGTGTTTTGTCAGCAAAACTCAGCACTTCTGCCAACATCGCTCTGCTTCTCCGTGATGAGGAATGAGGCAAAAGCTGTGTAGATGTTCCAGGAGGCCCTCTGTTGACAGACAGATGGCTTCTGTTTCACTGTGCAGCCCTGTTTGCTGAGCTTCTGGTTGGCCATTCTGTTGAGAGTGGACGTTCTTCAGACAGAGAGGAATGCTTTTTCGATCTGCTTCTGTGTATGGATGTGATCTATTCACAGAAGTTTGGCCAGAAAATCTCTTCTGACAGTAACGTCTGTCAACAGATCGTTGTGGTGTAGATGCAGCCAGGGAGTTTTTTAGGGGACCATGTGCAGCATATGCAACAGAAGTCTGATGTGAAGCTGAAAGAATGATTTGGGGATTGACCATGTTTATGAATTAACAAAATGAATTCATTTGAATGTCTTTTAAAAGGCCTGAAAGACATCAGCCAGGACTACAGAACTTCCTCCGCCAGTGGAAATCTGTATGACACAATCATATTAGCACATGTTTAAAGTATAAATGAGGAACTGAAAAGTGAGCTGATCATGACTGTAAGCACAGAGGTGGAAAAAGAACTGAGAAAGTTCCTTGACTAAAAGTGCAGCTGCTTTTGGGGGGGATGTACTTAAGTATAAGTTATCAGTGTTCCCTCTGGAAAACTACATGAGTAAAAGTAGACACACATGTTCACACACACATGCCACATCAGACTCCAGTATACAGAAATGAAAGCACTGAAAGCACCTGCACTTTTAGTCAAGTAACTTTCGGATACCTCTTTCCAAACTCCGAGTGTAAGTAAAGCCACAGTGGGCTGTATTTTCAGTTGCTTATCAAGATAAAATTGTACTATTCTAACCAGCTTGCAAGAGTTTACAGCAACTTTCTGGCAGTAACTGCTGCTGCAGCTAAGCTTTGTATTACACTGTAAGGATCAAAGCAACTTTCATAGCTCTCTACTTTTTAGTCAGATGAACAGCTGAGTTTTAAATATCCTGATATGATATACAAGTATCATGTTTTGAACCAAAGAGTTTGAGTCCAGTTTGGCATTTACCAGTCATAGGTTAGAGTGGGCACAAAGTAGCTGCACGTGTCATTCTCCAACAATGGTACTTCTGTAATATGGTAAGACACAGAAGTAACAGCCCTTTCAGGGCTAGGATAGCTAAGTAAGATGTCATACATTTCAGGGAGTTCCCTGTGCTCCAGCAAACCAAGGGAAAGATAAGAGAACAGTGGATTTCAGCGTGAAATTATATGGAGTTGCTGACTAGGGACAAACGCACGACTGAATCAACAGATAAGTCAGATGATGAAGTCCATGGCTGGTGTGGTCCTATCTACCCAGCAAATGGCAGGTTTGCAATACCCAAAGAGAGCAGCAAATAAATGGATATGAGCCCATGTGTTTAATCTCCAACAGAAAAGCTAACCTATTTCCAGAGCGCTCTGAACATGGCACAGCTGTTATTACTATGACCTGGAAGTGTGTGTGGTGGTGGGGAAATCCTACAAGATGCAGAATATGGGAATGACCAAGGCTACACTCTCTGAAATGTTACTTCAGATATAGCCTCATCACTGCACCCTCAAAAAAACAAACAAACAAAAAAAAAAACAACAAATGGCCTCCCCTCTGATCAACATCCAAGCTATCTGCAGCCATTCAACCCAGCCCACTGGAAGTGTTAATGACAATAGAGCTTGGGTGACCCTAACCCAAAATCCCACTCCATGTTGTAGCTTCCATGAGGCCAGCAAGTTACCAACCTTTTTCTCCAACAAATGGTAAGGACCAGGTAAATACATCCATGAAATTTGGAAGCCAGTATGGATGAGGGGAGCAGTTGAACTGTCTGATATTCATAACATTGTTCTCATACTTCAATACTGCAGCTAAGAGAAAGGGAAGAAAAAAGAAACATTAACTGCATGTGTGACAAGCCCTATGAGAAGTCAATAACAGTGATAAAACTTTAGATCTATAAATGTCACAGTGTATGAAATGAAGGACTCCATTGAAATATAAAAGCTAAGTGTTTCTGTGCTTGTGGAGGAAAAGTTACCTTTGAAATGGCCAATATATAAAACCTTAGTTATTATTTGCATGACTCAATGAGACACAAGCTCTGATTAATTAAGTTTAGGGAACACAGATTAAACTTTTATTCTATGTAGCTCTGTTTACACTGTGCGCTTAACTCAAAATAAGATACGCAATTTGCAGTACACAAATTGCATATCCTATTTTGAGTCAATTTCAAAATAGGCTATTTCAGGAAATTGCAAAATACTGGGCTATTTTGAGGCATCTCTTACTCCTCCCACAACAAAGAGTAGAGGGATGCCGCACCACATATTTCAAAAATATTTCAAAATACCAGGCACATTTCCTAAACGTGGAATTACTACCGCAGGATGCCTCAGTATCCCGAAATAGCTCTGCAGTGTAAACATAGCCTTTGGTACTAAGATACTACATATTATTGGAGTCCCCAGTCATCACAATGGTGGTGCTGGCCCATTCTGATGGTACGTATGTAAAATAAGGGTTATTTAAAATTGAATTTATGAAGAAAATAAGGATCACTTTGTCTTTAAAAGACAACTAAAAGACCCTTTATACAATTAAAGTTTATCTATTATATACTAGTATTTAAGCATATTTATAAACATAATTCTACTTATGATGCTTACTGCTTGTGGTTAAAGTGGTTAAGACTTCATTACTTCAGTCTGTTCTGCTAACAGTTCTGCACTTCCAAGGTGTATGTAATGTCATTTCAGTGGCATAAGTGCAATGTCAGCAACAATTATTAATCTGGTGATACAACATTTTATACTGGTAGTTGCATGGGAAAAACATTGATGACTATATTAAATCTCAATGATGCTTAAGATTACTTCTAACAAAATACCCTGTGGAAGTGAGAAATAATTCTCCATCCCTCTGTTCACATCTTTCCCACACCTGCTCTTTATAAAACAGATGCCATAGTGCTTATTTAATAAATTCTAACTTTTATTTCCTCAGAAAACCACAACAGCCTTAAATCCATATTGTTACCATGGGGCTATGTGACAACCTTCAGATGTATTAAAAATAACTCCTGTCTCTCAATCCCTTCATTTTGTGCCAACCATCATGGCACCAGGTTGGCCCAGGATATTCAGGTGCGCAATCTCGCAGGGTATACAAGACAGTTAACATAAATTATGTTACCTCCTGCACCAGATCAAACAATCTCTATTTAATCATTCATGTTGGACTCCTGGGCATTCCAGAGTCACACCACTGGCTACTCTGTTTCCCAGTAAAACGAGGTGACTAAGTACTCTTTGCCTGACTTCAATAGAAATGGGACAGTTCATGTCAGTCCCTTTACTAGGGGTGCATCTACACGAGCAAGTCCTTCCAGAAAATCAGTCCCTCTTCCGAAAGAGCATGCGGAGCGTCTACACACGAAATATGCTCTTTTGATCAGAAATTGAACACACATGGCTCTTTTTCTGGAAGCCATCTTCCGCTCCGAGATCAGGAAGAGTGCCTTTTTCCAAAAATGTCTTTCAGAACAAAGCGTGTGTAGACATTCTGGGGGCCCTTCTCTCAAAAGAGCTGTCCTCAAGTGTTGCATTTTTCGATCCCTGTCCCTTTCCTTCAAAAGAGTGGAGGCTGCGTGGACACTCTTTTGAAAGAGCAGATGGCTCTTTTGATCAGCTTTTGTGTGTGTAGACGCAATCTTCCAGAAGATCGCCTTTCAGGTGACCACTGTTGTGTAGACACTGCTTAAGTGTCCTTCATGTTTGGCCTGATGTCATCAAAAAGAAATGAAGTCATTTTCTTCATACAGGGAATTGCATGCATTAAATTACTTTCTGTGCAACAAGAATGAACCAAGGGTGCTGTTGCAGCCAAATGAAGAAAGGCATTTTTCATTATTTGAACACGTACTTAACGCATTAGTACTTTCAATCATTTTAGTAAATTTAGGGAGTTTCCCTCCCCCACTTTTTTTCCATTCATGAAGAAAACTATTACAAATTCAGAAAGTTAAAGCTTTTTATAAGTGACTTTAGGAAGCAGTCTCAAAAAAACCAAATCTGATTCCTTAGCAAGACAGTAGCAGAAACATTAGCCAAAACATAAAAGCCTTTTAGGGCTCTTTTTTTAAAAATGAAATAAATTAATAATTGAGTTTGAGATCATTTAAAAGGTACTCTTATTTTCACCACATCAATAATGCATCTATTTGAACAACTGCACCTACATATGGATTAACTATATGACAATCAACACTTCACTTCAAACTTGTCCTGCTGATTAAAGGGTACTCAAGTTTCCTAAAACCATTCCTAAATCAGTTGAACAACAGAGGAGAAACACACTGTATAATGGATCTATATAAAATAAAGTACAAACATTCCTTTGTGTAGCATCACATTTACAAAAGAATAAAACACCTCACAGGAGTTTCATGATGTCACACGCTTCTCTGAATTTGTAATTTTATGTTTCAATTTATAAATGTGATAGAGAAAACATTTAGCTTGTTTGTGTTCAGCAACCAAACAAGATGACTTATAATGTAATCTCAATGGCTACATCTGCACTAGAGATCTCTCAAAAGAAGCCCTTCCCTAAGATGTCTTCCAAAAGAACCTCTTCCAAAAGAGTGCAACCACACACAAAAAAGCAGTGATGTGCTCTTTTGAAAGAGCGTCCACACAGCCCCCTGCTCTTTTGAAAGAACACGCCAGGGATCAAAAAATCTGGCACCATGAGGACTGCTCTTTTGAAAAAAGGTCCCAGCACAGTGCCTACACACCAAAGAAGGAGTTCTTCCTGAAACAGGAGCGGAGAGCTTCGTTCTTTCAATTTACCTTCAAAACAACACTGTGTGTATGTAGAATCTTTGGGAAAGAAGGAGACTCTTTCAAAACTCTTTCAAAGTAGCTTGCTAGCGTAGATGCAGCAAATAAGAGCTGGTGTATTCTTATAACTCATACTACAGTTTATAAGATGATATTCTGCAGTGCTTTGCAGAGAAGCAGAATTGCAATTATGTCGGGAACAACGTACTTCACCTTCAACTTTACCTGATGTTTTTAACCCTAGAAGGGTTTTAACCCTGCAATGTGTATTTTGTTTCCTGAAATAAGATATTCAGCCTGTCCTACTATAAAACATAGTTTTATAAATAGCCCTCTGAATTCTAATATATTTCAGAAGTCACTATCCTAAGCAACAAAGATTTACAAAGAAATATTTTATCATATCTTATATAATTTAATCATATGCAGTTCCAAATTGTGTAACATTATTAACGTCACTAGTTTGTGAAACATCAACTGCTAATAAAGTACAATGTATAACATGTACCTCAAGATCTTTATTTCCATTTTGTAAAAAATGAAATCTGTATTCACCTGCAGAAATTGCTTCAGTACATTGTTTTGGACTTTTTGTCGAATTGAGAAGAAAAACATGATCTGTAACAAGGACAGGTTTAGAGGGAATGAAATCCTAGCCCTATTGGAGTCAATGGAAAACTTTCCAAGGACTTCAAAGGGACCAGTATTTTACCCCTGAAGAACAACTCTTGGTAATCAGAGAAATATTTTTCTTGAAAGACAAACAACTACTGAACAAAATGATTTACATCCTGATTTTAGTATAGCATTTGCTACAATCGCTCAGAAAATTAATTCCTATTGATTTTAACATATTAACATTGTCATTGGGCTGATGACTGTTGTGGAAATCTCTGGAGAGAGGCAGCAATAGGTTGCAGTCAAGACTGAGGTACACAAGTAACGCATTGTGAAAAATTTTCTGTAACACACTTGGGATGCCTTACCCAAAGAAAGATCTTAGGGGGAAAAAAAAAAACTAACAAAAATCACTAAGACGACATTTAGGGTCAGCCTAAAAGCAACATGATCAGGAATGATTCTCTGGTATACTGGAGCAGATCTTCAGTCATTGCTAATCTTACTTTAGTTCAGATGGATCAAATATGGTGAGGAACTGAGCACCTGAATATCAACAGCAATTGTAGATAATCAGAACTTCCCAGAATTCACAACAGTAGTTGCACATAATGGTCCTTGCTCAGAAAGGCGTCAGAAGATTGGGTAACTTTATCTGATACACAAATCTGTCATGCCCAGGAATATGGGACAAGTAAGATGACTGATTTCTGAGACTGATGACAGAGGGGCACTTCTTCTGTTCATCCCTTAACATTTGGGGATTTAAAATTCAGATAAGTGTTATTTTATCAGCATTCTTGAGTGTCAAATGCTTGCCATAGCAACAAAAGCCCGAACAGCAAACCTCTGTATTTGTCATACTAACACTTTAAGAAACTAACACTTAAGAAACACAGTTACAGGCAAACCTGAAATGCTGGTCCAACTTATTTTACTACTATGGATCTGCTAACTACTGGTTTAACTTCATCAGAAACCCCTCCTTCCACAAACACCACTTTGATGTTCTTTGAATTGCTGATGCTGCAAAACTACCTTGCATTGTCATTACTGTTCTTGCAATTCCTACATGCCTTGTGCAGATCTGTGTGGTTAGGAATCAAAATATATTTGCTAAAGTATATTTCTTACATGGTTTAGTTTCTGCATAAATAACTATTGTAGCTGGTACTGTAGCTTTATTAGTTTTGTTTGCAAGTTAACATGCATTTGTATTGTACTAAAATGTTATATCTAGCTTCTAGCACTGAATCAATTTCCTCCCTCGCATACAGTAAAGCATTTACATAATAGTTTTTTTTTAAAGTGCTTGTAAGTTTTATACAATAACCCATTAAAATCCTACTAGTGCTGAAAACTGTTTTGCCTATTTTATACCAAATACCTTCTCTGTAGGTGACAGCGGAAAACTCTGTCTGACACTTTAGGAAAACTGAACACCTTGTAATGGGTTAATAGATTGGAAATGGTAGTTTATAATAAAACTCTCCTCATTACATGGTAAGGAAAAAGCAAACATGGAGGTCTTTATAGTCCCCATATTTTCTTTCACCTACCATAGCCTACTAGTTTTATTCCAACTCAGGCAGCAGAAATTAAAGTATCCTGCTGTGCATATTGGATTTAAAAGCAGTAGGAGATGTTGGAATGGATGGCTTTTTCTTCAGCAACTCGTTAGAGAAACTTACAGTCACTAAGTACCATAGTGACGGTTGTAGTAACTTGATGTAAGAGGCATCTGCTTTTATTTAGACTGTATTGTGTCTTCATAAAGTGGCTAGTGTATTATATAAGCAGCAGCCTCTCTGGCTTGTTAACAGATATTTTCCTCTCTTTCCACTACATGTAAAAGTGATGAACAAAACAAGACATGAAATAAGGGCTTAGATATGTTAAGCTCTAAAAGAAACTAGATTTTATTACGATTGAGTTTGTGATATTATGCCCATGAAGCTTGCAAAGTAACAAAGGGTCAGGTGGCTATTTTAAAAATAACTTGAGATACTGAAGCCCTCTACCATAAGATTTTAGAAAGTGCTTCTTTCAGTTATTAGAAATGTTTCCGGTTTAATTTCCCAATCAGCATTTTATTTAATAAAAGATACTCAAAATATAAAAGCATCCTAAGACAAAAAAAATTACATAGCCATCTGTACACATACGTGCACGATACACATTCAATTGAATTTACATTGTGCAACAAAATAAACAAGCATGGAGCAATGAAAAAGGATACAGAGAATCAACACAAAGAATGAAAAAACAGGACACTGCATAAAGCGTTGGTGTGAAGAGAATGCTACAGCTGTGTATTGTCAGAAGGAAGAGAGCTCTCCTACCTTTGTTATTGTATACATCTAGATAGTTTGGTGCTGAAAAAATTGTAATTAGTGAAGGGAAGCCTGTTGTTTGGCTTTTCCTGTACATACGATACCTAAAGGAAATGACAAGCTATATTATTAATAGCATTATTAATCATTTGTACAGTGCTCTAAGTGAATGACATGTGACTGAACAATCACAGGCCAAGAAAAGCAAAAGGTCACTTCATATGATTTCACCATGTAAAGTTACAAGAAATAACAGAAATAAATCATCTTTAAAGCTGTGCATGAAGGATTTGCTACAAGTTTAGAACTTGCCTATACTTCGGATTACTGTGATTTTAAGCAGAGATAAACTAAAATGGGGCAAATTGTGACCTTCCATGTTTTTGTACCAATGCTTCTGTGCTGGATCTTAACCACTGAAACCCATCCATGAAAAGGGTGGTAGTAAAGAAAATACTAACGAGAAGCCCTACACATTTCTATTGAAGTCTTGGGCTTCCGGAATTATTTGAAGTTTTGCTATTGAGTTCAACTTGATCAGGTCTTCACCCTCAATCTATCGTTGGCAGCTTGTTCTCAAAATAAAGTTTGCAAAGGAATAACAAGAATTCTTAAAAAGATAGAATAAATTAACTAATTCAGATGTATTGGAACATCATGGTACAGATACATTTCCATGGTAACCTCCCCAAACTGAATGTTATGTCTCAAAAATCAGTATTAAAGTATTAATAAAGAATAAAGCACATTCACAAAATTACAAATAATACCATTTTAAACCATGCAAAACAGTAACCCCCAGAAATATGTTTTCCCCATGGAAAAAAGTTTAGCTTCACAACAGAATGTCAAACCTAGTCCAGTCCGTGGACTAACACAATAATGCTAATTTCATTACCCGTTCCTGCTGGTTTGTACAGACACAAGGGATATTGACCCAGCAGGCTGTTATTTAATTCATCAGTAATGGAATGGGACACCTGTAGGATTTGGAAGCAACCAATGAAATGCATTTTCCCCCTAGCAAAGTATAAGTAATACTAAATACAGCACTTCAGTTCACTATTAATTTCTAAGAATTCCACAAGAAACTGCAAAACTTGGGAACTGTCCACAAAAGTATGTAAGAGCATCAAGCTGATTCATTGTAACAGCTTTTCAGAATTTCAGTTTGGAAGGTTCACCGCTCCCCACCCCACCATTGTGCGAGTGTTGCATTACGCTTTATGATAGATTAGCTCTCTGACTCCTAGCGGAGAGGTGAGAATGGAACAGTCAGGGTGATCAGCTTACTATTCCAAGGTAGCTGGGAGTAGGGTAAGTGATGGAGTAGGCTGTGTGTAACAGGGTGCGAGAAGGCTTCTTGTGCTAGTCTCAGCCACTTTTTGCACCAGTATAAGCAGTAGCCAAAAGGTTGTTCCGGGATATATCCTGAAAATGAGTATTCTTCCTAATCAAATGACAACACTTGTTCTCAGGGGGCACCTCTAAGTTTTAAACAGCCCATGCTAGAGTCTGAAGCTTCTGTCTCAGCCTTGACTTCCAGGCTCTGGTGTGTCCCAGTACCGTGACACATCTCTCTGTGTACCGTGATGTTTAGGAGGCTATGGCAGCATGAGGTAGCATTTAGTGATAGGTGAGGCTTCAGAGGTTTGGTCTTTACTTGTGACTCAGAAGAAAAGTATATGAGGCCAACCATTTTTGAACCGCTTTCAGGCAGGTCAGAGGAGGTGGTTCAGTGAATTAGCAGCGAGAGAGTGATTTTTTTTTTTAAACTGGGGCTTTAATTAAAGAACACTGCCCCTAAGTCTGCAGATATTTTTGTGCACATTAGGAGCTTTGTTGTAATAACTTTTGCAGGAAACCCCAGAAGCACAGAGCTGTACTGATCAGAAAGTGCCAGAATTGCTGTAGATGATTTACAGTTGTAAATTTAGCTAAGGTGCTAGCCAGCAATTGCAATACATTTTATTCCTTTCTGGCTAGAGCGATCACCCTTCCCTTACTTTAAAGGGGCATTCCTTATTTGAAGTCCCATGTTCCACTTCTTGAAATAAGACCAAATGTGTTTGTCTTGTAATTCAGCTATGGTTGCGTAACAGATCAAACACTCTAATCCCAGGGCTTGTTCTTTATAGAACCAACAAAACATTGTTGTTGCTGTCACTGAAAAACACGTTTCCAATGTCATTTTTCACATAGTTGTCCTTTGTCTCCTTGATATGCAGTTCATTACCTTCCACTTTTCACTACTATAGGATGAACCTCTCTAATCTGGAACTCTCTCAGATGGCAACATCCATAATCCAGCATGATTTTAATTAACTGGACAACCAGTTACGGGTGCAACCAAGTTTCCCACGGTCCATAAAGTTACAGCCACCAGTCCTGGCTCTCAGAGTTCTGTGCTGGTTTTTAACTGTAGTTTACCTCTAAATGTTTTACATGTTTCTAAGAGCCCAGTAAGCAGTGGAAGTGTTGGTAATCTGCTAAACAATATTGACATCCCATCGTCCAGGAAATTCTCTCACCCGGCACCACTCAGGCTGTGAGGGGGGCAGACGAGAGAGGTTCAACCTGTACTGGTGAAATACAGCTGGGTTTTCAATAAGTTACTGCAAGAAAGCAACAAGCTGACAAAACCACATTTAAATGGTCATTTTGGGGAACATGCCTGAGATGTGCATATTCAGGCTTTAGTCTCATGGTACATTAGCTTATATTTTAAAAGGCCTGTAAGTGCTAAGTATCAACACCAGTGTGACAAAATAAGGGGGTTTTCGAACTTTATCACTGCTAAAAAAAGGATTATTTTACTTGCTGATTCAGGGACATCCTATAAAACCTAATGGAGATGATTTTTTTTTTTAAATTTATGAAGCAAGAAACCTCTCTCTCCCACCACATACATACCCACATACTTACCCTGCATCTTGGGCTTCATGGGCTCGGAGTATAGATAACAAGTTATTGTGCTGGAGAAAATCACATACAGCAGGGTAACTGTTGGAGTAAAAGAAAAGCTTCTGTTATGGAATTATCAGAAGCATTGTGTTTATCTGACATTCAGAAATACTGTATTTGATCAAGCATAATCAAACATGCATCATTCATGGAATCAACTTCTGCTCTGAGGGCAGGTTTTTTCAGTTCCACTTTGGAGATAGCACCGGAGGCTGTACTTTTTACATAACTGGCTGGAGGCAAAGCACAGAAAAGCTGCAGTTCATTATATAACAACAGCCACCTGTCAGAAAGAAAATCACTTCTATTATACTCAGAACATCAACGCATCCAGAGGAGGATAAATGTAATACAAGGATGGTCTACGACAGAAAATTTGCCCACTCAATACTATACGCATTAGTTGTTTAGAGAGAGCTATGTATGGTGGTGGTGTACAAAGAAACAGAGGCAGAAGAAGGAAAGTGGACTGTTAGTCAAACTGAAGTTGCTTCTAAGTTTAATTTCACCAACAAATGATATTTCAATTACATCTTCTCTTAGGGTGCACCTACACTAGGAACTAATTTTGAAGTTAGGCACTACATTGAAGTAGCCAGCAGAGTCTACACACGTTTTCCCCTACTTGGAAGTTAACTTTGAAGTAGGCAGCCCAACTTCGAAATCCTTAGCCCATTCCCGGGAATGGACTAGTGCCCTACTTCAAAGTTTAACTTACAAATAAGGTGCATGTAGATGCTCAGCTTCAAAGTTGCGTACTGTTTCAGTCCAGGATCCCATTTCTTTCTGCTGACAGATATGCTAGCAGAAATCTGTAGGATAGGCACAGTCTCATGTATGAAGAATCCTTTGTATGGTCCCCAAACACCCATGACATACTCTTGGATTTCTAAAAGGAATTTGCAAGGACATCTGTGAATTAGTTTATGAATTAAAATTAATTTTAAAAGGTCCCTTTAAGGTAAGTATAGGGAACTGAGATTTACTATCCTCTACACTCTTTTACAGTTCAATACGGCCCTAGACATTACACATTGGTGTAAGCAACTTCAAAGTTATTTTTGTAGTGTAGAGACAGCCTCAGTGTCTAGAATTGTGCATGCAAATTTGAAAAACTGTGCGAGTCAAACATATTTCACATGACCTCACAATTGAGCAGGTTGTTTCTACCACCCTGATGAAAACACGGTCATTAAAACAGAACAATAGGACTTCTACTATACTGATATTTTTCACATTACTAATTTCACATGGACAAATCTGCCTTAGCAGAAGAAAGCGAACCCAGCTCTGTATTTCTGTCTCATTTTCTGTTCCCTGAAAGCTCTCAGTTCTAGCAGTTCCTTCATTTATGGAGGCACTGAGATTTATTAACAGTCAGGACATAATAAAAATACACAGACTGTACACATTTACTAGATGTGAAAAGCTACCCTTTTTTTTTTAAACTATGAACATTTAATTCAAACCTTATTACTACTAAAAATATAAACCTTGGATACTGTCTTATGCTATGGAGACCCACATCGTAACTCCATTGAGAATGAGAGGATGCCTTTACTGGACTTCTGGCACCTTGATGTGGATGCAGACTATGCCAGTAATGCCATGTTTTCAGTAGTATAAAACTTATTCCACATCACACTGCAATGAAACAAGCTGTCCCTCTAATGAGCATATTTTCACTAGTATAAATCCAGCTGTTTCAATCCAGGATACCAATTCTTCCTGCCGACAGCTATGCTAGCAGAAAACTGTAGGATAGACGCAGTCTTTCATGTATGAAGAATCCTGTGTATGGCCCCCAAACACCCAGAACATACCCTTGGATTTCTAAGGGGACATCTGTGCATTAGTTTATGAATTAGAATTAGTTTTAAAAGGTTCCTTTCAGGTAAGTATAGGGAACTGAGATTCACTATCCTCTATGCTCTTTTAGGCTACGTCTACACTAGGACACTATGTCAAAGTAGCCTATTTCGAAGTAAGAACGTCGAAATAGGCAACTTCGAGACGTATCATCCACACGTCTCCTGCGGCTGGTACTGTCGATGTTCAACATCGAAATAGCAATGGGGAACATTGAAAGGAGCCTTCCCGGAAGGAAACGTGGAGTGCCACACACACAAGCGCTCCCCATCGAAATAAGGGGCCAGGAAAACCTGTGGATGGGGTCACAGGCTGGACTAGCCCTTCCGGGGCAACAGAAAGCCACTCCTTTAAAGGGCCCTTCCCAGACACACCCGGCCTGCACAGCACGAGGTCTGCAGAGCACTAGCCACACTCCTCGCAGACTCACACACAGCAGCCATGGACCCCCAGCAGCAGCAGCACCTGGAAGCCTTCAAGGTTGTCACCCAGGGAGCAAGCACCCTGCTAGGTGCTGCATGGGAGGCCGCCCAGCAGCTCCTGGCAGGGGGACCCTCCCCGGGGGCAGATGGGGATTCCCCTGATGACTGGGGTCCCCTGTTCCTCCTCCGCTGGGTGTTCCGCTGCCTCTGGAGCTACCCCACCAGCTCTGAGTGGTGGGAGCAGCTGGTCATGGAGGAGTGGGACAATGACATGTGGCTGCGGAACTTCCGCATGTGCCGACAGACCTTCCTGGAGCTCTGCCAGGAGTGAAGGTTCACCCCTTCACTGAGGCACCAGGACACCCAGATGCGGCGCGCCCTCCCCCTTGAGAAGAGGGCCGCAAAAGCTGTCTGGAAGCTGGCCACTCCAGACAGCTACTGCTCCGTGGGACACCAGTTTGGAGTGGAAAAGGCCATGGTCGGGGCTGTCGTCATGGAGGTAAGGAGGCCTGGGCATGCACCCACTAAGGGGTGGTGCGCTGGGGAGGGGGGCCCGGGTATGGGGCTGAGGAGGGTGGGGAAGGGGCCAGGTAGAGGCCTGGGGAGGGAGGGATGCAGGGGGGTGCCTGGGGAGGTCAGGGAGAGAGGCTGGGTGGGGGGGCCTGGGGCACCCTGCACACCCTCATGGGCACTTGTGTCCCCTCCCCAGAAGTGGTCTGTGTACTCAGTGCCATAGTGCTCCAGAGGGTCATCCAGGTTGGTGATGGCTACGTCTAGGTCCCCAAATTTGCTGCCATGGGGTTCCCGAACTGCTTCGGGGCCCTAGACGGGACTCACATCCCCATCCACATCCCGGAACACAACAACGGAAGTTACATCAACTGGAGGGGCTACCAGTCCGTGGTCCTGCAGGCCATGGTGGACAGCTGGGGCTGCTTCCAGGATGTCTACGTGGGCTGGCCCGACTGTACACACGATGCCTGCGTTTTTAGGAACTCAGGCCTGTGCTGCTGGCTGGAGTCAGGGACCAAGATCTCTCTGGGGGACACCACCATGCCCCTCTGCCTCGTGGTAGACGCAGCCTACCCCCTCCAGCGCTGGCTCATGCGTCTGTACACCAGCCACCTCACTGCCAGCCAGGAGCGCTACAATGCCTGACTGAACCACGCCCGCCAGGTGGTGGAGAGGACCTTCGGCCGCCTGATGGGCCGGTGGCAGTGCCTCCTCGCCCGCCTGGATGTCGGCCTCCAGAACATCCCCCGGGTTGTGGGCATGTGCTGCATGCTTCGCAACATTGTTCAGAGCAAGCGGAGGCCTTCATCCAGGGGTGGGCAGTCGAAATTGGCACAGGCTCCCCGCAGCTGGCTATTGCACCCAGTCACCAGGCCCACCGCAAGGGGGTATGGGTCCGCGAAGCCCTGTAGGCCCATTTTGATCAGGGGGACCCCAGAGCAACTCCCTGGCATTCCCTGGAGGGCCTCCCGCTCACTGTCCCCACAGCACCCCACCAACAAGCAATTCTCAGGTTCTGTGGAAAATAAAACTGTGGATTATTGAATACTGGTAAACTGTCTTATGTGCACAACAAAAACTGGAACCAATATACAAAGGGGGACAACTATATGCAAATGGGAGGGCAGCAGATGGCTCGGCTGTCAGCCCATCAATCTGGGGTGGGGTAGAGGGGCACGACCCCCGGTGGGTGTGTGTCCCTCCCCACATCTGCGGTTCCCAGCGTGGCTGGGAGGACCAGCAGGTATGGCCGGGATGTCTCCACCAGCTGGCCTTTAGCCCCAGTGGGCTCCGGTCCTGGGGGCCTGGCAGGTGGGGCAGCAGGTGGCATGACAGGTGGCGCAGGTGAGCAGGGGGGTCATTGGAGGGGTGGAAGCTGGGCGACAGCCTCCTGGAGCAACCCAGCTACGTCCCGGAACATGCCCATGAATTCCTGCCACGCCGCCCAGCACCAGGCAGACTCCTCCTGGTCAAAGCGGAGTTGCTCCTCAGCCACCTCTGCCTACCACCAGAAAGCCGCCAGGAGCGGGGAGTCCACGGGGCCCATCCCCTGGGTCTCGCGGTGGCGTGTCCATCCTGTAGGCCTTGGTGGTGTCATGTGACCTGCCCCCTCTCATGTGATACGTGTCATGTGACCTGCCCCCTCTCATGCCCCACCCTTCACACATGTTGTGCCCCACCTGCCTCTTCCTGTGGAAGCAGATCTGTGCTGATGTAGAATGCTGGGGGGCCCAACACTAGTGTGTGTGTGTTGGCATGCGCATGTGACTCCCTGTGCACCCTCACACGGTGGCTCTGTATTCAAGGATGGCACCCCCCCAGCTTCAGATGATTTTGATGACCCTGGGCAGGAAGCAAGAAGCCTCCTCCAATGATACCACAGGCATGGAGGAATGGGAGGCCCTCTAGCAGTGAACAATTATCACCTACCCCCTCAGCAGAACACCTTTATTTTCTGGGCCTGGGAAACCTGAGAGTCAGGACAGGTATGGATCAGGACTAACGAAATGGCAAATCCGACAAAACCTTGCCCATGTCTACAATAGGGGATGATGCTGGCAATAGCAATAGTCCTGTAGCAATAGTCCTGTAGCGTAGTCGAAGTCTATACAATGGAAAAGCCTTGTCCAGCAGGGTAAAAACACCACTTTCCCAAGCCATGGCAACTAGGTGGAAGGATGCATTTTCCCTTCCTCCTAGCTGTAGCTGTATCAGACGCTAGTTCAGCATAACAATGGGTGCTCAGATGTGTAGATTTTTTGTACTCCTGGGTTATGAAATTATGCCATGCTAAATCTGAAGTGTAGGCGAGGTCTTCTACTACCGACCATAAAACCTAGCAGGGACCCTGAATGCTCTTCCTTCAGGTGCAGATTACAGATTCTCTGGCTTTCCTTTGAGTCCATTCACGTACAGTCTGGCAGCCTACTTCCCCTAACAGACTGAATTTTCATGCAGGCAGGCTAGGCTATCTTGGACTTACTGCTGTGACTTCATATTTATTTTTTTCATACATCTACCAGGGCAGGCCAGCCGCATATTTCTTTGGCTCTGACACACAGTTACATATGGGCCCCGTCTCCCAGCTGTCATGAACTAACAAAATAAATGGCGAGCATTACAGTAACATAGCTTTAAAAAACTTACACATTACAATGAGTATCATTTTTGGAATAAAATTATGATACAAAAAAAAAAGTAAGCCAACCAACGCTTCAATGTCAAGAGTCAGTCTGACGCGTCAAGAGTCAGTCTGACGCATCCAGGCTAATATTTGTAGCTTTAGGGAAAAAAATTACCTAAATATGTTAGAAGTCAGAAACAGATAATATAAGCTTTTCAAGAGATTTGAAAAGAGAGAGGAGCCTTAATTCTGCAACTTGTTCCTTATGGGCGGCAGAGGAGTCTCTCTCTACAGAGGATGGTGCAGGATTATGGACTTTCTTTTGTAGTTGATCAGCACAAATCAAACAACTATCAGAAACAGTTGAAAGCACTGCTTAGTGGGCCAAATGGAAACAACTTCGACAGCCCCCTACTGTAGTTTCCAGTACTGACTAGTCCTGGGAAAACCATTTGCACAGATTGGTTGGGCCTGAAACGCTCATTGAGAATGCCAATTAACTCTCAGTGATGGATGCTCTCCAAAAATCAGGAGACAAATTGGCAGGAGAGCGAGGAGAAGCTTGTACCAATCCTATCACATTCTGTACTCATTAAGAGGAAAGAGAGTTCCTTGGATTTAAGGGTGGTTAAGCCAGAACTTATCTCAAACACCTCATTTGATGCTACAATCTGAAATACTGAAAGCATCAGTAACAACTGCTTCCACTTTAACTGGATATGTTTAATTAAAGGAGCTGGAGTAAGAAAAATAGATGTTTTTCTGCTGATTCAATTTTAACAAATAAATTATGTTCTTTTCCATTTTCTAATTATTTATACCCATTCTTTCTAAATTTCTATGTTTACATAAAACTGGCACATCACAGATATCAAGTAGTGCTGTCAAAAATCTAAACTGTCTACGTTTTTAAACATGGCATGCAAGCAGAGATTTAGGAATTCAATATTCAAAAAAGGAGGAGTTTAAATAAATTACTACTCCTCGAAAGGTGGTGTTAGTCCATCAGTAAATTCATGGAGTGGCAATATGGGTAACTATCTTTCAGTTCTTCCACAGTCCTCTTAAGTCTATGTAAAGGAATGAAGACAGACAAATATGTGGCTTTAACTACCATTTTGTTGGAAGCTAAAGCGTATGAAGCATGCTAGCAATCCTGTTTTCAAACAGCCATAAAAGATCCTAAGCTTCTTGAAAATAAAGCTGTACCTTTTTTTGTACTGACTTTTTCATCCCTCTGGATGAAGAACTAGCCTTTTCATAAAATTTAACTAGAAGTGACATATACAATGCAAATGGTTCATAATTTTGTGCGTGTGACATTCTGTGGAAAAATGTCAGTTTTAATCAAATAGATTTGTAAAAGTTTAGAATTTTTCATAAACTGGAAATACATGTGTTAGAACCTTACTTTCTATTATTCACTTTCCAATAGTTGGCTTCCTGTTGTTTAGGGAACCACTTAATATTTGTATTGTACTTGAAAAATATAAACTATAGAGGACCAAATTCTGCCACTGTTACTCACATGGATTAGTTCTTCAGTCTGCAAGTAGTCCCACAAATTTTACTACTGTTTCATCTGACTACAGTTAGCAGAAGCTGGCTTTATATATGTATTAACTGAGTACAATTCATGTACTGAAATTCATTTATAAATAATCTGATAATGCTAAGAATAGGTCTCAAAATATATGAACTTGGGAGAGTAAAGTCATGCAAACATTCTGGAAAGCAATTTAAAGCCAAATCTTGCAGCTGTTATTTAGTCAACTTCTTATGCAGTCAGTTGTAGATTTGCTTGAATAAGGAGGCAAGTAATGAATCTTTATTTGGGTGGTCTCTATACCTCCATGTCTGATGCAGTTTACACTCACTACAGCCAATTAGGGGTTTTTTTTTTTTGGGGGGGGGGGGCATAAAGAAAAGAGTAGTCTTTAAATGGAATTAAAATCTGTCATCTTACTGTTATACACACCAGCTCACTCAAGGTGTTAAAAGTAAAATATTGGTTTTGGATGAAGACCCAGGGGGGCAGATTTTAAAGATATTTGGGCACCTAGATGCTATTAATTGGGCGTCAGGCAATTTTAAAATGGCCTATCTGTATTTTTAGGTGCTTAAATAGCTTTAAAAATCTGACAGGCCATTACAGCTCACAGATTTCTGTATGGAATAACAATAGGCCCAATTCTGCCATCCTTCTATTGCTAGTAATTACTTTTAGTAAGACATTACTTCATGAACAAACCCCCTGAATTAGAAGCTAAGTTAATATATTACATTACTGTGAGCTTCAAGAAGACAGAGGTTACATCTTAGTCTTTTTCAAAAGAGCCCAGCTCTCCAGCGATTGCTACTGCTGATACTGTCCTTAAGGCTGCTGACAAGCTCTGCTCCCTTGGAAGTGTGCTGTCCTCTTGCAAAAACATTGATGATGCTGTGACTACTCAATTTCGCCACAGTCAGCACTGCCTTCGGAAGACTGACCAAACACTTACAGAATGACTGTGGTGTTTGACTGCTACTTTTCATAGGAATGTTTGCCAGGCAGTTGCACTGACTATCCTGGTTCAGAGACAATCAATCATATATCAAAACACATTTCAAAATTTGACCGGGTCCATATGTGCTGTTTCAGGCAGCTTGCCCACGTGAATTGGTCAGACAAAAATTCCAAACACAGAGGCCCTTAAGCTATCTGGCACCATGGGCATGGAAGCAATGCTTATGACCAGCTTCACCAGCCAGGTCATGTTATGAGGATGGATGACATGCTCAGTCCATCACGTTACCTTGGAAGCTATGCAGCTGAGGAATACCAACTTTTTGGAACAAACAACATAGAGCTAATATGGGCTTTCCATACACTTGAAGATTAATACTTTTGAGCAGGTGAGCTCGACACATCTTTCATAATTCTATTTTGGTCTGGCAAAGATTATGATTTCCCCTTGCGTACTTTTGAGAGGAATAAAGAAAAGTATATCTGTATTTCAAAGACTTAAATCTGGAGACTGTTGTGGTTTTAAATACTATGATGAATCATTGGAAAAAAATTCATTCTAGGTTTTCTGTCTAACAAACTATTCTACTATCATTACATTTCCAACCACAACAACAGAATGAATAACTCCTTGGAGTACAGGGAATTTGATACACTGTAATATAAATTAGACTTTTCATTAACCTTTATAAAATACCACAAAACCCAATAAGGTCCGATTACCTCTCTTGTAATTATAACTCTACAAGAATATGTCCAGCAGCCTGAATGATGCAAAACTCACCAGCTGGACAGAGATGCCACTTGAGAGATCAAACTGCATCCTTTTCAATATAAAACTTTTTACATAATTTAAATGCTCTAAAAGTGATGGAATTTTCACTAGACTTAAGAAAAATTTGTCGCACATGGAAACAATATATTCTTTTCTAAACAAAACTCCTAAATAAAAATATGTTCCAAGACATAATAGTGTGAGAATGGGAGAAAGTTTCAGTATTGATTTACATACATACATGTATAATATGTAATATCACAGAAACATGATTATATTTCAATGAAACAATATGCTTTTCGACTCCATCTCTTTTGCTATTAATCTTTTAATCTATGGAAGAGAAGCGATATTCAGCACCTCTTTGCTTTTTGTCTTAACTGTCAATATGCAAACCTACATATTTACTACTGCATTAAATCAAAACAAAAATAATTCCAGGAAACAGGGTTTAAAAAAGGCAATGGATGCTGTCACTATTTTTCATAAAAGTGACCCTTTGTTGCTGTCTATAATTACTATAAACAAAAATAAGGGAGACCAAATTTACAGAATAAACTTTATATACTTATTTTTAGCAAACTCAAGTAAACCCTTCAATGGTACCACTGGAAAAACAAAGTACTACTAAAAAGGGAACACTCTGCCTCCATAGTAATTCCATTTTCCAGTTTTTGTCACTCTTAATTCTTGCTAACCCTTAATTCCACAGCAGGATAAGGAATAAAAATGCTTAGAAAAATAACCACGAGGTGATGGGAAGGACAGGGTCAAAGAAGAGCATTATAATCACTGACTCCAATATTGAAATGTGAGATACTCAGGAGGAACCAAACCGAAATTACTCAACCTTTTGGGCCTCTGCCACATTGCTCCACCCAGGTGCATTATATTGCAGGAGTAGGTCATTGCTGAGGGTTCTGGTACGAGCACAGCACTCTGCGGTAAGTAGGGGCAGGAAGCAGTTGGCTAACACTACAGCCGGGTGAAATATTCATCATAAAATTGTGTTGGGTTGCTAAATATATGAGGATTAAATTCAGCTTACTTGAACCCCTAAAACAGCTGTGGTTTTACCAGGGTTACTCAAAATAAAATGTGGTTATACAGAAGAAAACTAAGGAAGAGGCAGTAATGCTCTAGAGGACACCTGAATAAGAAATCAGCACACAAGTAGCAGCTTGCAACACGAGTGTTTTCCTCCTGCCTGTGACAATGACTGGCTTAAAATAATATTTTGCCATTACATAGCAGTTAAACATTTATTCAGGCTTAACAGGACTCCTATGAGATATTACATGTAAATATAATATCTTCTTCCACCTCTAGTATAAGGATACTTACTATTTACCTACTTCATAGTGTCGGTTGTGAGGCATAGGTCCCTAACTGCAAAACATTAAGGCCACCGTGAAGCAAATCTGACAACAGGACTCATGTATTCACCATCATAATTTCAAAAATCCATCACACTCTCCTGGTCAATACTTAATCTGATAAGGGCTTCTTGATTTCTCTTAGGCTCCACAGCAATATATGATCAGTCTCCCATGATTTTGCACATAGACGACAGAGTGAAAAAAAAAAAAAAAATCACACGGTGACAACTTATCCATCATCTCCTTTCAGGTCTCCTCAAGGGAAACACTGATATAAATTTTCAGTTTAGTACACAAGGAATTGGTGATACGGGCAGGAATCACCAACTGCCTTACAAGATGAGCAACGTCCGAGCTGAACATTTCTTGCGGCCTACTAAACAAACAGACACAACCTCTCTGCCTTTCACTCCCTTCACAGAAAGGAGTCACATGTTTTGTACTTAAAATGGTCTACCAAGAGTACAGTACAGTTATAAAAGAGGTTAAATTGCTGAAATGCAATAGGATTTGGTGCGTTAACAGCCCTATAAATTGTGAATGGCTGCCACTCAAACCAGCCGCAAGTGTGTACATTTTTTTTCCTGAATGTAGACATTTTTCTGAATTTAGACTCCTGAAAACTAGGGTTTTAAAGTAGAAAAATTTGACAGTTGAACAACATTCATCATCAGTGCAGTTGTTTATAATTTCTTGTCTATTGTCTTTATAATTTTTTAGCTCCTACTATTAAATATGCCATTATAAACACTGTACTGAAAATAACATACATAAAACAAAGCAAAAGTGGTGGTTCCCTCTGTCCATTTCAATGGCAATCACAGGAGTTAAAATGCTGTAATTAATTCACTGAAAATATTCTCCATTCATTAGCCGCATCTGGCTCCTCGTCAGTATCCATGAGGTCAATAACCTGCAGAGTGATGGAGCTGCTGTATTGTTAAACTACTTGGCGGCTGTGCATATAGTACCGTGCTTCTCGAGAGAAGCTTGTCTTCTTGCAGCCTATACATTGCTAAAGTCCTGTCCTGCATTCCCTTTGAACGAGAAACTTCCACCAAATTCAGTGTCCCTTAAAATTACTGGGAAGCTTCATGTGGTGAACTTTGAGGACTCATTTCCCCTGCATCAATGAGAAGTCAGTACATAGTTCCGCCTGGGGAAATATCTTTCTCCCTTTGTCGAAGCAATTAGACTTGCTAGAGAAGTGCTCACATCACAGAAGACTATTTGTTGGCTGTCTCACGGGCACGTCTACACAGAAGCTGTGACATGTGATCTCCAACTCAAGGCAATATGCCTAAACTAGTTCTCGTTGAGTTGAAGAACTAAAAATAAAAGTATAGTTGTTGTGACATGAGCGGAAGGAGGAGTATTTTCCTGTGTGTTTGGACAGGTTGACACTTAGACATCTGCTCCCTCCAACTGCTAGTATCATCAGAGCTACATATTTAATTTTAGCATGCTAGCTTGATCAGAGCCATGTGAGTATGCCTGCTTGAGTTGGAAATTACATCTCCCAACCACTGTGTAGACCTACCCTTAGTACAAAGATAGGGAAACTACCCTCTCACTTATAGTGTCATCTTCTCCAGCTCAGGGTTCAGGACATTTGGGGTACGAGCAATATGTGAAAAAAGTCTACAACGTGCTGTATAGGCACGTGTGCAAGTTCCCAACTGGAAACAATTTACACATACACAGACATGCACACGCACACCTTTACATGTGTTTAGATTTCTGCTGGTCTCAGGGCTACCCATGTTACCAGGGTCTTTGGCTGTAAACTGAAGTACAAAAGCTTACTTCCTATCACCAGAAATCATGAGGATTTTACCCCACCCCAGATTCGATTTTAGATTCTATTTCTCTTTGTCAAGATGAATCCTATCTCCTAAACCAGTGTTCCACTAAATAATATCCTATTTCTATTTTTAAATTTCCATGGACTTCTAAACACCAGCGTATCAATTTCAAGAAGAATAAATTTACGCACATTCAATGTTTCCTTAGTGAAGATTTTTTTGTTGTTGTTTAGCATGCTAATATGAGCTTTACTCTCTATGGCTATTAAGGTATAATTGACTTTTTTTGTTTGACTTTAAGAGAAAATTTATTTCTGTTGAGTATAACCCTTTGTTACTGATTGCACCAATGAAAAAGAAGGCTCTATAAACCTCTCAAAATTGTTTCACTGGTAATTCAAGAGACCTAATTTATTTCCAATACCTTAACCTCTCTTTCATTTTGTAGGATTAACTGACTGTGCAAGTTTTGCTAAGTTAAGCAATGACCCCCCAAATTCACACAGTCAGAAACATTCTCTCTCATGCTCTCAAAAGGAGAGCTAGAGAGATTTTGTTATTCTTGAAAAGCCAATTTCATATCACAAACTGTTTTAAAGTCACATTCTATGATCTGGAATTCTCAGATTTTAACAGCATTTTAACATTCAGACACTGGAATCAAAAGACATAAGTCAAAGAAGTTGTCTTGCATTTTGCACGTGTTCAGCACTGTGGTGAAAACCTTGGGAACTAGCCTCCAACTGCTTGCTACAAATGCCCCCTCCCCAGTGCTGGATTGAATTGTGGAAATTGGTGGTTTGGTTTGTGCACATGGCAATCACTGCTCAGCTTTACCACCAGTGGAGGGAGGGACTGGTTTAAAGCAGGAGGTAAGGGGGTGTCTGGCTCTGGAGGAGGGGAGGGAGAATTAAGTTGAAGAAGGGGATTTGGGAATGCCTGGCTCTGCAATATTATGCTTGTTATCTGAAGGTAGCGATAAAATTGCTGGTTGTACAATTTTAGTTTAGTTATTTATGATTACAATTGAAAGGGTTTAAAATGGACCAATTCCTTGTGAAAATGAAGAAGAGAACTGCGGATTTGGAAGATGGCGGTACACAGGAAACCGTTACAGAAACGTTTGAGACGGGAAAACCCATAATGAAAAAACCATGCACCAGTGGTGGAAGTGGAAATTCTTCTGAGATAAGAAAAGCACACCAGTTACAATTCTGAATAATTTAAATTTGAGTTTACTACAAGCGGAAGTCGTTTCCCCTCTCTTGTCGGGGGCAGCAGTCAAGTTAACCCAAGATATATGCAACTCAAGAGTATCTCGGGGTTTTACAATACAATGGCAAGTTTATTGTCTACAGGCAATTTCTTCCAACCAGCCATTTATGATAAAGTTGTTTAAACAAACACATTGCAATGGTTTTAAAAAAAAAAAAAAAAAAAAAAAAAAAAGTTTGCGTCTCTGAAAACTGTGGGTACTTCCCGCCCCCCCGGAGTACTTTGTAAAAAAACAAAAGCAAAAACAAAAATTGAGACGTACTGGCCCAGCACAATGGTCCTTGTTCAAGCCATTAGAAACTATCAGAGTACATAGTAACAGCTCCTATGTGAGCCACTTTCAGATCTCCAAACCCACAGGATTTAATTCTTACAACCCAGTAATATCCAGAGTCTGTCATAGTTTATGGGACTCAATGCCATTCAGGTATATTTCAGAGCAGATTTGAAAGAGGCATAAACTGAATGCCCCAGATAGCTCTAAAACCAGGGGAGCGATTTTCTTCCCTGCTCCCTTGTCATGTGCCATGTAGAATTTAACCAGATAAGAGAACCTGCGTCACAGATATTTAATGGCATTAATGATATCAGGATTTTAATTTGAAGCTTATTCTACTGAATAAATTACTTTCGTAATTTATTGTTCGAAGGGTCAAAGGGGAGATGACGAAAACAAAAAACAAAGTATCTTTTTAAAACAGGATTTCCCTTGAAGTTAGATGAGCTGTCGTCAGAGACGAAAAATCACAGAAATTATTACTAATGACCTCCTCCTTAGCTCTTTCAGCTGTCACATATCTACCCAGTTATGTTTATCTTGAAAGACAACTCAGGTAATGTAGCAGTGTCATGGTAACAACTTCGACTAGATAGTTTAAATTAAAATATTCATAAAGTGATTTGTTCAAATCTCTCTGGAAGAGTTCAGAATTCTTGGCTTGCTTTTTAAAGTTTACAGTTCCTTGCAGCATATGAATGACAGCCATTTTTAAATTAATAACCAATACGAAAGAGCAGCCAGCTACACTCACGTTAATGGCCTCTAGGCATTACTGGAGTACAAACATTAGACAGTAATAATAACCAACCAGTTAGAAGGTAGAGTTGAATGAATACTGAAGAAGGAAATCCCTGAATGTTTGCTCAAATTCTAAATAACTTCTGTTGGCTCAGACCCAGCCTGCCTTTGTGCACTCTTCCATAGTCGTGAAGTAAATGAGTCTTCCATACCAATGCGCTCAGGTACAGTGGATTTCACTCATCTACACTTGCAGTAGGAAACATTTGATATATTTTACAAAGGATGGGGCCCTTCTTATGAGACACAGTAGTGTAACAGAGCTCTCAGAACTCTCTGCCAGAGCTCTGCCACACAGACAATTAAAAAAGCGGGGCAAGGATTCAATGGCAATTGTCACGGCTAAGACCATGCACAGTCTCAGTGGCTTTGTATCAATGTGATGAGAGAAGAAAAAATCATTTACATTCTACCCCCATCCAGTAAATGATACAATAGCTACATTTGTTAAATATACTGTTATGTGCAATGCCAGTGAGGACCAGAATGAGAAATGTTTATATTGTCCTAAAAATTCCCTCATCTTGAATATCTGCTGTATCTCTTGGCACTACTCCCTTTGGGATGAAAAATCTAAGTGGCATTTTCATGACCATTTAACCACAGGAGTCACTCTTTTTAAAAAAAAGTTGTCCATTTTTTCCTAGAGGATCATGGGGCTGAAAGGCGCCTTGGGAAGTCATCTAATCCAGTCCCCTGCTCTTATGGCAAGACTTAATATTACCTAGAACACCCCCAACACATTTCTCTAAATTGCTCTTAAAAATCTCCAATGATGGAGCTTTGATAAATGCCCTCAGCAATTTATTCCAATGCCTAACTACCGGGACAGTTATGAAGTTTTTTCCCCAATGTCCAACCAAAACTGCTCTTGCCAAAATTTAAACCTACTGCATCTTATCCTAGCCTCACTGATTAATGAGACCATTATTTTTCTGCCTTCTGCTTCCAACAACCTTTTATATAGAGGTTGAACCTCCCTAATCCGGCACTCTTGGGACCTGACTGCTACCAAGATATTTGCCAGACTATGGGAGGTCAATATTATCTAGCAGCTTTACCAGCACTTCCACTGCTTACTGGACACAAGAAGACATTTTGGGGTAAATTAGAGCAAAATGACAGCAGAGAACAGTGAGAACCAGGACTGGTGGATGTAAACAAACTTTATGGGACCATGGGAAACTTGATCACCATCATAAGTGGTCATCTGGCTACATAAAATTCATTTTGGGAGTAAGGGAATTTCGAAGTTGGGCACATATTTCAAAGTGCCCACGCCTAGACTGGCTGTCAGCACCCTGAAGTTAGCAGCTTTGAAATTCGCATGGCTGCCATTATGCTAATGATGTGCTGCATATGCATGGCAGTACCTCACTGATATTCCCCAGTCCGTGTAATTTCCATGCCCCCTTTGAAGAAAAGGCTAGTGTAGATGAGCCCAGAATGGTGTTTGCTGTTTATTTAGTTTGTGATACACCATGACCACCAGATTCCTTTCTGCAGTACTCTTTTCTAGGTAATCCATTCCCATTCTGTATGTGCGCTACGGACTGTACCTTGCTAAGTGGAGTGCTTTGCATTTATCCTTACCAAATTTCAACAGTTTTATTTCAGATCATTTCTCCAGTTTGTTCAGATCATTTTGAATTTTAATCTTATTCTGCAAAGCACTTCAAACCTCTCCCAGCGTGGTACTGTCTGCACATTTTATAAGTGTACTCTCTGTGCCGTTATCTAAAATCTAAAATGTTGATGAAAATGTTGAACAGAGTTGGACTCATGACTGATCTCTGCAGGATCCAACCTGAGATGACCTTCCAGCTTGACTGTGCACTGCTGATAACTCTCCCTGAGAATAGTTTTCCAACCCACCATACAGTACCTCAGTCTAGGTTGCATTTCTCTAGTTTGTTTACAAGAAGTTCAAGAAAGAGGTGGAGAAATTGGAAAAGGTCCACAGAAGAGCAACAAGAATGATTAAAGGTCTAGAAAACATGAGCTATGAGGGAAGACTGAAAGAACTGGGCTTGTTTAGTTTAGAAAAGAGAAGATTTAGAGGGGACACGATAGTGGTTTTCAAATACCTCAAACAGGGTTACAAGAAGGAGGGACAAAAATTGTTCTCCTTGGCCACTTAGGATAGGACAAGGAGCAATGGGCTTAAACTGCAGCAAAAAAAAAAAATTTATATTAGACATTAGGAAAAACTTCCTAACTATCAGGGTGGTTAAACACTGGAATAAGTTACCTAGGGAGGCTGTGGAATCTCCATTGCCGGAGATATTTAAGAGCAGGTTAGACAACCTAGATCAGTGGTTCCCAAGCTTTTTGGCATCATGCCCCCCCTTTTGATTTTTGAGAAACCCTCATGTCCCCGCACCTCTTCTTTACCATCATCCAAACCCCCTTTTAACAAAAAATTCAATTAGTAATTTTAAAAAAAAGAACCCACAAAATCTTGATATAAAAATGTTATTTGAAACTAAAAACAAGCGCAAATAGTTTTTCTTGGCACAAAAATATAATAAAAAACATAATTTAACAGCAGAAACAAATGAATTTAATGTGAAGATCCTGCTGCATTTTTTCATAATTTGGGAAATCCTAGGAGACCGACTACGGACCATCCAAGCTAATCTTGTGGGCGCCTGGAGCAACCCCAGCTAGCCAGCTGCCTGCCCACCCAAGCCTCTGTGCTGCTAAGGACACCCACCCAGCTCCCGTGCTGCCAGGGTCAGCCGCCCAAGCCCTGGCACTTTTGGAGCCAGCTGCCCAAACCACGGCTCTGCTGGGACCAGCTGCCCAAGCTGCCCATAAGCTGCCCACCTGAGCCGAAGGCCAGCCACCTGCTCAAGCCCCTCCCCTTCCCTAAAGCCAGGCATTGCCAGGCCCTCATCTAACCCCACCCATCTCCTCCCCAACAACCCACACTCACTCACCTTTGCAGGAGGCAGCCAACTCCATGTGAGCCTTTGCTGGCTGCCTGCTTTTTATAGTGGCTACGCCGGGTCACCCACATGAAATGACAGGGGCTGAGAACTGGAAGCAAGGGCTGGCTCTTTCTTGGGGTGGTGAGAATGATGGGAGAGGACTGGATCACCTCACGCCCCCCCTGGAATTTCTCCACACGCCCTCAGGGGGTCACGCCCCACCGGTTTGGGAAGCCATGATCTAGATGGTGTTTGGTCCTGCCAAGAGGGCAGGCAACTGGACTCGATTACCTCTTGAGGTCCCTTCCAGTTCTAGTGTTCTATGATTCTATGTGAGACAGCATCAAGACCACTATTAAAGTCAAGATATACCATACCTACCGCTCCCTGCCCTGCCATCCAAAAGGCTGTTACCCTGTCAAAGTAAGCTGTTAGGTCAGATTGACATGATTGATTCTTGACAAATCCATGATGACTGTTACTTACCACCTTATTGTCTTCTGGTATTTGCAAACTGATTGATTAATTGTTTGCTTTGTTATATTTTCAGATATTTATGTTAAGCTGATAGAATTGGATTATTCTTATTTTCCTTTTTAATAGATTGGCACTTTATTTGCCCTTTTCAAGTCCTGTAGAATCTCACCTATTTTCCATAACTTTTTTAAGATAATCTCTATTGGCACAGATATGGTCTAAGTCAGCTCCTTCAGTATTTTAATACGTAGGTCATCAGGTTCCAGTTACTTAGACATCTAATTTTTCTAAATCATTTTAACTTGTTCTTTTCTTATTTTAGCCTCCGAGCCTACCTCATTTTCACTGGCTTTCATTATCCTACACATCCAGTCGCTAACAACCTTTTTGGTGAAAAATGAAACACAAGAAGTCATTTAGCTCTTCTACAATTTCCACATTTGCTCTTATTGTTCCTCCACTCCTCACTGAGTAACAGGCCTTGCCTTGGCCTTCTCTCTACTTCTTATGTTTTTTTTAGAATATTTACTTGTTATCATTTGTCTCCAGCTAGTTTTGTTTAATTTTTGCCCAGGGTTTTCCAATGTTGTCCTTATATGCTTGTGTTCTTTGTTTATATTTATACTTTATAATATGACCTACTTTTCTTTCTGTAGAACTTCTTTTCGAGGTCCAGATCACTGAAGATCTTAGTTAAGCAAGGGCGATCTCTTGCTATATTTTCCCAGAGTAGCACTTGATAATGACACTGTACTTATGCACAAGCAGGAAATCTACCAGATCATCAACGGAACTGATTACAGACAACTGCAAAATACCTCCCCCATCAATCTAAACCGAACTAAGGGCTTGTCTATACTAACAGGAAGATCAATACACTGGTGGTAGATCTTCCAAAGTACGATTTCGCGTGTCTGGTGAAGACGTGGCAAAACTGACATCTCTGGGCTTAGCCGTCGACCCCATGGTATTGTGTGGAGTAAGGGATATCAACATGAGACTATAGAGGCTTGGACTTCTCTAGGGAAGTAAGTCAATTCTGATACGTCAGTTCTAGCTATGCAAATGCCATAGCTAGAATTGTGTATCTGAAGTAATTTCCCTAGTACCGACCTACCCTCAAAAAAACCCCAACCAAACAAACAATAAACTAACCAAAATAATCTTAGATATTTTACCAAGTAAAAAGGAAATTGTTCTTCCCCCAGGGACAAGTATATACTTCCAAGTAGCATGAATTCATAAATATTTATGCCATTATGTAAATTTTGTCACTGACCAACAGGTACAGAAAAGATTTATAAAAACTGAATACTAGGTTCATATAGACTATGAACTCTAATATGGAAGATAAGACCAAATTCTGTCAGTTTTACTTGCTGTATTCACAGAGGGAGGTACTTTTAGTGTGAGTAAGGGTGATGAAATCTTGCCACGACACAATTTTTTTTTTATATAAACAATGCTTAAAAGAAACTTTAATCTGCAGAGGTGACACCTCATTAAATCAGTACTTTGATTTCTCTTGATATAACATGTATTAACTTGACAGGGACTGAAGAAAGTTTACAGTTTAGAAATCACAGAAGAAAATAATCACTTTCGTAGCTGTTTTTTGGAGAAGGAAGAAGATTTTTAAAAGATGCGAAATACAACGAGCATTTTGGGGCTTTATGTATTTGTGGCTCCATTATCGCAGGAGATACTTTCCATTCACGTTTCCAGAGTTTCTAAGATCTTTAATTAAAATTCTGTTGGATGAAAAATATTTATTAAATGACCCCTTTACAGGTAGAGCTGAGTTGCTCAGCAACTCTGGAAAAAAAGGAAACTAATTTTCACCAATATCCATATGCGGATTTAGGTCTCAAGTTATAGGTACCAACATTTGACAATATTGGCCAAAGAGGTTTTAAGATCTCTTACACTTTAGAAAATCTCAAGGAAAACATTGAGCAGTTTTGAATTCACTGGACCACACCAAAGCATCCAGTTAATTAATGTGGAAAGAAAGATTATCAGGCTACTGTAAAAGTTAGCTTTTTCAACTCTCTCATACACATTGAAACCGCTTCCTAAGATGATTAAATGTTCGGAAAGTACAAAGGTTTTGGCTGAATATAGTAGATTTATTAAGCTGAAAAGCTACTTTAACTGCTAAGGTCATCATCTACCTCATGCTATTTCTCCGTGGAAAATAATCAAATCTCAGAAAGGTCACTTGGAATTGCCATATTGCAAATACGTCTAAATAAATGTGAATATCTTACAATATTGTTTCCTATCATCAAAGAATACTTCTCAGTAATCTAGAAAATTGGGCTTACGTATGTCTTAGAATACTCATTGTCCTTTCTAAGTGTCACCGTTGGCCTTTCATCTTCACCAATGAAGAATCCAGAAGTCTAGTTCTATTACTAAACTGATACTGAGTGCTAGAATATGGTCACATTCTTCTAACACACAAGGAGGTTTAGGAAAGGGATCTAGAAGTGTGTGTTTATACTGTAGTTGAGAACGAGCCTCCCTACTCAGGTAGGCAAACTACCTCAGCTAAAAACAATCAATCAATCAACTGGCACTATTTGTCTCTCTTTAAAACAAAAGAGAGACAGTTGACCTTTAAAATTTTCAGTGCTAACCTACGTCTTATCTTTGGGGAGAAATTTTATGCCAAAAATTTGAAAAATTCTAATCTGAACAAAAAAAAAAAAAAAAAAAAGCAAAAACTACCAGCTGTTAGTCTGCCTGACACCCCCTTTAAGAATGCAGAGTAACATTTCAGAGTCATTTTAAAAGGTCAGTGTGATCCAGGCAGCTCATGGTGCCAACAGGCAGAGGGCATGGGGTGCATAAGGGTTACAGGACACAGTGTCTGTGTGTCTAATATTTAAATACTAGTTCACCCAAGAGCATTATGTAAGGTCTCTAATGAAAGTCTGTGTCACATTGATCATCATAATCATTACAAAATGTACATATTGATAAAACTTAAGGAGTTAGTTCAGTATACTGGAAATCATGCTTTTTAGGTCTTGTGAATTAAGAAAAACAACATAATTGCTTGTAGATAAAGAAAAGAAAGAGATTCAAGATTCACTGAATAAATTATTTGCTTAGATCTGAAGTTGACCAAGCAGCAAACTCAAATTATCACAACCACTACAGACTCCTAGCTGTAAGTCTGAAGTTTAGCCGCCACACACACTTCACATCAATTCTCAGCTATCATTTCAGCACAGTGGATGGCAAGATCTTTCAATTACAAACATCTGTCATTCAAACCTACCTTAAAACTTCTCTAAATCAACGTTATTTCCAGAAATTGTAGAACTCTTCAACAATGGCAAATAACTGAAAATAAAACAAAACCCATACAACAATATAGAACGTCCTCCCATACACACACTATCATCATTGGAAGAACAGTGCAGATTACAGGCAAGCACACAATGCCCATGATTCAAAGTAATTCATCTGTGTAGAGGATCGTTAAATAAGGAAGCGACCCTACCTGTAGAAGTATGAACACCCTCTAACTGTGTTGTGAGTAAAATGGTCCTGAGTCTTCTCGTTTCCAAAGTCCTCTAGGGGATCTGACCACAGGATATCACACATAGGTCCATATGCAGGTGGTTCCTTGAATCGATCTAACTAAGAAAAATCAGACAGAAATACTAACCTATTACACTTTATTATTTAGGGAGTTGAAACACACAAAGGTATCCAGAAAACATACAAACAAAACACAAGTGATTACCCCATATTTCAGGGACGGCCAAACTGAGCCCACATCTACTTGGGTCCCAGCGGCTTTTACCCTTAATATGGCAGATACTTAGATAAGGATGGAGCTGGCACCTATAGCTTAAGCAAGTCTAATCTCTGCCTTTGAAAAAGGACAGTAGATACATTTTGCCCCATTCTGTGCAACTCAAGTGTGACTCTCTAGGTCCTGCTCTGGGCAAATACCAGGTGACCTGCAGTAAGACCTGTATGATGTTTTATCTATCATAAAACCTGATCAAATGAGCTAGGGACTTAAGAGAAAATGACAGACCTCCCAGAACAAGTTTATTTCAATTTAAAATACCTCTTATCAAACTTTAAGATACCAAGGGAATGTCACTGCACCGTACACTCCTCCTGCAATACTCTCATGGGTCTCATTCACTTCTACCTTCACCTTATTTTGCAGCAGCTAAGAACTTTTCTTTCAGACAATCTGTGTTTAAAGTTAGCAAATTATACAGTCATGTGCAAATTAGACAAAGCATAAAAACTAGGAGAAACATTAAAAATGGATATTTTCAGCATAAAATTATAAACACATATTTATAAATCAGGCCCACAAGTCTGTCAAATATTCTGCCTAGTAAGTCAAAGTCAATATAAGTAGCATAATGATTTAGTAAAACATTTTTTGTTACTCATACTTGAAAGGAATAAAGTGATTTTTCTTTTTCCACACTCAGAAAGTTTTTAATAAGCGAAGGCCTCTGCATGCCTACTTTCATGGGCTCATCATGAAATATTCATTGCATACCCACACTACTAACTTGTTTCAGACCGCTTAATAATTCATGCCTTTGTAACCACAATACAATACATCAAAATAAAATAGCACACACCATAATTATGGAAAAAAAACCTGCTGATTGCCAATGATGAATAGACTTGTTTAAGAAAAAAAAATACTGAAAATGTTAATGACCCTAATCTGCACTATAAGCATTAAGCAATTCTCCTATAACTGTGAAAACAACACATTTGTAGGTTAAGGTTATTTCTGTTTAATCAAACTTTTTGATTGCCAATACAGTTTCACTTTGACTAATTAAAATTCAGATAAAGTTTTAAACAAATTGGTTTCAGTGAAAAAACCACAAATAGTGTATTTCTCAGCCTGATACAAAGGGATCCTGGCTATTATGACAATTTATTTAGTAGCCTAAAGGGAAATAATTGAATGTTAATATTTGCCAATCCTCTTCAACAATAACTGTTACAAAAGCAAAAATCCTTAGATTTTAGAAGTAAAATGAAAATATTAATTTAAAATGTTTTCCATATATACATTTGTAATATAAAACACGGCATAAGATTTCTTTCAGTATGTATTATAAGGGAGAAATCTCCCTAAAAACGCGTAACATTGGAATTATGGAATTTAAACAGCACAATGTTTGTCTATGTAAACCTTTATGAGGTTTAAAAACAAACTATAACAAGACAAATACAGTTTGCATAGTTTAGTAAAAGAGAGAGAAAGCCGTGCTAGTCTATATACTATCAAAACAAAAAAAGCAGTAAAGTAGCTCTTTAAAGACTAACAAAATAATTTATTAGGTGAGCTTTCAACGGACAGATCCACTTCTTCAGACCATAGCCATACCAGAACAGACTCAATATTTAAGCCATAGAGAACCAAAAATAGTAATCAACCCTCTACTCTCTGATTTGCTCACCTTGATATTTTTTTTTTTCTGATTTGTCAACCTTGATTACTATTTTTGGTTCTCTATGCCTTAAATATTGAGTCTGTTCTGGTGTGGCTATGGTCTGAAGAAGTGGGTCTGTCCCACGAAAGCTCACCTAATAAACTATCTTGCTAGTCTTTAAAGTGCTACTTGACTGCTTTTTGTTTTGTTGGTATACTTTAGTACCATTTAGCATAGGTATAAATGTAACATATCTCACCTGACGTTAAAAGTGTTGGAAGTTTTTTTTCCCATTTTGGGAGCCTATTTCTGATCTCTGGATAAGCTAATCATGTTTCTAAATCTCTATTGCACTGGTCTAGAAGTAACTGGTTGTTGCATCAACAACAGTGCAGCACCATTAAAGGGACAGTCCGATTTAGTGAAGATCCGACCTCCTGTCTCATTCTGTTAAACCTGTCTGACAGCAGGCTAAGCTTCTACACATTAAAGTGCCTTAAGTATTCTTCAGGCATGACAATCAGCATTCAGACACCCCAGAGGGAAGAACAAGGGGTATGAAGCATAAAGAATAACCAGTTTAATCAACTGGTTGTATGTCGACTGAGGCCTCTTAAGAAAGCCTGTGACCACTGGTTGGTTGGTATCACTGTGAATCATATGCATTAAACACTATCTGAGGAATTATGGACATGTACTGATATTATGCTTTGAAGTCTGGGATCAAACAGAAACAGATTCTTTTCAGGTCAAGAAAGAGGGATCAGCAACAGTGCAATCAGAGCCTGACCCTTCTGCAGTGTTGTACAAAGACAAATGTGATCTCAGAACCCCTGAATGTTAAATAGCAGAGGGAGGTCCAGACTAACTCATATCAGGTCTGAAACATGCATCTGATGAAGCGGGTCTTTGCCCATGAAAGCTTATGCTCTAAAATATCTGTTAGTCTATAAGGTGCCACAGGACTTCTTGTTGTTCTTGTTTCATAGTATAACTGAAAAGATGTCATGTGCAAACTGGTGACAGGATGATCCTGAAAAAAAAAAAATCATTGCACAAGGTTTGCATGGACTGAATACAAAAGAGTACAGATGCGTGCTGGAAATATGTTCTTAAAAAGTCTTTGGGAGGCAGCACATGAATTCATCTTATCCTACACAAAGGAATGCAGTTTCACAGCTGGCACTGTGCCTCCAATGTAAATTAAGTGAGGTGTGACATTAGACAATGGAAGGTAAAACAAAGCCATCAGACAAGCAAATGGGGAGAAGCTGAAGATTTAATCTCAACAGTGTATGGAGACTGCACCAAGAGGAAGCCTTCATGTCTTCTGTAAAGACAAACTCTGGCAAAATATAAATTAAGACAAAAAGCCAATTTGTTATCTGCTACATGAGAAGATGAAAAAATGAGGTACTGTGGGCTCTATTATTACTGTACATCCTGGCTAATGACTGGAAAAGTGACCATGGGGACAAAATGTCTTTGGGTTTTAGTCTTGGATGTATATTTTTACTTTGCTTATAACCATTTCGATTCTTCTACTGGGCATCGCCGAAATACCTGTTGTTAATAAAACATAGCCTTGTTTTATTGTCTCAGTTCACAGTTTCAAACTGAAGAACAAAATCCTTGCCTAAACTAATTGGCCAGTGCTGTGTCTTTGAAAGAGCAGCAAACATGACAAGATTTGTGAGTGCCACAGTGAAAGGGACTGAGAACTTCAGGGGTGATGGGTCTGGAGAGATTCAGAACTGGAAGGACTCTTGGTGTCTCACTTCTTCAAGGAGTAATGACACTAGTGGAGGTCAAAGTGAAGTTATTGTGCTCTAAAGCAGGATGCTGGTGACACAATTCTGAGCCAAAGTTGTCCAGCATAGAGCCCCTCAAGGTTACAGAGCACAGAGAGAGACAACCCTTACTGGTCTAGGTTAACCCCCCAAAGCATCACATCTGGCTCCGTCATTCTTGCACCTGTTGGCCGACCAAATAAATTCAAATATAAAAGATATTTCATTTCCTCTTGCCCCTCCTCAACCTGTAATGTTATGTCTGCACAGCCTGCAGAAGTGAGCCCCCAATCCTTAGTAAAAAACAAAAACTCTGGCTATGTCTACACAGCAGTCTTATTTCAAAATAAGCTATTCCGGAAGAGCTTATCTCGAAATAATGCTGCTACACACAAAAAATGCATTTCAAAATACAGCATCTACATACACAGATCCTATTTTGAAATAGAGCCACTAGACGTACTATGGCCTATTTCAAAATAGGCTATGTTCCCTGTCTTAAAAGCACCTATTTCAAAATAGGCTCTAGTCCTCATAGAATGAGGCTTACCAATTTTTGAAATAAGCCAACTGCTATTTTGACATTATTTTTAAATAGCAGTTGCATTGTATAGACACTTGGATAGTTATTTTGAAATAACTTTTCTGTGTAGACCTACCCTCAGTCTTTGATGCTCATTTCTGTTCCTAGGCTTCAGGACCTGAGCTCCGGCACAAGCCACAACTTCAAAGTGAAGTCTACACAGTCAGTCCTTCTTAGAACCCTGGCGAGAGCCCCACCAATCAGTCTTGCCTGAGAGGGATATGACCCTTGGGGAAGGTAGGCTTGAATGGCACAGTGGAGTGTGACTAAAAAATAATCCTTAGAAAGAAACTTTGAATCAGAGAATCATATTGCTTATTCAAATGCCAGATAAGGAAAATGTGGTGATCAGCTGTAAGATATCAAGCACCGAAACAAATGAATGGTCTGCCATGCTGCGCAATAAAAAGATGGTGCACAGAAACATTTTTTGGGAGCTGAACTGCACAAAGAAAAGGTTTTGGAAACATTTTTCAGAATTGGTTCAGGTTTTCCAAAGGAAAAAGTGTGAAGAAGAATCAACTTCACTTTCTCTGTCACAGCAGAAATGGGCACAGCTTTACTTTGGAAAATAGGCAAGAGAGGAATCACACAGACCATCTCTCCAATGACAGGACTCTCATCCAGGTAATATTACCCATCAGATTCCCCAGTTTATAGAGAGAAAATTGTGCAGGGTAATTCAAGGCAGATAGTTAGGGGAAAAAAATAAGCATTTCCTGTGGTAGAAAATTAACCTCTCAAGCATAAGCATAGTATGTTTTCTCCAGACATGCACATGTAACAAGACCATGCCTGGCTCCCATTTTGACTGCCTGCATTTAGAGTACGTCATTAGTTCCATTTCAAACGCATTGCTGTTGCAATATGATGGAAGTAAGACATCTGGGCCGAGTCATTTCTTGCATTCTCAGTTTGTTCCCATCCACTTGTCTCAGGAAAAAATGAAAGGAGGAGACTACTACTGCTTCTCTATTCCTCCATAGTGTAGCAATACTCAGACCAGTGAGTCACAGAGCAGGAGATTTCAGATACAGCTTGAGGCATGTATAGCTGTCTTTTCACTGACTCTGCTGCCCAGCCAGTGAAAATAGTGTTTCTGGTTCAGTTTTACACCTGAGGGTGCAAGAAGTGAACACAGTCAGAATTCCAAAAGCTCTGGGACAGGTTTTTTTACATGCCTGGTACCCACTATTTCAACCAGATTTTCAAAATAGCTCTGCTCCCATTCAGGTACATAAACGAAGGCCAGATTTTCATGAGAGACAACTGGCCATTTTTCAAGCTCTTTCGGTTAAACACTGGAGGAACCGTATAAAATTGTATTTTTTATTGCAGGTATAGTTATATAAAACCCCACACGTGTATTCACAAATGCACAATACTCAATTATTTCAATGCACAAGAAATAATCAACAAGATGCTTAAGCAGAGCTAAAAGAACAGAATGCTCTAATGACTCCACATTGACTGTGCTTCCAAACTTACTTATTTAAAATTAATTTTTCAGAAAGCAAAGATGATGAAACCTACATTTATTACCAACACAGCTTTTGGTGGCTTCCTCATTAAAATATAGGTACAAGTTGTAGCAATATTCTTTTAGTCCCCATTTTAGAAAAAACAAAAGAAAAGGACAAAAGTGTTCACGGTGAGTCTGAATGAAATGTGACAATGTAAAACCAAGTTTCCCCTATAAATCTTAAACAAATTAAGTACATTGAAAAAATATCTGATTTTGTGAACGCACTGTTTTAGTGCCCCTTCCACCCCCGCCACACCATTCTGAAGATTACCCAGACTTACTTTCCTTATGTCATCTAAAGTGTTGATCTCTGGAGACAAACCACCATGCACACACAGAAACTGTTGGTTCATCAGAGCAGCCAAGGGAAGGCAGTCAAAGGCATCCATACAGGCATCATATACTCGTTCTGAATACTTTATTTTACCTTTTGAATAGAAAAATTGTATCAGAAGACGGTGTTCAATATTTAAAAGAAAGATTACTGTAATGCTCTCAATTAGAAAGGCCCAACTGACTCCAGTGGGAGCAAAACAGTCTCAAAATCCTAAATATTTTTTTTTGTATCTTTACAGAAAATATCTCAGTGCGTATAGTGAGATTTTCTCCTCATATTTTGGGCACTAGACATTAGGGTTACTTTCACACAACGTTGAAAAATTTTACATATATTTAATAGAAATGAAACTACAAGTTGAATCTCTCTTATCTGGCACCATCCAGAATCTGGCATGATTTTAGTTAGCCAGAAAACCACCTATCACGGGTGTAACGAAATTTCCTGTGGTCCCATAAAGTTTGTTTACAGCCACCAGTCCTGGTTCTCAGTGTTCTGTGCTGTTTCTTTTTAACTACAAAAGCGCTAAATGAACCAATTTACTAAAAAAAATGATATCCTGTAAACAAATTCCACAGAAATCTTTAAAATTCTACAGAAAGGGCATCATTCTCTAACAAATTATTTGAAATTAATTACCTGCAGAAACATAATGAAATGAATGAGCCAATACAATGAATCCTAAATGCTAATTTACCAATATGCATATTAAACTCAGTAAGCCAATAAGCATTTGAGACAATGAACATCTTCCATCTTTTAGGTTACAGGGGATGTGGACTCAAGCAATAGCTTCAGTTTATATTACTGCAGACACAGTTTATAATCATTGTGCAAATCACAGTTTACTGTGAAGAATTCCATTGTTCTTTAACACAAAAGAAAGAATGCCTTTTTCGTTAAAAAAAAGAAAAATTCATGATACACTTTTTACTTACTTCCAATTTAGAAGGCAAAATACCATATTTTAATTAACCATCTCTCTGAATGATCCTTATGCTTTTTCACACCATAGATCAAATCCTAATTGAGCCATTGCTTAATGGACCACCTGCCATTCCAGTTGCAGAATCTCCCTGGTGGAGCAATACAATACCACTCCAATCTACTGTGGCTTACTTGGTCCTGTCATGAGGGCAGGAAGCTGGACTCAACCTCTCGAGGTCCCTTTCCAGTCCTAGTATTCTCTGAAAAGTAATGTTAAGAAGGCTGCGCCTACATTATGAGATAAAATCGAATTTAGGCCATTTAGCTTGATGGTACCAAGTGCCTGTCTTCACTATAAATACCATTAGCTCAATTTACGGAGCACTAAAATCGATATAATACCGATATGATAATATCTTCGGAACCTAACAGGCCTAACAGACCTAGCGTTCAGGTCAAATTGAAAATTCCAAATGAAGGTCAGTGTGGAAGCACCATGTCTTTAAACCAAATTCATTAGCCTCGAGATGTCCCATATGTGGCCCAGAGTTCTCCACTCTGGCCTCATCCATCTCCACTGCTCTCAAGTGAGCAGGAATTAGGCGACAGGAAGACCATTTCAATTCAGCACTTGCAAGCCAGTAGCTGTGGGGTCATACTTCTATGAGAGGCTGAAAAACTTCTCTCTCTTTCTTTGCTATTAGTGTGGCTGTGGAGTCTGTGATTCTGTGTCTACCTATGCGAGCTGTCTTTTTTTTTTTTTTTTCTTCTTCTTCTGAGCTGCCTAGCAGCACGCAGCAGCTAGGCTATGGATGGGGGTTGTGCTTGTGTAAGAGGCTGAGAAACTTCTTTTCAACCATTTGCATTTTGTCCTGCTCCCCCCCAATCCCTTCCCTTCCCTCCCCTGGAGGTGCCATGCAGTCTGGAACTTTCCCATGCCCAGCCCCATCATGTGGCTTGATCCCAAACCAATAAAAGTGTGGGCTGAACATGCTGCCAGGTAGGTTGCATGTGGTGAGGGTCCTGAAGTCACCAAGGGGAAGTCTCCCTTGGCACCCAAGATATTCAGGGGCTGGTAGCTATTTGTGGGCCTTGCAGCCAACCAGGGCGGGGAAGTCTCCCTTGGCAGAGAAAATACACGGGGTCCTTGCAGCTGTCCAGGGATAGTTTCCCTTGGCAGCTAAGATATTTGGGGGTCTTGCAGCTGCCCAGAGGGAAGTTTGCCTCAGTGGATAAAAGATACTTGGAGGCCTTGCAGATGTCCAGGGATAGTATCCCTAAGCGCATAAGATATTCGGCGATTGGCAGCTATTCAGCAGTTCAAGACTTTCACCCCTAGCAACACAACACGAATGTCCCAGCTGTCCCTCTAAAACACGGCCCCAGCTCCAAAAAACAACAAACAGAACCGGAGTCCTATTACATTATTCCTAGCCAGAGTATTCCAGCAACTGGACTGCTTTTTTCAAAGTAAATTCTTAACAGCTTCAAGGGAGAGCCAAGAGGCAAGGGCTGGGACAAGCGGTAGCTTGCCTCACGGCAGACTGCCTGCTCAATCCAAAGATCCAACTATGAGCTGTTTAACTACACCAACTTTAACATTCGCTACTGGAGCTGGAATGGCCACAGCTGCTGGTCCCAGACTTGCCCTCCAATGGATCCTCGTTAGAGGATTTAAGTTGTATTCATTCCACTTACAGGGCCTTGAAAGAGTCCCGTCTTGTTATTTTTCGTCACTACCTCCTTGTGTTGAGAGTGGGTAATTTGCACGCCTGCTTCCTTCCTTGGATGTGGTAGCCGTTTCTCTCAGGCTCCCTCTTTGGAATCGAACCCTGATTTCCCATTACCCGTATCCACCACGGTAGGCACAGGAAGTGCCATCAAAAGTTGATGGGCAGACATTCAGTGTAACGTCCAGGTATGCCCATAGCCACTTGCAGGGTATTTTTTCCCCCATGCGGCATTAGTGAAAATATCCAGAACATTATGGGCCTCCAGGAACTATGGGATAGGCTCCCACAATACACTGTTGCAATAGTTGATGTTTTGCTACTTGTATGTGGCAGCAATAAGTCAAATTTGTGGGGAGACTGTGGGAAGCTGAGGATGCTCAAATTCAAATTTATAAAACCCAGCTTTAAAAAAATCAAATTTTAATAAAGTCTACTTTAGTTTGTAGTGTAGACGCAGCTGAAGTGTTGTTTGTTCCCACCCAAAGTGAAGTAAGAAATGGTTCACAGAAGCAGCAGACACTCCAAAACAACCATGCTTTTCTGTTCTGTACGCACAGAGACCTTGAGGGAGCACATAAGTGCAGAAGCTATGAGGCTTCCCCTAATGTCTACAGTATTTGACAACTTTTCCCCAGGTATCTTTACACTTCCATGGTTACAACAGTACAGTCCCGAACCCCTTTGTATTACCTACCCTTTCACCTGTCCATTTTATAAACACTGAAACTGAGATTTTTTGTATTATCTTTTCCCCAACAGTGGGTTTTCCCTTTAGAGAAGGATGGTTTAAGGATGCAAAATCATTAAGTATTATGTGAGTACTTAGTAACAATTACATTGTAATATGAAAGAAGGTCATGAATTTAAAGGACACTTACATTCTTGTTTAAATGTGAAATATTCTGTTAAATGTCTACATTCATGATTCCCACGAAGTAAAAACAGTGTTTTGGGATAAAGGATTTTCAAGGCCCACAAATACAGCACACACTGTAAAACAAAAATAAAACATGAAAATTAACAAAAGTATAAAATACTTTAGCCGTGTTTCAAACCTTGTACCCAGCAGTTCATGTATTTTACGTAGATTGTTTCCCTTGCTTTGAAGTAGCTTCACTGAAATGATTAGGTTTAAATGAAGTTTTTTACTTTTGTTAAGTAACATTTTCATTTTACGCACATTTGTGTACCAAATTATTGTCTTGCATGCATGTCCAGGGAACACAAGACCATTCTATCTTAGTGGGATGGATAGGCCTGCTATGGAAGCCATTTAATCTGCATTTCATGAGACGAACAACAAAATATTATCCAGGAACAATTTCATAAAGACTTGTGAAAAACACTCAAATCATGAAACTGCACAATTTCTACACAAAAACCTGCAGAGAGTATGAGTAGCTTCGCACCAGTCTGGGTCAGTAAAAGCAGGGTTAAAACACCCTTAGTTTGTTTAGCTCCACCCATTCTGTGAACAGAGATGGAGCATTATACGCTGCAGTAACAGGGTTCAGCAGGGCTGCTTTCCAAAGTGTGGGTGAATTCCTGTCACAATCTTCAAATTAAAACTCAGCTCCGTCCAAAGCTAGGCCCTTTCACTACAGTTAAAAACCCTAGGTGCCCAGATTTGAAAACATTAGCTCAAATAAGCAATGTTTAAGTCAATGTCCATTGAAAGAAAAAAACTAAGTACCTCAGTTCAGGTCTTAGCATATGTAGTACAGAGACTTTGATTTAATCTACCAGCTCTATTTACTATACTTTTCTCCATCTCAGCTCGACTTTTAAGAGTATTTAGTTAATGATCTGGGATTTGAGAGTTCGGTTTTTGAAGTATTTCAATTTGCACTTTGAAACCTTCATGTGTTTAGTCAATCATTTTGATGATTTCATTCTCACTTATAATTTGACATTTCTTGCTCCTAAGAAGGAAGGAGATAAGGCTACTCATGATCTTTTGAATCTCTCAGTGTTCCAGTTTCTAGGTTGTTTCCTGTCCCTCCTACTCTCAAAATGAATTTAACTCTTTCAATTCTGTAGCTATAGTTGGATATAATATGCATACCAAAGCAAATTCTTTCTTAATTACATTTGCACGAGTTCAGGCATAAGTCAGTGTAAAAGGTCTGAATGCTTTGAAGTCTCTCTCTCTCTCTCTCTCTCTCTCTCTCTCACACACACACACACACACACACACAGAGTTTCCTGCTTCCATACAGCAAGCAGGTTCAGAGTGCAGTAAATAAAAGGAGCAGAGACTGCTCTTCAGAATGGAGAACCTGAATCTACCGAGCATGCTTCTCAGCTTCCTTTCATCCCCTGTACAGCACTACCACCTCCATATGGATAGAGGAAGTGGGAGGGATGTCAAAGTGCAGATGCAGAAACCAGGTATGTCAGTATTAAATGACTACGGACGTTCTGGAGGGTTATGTGGGCAGGAGACAGAACTCAGCTACCCTAGGGTTCACATCTAGCCACAGAGAGAGTACATGTGGGGAACCTTATGCAGGCTTTCATCTTTGATGACCTCCACTTAAATGAAGACAGAGAGCTGATCTCTATGGATCAACATTCATTTTCTCCTAGTAGTTTGACCATGATTGCCTGTTTGGCTTTATCATGTGTTCAGGAGTTCCTGAACCATTTGAACATTTTGAGTGTATTACACTGTTTAAATCCCAAAATATCAAGCAGTGATAAGGGGTTGAATGTCACACACTTCTAGATTACAATGAGAGAAAGCGAGCTGTAGCTTTTGAAATTAACCCCAGGCTATGGCTCTTGCTGAGTCTTATCTCTTTTTATACTTCGAAAATTGGGACAAGCACTGCCCAGAGACTATTTCATATGTGAAATGCTTTGTTAATAAAAACTTAAGGGGTATAAGCCTTCTGTGCCTCTTCCATAAACTCTATATTGCTAACAGATTTTTCATTTTATTTTAAAATCGGACAAGAACTTTGCAAGATTCAAAAGTTGATCAGACACAGACACACGGAGAAGAGAATATCCAGAGTTTAACAGTGAATGCGAAAAGATGAGTTTTGGCAATCTTTAAGCTTGAACACATGCACGCAGACCAGGCCTTCAGTTCTTGTCCTACAGACCTAGGAGGTGCAAATCTGGCCTCTCAGAAAATTATGGCAAAATTCTCATTGATATTAATGGGGCCAGAAATTCAGTGTACAAAAGAATGGTGTTGGTGCTGTTGTGGAGCTTTCAATCTTCCCTTGTGAAATCTACAATGTAGCCATTCCTCAGTCCCTGGCCAGAACCAGAGTTGTTTTTATTTTAATGTGTTATTTGAGAAGCATATTTTAGACATTAAGTTTTCTTTTTACCATCTGCAGAATATTCCCAGTCTGCTTTATCATCTTGTTTTGACACTTGCGTGCTCCTTTATCACCTCTAGGCTTAGTTACTGAAAAAGCTTTCTTAATTGGTTTCCCATATGATTTTATTTTAAAATGATCATATGCAAAATATTGCTGTTGCCATTATTTTCCCTTCCAGCTGCTTAGCTCATGTAACCCCTAGTTCATTTCTTAAAAAGACTCCCTTCTTAAAACAAAACAAGCAAGTTCGTGAATATTACAATCAATTTGCTGAAGTGCTTCACTTGGTTTTTTTAAACAAACACTTCAGAACTTGAATTCGAACTTCTCTCTTTTGAATCAGTTTTCATTATTATTTTGTAATCCCAATTTTGTGCCGTTAGGACCAGCAGGTCAGGCTCAAATTGTCCCAGGGACATCTCTCCTTCACGTGGATCTTGCATGTACACATAAAGGCGTGGGGTGTGGTAATGGAGTAATTTGCTGTCTCCATTACAATCTCCCTCCCTGTTCTGGAGTCCACAAAGGGTTCCCTATGTGAAAAGGTAGGAAAAGTTGGCAGGCTGTTAGGACTGCATCATCTTTGCACCAGCCACCAGGAATATTATGTGGGAAATGTCCAGACCCATTTGTACTTGTTCACCCTTTGCACAGGGGAACAACTCATTCTCAGGAGGCTCTGTTAGCATGATTCCAACAGAGCTGGACAACCAGGAGTTGCAGAGATGGTGGAGACAGCTACCAGGGCCCTGGGCAAAGGGAACAGCATGTGAGAATTTTGAAGACACCCCTGTGGCTCATTCAGAGGATGTGGAAAAAGCGAACCTCACATTCCCTTTTTTGGGGGAGCAATGTGGAAAAACCCTCTTAGTGATGAACCCAGCTTCATTCTTTGCTAAGGTGAAACTCCTGCTTGATGTCAAGCTCACGAAGAGCCTGGACCTTCTTCATTAACCATGGTGGTACCACTGTTACCATGCCCTGCCCTGGACTGACTCTGCTTTTCCTCTGCAATACAGAAGACCTTGACTTGCCCTGGAATCAAGAGATGCTTCAAAGTGAGCTTCTGCATAATTTGGAAATAGACAATTTTGGATCTAGGATTTGTCACCAAACAATTATAGGCATGGGACAAGACCTGTACCTAATGCAGGTGAGAACCCTGGATATTTGAAGTACCTCAAGAATGGTCTTATTCACACTGCCAGAAAGAATAAAATAAATTTGCTTCACACAGGAATTCTTTCCTCCTCCCTGCCTCACAACCAAATGTAAGCTGTTTACTAGAAACCATATTAGAGAACCAGGCTACTTGGAAAGGCTGAAGGCACTTATTTATTTCCCACTGGAAAGTGGTGGGGGGAGGGGAATTGGGGAGATGATAAAATAGCCCTTTTTCAGGATTCGTTAAAATCCTTATTCAGCCAGAAAGCACTTAATAATATCTACCTGTATGCAACTTATTTATGGAAGCTGTTGATAGGCAGCCCCAGAGGCTGGGAGCAGAGCTGCTGCTGATCCTGGGGAGCGGGTGGGGGAGGGAGCAGCAACAACGATAAGCACTCCACCTTCACCCAGCCTACTGCCCACTACAGCCCCCTCCTCCTGCCCAGACCACCCCACCCTGCTCCTACATGCCCTCCTGCCCAGACATTGTCACCCATCCTGCTCATGCCTCGACCCCCACATCAGCCTGTTCCTGGACCCTCCCTCCCACCCAGATCTCTCACCTCCAGTCTGCTCCTGAACCCTGCCACCTTACTCCCACTCAACTCGCCAAACCCCAGCCCATTCCCACACCCTCCCTCCCATCCAGACTGCACATCCTTAGCCTGCTCCTGCACCCTCCCTCACACCTAGACCCCAAACACCCTTCTCAGCTTGCACCTGTGCCCTCCTTCTTGGTCAGAGCCCACACACACCCCCAGCCCAAGCAGGAGAGGTGAGAAACCAACTTGCAGCAGGTTGTGCAGGGGTCCGGCCCCAGTCCCATGCTGCAGTGGAAGCTCCAGTGCGGTGGGAGGCTCTGGCCCTGCAGAGAGGGCTCTGACCCCAGCCTGCAGCGTGGAAGGGGCTCCAGGGCGGCTCCTGCCACAGACCCTGTGCTGCTTTGGGGGCCTTTGCAGTGGGGCTCTGGCCCCAGTCCCACCCTCCAGCTCCCTCCTGTGCAGCCTGATGGAAGGAGTGGTGGGGCTGAGCTCCTGCCACATGCCATTGAAATCGGCTCATGCATCAGTGGCACGCTTGCCAGGGGTTTGTGTGTATATACAAGATCCATGTGAAGAAGGAGAGATGTCCCTGGGGCAATAAAATTGGGATTACAAAATAATAATAAAACCTGACTCAAGAGAGAGAAGTTCAAAGTTCAAATTCAACTTCTGAAGTGTTCGTTTAAAAAAAAAAAAAAACACAAGTGAAGCACTTGAGAAAATTGATTGTAATATTCATTAACTCACTTGTTTTGTTTTAAGGAAGGAGTCTCTTTAAGAAATGAGCTAGGGGTTACATGAGCTAAGCAGCTGAAAAGGAAAATAATGACAACAGCAATATTTTACATATGATCATTTAAAATAAAATGATATGGGAAACCAATTAAAAGAAAGCTTTTCAGTAACCAAGCCTAGAGGTGATAAAGGTCCATGCAAGTGTCAAAACAAGAGGATTTAAAATTTCCAATGATTCCTTAAACCGATTTTGGTCTGGAAGTCAGAATGGAAATTTCTGAAGGTCAGATTCTTCTCCAAGACTTTCAGGATTTCATGATGGAAATACCAAGGGTCATTTTCTTCTGCAGTTTCAGACCTCATGTTTCCCAATGATATACCAGGAAAAGCAGACTTAGGTAAATTTATGGACCTCAGAACAGCTCGCATTGAATTTTGAGACAATTCTTGTTTTCTCTGAACCGTTTTGCCAAATCTATCAAAAATGCTTTGAATTTGTTCAATTAAGTTTAATGAAATATTTAAGCCTCTATATATTTCTGAGCGAGGACAAAGATGGACAATTATAAAATTTCATTTATTTAAATGAACAATATTACTGCATTAAATTTGGTGTACATATGAGATGTCATTTGTTTAAGAAGAGTTTGGTGAAAAGTTGGGCGGAGGAGATCACCAACCCTCCAGGATTGCCCTAGAGTCTCCAGGATTAAATAATCCTTAATTAAAATGTCTGTCATGTGATGAAACCTCCAGGAACTCATCCAACCAAAATTTGCAAACCTAAATTATATGGCACAAGACTACCAGGGTCTTGACCTTCTGGATAATTTAAGAGAATTAAGAGTTTTCAGATCTACATCAAATCTTTTGACCTGTTATTTGGCCCTAGGTACCAGTCCTACATAGTCATTCATGTCACCACTGTTCTTCTTAATTCAGAAATACTGGTCTTTATTCATTTGCGTCAGTTTTAATTCATGACCGTCCTGACTTTACTTAAAACCAATCTGAGGGTTCCATACTCTATTGTGAAAACCCTGAGACATTCCACAACAGAAATGTCATGAGCTGACAGTGTCTTGGAAGTGAGTTTACCTAATCTGATGCTCTAATTTTCAGAAGGTTGTTATTCTAGTTAAAGAAGCACTGAAGAGCAACCAAAGGGAAAGCAAAGAAAGACAATTGGCAGAAAGTCTCTTTTCAGTCACAAAAGGCTCTCTCATATTTCATTCTGTCTAAAAACCCAGAATGATATAAACTATAGCAGTTTGTTTAAACCCCCTATAATTTATCTTTAGGACTTGAGCCCGCAAAATCTTAACTGCTTAATTTTACACCTGTGAACACTCTCACTAACATCAATGGAAATATTAACATGCCTAAAGTTAAGCATCTTTGGGAATGGGTCACTTGCCAGTTTGAACTGGAGTAAATGGTGGACACTGTCACTTTAAATCTTTAAATCAAGATTTGAAGACTTCAATAATTCAGCTACAGGGCTACAGGCCTATAGTAGGAGTGGGTGGTGAGGTTCTGTGCCCTGCCTTGTGTCAGAATAGATGATTATGATGGTCTCTTCTGACCGTAAAGTCTATAATATGCCTGGAGATTTTATTGTGTTATGTAGAATGCGCTTTATTTTCATCACCACAAAATATTTTCATTTATTCTGCATACTCACATTTAATACATACTCAGTGATTTAACATCTTTCCTTTGCATTTCAAATTCCATCCTCCTACCCTATGCCATTTCAGTTCTGTTCGTATTGATAATGGTTTCCATTTATATAGTGCCTTTCTTCCAGAAGGATAGTAAATGCCTGGCAGGCTGCAGATAGGGATCATCTCACCCACCACAGAAACACAGCCAGGTTTGTCTTGCAATGTGCCAGTTTCAAACTACTGTGGGCTGTTGTCCAGGGGAAGCCAGAAAATAATACTTTAATCTGTATTTCATTATTATTTTATATTAATATTTTAGCCCACCCATTTTTTCTATTTGGAAGCTTCAAGAAGGCAGCCCCTTTTCTTTAAAGTTCAAGAAAAAAACCTGCGTGAGTGCATGCGTGTGTCTGTGGGGCGGGAAATCACTCAACAGTCATCTGTAGAAAAGTTTGGCTCAAGAATTTTTACCATCTTGTGATGCAACCCTACTCACAGTTGCACTGGCAAGTATCTGTGGTGAATGATAGGTCCAAAATTTGCCACAGCAGATGGAGTTAAAGTCTTCATTACTTAGTTGGGTCCATGGACGTGTGACATACATCACACTAGACAGGATCCACCCTCTATTAAAGTTTATTCAGACCCTTTTAAGAGAGGAGAGCTCATGTTTTTTCTGCTAGGGTGATGTAAGGCAGCCAGAACATTCCTACATACTGCAGTTTTTCATATCTTTCTAAATTTGCCATAGTATTAACTGTTGAGGCCATCTTTGGAAGATGGGTCCTGAATGCTTCAACCCATTAGTCGTATACCTCCATCCTATCTATACTTGCTACTGTTGAAATTCTAGCTATGTAGACTGGTTACTTTGGTGTCCACGAGTCCAGACATGAAACTCCAATCTGTTGAGCAAGGAGTGAAGATTAATAGTGAAGATTGTTAGCTACTGAATCATCAAAGCAACTTTTAGCTAGACTTGTATTTTATGATAGGGTTCCTACTTAAGTATTACCCCACTTCACCATTGCTTAACATACATCAGATGGTAGGACAAAGCAGTATAATCCAGGTTGCTTCTTTTCCTTCTTGGCTTTCCAGGTTTATTTGCCTTAAAATATGGTTCTGGCACTTTTCACCATAGTATCTAAATGCCTCCCACCTTACTACATTGGCAAAGTGAAGTAGCTAGTAGATGTGATGACCTCTTTGGTTCTTTCTTGTTGTAGGGAAGCAATGGAGGTAAATGCCATTCTGGTTAAGCAAGAAATATTTTCTCAAGAAGAGGAAGGTTTTGTTGCAGCACGATCTAAAAACTGTCCAGAGTCTGTTCCTTCTCCATTCTTCCCCATGATCATCTTTCAACCAGAAAACCTAGGTCCCTGCCTCAGGGTCTCCCAAGATTATGTTATTCCTGTGAACCAGTTTCTCTTCCTTGTCAGCCACTCACTGAAGAGGGAGAGCAGAGAATCTGCAGTGTTTACTCCTGAATGAACAGCCCTCAATCAAAGGATGCTTGTGATTCAGGAATATGGCTCCAAACAAAAGTTGGTCCCTAGTAAAAGTGACAGAAGGTAGGAATCAGCCAGGTGACCAGCAAAAGTGTTATATTTTTAGGCCTGAAAGAGAGTGAATCCAGATATGTTATTTTTAAAAGAGTAAGGCAAAGGACAATTTCTCAACTGTGTAACTCCCAGTTCATTTATCTTCTATGTATTCAGGATACAGCCCCATCTGGACTGATAAGTGGTATACCTAGATGGAAACCCTTGCTGTAGAATAGGGTTTTACCAAATGTACATTGGCTAACTAGCTGACTGCAGAGTTGGGACAGTCTCTTATTCTTTGTTTGTACAGTACCTAGCACAAAGAAGCCTCATTTTCAGTTGCCCAATAGATACTACTGTAATAAATGTGTAAGAAACAAAAATAATTCGAAATTCAGATAGGTGATATTTAGATAACAAAGGAGTGAAATGCATTTTAAACTTTCACTGTGGGGTGGACTGATTTAATTAAAGCTATTTTTATCATGATTTAAGTCAGCAAGTAGGACACCATGGTTTATATCATCAGTTTTAATTTTGTTCTGAAATTTTTATTTTCCTGAAGATGGGCTGATTCAGATTGTTTAATAGGCTAAAAGACTTCGATATGCCACTAAATACAACCTTTACACTGTATACTACTATTTTTTGCTAACCAGGAGGATTCATCACTTCTATACACAATTATTTAAGCAACGTTATAGCTTAACACATGTATTCAGAGTCTTAATTTTTAAATGATACGTGAGACAATGGTGAATGAAACATTTCTTACTTACTAAATGGTTAATTTATTTTTCTTATAATTTGCATAAAGTTCAGTTTGGATACAAATTGGCACTCAAAAATGCACAAACCAGCATTTTAAATGTGTTATATTAAACTCTCTTAAAATGTGCTGAATACATTAGACTTTTTTTAAACATTTGGCATTTAAAATTAAATGTAAGCAATATTATAATAAAAGTAAATAAATTATTAAATCAATAAATAATAACAACCTGCAGTTGCTGAATGAAACTGGACATTTCTGATTACTGTCTGTTGAGATTTTACAATAGATCTCATCAACTCAAAGAACTGAACAGAAAAAAATAAAAATCTTACCTGCTTTTCAGTTCCCAATTAGTTTCTTAACTTTAAATGAATTTCATTTAATTAGCTGAACAAACAAACAAAGAAAATATTCTTTTTCCACCTTTCCAAGACACTAACACTGTTAAATGCTGAATTAGCACGTCAACAAATTCTGCTTTCAGGTACTTAGCTAGTGAGTTTCACCAGTTCAGTGATCCGATATTCTTTACATCTTCAGGAGCACACATGATTGTTTGATGCTTATTTTAATTTAATTTACACTGTTCTAGTAGGCTATGGTAAATTTAAGCCTTACCATAGATGGTTATAATTTCAGGTTTAATTCTCAATAGATTTTAATATGTACTTTTAACCTAATAAAAGACTTATGAAAAAATTACCTCTCCTTCTAATACAGTGATATTTTCCAGTAAACAAATTCTGTCCTCATGCTTGCCATTCATAGTAATATCTATGAAGTTCTCAGTCATGCATTTGTCAATGCCTTATTAATCACACTGTGAGTAGTCTTGTATTCAAAAAGAAATAGCAAACTTACTTCAATACTGAAGTATCCTCTGTCCACATAGTCCCCTAAAAAAAGGTATCGTGTGTTGGCAGGAGAGCCTCCTACTTCAAACAGCTTCATCAAATCGAAGAATTGTCCATGGATGTCCCCACAAACTAGGAAAAATTAAAATAGTTTGTTACACCATCAGTTCACATTTCCAGGTTAGTATTTAGCTTAATAATAAAAGTGCAGTATTACATTCTATAGTTCACCAGCTCATTTCTGTGTTTCAATTTACATCTACATTGACATGATTGGTGAGAGTGGGCTGCCAGTCAGCATAAATTGATGACAATTCCTGAATAAAAACATCATCATTTTTCCCTTTTACGTGCATCTACAGCTATTGTACAAAAGGTTACTAAATGATTAAGTAGTGCGTTCACACCAGTGTTTTACAAATAACTGGAAAATGTATTCATGTATCCTTTATTTTTTTTTAAATGCCTATTCCCTGCTACGGCCACTTTGTGCAAAGGATAAAGTGCTTATAGAGAATGCACCAAAAATACCCAGAATAAGAAATCACACTCAACAAATTAGTCCCTTCAAAACAATCCCATTCCTTCCTCCAATTGTCATTACGCTTACCTATGCTATCCCAATATCCAAGTGAATAACATCAGACCTTGGAGGGTGAACAAATATGGAGGGTGAACAAATATGGCAGAACAACATAACCAAAAGGTTAATTCACACAAAAATCTCTCACTTCTGGGTTATGCATGCATATAGAGTCACAAGGGGAAGTAACACGATGGAAAATAACTTCCAATATATACTTGTTCGTTAGCCTCTTTGTTTATAAGCCGACTGCCCCCTACCCACCCCCCCAGATGAACAGCCAAAAAAATGGAAATTTGTTCTAATTCATAAGTCAACTCTATATTTCAGTGCTTCATATTCCAGACCATCAGGGCACGTCACTGGTGCACTTGGACATTCTGTTTACCTGAAGTGTCAGCAGTCACTGAGCACTGCAGCTGCCAGTGGCTGCAGTTTGCTGATACCAACCAATGGGAATTGCAGAAGGCTGAGGAACAAACTGGCTGCCACTTCCTGCCAGTCCAGTTGGCTCGGACTGGCAAAGTGCAGCCACTGGGAGTTGAAGAACTCTGAGCCTGCCAATGCTCCAGGTACCATATCCAGGCATGCCAGCAGCTTACCGTGACAGGCTGGAAGCCAATGTTTATTGAACCACTCATACGCCAACCCTCATTCTTTTGGATTTGGTTTTTTTTAACCAAAATAATTTCATCTTAAAAATGAGTATATATGGTACTTTTTCCAATGCAAAATAATTGGTCACACTTTTATGCCTAGCAAGAAAAATTCACATAAGCTTTTGCATCAATTTATGGGTAAAGGTCTTACTCTCCTATTGAAAATCATGCCTTGAAATTATTTAATGCTGTGAAGAAATTGAAATTACTTCTCTACACAAACTCAAAAGTACAGCAGACGTAATAAAGTTCTACTAAATTAACAATCCCATGACTATTTTGCAAGCAGCAATCATACCTCACTGTCTTGTCACACGCTTTACATTTTAGTTATAAGAAACAGATAAACAAGGCTCTTTTTCAAAATATAAAACAACTTTTGAATGGGAGAAATGTAATGATCCATATTATTATAATCTCTGCTCAACAAAATACAGAAACAGTAGGGTTGCCAGGTATTCCATTTTCAGCTGGAACACCCAGTCAAAAAAGCATCCTGGCAGCACCGGTCAGCCCTGCTGACTGGGTTTTTACAAGTCCAACTGGGAGTGCACTGGGGATCAGGCAGGCTCCACACCTGCGCTAGGTCCATGCAACTTCCAGAAGCAGATGGCATGCATGACTTCTAGGTGTGGATGCAACCAGGGAGGCTTTGTACATTTCCAATGCCCTATGCGCCACCTGTGCAGGAACCGTGGCCAATGGGAGCTGCAGGGGTGGCACTTTCAGGCACAGGCCTCATGCAGACACATCTGTTTGGAAGCTTCTGGGAGCTGCTAGGGTATGTGCCACTCAGCCAGAGCCCACACCCCCAATTCCAGGTCAGACCCCCCCTCCTCAAACCAATTTCTGCTACAGTCCTGAGCCTTCTCGCACATCTTAACTCCCTCCTGGAGCCTGCACACCAACAACCTGCCCCAACCTGGAGCCTGAACTACTAACCTCTCATACTGGGCCCCACCCAGAGCCTATTCCCCAGCTCGAATGCCTCATCACTGAACTCCTTCTTGTACCCCAAGGCCCTCATCCCTGGCTCCTTCCCAGATTCTCCACCCCCAGCTGGAGCCCTTCTCTCCCCTAACACCTCATCCCCCACCTCACCCAAGTGAATGTGAATGAGTGTGGGGGAGAACAAGCAACAGAGAGGGGAACGGATGGAGTGAGGGGGGCAGGACCACGGAGAAGGGGTGGGGCTGGATGTTAAGGTTTTGAGAAGTTCCTCAGCTACATTTCTAAAAAGTAGAGCTGCAAAAGAAAAAGCTGTCACTCATATTCAATTGCATATAGGATTGCTGAAGGAAAGCCATGGCCATTCATTTTTGGCTATGTCAGGCACTCAGTTTTGGCAAAGGAGACCAACCCTTTATTACTGGTGGATATGGGAATGAAAGAGAGAGATCATTCAATTTTTATTGTGTTGTTTTATTAAGAAAGTTGGCAAAACTAGAATCAACTGCTACAGGTTGAATCTCTCTAGTCTGGCACTCTGCGGTCCAGTAATATTCATGGTCTGGGACGATTTTAGTAAGCCAGATGGCTACTTACCAGGGGTTTGTCTAAGTTTCCTGCAGTCCCATAAAGTTGTTTCCAGCCACCAGTCCTGGCTGTCAGTGTTCTGTGCTGTTATTTAGCTCTGATTTGCCCCTAAATATATTATAAGAGCCCAGTAAGCAGTGAAAGTGTTGGTAATGCTGCTAGACAATTTTGAATTCCTGTTGTTCAGCAAATTCTCTGGTACAGCACCGGTCAGGTCCCGAGGGTGCTGAACTAGAGAGTTTCAACCTGTACCATGTCTTCAGCCTCCATAGGAGACACGATGGTGCTATAGCAAGATAACACGTTGTCAGCGTTTAACCAACAGACATGCACCAAAAGTTACTCTGTATCCTTTCTGCTATCCTGCTTTATATAGTTCTTTTTCTAACACACAAACTAGCTCCCTTTAAGATGTACTCTATTCAGATAAATTGTTTAAAAGTATGGTACTTATGGTCTTATAATAATTTCTCATCTGCAGGCATTACTGTAGCATTTGAAGTCCCTCTGAATTTCAGTTGGAAGTGGGTACCTAGCTTTCCTTTTGGTAAAAGGGGAAATTTTCAAAGAGTCACTATCAAGTAGTATACTCTCCAAATTCAAAATCTGATTATAGCTTGAAATATTACTTCTTCTCTCTCTCTGTCTCTCTTTCAAGTAACACAATGCAACTCTTAGTGAAGCTCTCCCACACTAAAGTTATGTACAGAGCTGAGAGCACACAATCAAAACGTGCCAGTAAATAGTTATGCCACTTGCACAGTAGGCCTAAGAGCAAAACATGCTACTTAGCTTACTGACTCTGGTGAGCAAACAACAATCCCTTTCTATTACTGTACATATATTCTTAAGAAATTGTAACAGGGATCCTGAAAGTGAGCTGAAAGTACAATGTTTTGTCAGACATGGGATCCAGCAACTTTCCCTGACCATGCTGGGCCCCTCATGAGGTCTTCAAAGCTTCCATTGACTTCTAGTGTTCCATTAACTCTGCAGTTGTTGTGGGAATTTTGTTCAAAGAAGACAGAAAGAGAACCTGGCGAGTACAGTTTGTTGTTATTGCCTATAACAATGTTCACCTCATTGCAAAAAATAGAATCCCCAAACAGAAAACATTCATTAGAATCAATCAACTACATATTTTTATGTATGTGTTTATCAGCTTTTTGACACTGTGGTAATGACATAAATTAAAAATTTATTTCAACATCCTGTAGGTCACCAGTGATACTTTAATTAAATGTTTTCCAAACAAAGCCACTTGTTTTACCCACCTTAATTGCCACCTAGTGAACACACTGAGAACAACAGAACAGAGTTCAGAAACAAAAAGAATTGTTTTTCTATTGTCAAAACAGTGTGTTGGCAACAGAACAGACACCATTTTAAGATTCAGAGTGTTTCTACATTAGCAGTAATAACTGGTTAGGAGGTACTAATCTGCTGAAACCAGTCATGGGATCTAAGGAGGATCAACAACATCTGTAGAACACTCTAGCCAGGACTGCCTTGCCCTCACATCTCGCAATCGCCGAAGAATATTAAATTCAGACTCATACATTTAAAATATGTGCCTCAATGCCAAATGTCAAAGGGTGCACTAGTCTATAACACTGTTGTTATCAGATACACACACATTTTTTGGATATAGATTGTGACAACAGTTTATCATGTAAGACGGGGTGGGCAATAATTTTTGATGTAGGGGGCACTCCAGAAATTTGGTAAATAGTCAAGGACTGCACTTTTCCGTGATATTAATGGAGAAGGTGTGAGGTATGGGATGGAGTTAGGTGCAGATGGGAATTTGGAGTAAGGGGATGGGGCGTAGGTTCTGGGGCCTGGGAGGGAGTTTGGATGAATGAGGGGGTTGTGACTTGGGGCAGGGATTTAGGGTACAGGATAGGCTGCAAGGTCCAGGAAGGGGTCTGGGTGCAGGAGAGGAGTCTGACCTGGAGAAGGGGTGCAGGAGGTGGTTGAGGGTCTGAGAGGGGGTTGTGACATGGGGCAGAAGATTGGGGTGCAGGATCTGGGAGGGGAAATGTGCAGGAGAGTATGCAGGGTCTGGGAAGGGATTGTAACCTGGGGCAGGGGTTTGAGGTGCAGAGTCTGGGAAGAGGTAAGGGTGCAGAGGCAGGGTGCATGAGGGCAGAGGATTGTGGGGAGGGTGGGGCTGGAGTGACAAGTTCAGGAGGCATTTACCTTGGCAGCTCCTGGCCACCATTCCTGCAGGTTCCAAAGACAGGCTCTTTGCCTTCCCTGGTCCTGTGCACCACTCAAAGTGGCCACCTCCAGGGAGCTTGTGCTTCAAATGCAGGGAGCCAAATGGGGGACCAATGGGAACTGCAAGATAGTAGTGAGGGCGGAGGCAGAACACAGAGTTTCTCCCCTCCTCCCAGACTCACAACAGCCCTCATAGATGCACATGGCCCTCACAGCTGGCCACTTTGAATGGTGTGCGGGGGCATGGCAGGCAGAGAGCCTGTCTAAGGCTCCCAGTGGTTGGTAGGCCAGATCTGGCCTGTTGACCATATTTTGCCAGCCCTGATGTAAGGTATGAAAAGAAAACTGGTGACTCTCTGATCATTAATATTGTGCCATGTATGGGTAGTTCACGTATCAAGAGATATGTATATGTGCTGGAAATATCTGCACAAAATACGTTCAGTCCAAACAATTTAAGTCTCTGAATCTGTGAAAGGTTCACATCCATGCTGCCCGCCAGCCATATGGATGACATGATGCCCGCCAGCCACTGTGACATTCCTGTAATCTGTTAAATTTTAGAGTAGAAAGTGTGTTGTACTTCTAACTACATTCCACTCCCACAACCCTACTTTACTATCATTTAAATTTTGCTCCTTTATTAATAAAAGTAGTTTTGATTTCCACCATGAAATTATCTCAGTATTGTGTATTAAAATCAAGTATGGCAGAGTCTTAAGAACTATACCAGTGGTGTGCCATAGTGGTGACATGGAGCTGGAACAATGCTTAACCTTCAGCAAAGCTCTCTTGCGGAGATGGGGGGTAAAACTTTTAGGGATTTACAAGTTCTGGGAGCCCTAAAAAAGTGTGTCAGAACTTTTCTCTGCAACTGAATTTGTAAGGTATTCTGAGGAATTCAAACACAGTGACTTGTCAAATATCCAAAAACTACACAGTAATAAGTATGGATTATGGATTGACAGACATAAGTATTGGTGTGCCTGACTGATGTATTTCAATTTTGTTTACAACATAAAAGCAGCTCAGTAATGGACACTGGTCTCTAAAGTTAAAACTCTATTAGTAGGAATGAAGGATGCTTGCTGGTTTATGGGAATGATGTTATTTTAGCTCAGACACGTCAAACTCACCTCCATGTGTAGCCCGATTAATTTTTTTTGTGGTCCCCAACTACATGTTAATAAAACATACAAGTGCAGCCTGCCCTGTCACACGCCCTTCTCCGGCACGCATGAGCGGCGAGGGTGGGACAAACACCAATCCCAGCTCCTTGGTTTGTCCATGTCCGGGGCATGCATATTAAATCTCCAGGGAACCAAGTGGGTTTTAATACACGTGATGGATACGGACAGCTCAAAGAGCTGGGACTGGCGTTTGTCCCACCCCTTGCCACTCATGTATGCCAGAGAAGGGTGTGTGAGTGCTCTAAGGAGAGGGATGGTGACACCCAGGTTGGCCAAAGTGGAGAGGGGTGCCTGCCTGGGGCAGCTGCAGGTAGGAAGCTCCAGAGGGCTGAGCAAGAGACAGCCAAGGAGTGTGAGGCAGAGTAATATGGTGAGGGTGAAGTGCAAGCCTCATGGGGCCTGGGGGTAGTTCAAGCCTCAAGGGACCTGAGGGGGCAGCGCAATGGGGGCTGCACTGCAATCGGAAGCAGTGCAGGCCTCAAGGGACCAGAGCGTAGTGCAGTGGGGGCTGCACTGCAGTGGTGGGAATACAAGGCCCAAAGAGTCTGAAAGAGGGGAGAACAGTGCGATGGGGGATTGCAGTGTGAACCCCAGAATGTCTGAGAAGGACGTGCAGAGAAACTGGGGGGGGAGGAGTGCATTGTAAACGGGAAAGGAAGGGCTTGAAGAGAGGAAGGGGAGTGCAATCTTCCTCCTTCAGTGGAACTGAATGGAAATCTCCTTTCTGGACTTTGGACAACAGCCACGGAAGCTGCAAGATCCTGACCTGGTCCTCTCCCCATCACACCTGTTCCCCTACTGGGGGCCACCCGGTCCCTCCCAGCATCCCTTTCCTCTCTCCCTGCTTCCTCTATGCGGGAAAAAACATTGGACTGCAATGTCTCGTATGGCCCACTGAAAGGGGGTAGGGGAAAGGGGAATCTCTAACCTCCATACAGGGGAAGAGGCTGCTCTTGGGGCAGGGTGGAGTTTCACTGTTTTGTACCCAACCTGTGCAAAGGTGAGAGGGAAATGCATAAAATGAGTCAAAGCATCATTCAAACCTGGTCACAATGATTGATAAAGCAAACCCTGTACAATGGAAGCATCCCAACTTAAGTACACCCTTAGCAACATAACATCAGGGCATTCCAACCAGCAAGATGGTGTTGATCAGTTTCTCTCAGCCCTAATCTTCATTCTCTGAGTTCTATACAGCTCCATTCCCCTCAGACACTTCTTTTAATTAACTCTTCCTGTTTTTCCTTCCAGCCACAAATCCCAAAGCCCATTCATTCATTCATATTGGTAACCCATGACTTTCCTGTGTGATAGGGTACTTCATTTTTAGAGATGATGAAACTGACAGCACAGAGAGCAGAGTTAGCCATAGAATGCAGACATCCTGACACCTGGCTTTGCCTATTCACTGCAAAATCATCTGTCCCTTCTTTCTTCAAGATGTTTTGGCTATTCTGATTTGGCTTTCCTCCCTGGTATGAGTTCATCATCGTGTTTTCTCTCTCTTTCTTCCCTCACTGCTCGGTGTGTCTGTTCACAAATGTTATGAACTATTAATAAAATTATAAAACAATATCATTCATATTAAGTATTAAATTCTCAAGCAAAATTATTGTATTATGTTTCACTTGAGTTTCACTGAGTTTTGCTGGGTTGTAGCCCACAATTCAACTGAAATTCAAGGACTTTTTTTTTTTGAGGCTGGAAAAGGAAATGAACTCAAGTAAACTGAAAAGAAAACCAAAAGGTCTGCAAACAAATGCAGATGAATTCTGCACAGTTCTTAATACTTACTATCCACTTCCCTGAAAAATATTTTTCTATATTAATTTTTATTCTGAGATTATCTTCTGTTTCATAGTTTAAATTGATATTGTCCAGCTCATAAAATATGACTTCACAATTGCAAATATTCAGAGTGTTACATCTTTTCTCTTTTTTCTCTCCTGGTATCAGAAGACTAATATATTGTTGAATAATTTTTTTTCAGAATCAGCTATTTGGAGTTAATGTCATTTGTAATCTGTCCTTCCCAATTTAATGAGATCATCTTCTTGAGGACAATTTAATTGAGCTCTTAATAAAACCAGGTTTCTTCTATAGTTAATGGGTTTCTGTCAGAAGTGCAAAGTCCAACTGCTGTAATTTTAAAACAAAAGTCATGAGTATCTCTCAGAGCTAGTAATAATCAAATTAAAAGTTTTTCAGTAAATTATCCACTTCTACAGATTCTTTCATGTTGATCAAGATGCTCTCTTCATTACTTAGAAGGGCTTTTTGCAGATAGTGGCTTGCTTGCTCTTCTTTCCATACAAATTTAGGCCACTATTTCATGTTACCTCATGATCATTTAGAGGACCAAACGCATGATGCACATTAGCATGTAAAAGGTACCAGCTTTTAGCATCCAGAAGCCTAACTGAAAAAGCTGCATGGCTATAAGAGACTTCATGTGGATAATATTTGATTTCCCTTTTTTCCCTCATGTTACACACCATGTAGACTTGGTCAGAGATTTCTTGCTCCTCCTCTCACCTTTTTATTTTAAAAACACAATCAGAATTTATTTTAAGACAAAAAGCATCTTTCCTCATTCTTCTCCCTGCACATTAACACCATGACTTGTTGGAATGTGGGAAAACACAGTAGTCATTTGGCAAATAACTACGTAGGCACAGAACTCTCCTTAGACCAGCTACAGACTGATTCACTCCAAGTCCTCTTTGGGTACAGTCTTCCTATCTTCAATTTTCCCTTTAATAACCGTTTCCAAGTAGTAATACCTTTCATTCTTTTGGCTCTGTTCATAAGAAATTAACATTTATATGGATATTTATATGAACTTTATTGGAAGAGCAGCATAGGACCGGTCTTCTCAGCCCCTTCCTTGAAATGTAGCATTTATCTGGAGGTTCAGTCTAATATTAACAGCACCAAACTGGGAATAAAGATCTCCTGAGTTTTAATCACTTATTTTACACCAGTTCCTTTCATGGCCTTAGGCCGATCCCTCAACCTTGGGGCTGGTCTAGACTAGAATGATGATCAACCCATTTATGTCACCCAGGCTACGTTTACACGTGCAGAGTTATTTTGGGATGCCAAGGTATCCCCAAATAGTAACTCTGCAGATAGGAAACATGCACAGTATTTCAAAATAGGCTATTTTGGCATCCCTCTGTTCCTTATTGCAGGAGGGGTAAGGAATGCCTTGAGATAGTTCTTTACTTTGAAATGTGGTGGTGTGTAGACAGCACCAAATCCTAAACTCGCCTATTTTGAAATTGACTCAAAATAGAATATAAAAGTTGTGTAGCATAAATTGCATTTCTTATTTCAAGTTACGGGCACAGTGTAAACATAGCCTCAGGATGTAAAAAGTCCACCCGCGTGTGATGTAGTTGAGCCAAGCTAAGTCCACATGTAGACACTGACCTAGCTACAGCCTCTTGAAACAGTCCACTGCGTGGAGAACCCGCCTGTCAGCATGAACTGCAGCACTGCAGCATTTTGCATCTGATATCCATCTGAAAACTGGCAATAAAACTACTTGCCTATCTCACAAAGCTGTTGTGAAAGTTGGTTAATATTTGTAATGCAAAGCCAAATATCGTAGCATTTGTAATCTCAAGGATGTCCAATGCAACATGAGTAATTTTCCATATTTGCTTAGGCTTTTTATTTTTAAAATGTCAGTTTTAAGAGTCACGCCTAAATCCATATTTAAATACCTAGATAAAAATGGAGTAGTTATTCTATAATCACCATATCCTAGATAAGGACACCTGTAGAATTCAAAGCTTTATTCCAGTGAAAAATGATTAGCCTTGGATGAAGGCGATTTTGAATTAAAACTCTATATTAATAAGTAAGTTATATAAAGGTTCATATACAACTCCCTAGTTAGGGATGGCAGTGGAGGAATAAGATAACCACACTCGTTTCCTCTTGCTAATGAGGGATACTTATGTAATGTACTTCCTTAGTAGAGGATGAAGTTCAAATGCTGACTGTTTAAGTCTCGATGCGTCCATTTATTAAGCAACTCATGGATCTCCAGAAGCTAACCCGAATAAAAAGTGGGTAGTGCGTTTTGACAGTTTTCATTTTTCCAACTTTGTACCAGATAAGTTTGAAAGAAGAGAAGAAAAAGGTCATAAAATTGTTGAATTTATTCTTGAAATAGCTTTTCTGAGAGAACAATTTTTTCTTCTCTCAGAAAAGACATATCTCAAAAATATATGGCTGTTGAAAACTGGCTCAGGATATCAGACCCTTCTGTTTCCCACTGTAGTTGATGAGAAAACCCAAGTGCAACTGAGAAGTGAAATAACCCTGCCTGTGTGTATGTAAAGCACGGATGGGGAATCTACAGCCACTGAGCTGGGTCTGGTCCTGAACTTGCTATGATCTGGCCTGCGGGGCTCATAATTCCTCTTGGCAGTGGAAAGAGCAAGTGCTGGTGCTCCAGCCCTGGGGTGAGTCTTCAAGCCTCGGCATCCCCCCATGTGGCTGACGCAGGAGTGCCACTTCCGACTGCAAAAGGGAACAGCAAGGGCCAGAACTAAAGCCCCTGCACAGTTGGCTCTGCCTGGCTCGGGGAAGAAAGCACTGGGAAGCACCCACCTGCACATTCCACTCCGTCACTCCCAATGGGAGAGGCATGGAGTGGTGTCTGCAAGCCCACGGGGGCGGAGCCACATGCTAACTCAGGAGCTGTGCCAGGTAAGAACCCGAATCCACTACTGCACCCCTTCTACCCAAACAGACCCTGCACCCCTCCCCCAGCCTGCTCCCTGGCATACCCCTAATGCACACTGAACTCCTCATTTCTGGCCTCACTTCAGAGCTTAGGGGGGCCCACAAAATCTAGCAGCTCCAGGATCCCAGAAGAATTAATCCAGCCTGGCAGGGAAGCCCTGAGCATAGGCAGCCTTTCCACTCCCTTGGACCTAGGTGCCCCATGATGCATGAGTGAGGTGAATCTTTTTCCTGCTTTGAAGTTGGGAGTCCATATCTGTGAGGATTTTCTTCTCCTTCCCCCATCCCGCACCGAAAAAAAGTTCCCCACTCTTGATGTAAAGGCTGGGAACATTCAGAATGGATGCAATTGGAACAACACTATAGGCCAAATTCAGAAGTGGCATGAGTAACGGTGTACATTTATTTAAAAAAAACAAACAAAAAAAACCACAAAAGCCAAAAAAAAAAAAAAAAAAATTGGAACTTTGATGGTGTTCACCCTGGAAAGGGTTCGTGGGATCTGGAAGGGGTTAAGTAACCTGATAAGCTACATACCTGAGAGAAGAAATGACCATTTTATGACTCCTCTGAGTTTGGGCCTGCACTAAATGTACCCATCAGTGGTCTGAAATGCCATGCTCTTCAGATTTCTGATGCAAGGTTTTGAGATATGCTCTTTAATGATCACAGAGTAATGTTCCAGCAGAAAAATATTAAACAGTTTCTATGTTTTACAGCCAACCAAACTGAAGATTGAACAAGCACAATTTAAAATGTAAACAAAACCTCTACCTCAGTGAATACCCACTGCCTTACCTCTATAACGGCAGTATAAAAGCTTCCATAGTTTTGCCAAAACTCAGGCCTGGTCTACTCTAGGAAGCAATGCCAACCTAAGAGCTGCATCTCCAGCTATATGAATAGCACAGCTGGAATCGCCACACCTTAGAATGAATTTCTCTGCCATCCCCACAGCAGAAGGTCACCAACACAAACTCTCCTGTTCACTTCCCTTTCTCCTTCTGACTGCGAGGAACACCAGAGTCGACTGGAATGCCCTGAAGGTTCACTTTAGTGTGTTCCTACTAGGTGCACTAAATTGAACTCTGGAAGGTAGATCTCTTCGCCAGTAAGTGTAGACATAACCTCAGTTGAACAAAGTATCCAAGAGGGTGACCAGACACCGTGATATCCCAACCAGAGAAGAAGAGCCCCAAATATGATACTCTATACAGCAATCAATTTCACAGATATAGGATTTTGTTAGCATCCTCTGTATGCACCCTGGATACCGAGTGTAAAAGCAACAACCTTATGGGAGTGGAGGGAATACCCAAAGGAATCATCTCCGGTGGCTTAGTGATATTGTGTAGATCTATCTGAGACTTCCAGAGCAGCGCAGAGATATTGCCACACTTTTCATTAATAGTAATGAAAGATACGCGGCCAATTTCCATGGATTGCTCTGAAAAATTGCAACTCCAAGATGCAATCCTGTGTGCAGAAATTGGGAGGGGCAGGGAGAGCAGGGAGATTCTCCAAGTATGCAAAGCAGGATACAAATGCTTGTGCTAGATTATGAGTTAATATAATTGACAATGACACTTGTATCCATTTGCCATGATTTGCTAGTCACAAAGTGTTTTTGTGGTAAGGAAGACAGAACTCATGAATAATCAGTTGCTACTGCTTCATCCGATTCAGCCCATTGTTAATTGACCATATTAAGGACAACCAGACTAATAACCGAAATCCAATGCTGAACACAGTCATGTACAAAGCCCATAAAAACCGTATGTAATTAGCTTTCAAGGCATAACGCCTATATTTAAAAAAATTTCTCAGACTGTTTGCAGATGCACTGAGTCAATAAACACGGCACTTAGAAGTTTTGGTTTTGAATACAGATTAAAATAATAAGCAGACTGCTCTATGCTAGGTGCTGAATAAAAGTAATGAAGCATTTAACTAGCTTCCTAGACTACTGTTTTCTGACTGTGTGGCATGAGCCACTACTTAACAGTGTTAAAAACACTTTAAACAACAAACTACAGGTATGAAAAGAATCAGGTATTCAGTTCTTTTAACCATAGGGTTTTAACCATTCTTACAAAATTAGCTTTGATCTTACTGAGTCTTTAATTTCTCATGTTTGGCCTCAGCCCAGAAGCAGATTTGGAAATGAGATAAGAACCTGTTTAGCCATTTTTAATTTAGTGAGGATGAAAAGAGTGTTATAATCTGAAGAGTTTTCAGACTCATTTCCTGCTCTAACACACAAGAGCAGGTTGTAAACTTGATCCTGAACACGTACATAATCCTGAGCAAAAAATACAAAGCTATTGGTGTAGAAGGGCTTTGTGTTCTGTGAAGGCTGCTACGAGCCCAACTTCACCCTTCAAACAGCCATCCAGGCAATCAGGAGCTCCCAGAATGTGACTCAACTTGGCCAATGTCTTCAGGCCTACCAACACACCTTCACCACCCTCAGAGTTCAGGATGCTGCAGAACCTCCTCCATATGCTCTGCAAATTCTACAAGGGCTACTCTATCACCATCTGCTCCACAGACAAGAGACTAAAACAATCCCCATGCTCTGCAGCAGAAAGTGGGACTGTCCCCCTCAGCTCTATCATCTTCAACCCGGCCACAGAGCTGCTAATTCAAGCCATCTCCAAAGGTCTGGTCAGGTCAGCTTCAACTTGCTCGGCAACAGAACCAACATCCGGATTATCTGGCCCTGGTTGCAGACAGCTTGGAGAGCCTCCAGCAGATGATCATCCTCACCAGCTGGGCCACTGAGTTAATGACCCTCTGGTTCAACACCAAGAAGTGCACTTCCTTTCACATCAATGGCGGTGTCAGTGATCTGGTCTGGGGGATGTGGGATCCAGGGACAACCTATGGTCTCTCTTGAGGAAGGGCAGATATTCCAGCACATGGACCACACCTATAGGAATCTGTGTTCAGCAGACCCAGAAGACACATCACAGACACCATCCGCAAGATGTGGCCAGCGCCAACTCCTCCTTGCTCATCCCATGGCAAAAGATCCATGCTCTCCATACCTTCCTGATACACCACATCTCCTTCGTTCTCAGGGGATCAGCCATGGCCAAGGTGCACCTGAACAAAGTGGACAGCACTATCAGGCAGTGAGGAAATGGCTTTTCCTCTCTAAAGGGCCAGCACTGACGTCATCTACATCTCACACAAGCAGGGCAGCACCAACATTCCTCAGACCTTTTCTGGGGACCCTGTCAAGACCGGAATGAATAACTGCATGATCTGAAAATTAACTCACAAATTCACCACTCTCTCTCTCTCTCTCTCTGTCTTTTAAATATTGCTGCCTAACATACACAGCATCATGGACATAAAAATTCAAAACAATTTTGGAGCAAGGCATTTCATCTTCTGTTAAAAAACATGTTGTATTACAAGAGGAAAACAAACAGTTTTAGACAGGCTTCAAAGCATGTCTAAGCAATTTGCTTAGTCACTCCAACCATGACCTCCTACATCATCTTCATGACACTGGAACAATGAGCTCTGTTATCATGGGAGACAGGACAGTTAACAGAAAATTGGACCAACTGGTATCAAATTTGCTGTCCAATGAAATGAGAACAAACACTCATTAACTATTAATCTTGTAACACGCAGAGTTATATGCAAAAAAAAAAAAAAATCAACATTTTAGCCCAAGCTTTCCTGCAATATCAGCCCTCCCAGTCTTCTAAACTCTGGCCTCTGATCCATTAGGAAGATAGAGAAGCATAACTTTGAAATCACATTTTTAATCTTGGTAGATGTCCAGACGAACATCACTAGAGGAACGGGATAGACAGATTGATGAAATCCTCCCTAAATTTTCTCTAGACTCTGCTACTCTGCTGAAAGGGGAGTACTACAGGCACGTGAAAACAGAACACCAAAATGAACACGCTTATGTTCTCTTTTTGGCGGGGTGGACAATAATTTTCTGTTCCATGAATATTGTACTGGTCGTGGGCCTTCTCTCAACGACTCAGAAGGGATGGGGCCTTGGGCAGAAAGGTGGGGGTGAGGGCTACAGAGACAGACAAAGAGTGTGTCAGTCTGAAAGAGAAACTGTGAGAAGGAGACACTTTGACCCAGTTTGGGTGTGTGCTGCCACGTATTGTGACTATGTCTATGTGGCACAGACTGGGTAGGCGTGATAGTGAGACAGAGCATGTGTGCTGGCTGCTGCTGAGTAAGTTTCTCAGAGATGCCACTCTGTCTCTTTAAAGAGACTGTCCTGTTCTGTGGACTCCCCGCTCTCCTGCTCTGTGCTCCTGAGTCATTTACCAGCCATGCTTCAGACTGGAGCAGCTCTGGTGTGTCTCTCCAACTCTCCAATTGCTGCTCTGCTCTACAGATATGAGGTGCAGGGGAATACCCTGATTTCAACACTACCCTCTCCCCTCCATCCCATTTACCCCGCTGCACAGCTATTTGGAGAACCCTAGGAGCAGCTTAGCTGCAGACAAAACAAGGTGGTGGAAGGGCAGCTAAACACTTGCTGCTGGCTGTAAGTATGCATGCTCTGCTAATCAGCTGGATGGGCCAGAGAGAAATGTTTGGGGGTCTGGACCTAGACCCCGCAGCATGATTTTGCCCACTCCTGGTTTAAGGTGTCTTTATGGCAGAGCAACCTGGAATGGACCAGAAGGGGTCAAAATATCAAACACAGAGTTAGTCTATAGAACTATAGAAGGATAGTATAAAAAGTCACCTCCTCCACTTTAATGCCAGAGTAGCTGCTGAAGGACCTGAACTTTAAGTGTTGGGGCCACTGCAGTACAAGCTAGTGTCTTGTTGGGAGCCTTTTTGGGACTGAAGTGGAGGATGGTGCCAGAGCACTTTGCACAGATGAAGAAGTGCTTGATGCCAGGTCTCCTAGTCCCGCGTAAGACTGCGGGTACAGAGGCACTTCCAGCAGAAGCACCTGCAGCTGCTATTCCTTGTCCTTTAGAGTTCTAGGGCAGAACTGACATGAGCTGCAGCAATGGCCTCTTTGGTGACCCTCATCCAAGCATTGTAGACAGGAGGGTCACTTCTTGGCATGTGCTTTGCACAAACCTCACAACTTTTAGACCTCCAAGACTGTGGCATACTACACCATGACTCCGTGGGTTCTAAGAACTGGGGGCACTAACAATAACTATAACCATTTTTACTAAAATTAACTTAGAACTAGGTACAGAATAACTGGAAAGAATGGCGCACTTACAGAGGTAAGAGCTATGGGATGTTCCAGCCTACCATCACTAGCAATAAGAAGGAACTGAGGAGGGTGCAGGTCAGCAGGGCGCTATGCTAGGTCCCATGAAGGAGCAACTCTAGGAGGTGCTCAGAATGACTCTATGGCTGCTATCAGGCGAAAAAAATCTTCTGGCCACCATGAACGCCTGTGTGCACAGATCTAACTGGAATGCACATGAACAAGCATTTGAAGAAGAATTGGTGTAATTGACTTCAACCTAGAGCAAATGTCAGGATGATGAAGTAGTTGAAAAAGGGAGAGTAAATGAGGTATTGCAACGTAGCAGTGGTACAGTCATAGAACAAATAAAATGCATACCTAGGAAGCTTGAAAAGTATCAATGGGCCCACCAACAAGGAGGTTAAAATTAACTTTAGCTACAAGTGCTGCACAGACGTTGGGAAAATTATAGGGTTACAAAATATTATGCTTGGTATCAAAATGACAGTTTATCAAACCACTGTAGCAACAGTAGTACTCTGTGGTCTGGAACCCAATGCATTAAATGAAAGACAGAAAACTGTTTTAAGTAAAATGTGTTTTTGGAAGACGTAGGTGTGAAATGGAAGGATTTTAAAGAAATTATGAAATTACATGGAGAGTATAATGGAAAATCAGGGTATATGACTGGCTGTGGCTGAAAAAATTATGATGGTGGGGACAAACAGATGAAAGGATGACTGACAAAATAATGCAACCAAGGTCAGCAAGACCTACATGCTGACCATTGAGCAGACGGTTGAACATTAGATGTGGACATAGTCATGCTGGGCTTAATGGAGGAAGAAGTCCTGGACAGGAATGAATGGTGACACTTTACTGCTCCCTGTCTGTAAAGATTCTTTGGGATAAGATGAAGACAATAAATCCCAACAGATCTAAAGCAGCATCTCCAAAAATGGACTGAATAAAAGACAGAAGAAACTAACTGTGAAGACGTTCTGAGGATTCTCCATCCGCAAGACAGAAGGCAATCAGAACTTTGTTGCACGTGCCTTCACGCTACATACTAATGTGTTGAAGTAATATTAAGCCCAGCCCATGAACGTGTTCAATAAATGCAAGGCTGACAGCAGCTGATATCTGAATTTAGTCATGTCCTGAAAGAGTTTTGCCTTCTTCCACTAATAAAACTACAGAAGGATAGTATAAATCTCTATGGAAAAAAAACCACACAGATTCCTTTCCTCCACAACTCATTCTGTCCCCTTCCTCTCCGTAAACCAACGTGTACAAAGCAGCAGCCTTCCAGTGTTGTAGTGTTTGTGCTCCTAAACACACAATGTTTATAGACTTTAGCTGTTGTCTTCATTCCAGAAAGGCAATCTGGGAAAAGCGAGGAATAGGATTTAATTTAGATTTAAGATTCTTAATCTTCATTAAATTTGCCTGTCTCAAGACAATTTTTTGAATGATTCCATGTAAGTTGCAGATTTAAATATTTTGTTGAGTTTTGTAGCATTTGCTTTGTTCATCCACCTCTAACTATTCACAGACTACTTAGGTTATTCCCGATAGGCAGATTTGTTTGGTTTATCTTCAAACACTGGAAAAGGCTTGTCTGTTTATAAACTGTTTCAGTTATCCGAGATACACAAACAATGAGACTCTCTCCTAATTTTGGAATGAATGTACTCCCACTTTACCTAAAAAAGAGCATCTCTTCTAGAGCAGACAAATCTCAGAAGGAGTTATCTTTGTTAGAAACTCTCCACAGAGAGACATACTGAAGAGACTAACTTAAATAGCCATTGTATGCAGTCTATGTTTTCTTTTACTTTCTTGAATAATAAAAGTCATAATTAACACGTGCGATTATTTTTCTTGTCCTTAATTGAAGAGTCCTCTAAGGCCTGGCAAAAAATTTGATGCGAAGAAAACAGTGCAAGTCAGATTCTTGACCTGGCATGACAAGTGACAAATGGCCTACAATTTCCTGTTTCTCCAGATTCCATATTTTAGTAATTTCAGTGATACAGTTACTTGGCACTCAACTTAAAACACTCCTCTACATCCCACCTCCGTTTTTTTCAAGGTATGCTTTTACCAACTATGAAAAGAATATTTCCCAGATTTCATTTCTTTAAAGAAAAGAAAGGGGAAAAAAAAAGAATGACGAGAAACCATTCCAAATGTTGGCTGGAGTAGGTATAGGATTGCTTTCCTCTCCAAGATTGTTCTAAAACCCACCTCATGAGCATATCGTAAAACAATTAGTTAATTGGCACTGAAAAGGTAAAATGTTAAATATTAATGCAATACAAAATAACACTGAGTTTTCAGTGTAATGCCCAATGACAATTGAAGTAAGAACTAGGCAACAAAATATTCTTCCTCCACTTGAGTAAAATCAAGTCAGTATATTCTGGATTTGTAGTGAAATATTCCACAAGTGACAGTAAAGCCCATAATACTGCTCTCTTACAGACTACAGCCAAATCAGGAAATGCTGCTGCATAATAACTTAGAATAGTAAAACAGAGTAGTGAGCAACTTAAAAAGCAATTTGTACTTCAAATTTTATTCCCTGCAGCCACACTTTTCTTTCAATTTTCCATCACTTATATGTAGAGTCTCATAACTAATATTCATTATTAAGGAACACACATTTCAGCTTTGCCAAGTGTTTGAATTATTAATAATGGTACAGTCATTATATCAGCCTTGGTAAACATAAGAATGCCATTCCATCTAAGAGCTCCACAGCTTATGCAACAAGAGCCTAATTTAGTCAGCCACAGGTAGCAATATTTTACATTTTTCAATTTCCAAAGCAACTGTTGATCAAGTTACAGAAGGGGAAGAGTTTGAGGAGGGGTGGGGGAAAACATAACTAAGAGGTAAGCAGAAGATAAAGCAGCCCTCATCCTTCTACACTGGCTTACGTCACACTATCCCCAAGGCTCCTAGGGCCAAATTCAGTCATGAACTAAGTGGTCAGAACTCCCAGTGAATTTGTGGAGAGTGACATTTACCCAATTCCAAATTCAATTTATCCCCCCCCCCAAAAAAAAACCAAAGCAGTGTAAATTCAGTTTTTTTTACATCAACTGAATGCCAAATGAGCACAAGCCATGTGTTTTTTCCATTATGCTCCCATTTTCTAACCAGCCTCTACCCAATGTATAATTCATTCCAACATCAGCATCACCACAAAGTTAGGCTCACAACCTCCTTCGTCTACTGAAAACACTGGTAAAAAGCATAGCCCTGTACAGTACAAAACTGGAAATTGCATCCACAAAAATGATCCGCAGATACTAACTGATTACTAGTGCCCTGCAAATTCAAAGCTATAGGTGGATGTTGTTGTGGGTACTTGCAGATATAAAGCAGGTATCTGTGGATTTGCAGGCCTCTAGTTAAAAGGCCTGGTGAAACAGTGCTACAGTATTTGAAAAGCTTTACCTTGAAGAAGCAACAATATATAACAATCCTTTAATAACATGAAGAAGCACAAAGCAGATTAGCACTCAAATGTACTTTGCCATGAAAGCACATTTCATGTGACAATGATCAGAGGGAACTTTTCTTAGTAACTGGACTGGTAGAGGTAGAGCATGTTGTTTATGATTACTTTGACACACAGCGCTTGACTGGGTATACCAAAACGACAGGCTGCATGTGTATTATATCAACATCAGGGACTGCCCAGCAAATAAAGCGTACAATGCAGGCACATCTATGTTGATTCAAATTATAGAATCCTGGGGCTGGAATGGACCTCAGGAGGTCATTGAGCAGGACTAAACTTAACTAAATCATCTCAGCCAGCCCTTTGTCAAGCAGGGACTTCAAAACCTCATGGGATGGCGATTCCATCACCTCTCTAGGTAAAGCATTCCAGTGCTTCCCCACCCTCCTAGTGAAACAGTTTTTCCTAATACCCAACCTACATCTCCTGCTCTGTAACTTGAGACCATTGCTCATTGGGACTTCCACCATCCCCCCTTTATTTTCCACCTAGGTTTCCCAGACAATCCATGTCTTGGAATTAGCATCCACCCCCTTCGTAGGAGGGTTAAGGTGGGCCATGAGAAAGGGGGGATTGGATTCCTGCCATACAAATCATGAGAGGAGTTCCCAACCCTGCTCCTCCATTATGTTCATTTACCCAGAACCTCCCTTTAAGTCTTTTACCGGATAAATTATCTGGTCCCTGGATATCTTTCCCGTAGAGCGTCTGCCTGGGTAATCAACCACAAGGAGGCACCAGCAATTAACATGGCTTCCCTCCTCTAAGGGTTTGCTCCTTTACAGCCTCACATTCCTGGGCAGTGGTGAGGGGGGAGGAGTGGGGGTGAGATAGAACCACAAGGCTGATCACCTTTCACAGCAGTTTCTGATCTTTCTCACACCTCCTTCATCACTGCTGCCTTCCTTCAGCAAGCCCACACAAAGTTCCCATGACTTCAGGTGCAGTGTGGTTATCATCTAAGCATGCTGGCTAGCAAGTTAGTTGTGCTAACCACAGCAAGGAAGGTACCTGCCAAGCCTTCACTACTCAATTATGGCAGAAAGTCTGTGACATGACTGTGATAATAAAGCAGTGGTATTCTTCACAGAGATTCAGAACTGAGCTTGTCATCACTGAAAATGATCTAAACATTCTTAGGGCAACAGATGATCTTGTGTATAAAATTTTGGCTGTAACGTTCACATTGTCTTAACTTTGTGGTTTGCTAGATTGAGTGTGCTGGAGACATTCTTTTTCAATGACTAGAATAAAAAGTTTCTTAGGCATTCTTCCAAGCTAATGAATATCCTGCTAGAATTTTGGTCACAATAAAGAGTGAGGGAAAGAAAGGAAAATAAATGATTATCAAGGTAAACATGAGGTTAAGGATAATTAAAAAAACCAACAACATCTTTTTAAATATTAATGAAAAATGAAGATAACTAGTAGGATGAGACCATTATTAGTTCTTTGCTGGCTAAATTGCCTTCTCAAAGACAGGTAGGTAATGAATGAATATTTAGCACAGTAAGTAGGATCAGACTTCCTTCAGAATTTGCAGAATAAAAGTGACATTTTAAGATCTAATTAAATACACTTTGGCAAATGGACATTGTACCTATGTTTTATTTATTTTAAAAATTATCAAAATTAATATGGTAGTTTACAGTATTTATACTTTTCTGAGGATTTTGCTCTCTGTGACGTCCTACCTCACTTTTCTCAATGTCAGTTACAGTGGGGATAATGGTGACAGATGAGAAGCATTGCCATCTAACTATTTTCTATCACCATTGTACCAAATCAGGCCTGTTTGTGATGGACTGATCGACACTACTTGTTTCAAGACTGCTGAACATTTCTGTTTTTTAGGACTGTAATTGGTAAATGAAATGGATCAGAATTCTGTGACAAATAGCACAGAGCTGTTCCATGGAGCACCACAATGAACTCTGGATGAGAAGAGTAGAGGTAGTGCAAGTGTAGGGTCATCCCAGGATTCAGACTAGCTAAGAAAACTACCAACCTTCATTACCTATTCCCTATTTGACAATAATTTTTAAATACTCTAGATGACTAGTTTCCAATACATCCTGGAAACTTAATTTGATACCTGTTAAAATGCTTTTTAAGTGTGGTGCATTCATTTCCTTAGCAATCCAATAACTACCACTACTCCAGGGCACATGCTACATGCCTGAATGCACACAGGGTTCCGTATGTGCCAGGGTGAATAAAGACGACTCTCAAAATCCCAGTGTTTAAGTTTACAAAATGTTTTTAAATGCTTGAGCGACTCTTCAGCTCAACTTACCTACATTAGTCTCCTCCATCCGAAGTGAAGGTGTTCGTCTCTAACAGCTGAATAAACTCAGACTCTTATTAAATATTGACGGGGCCGGAATCATATTTCCATTCTCTACACAAATTTGCATCACCACATGTTTTTTCAAAGTTGGCTTTACGACTGAAATTAAAATGATGGCACCATATGAAACAGCCTCCAGCCATATCATTCATCTTGTACTGACATGCTGAATGGCACTTAGCTGAGTCAGAACTTGAACTGAAGACCTGTTGGCACAGTTTGGTGCAGCAGGAAGTGATACTGATAATTCAGTGGGTGGTATTCCTCCCTGTGGGTCAGCCCCTCATCTCTGTATCATGCCATCTTACCTGGGTGAATTAAGTGAGACTCTCTTTACAAGTACATAATGCAGGACAGTCCTCCTAATTGTAGGGGAACAAGGTAGACTTGCCAGTATTCTCTCAAACTAACTATGTCTACTGCATGGCCATAGTTTCATTAGTCTTCAGCTCATGCAGTTTACTGCCTTCAACATGCAGTAAGCCTTAAGAATACATACTCACGCAACCAGAAATTCACAAACTGTTTTTTTCTGGCTAAGAGTCTTCATTTCTCCCACCCTGTTAGCTTTTGAATTACCACAGAAATCTAACTCCATAACTTCAGGGAAAACTATTACTTGGTTTTTAAATATACAAAAGTATGCCCGTGGTGTTCAGGCCTGGTTGGGAATACATTTGATAGTAACAAACTATTTTAAAAGTGCTTACTGTGCTCCTCATATAAAAGAAACTTTGTCCAGTTTGTTGTGTTGAAGAAACCACAGAAAGTAGAAAACAAGACCTGTTTCAAGTTGTTTGGATATGCACCAATATTCAGGAGTACACCTCTGAAGTACAGCCCATATTGATAATTTTTCCAGTTTCATTTGTTCTTTATGATTTACATCACTCATCTTGATTTGAAAAAGAAGGCAACTGCCCACCTAGTTAATCAGAAATAAATACCAGTGACTTATAACTCATGATTGCCTCTACATTGCAGAGCGTACTAAACTAGCTTATTTATATGATGGAAAGAAAGGAGTACAAATGTATTAGGAAATATTTCAATGTTAAGTTATATTATGCAGCATGGGGAAAAAGATCTTCTTATATCTTCATGGCTTTTTTAAAAAGATGTCTACCTCTCCCCTAAATTTGTTCCATAAAACAATATCAGTACTTGGACAGGTCATTCTGACAGAGACCAAATCTGCTATATATGTTGTACAGTATGAGGAGCTCTGTTAAAATATGCATAACTACTCATGTATTAAGATGCTCAGTGACAGGAGTAAGTGTGGCAGAACGAAGCCCATATCAAAACCAGTGCAGGTATTCAAATGTATGCAAGAGTTTCATCAAATATTCTCTTTCACTTTAAATGTTTTAATTAGAAAGTTTTAAACATAGGCACTGTGCACAAGCAATAAATCAGAGTTAATTAATTCCAGGGTGTTGACACTTATCCACCGCTGCAGCAGAAGACAGCAACTGCAGATCTGTTGACTGTTAAGACAGAAATTCCATCCGGAGAGCTAGAGGGGAGGAGGAAACTGTGCTCTCTTTCTTTTGGTTTCAACAACAGGTTTTATTTTGTAAAAAAAAAAAAAAAAAAAAAAGAACAATGAATGTAAGAATGAACAATGGGTGGTTCAATATGGTGACCCATCAAAGTGGAAAAAAAAATCAAGTCTGAGAGATCCAGGAGCTCTGCTGGCCCCTCACCTTTGCCAATATTACTCTAGTCCCACAGGATACCTGCCAGCCTGCAAAATGTCGCAGGATGATATACTGCATCTTACTGCTTTCCTTCCTCCATACAGATTGTCATGTATTCCATCAGCTAAGCCAGGATCAGAGGGTTAAAAGGGCTTACTAGCTCTGGCTCAATGAGTCCATTGCATTTTATCTCTTAATGAGACACTTCTGTACCTTCCTAGGCTTGCCATTTAACAGGTTTCAATTCTGAAACCTGGAGTTAATAAACATGAAATATCACCACAAAATGCTTCTAAAATCCTTGTGTCACCTTTCACCCCACCAACCCTCCAAGCACACCCCCCCATTTTCTTTAAGCAGCACAAAGTTATAATAAATATGCCTACAAGAGTTTTCCAGATGTGGGCACTTTTTTGTGATTAAACATAATAAACAGCTAACCTCAAGCCAGCTGCCATGTACTATTGTAGAAGAGTTAGCTATTCACCAGTAATACTCTGTGTGCTTTGAGGAAAGAGAATGGCTGAGTGCCCAGGTGCAACAGCTACACTTCAATAGGAGAATGTGCAATGTGTCAGCAACACTGAGTACATGCCAAAAATGGTACGTAAAACATTCAGATATAATCAACTGTATTTGCCATGATACAAAAAGCTCATGCTTCCAGAAAACACTCAGTAGGGAGCACCTTAAAAGCATGCTCTCGCCCTTTGCATGACCAAATGTGATCAGAAACACATTTCAGAAATAGCATCTCACACTCTAACCTGATTTTTTTTAAAGTAATGATATGCCTCTCAATGCTAAACTGGAGCACGCCTCCATGCCCATCTGAGACGGTACTTTCCATTATACTAGGAAATTCTTAACATTATCAAAGTTCCACAACAGAATCTTCAACTTCCTACCCTTTCCAGGTGACTGACAAGACTTCCTGACATGAGCAGCTAAGAAAACAAGCAATAAAAACAATCTGATGAAGCGGGTCTTTGCCCACGAAAGCTTATGCTCCAAAATATCTGTTAGTCTATAAGGTGCCACAGGACTTCTTGTTGTTCTTAATAAAAACAATGTTTGGCATTTGGAATATTAATGCAAGTACTGCTTTGCAAGCTTACAATTTGTCATCCTGTATCAGTACAGTAACAAAGAGAAGATGATTTAATATGGAAACTAACTTTTCAAGTCCAACACCATGTACCATTTGTGAGAAGGAAAGAAAAGAACATGAAAAATTCAGTAAAACCAATGTGTAACATTGTAATGTTGCTAACAAGCACTCAAAATAAGCATCTTGATTAAACAAGAAGTCCTGTGGCACCTCAGACTACCAGATATATTGGAGCATAAACTTTTTGCCCATGAAAGCTTATGCTCCAATACATCTGCTAGTCTATAAGGTGCCACAAAACTTCTCCTGGTTTTTGCAGATGCAGACTAACACAGCTACCACTCTGATGCTTGTCATCTTGATTAAGCAACTGTCGCCCTACTTTGCTTCCCCCCCCGAACAAAGTCAGCCACCAGAGTTTATGCTCTGGGTCTATTCATGACAATAGATCACAGTATATTGGTGACAGAAGACTGACTCATTTAGCAACAATATGTTACTAATGTGTCAGGCCTACAAATCATGGAAAATTTCTGTCTAATATATGGTTTGTGGCAGAATTTTAGCTGCTTAAGGAATAAAGAAAAGTACAGCCAGCAGAATCCCCAGATATGTTTTGTACCAATTTCAAATCAGTTTCCTGCAATCCTTCCCTGTGTACTAGATTAGCAAGGTTTGCATTCTCAGCAGGAGTTTTATATTAATAAAAATGTGTGTTTCATATGGGAAGATTAGCTGTAAGGAAAAAGTCCATTAGCAAATGTGAGATTTCGAATTATCACTGAGACTTTGAATTGCTTAGAGTAAGCTATAAAAACATTAAAGTTAAATATTTTACTATGACAAATGGAAAAATCAGATCAAGGCTCACTTCAAAACTGAAGGGCTAAAAATTATGCCTTCCGTGTGATAAAGTTTTTTAGAATTCCCAAATCCACAGCAGTGCTTCTTGCAGTGACCGTAGCTATTTTTTATTTGCCAAAGTTTCTCCAGCCAAGGAATCATGGACATGTAACCTCAGTACACAGAACAGATGGACATTCCCATGTGAGACTTCTGCCCTCCTCAAACATACTTGATATTCTTAAATAACGTGATAGCGTCTTGGCTGCTTTCACTAATGTTCTTGCGTTTCGTTTGTATCATGCCTGCTCATGAGTTATGTGGTCAAATGAGCCATGTCACAGCTGCCATCCACTGACAGGTTTAAGATACACAGACCAATTTGCTCTGAATTTGCAATTTCCTCTGTCAAATACACAAATATTCCATCCTAAAGAGACAGGCAGGCATTTTAGGAAAGGACACTGACTCCAGCAACAGCTGAGTCACATAAAAAAGAGCCAAGTCAATACCTGGTTGATTGGTTTCAGCCAAGAAGTCACGAGCTGGCTGACTGCACATAACAATCCAGCTGTGATATTAACAGATGGCTTTGCAGACACAGGCTTTGTGGGAGCTGTGAAATAGAAGGTGAACACACACAATCCAATTTTAGCACTTTCTCTTCACTCCTTGATCATGATGGGAAGGAGAAGAAGAGCAAGTAGTCTTGGTATGCATGGTTGTGGTCCCCCTCGTGTTTCCAAAACATCCCCTGCTTGGCCATGGCAATTACCTATACAGGGCAATGTGCAGCTCACAGAAACACAGCCAGTCTCTGTTCTTGTATGGCCTACAACCACCTCTGCAGTCCAAAGCCTCTTATCCTGCAGCTCAACTCCTGCTCCCTGAAGGGCAGCTCCTGCAACAGGCTGCACACCTCAAGAGCAGAGGGACAATAGCTCCTGACTGCCTGCTCCAGCAGGCAGCACCACTGGGAGCCCCACATCCTTGTCAAGCTCAACCTCTTCAGCTATTATTTCATCCTCCATATTAGGTCCTCTTTTTGCTAACTCTGTGCCCTCCCAAGCATCCCTGGGGCTTTTGGTGGTGGAGTCATCACCAAAGATAGCATCCAGCTCCTTACAGAAACAGCTGGTCTTAGAAGCAGCACTACAGCAAAGGTTTTGGTCCTCTCACCTTATGGTACACCTGCCTTGGCTCCTTCATCTTCTCTCTGTATATTCCATCCTGGACATTTCCCAGAGTCACGGTCCTCTGTAGCAGAATATGCAATTTATTGCCCGGCACATTTGCAGTTATTACAGCCCTGACGGCAGACTTGCCCACTCTGAACTGATCTGCAACTGATGGGAAGCAATCTGAAGCCGCCAGCTTTCAGACAGCAACAGATATGCGCTACTCTACCAAGAGAGCGGCTCTCATTCCGGTGTCTTTGTGACACAGTCAGGAGCCAGCTCATCACACAGCTTCAGGTAGCTTGGTTTATGTATTCTCAAGTTCTGTAGCCCCTGGTCTTCGTCTCACACCTGTACGATGATGCAATGGCACCAATTCATGTACACCATGCCAAAAAGCAATAGTTTACCCTGTCCAGCTGCTCTGAGTGTCAAAAACCAATGGTAAGTTGATGTCCATCTCATGCAGCATGTCATGTGCCTGCAAACCTTCCTTGGTCAGTAACTTCAAGATTAACTCCACTGCCATGAACAGTGTCCTCACAACACTTAACAGAGCACAGGAGAAAAAAATGGGATGCAGCCTCTCACTTCAGATGCTAGAGTGCACAGCAGAGAACGGCAGCTGGAAAAATGGTATGAAAGGAAGCTGGAAACCACAGAGGGGCTGAGAAACAAAGCAGTGTCTGACGGGATGTTTGCAAAGTCCCAAGATATGCCGCGCTCCACTGCATGTTGCCACAACACCTTGCAACAGAGGGTGTTGCCAGGCTCTCAGTTTGGAGACGATCCGTTCACAGAAGGAGTGAGTATGCTTTGGCAACTTTGCTTTTGTCCATTCGTCTGTGTCAGCCTTCATTTTGTTGATATAACTTTGTGGTATAGACATACACTATGGTAATGGGAGCCAGCTATATAGTCACACACATGCACAAAGAGAACTTTGCATGTGTGCTCTATTACACCCTAAATATGCGAAGCACTAACGAAGTTAAAAACCAAGGTAGAAATCAACAGACTCTTGCCAACCAGTTGAGCAAAATATTGTACACAGAGACTTATTAGCACCCACTTGGGTGATATAATGGAAAGAAACATCATTCCCTGTTTAGGGCAGTGGCCTGTAGAGTTTTCTGTTTTGTCCTTTTCCTTCCCTTGTGTGTTGTTGGTGGCTCAGTAAGCAGTGTGTTGTAAGCAAGGTCAAAGCTTGCCACAGCCACAGATGCGAACTCAATTTAGTCTTTGTGCTAATTCAGAAAATGTCAATATCACTATGCCAGGTGCACCAGGAATCACAGAAGCACATATCAACAGCTGAGCCTTAATAGCACTTGTTGCAGAACAGCCTTTATTCATTTGTCTGGAGTTCATAAGAAAAGGGAGCATGTTACTTTTTTTAGAGATTGGCATTAAAATTTCAACAATTTACCACACTAGGGCTACGTCTACACGTGAAGCCAACATCGCAATAGCTTATTTCGATGTAGCAACATTGAAATAGGCTATTTCGATGAATAACGTCTACACGTCCTCCAGGGCTGGCAACATCGATGTTCAACTTCGACATTGCGCGGCAGCACATCGAAATAGGCGCTGCGAGGGAACGTCTACACGCCAAAGTAGCACACATCGAAATAAGGGTGCCAGGCACGGCTGCAGACAGGGTCACAGGGCAGACTCAACAGCAAGCCGATCCCTTAAAGGGCCCCTCCCAGACACAGTTGCACTAAACAACACAAGATACACAGAGCCGACAACTGGTTGCAGACCCTGTGCATGCAGCATGGATCCCCAGCTGCCGCAGCAGCAGCCAGAAGCCCTGGGCTAAGGGCTGCTGCCCACGGTGACCATAGAGCCCCGCAGGGGCTGGAGAGAGAGCATCTCTCAACCCCCCAGCTGATGGCCGCCATGGAGGACCCGGCAATTTCCACGTTGCGGGACGCGGATCATCTACACGGTCCCTACTTCGACGTTGAACGTCGAAGTAGCGTGTTATTCCAATCCCCTCATGAGGTTAGCGACTTCGACATCTCGCCGCCTAACGTCGAAGTTAACTTCGAAACAGCGCCCGACGCGTGTAGCCGTGACGGGCGCTATTTCGAAGTTAGTGCCGCTACTTCGAAGTAGCGTGCACGTGTAGACACAGCTTATCTGAGCTATCGTGGTATTTCCTCTCCAAAGTACAAGGAAATATTACAGGTTGAACATCTCTCACCCGGCATTCTCATGACCCAACTGGTGATGGGAGAGAGAATTTGCCCAACCATGGGCAGTCAGTACCGTGAAGCACATTACCAACACTTCCACTGCTTACTGGTCTCTTAGAAGACATTTAGGAGTAAATTACAGCTAAATAACAGAACAGAACACTGAGAGCCAGGACTGGTGGCTGTAAACACACCTTGTAGGACTGTGGGAAATTTGATCACACCCATGATAAGTGGTCATTCAGCTAACTACATGCCAGATTACAGATGTTGCCAGATGAGAGAGTTCTAGATTAGAGAGGTTCAACCAGTAGAGCATGTTCATGGTATAGGAGCTCCCAGTAAGTTTTGACTTTTTAAATAGTGTATTCCAGGGGCTTTCAAAGTTCAGTACACTGTGACCCACTCCTGGCAACAAAAATTACTTCATGACCCCAAGAGAGGTGATTGGAGTCTGCGTCTGCCTGATTCCCACCACCTCAGTGAGCCAACGGCTGAGTCCTACTGCACTGGGGTGAGGTTGGTGTTGGCAATGCCCTGAATCCGTTTATGTGACTTGTATATCTGTGCCATATTTGTTTGTGAAGTTATAGGTATTGGCTCCATAGCTGTATTAGGAATGGTTCAGTGCTGAGATTCACCAGTAGGAAGTGTGTGATTACCTTCCTAGTCAGGTGACATGGGCTAAACAAAGTGACAGACACCCAGACATTGATTTCACATTTTATGGAAATGGACTGGAATATACTGGCAAACCCAGTGGCCAATGGCAGAGTGCCACAAAAGCCCACCTGATCAGGTGACCCTCCATTGCCTCTGGAAGAAGAAAGGATTTTTTACCTCCACACAGAAAGCTATAAGATGGCCCCAGCAGTGATCATCTTTGCTCTCTGTCCTTTTGAACTAAACCTATGTGGACTGGGGCCCATCCTTCGTGGGGTGTATTTTCAGAGACTTTCAAGAAATCAGCACATAACACCACTGACTTGCATCAATAGCTTTAACTGATGTGTGTAATGTACCACTTCAATAAATTTTCTCTCTCACCCTATTCTTTCTCTATTGTAAACCATTAGATCTTTAGATTGTAAAGGATTGGTACAGTGTGCTCTTTTGGGTAACACCTAAATATATATTGGCCTGGGAATGTGGCTGGTCCCTTTGGGGGCTGGAAGAATCTGTGTGGATTTGGTACAAGAGAGGCTTTCATAGCCTCTCACCTGACTAAGGAGGGTTGCTTGTTTAGGCATTAGGAGCAGCTGGAAAATCTGTGGTTGCTTAAATAGATTCTGGCAAGCCAGCTGGGCTTGCAGAGGTATTTTTGTGGCTGGCTTGATTTGCCTTAGTGAGAAGGAAATTACAGGCTGGCCCAGTTTTAAGCAGTGTACACAGTATTGGTTCTCTCAGCTGTGCCCAGAACTCACCCTAATATTACAGCTGGTAAACTGAGCCTTGCAGAAAACAGTTATATCAAGCAATATCATTAGAAAAGGTGGGGCCATGCTTCTCACCAAATCCATTTACCTAAGGAACATGTGAAATTCTAGGCTTAATTCAATTAACTGTAGTAAGCACAGTATTCTTCTTTCAAATTCAAAAAAAATTCATTTAAAATACTTATGTTACCTTTAAGGTTATAACTTTAAAACAAGAAAAAAGGATCTTATCAGATCTGCCTGCCATGGAAAATAAGAAAGCTAGAGCCTCTTCTCTTGGCTGAGGTCCCCAATATTAGTTCTCCACCTGCCATTTGAAATAAATAATTCTTATATTAGAAAATAACCTACCACTTGTTGAATGAATCCAGAAAATAGCAGGAATGTTCTTCCAGTTAATATTACATTACACACAGACAAAATCTGCATTAAATGATTTTAAGTTTGCAAAGTCAAGTACCTAGAAAGTTAGGAAATGCCAGGATTAAGGTTGCCTGTGCAACCTTAATTTGCCCCCCCCTTCTCCCCCCCCCAGCCCACTCTGTGAGTATGATTATGATAGATTTAACTAGGGGTCACATCCTCCCACCCACTCAAATTCCTACACCTCCATCAATGCACAGAAGAAACCATGATCACCTATTTCAAAGTTATCTTGAAATAACAGCCACTATTTTGAAATAACTTTGCTAGCACCTGCACAATGCAGCCACTATTTCAAAATAGTGGATGGCTTATTTCAAAGTACGTAAACGTCATTGTACAAGGAATAGTGCCGGTTCTGAAATAGATTTTTCAAAATAGGGGCTATAGGGAATAGAGCCGATTTCTAAATTAGATAGCGTCCAATGGCTCTGTTTCGAAACAGGCTCTGTTGCTTGCAGACACACTATTTCAGAATAAAGTTTGCTTATTCCGGAGCTTCACAGTAGTGTAGATGAATTCTTCTGGAATATCTTATTTTAGAAGAACAACTCCAAAATAAACTATTCCAGAATAACTTCGCTGGGTAGATATACGCCTAAAGAGCAGATACTCAATATTTAAAATTCTCCTTGCTCTTCAATAGATGGAGCCATGACTGTTTCCTGTACATGCACAAATATTTGCTCTTAGGATAGAAATGTTAATGTCTTCATGGGCTTTACCGTGGGACCTATAACTAGCATATTGGAATGCTAACAATTACTTTCACAACACAAACAGGGAACCAGGGCGTGGAGAGATTAAGATCAAAAGTCTATTAGTTTTGGGTACCCAATTTGAGACATACAGAACTTGATTTTTCAGAATACTTAGCATTACAAAGCACTTTACCTGTTCAAAACACAGTTCCCATTACAGCACTTAGTACTTAAGCTTTTTAACTAGTAACAAATCATTTTAGCCTACCATATTACCAAATAAAATTTCAAGTCTGTGAGGATGGCCAGCCTTCTGCATCTCAGGGTATTTCTCTCCTTGACCCCACCCACCCACACTTCTTTAAAGTTCCCTCTCCATCAAAGTAAACAGATATAAAACTAGAAGCATCACTGAGCATCTAAGCTCTCCAAGACTAAATGGATTTAGTCTGGAACAAGATTAGCACAGCCAGTAAGAGGTTTTGTTGTTGTCTTGAAAACAGGGATCTTCGCTAATTAAATTTTTGTTGGGCTATGAATTAAAAGCGAATCATACAAACAAGATCATGGTAGTCAAAGTCCTTACGATCACCATAAATATACATGCATAGGAACGTGGAGGTCTGCAACAGCACAGGGAAAACAGCTCAGTCAACTAATGCTGATTTCACTTATAGGCTGCATAGAGAAGCACATTAGCAGTAACTTTCTTGAAAACAAATTAGCCTGTGTCAGAACCGCACCTATAAGCATCTGTCCTGAAATGGTAACCCCTTATCTTCATATGAATGAACAGCGGCTTTGGGATTTTGTTTACCAGAGAGAGCAGGAGTTTTGCAATTAAACAAACAGCCATTACAATAAATAGATAAGATGTGTCTGTTCGTTTCATCGGTTTTCCAGACCATCATTTGACCTTTCCGCACAATACTTATGACAAAAAGCTTCTTGGAGATGTTGTGCATCAATGGTCAAACAAATTGAGCTCTTAAACAGAACGTGGAAACTTAGTTGCAAGGGCACCGTTTCAGAAGGGTGGGAGGGGGAGGCAGCAGCTGTGTGTAGTGGGGATGCCACCAGCTCTTTCTCCTGTTCTCCTGACTACGGGGTGGGGGAGAGAGGGAAGGTACACAGATAAAGGTCAATTACTCCTTTGTCCCCTCCCCTCGCTGCCCATGAGTAAGAGGCATGCACACAAACCCTGTCCTCTCTCTTTACCCCCTCCTAGTCGGGGGACCAGGAAAAAGAGCTAGCAGGGTCCCGACACACACGGCTGCTACCCCACCCCACTGCCCTTCCAAAATAGTGCCCTTGCAACTCGAGTTCTCAGATTCTGTTATCTAAGAGCTCAGTTTGTTTGACCATTGATACACAGCTGCTGCCCCCCACCCTCCTGAACTAGCACTCTTATCTAGTTGTCCCCATTCATCTGCTTATAGAGGTGCCTCTGTTTCCTTGGCAAACATTTGAGGCTAACAGAGGACAGGTCTACATTAGGGGAGACAAATCAGTGTGAGATAAGGAACTCCAACTACCTGAACTGCAGTGGGAGGTCAACAGGAGAAACTCACTCTTACTCCTTGTCAACTTCCCTTAATCCTCAGTAGTCTGACGAATACCAGGGTCAATGGGGGGGATCCTGAGTGTTCAGTTTAGCGGGTCCTTACTAGGCCTGCTCAATTGAACCCTGAAATATCAACCTCCAGAGAATCAATCCATCAGTAAGTATGGACAAACCCAGAGAGCTGGTTAAGTGTACATGAAAAGGGAGTGGACAGTGCTCTGAGTGAAACCACAAGGAATGTCTGAAAAAGATGTGAATTCATACTAAATACTCCTGTATAGCGATGACCGTACAGCAAAAGAAAGCCAGGTGTGCCTTGAACTAGCTAACAACTGCAGCTACCCAGCATAATCACCTTTCTGTGTTGCCTATTTTATTATTGTTTGAATTAGCACAATCCAGGGTAGAGAGATATTTGCATGACCCATCCACAACATAAGGCTCACGTATCTGAGATGTCAAAATGGGCATCACTCACAGAAGGTTGTGAGATTCTTCAGAGAGCCAGTTAAAATGACCCCACAATAAGCAGGGGTCGCAGATTCATTGAAGACTCTCATAGATACCACTGCAACAGTTATGTGCTGTTAACATACCAAAGAATTTCTTCATAACTAGAACAGCTAGAGGCTTAGGCTATGTATATAATACTGTCCAGATTCAGATAACTTAATGCCGTTCAGGATGTGACTAAGCCACCCTCACCCTGAGCAACATAAACACTGACCTAAACGCTGAAGCAGACTGTGCTATTACTGCTCCTGTCACCTTAAAGAAGCTATACTGGAAGCTCTCTAGAGTAGCCACAGTCTTCGTTAAAAACAAAAAACCAAGATCCAAGTGGTATCTTGAGAGAGGTTGTATGTCATATACTCTGCTCATTTTGAACCCAAGACAATTTCTAACAAAAATTAGAAGACATGCACACTCATGTACCTTTACACTTCATTTTAAAAAGCTCTTAGGTTCCTTCTCAAAGTTTAATACCTCTATCTATGAATTAATAAAAAGAAACACTCAAGTAAAACCAAAGGGTTCAATTGCCCCCTAACAGCATGAAAATTCCAAAGACAGATATGGAGAAAGTCACAGAGTGTCTCATGGAGATTATCCCCCACTGGTCACAACAACAGAGGGGGTACTGCAAGCATATCTGAGTAGACGACCTACGCCTGCCTCCATGCTGTATTCCCCCAGCTTTCAGACACAATGGATCCAATGTAATTGTGTTGGCAGGACTTTCACAGTTAGCTGCTCTCTCTGGAAGCATCTAAAAGCAGGAGAAAATTGGGATGGAGTCGGGGGGGAGAGGGCTAGAAACATTATATAGACACTTACTATATTACCTACCAGAGACCAGCAATGTGAGGCTGGTGGAGGGTCAACACATGTGCTCCCCTTATGCTCCTTTGCTAGCCTGCACCTTCTCCCATGCAGATCTTTACCCAACAGAGGGCTTTTCTTTAATACAGAAAGAGAAGATATTTTGATGTTGTGAGACAGAGTTTCTCTTAATGGATTTCAGTGCAGAAGAACTGCATTTTGAACCCTTTCAGTGTAAATTTCAACCTGGACCTTCAGGAACATTTGGAAGAAGGAAGGCTGTACACATTGTTTATTTAATGTATAGACAAATCCAGGCTCTTGTGCAAATCCAGGAACGTGTGCACAGCAGACGAACATTCCAGCCCCTCAGAGCATTCAAATTAACATTAAGGCTACATCTACATTAGGACACTACGTCCAAGTAGTCTATTTCGAAGTAAAGACATCAAAATAGGCTACTTCGATGCATACTGTCCACACATCCTCCGGAGCTGGTGCCATCGACATGCAACGCCGAAGTAGCAACAGGGAACATCGAAAGGGGCTGGCCCCAGATAGAAAAGCAGAGCGCGTGCGCACTCACTCACTCACTCACTCACTCACTCTCTCTCTCTCTCTCTCTCTCTCTCTCTCCCTCTCCCTCCCTCCCTCCCTCCTTCAAAATAAGGGGAAAGGAAAGCCTGTGGACAGGGTCACAGGGCGGACTAGCCCTTCTGGGGCAACAGCAAGCCACTCCTTTAACGAGCCCCTCCCAGACACACGCAGCCTGCACAGCATGAGGTCTGCAGAGTGCTAGGCATACTCTCACAGACCGAATCACAGCAGCCACGGACCCTCAGCAGCAGCAGCAGCAGCAGCACCTGAAAGCCTACCAGGTTGTGACCCAGGGAGCAAGCACCCTGCTAGGTGCTGCACAGGAAGCCACCCAGCAGCTCCTGGCATAGAAGCCCTCACCGGGGGCAAATGGGACGCTCCGACCACCGGGTTCCCCCTGTTCCTCCCGCGCCAGATGCTCCACTGCCTCTGAAGCTACCCCACGAGTTCCGAGTGGTGGGAGCAGCTGGTCATGGGGGAGTAGGTGGGAGTATCTGGTCATGGGGGACAACGTGTCTGCGGAACTTCTGCACTTGCCAACAGACCTTCCTGGAGCTCTGTCAGTGGCTCACCCCTGCACTGAGGCACCAGGACACTCAGATGTGGTGCACCTGCCCCATGGAGAAGAGTGTCGCAATAGCAGTCTGGAAGCTGGCCATTCCAGACAGCCACTCTTCTACGGGCCACCAGTTTGGAGTGGGAAAGGCCATGGTTGAGGCCGTCGTCATGGAGGTAAGGAGGCCTGGGCATGCACCCACTGGGGGGTAGGGTGCCAGGGAGGGGGCCCTGGGGAGAGAGGGGTGCCCGGAAGGGAGGGAACCAGATGGAGGCCTGGGGAGGGAGGGACTGGGCGGTGCAGGTGCCCAAGGGGGTGCCTGGGGCACCCTGCACCCCCTCATGGGAGCTCATATCCCCTCCCAACAGGTGGTCTGTGTGCTCAATGCCTTACTGCTCCAGAGGGCTGTCCAAGTGGGGGACCTGGACACAGCCGTAACAGGATTTGCCGCTATGAGGTTCCTGAACTGCTTCAGGGCCCTAGACTGGACCCATATCCCCATCTGTGCCCCAGATCACAGTGGGGGATGATACATACACCAGAGGGGCTACCACTCTGTGGTCCTGCAGGCCATGGTGGACAACTGGGGCCATTTCCAGGATGCCTACATGGGCTGGCCCGGCTGTACACACGATGCCCGCCTCTTCCAGAACTCAGGCCTGTGCCACCGGCTGGAGGCAGGGACCTACATCCTCCAGAGGGAGATCCCTTTGGGGGACACCACCATGCCCTCTGCCTCATGGCAGATGTGGCCTACCCCCTCCAGCCCTGGCTCATGCGCCTGTACACTGGCCACCTCAGTGCTAGCCAGGAGCAGTTCAACGGTCGCCTGAACCACACCTGCCAGGTGGAGAGGCCCTTCGGCCACCTGAAGGGCCAGTGGCAGTGCCTCCTCGCCTGCCTGGACGTCAGCCTCCAGAACTTCCCCCAGGTTGTGGGTGCACGCTGCACGCTCCACAACATTGAGAGCAAGGAGGAGGCCTTCATCCAGGGGTGGGCAGTTGACGACAGCATAGGCTTTCCCCAGCCAGCTGCTGCACCCAGTCGCCAGGACCACCACGAGGGGGTACGGGTCTGCAAAGACCTGCAGGCCCATTTTGATCAGGGGGACCCCTGAGCACCTCCCTGGCCATCCCCGGTGAGCCTCCTGCACACTGCCCCCACCACCTGGACACTAGCACCCCAACAAGCAAACGTCTCACAGCATTCTTTGAAAAATAAAACAGTGGATTATTGAATATCTGGTATGGTATGTGAACAACAAAAACTGGAGCTTAATATACAAATGGGGGGACAACTATATACAAATGAAGGGCCAGCAGACAGCTCAGCCGTCGGCCCATCACTCTGGGGTGGACGCAGAGGAGAACGATCCCCAGTGGGTTCGGGTCGCCCCCCCAACCCATTTGTCCACAGTCCCCAGCGTGGGAGGCTGGGAGACGGGAGGACCAGCAAGTAGGGTTGGGATGCCTCCCCTGGCCAGTCTTCAGCCCCAGTGGGCTCCAGTCCTGGGGGGGGCTGGCAGGTGTGGCAGCAGGCGGGGTGGCAGGTGGGGCATCAGGTGGAGCAGCAAGGAGGGCAGTGGGGGGCGCGCCTCCCGGAACAACCCAGCTATATCCTAGAAAATCCCCATAAACTCCTGCCTCGCTGCCCGGAGCCAGGTGGAGTCCTCGTGGTCGAAGCGCAGCCTCTCCTCAGCCTGCCGCTGGAGAGCCACCAGGAGCTAGGGGCTCACGGGGATCATCTCCTGGCTCCAGTGGTGGTGCGCCCATCCTGGCTTTGGCAGTGTCCCCGGGTGATGGCAGCACCTGACCTCCAGCAGGCTCTCCAGCACGACGAAGGGCGACTGGCTGCCTGGGGCCTTGGATAGTGTGGCTGCGGAAAGGGGGAGAGGGAGGGGAAGGCTGTTAGTACTGTGCCCTGGCCCATGGCCCATGTCCCCCATCCCCCCCTTGGGTGCTGGGTCTCTGTCCCTTGCCCGTGGGTGCGGTGTCCCTGTTGGTGGCCCCACTGCATGGTCCCCTTGCCCCCTGGGTTAGGGCACAGCATGGTCTGTGAGTGTGGGTGCTAACAGGCGCTGATAGCCATGTTGCCATCCTGGGACTGTGCTGTGGCTGGGCAGTTGTAGGTCGGGGTCTGCGGGGGGTATGTGGGGCCCCCATCCCGTGGCCAGGGGGTGTGTACCATGTGGTGTACGTACCTGACTGCCCACTGCCGTGGTCAGGGGAAACCCAGTAGGCGGATGCCCAGCTGGTGCTCCAACAGGGGAGGTCAATGAGGAGCCCCACCTCCTCACTGCTGGACCCCTCCTCCACCTTCACGAGGGCTGGCTCCTCGGATGGGCCCCAGGGTGTGGAGATGGCCTCCGGTCCAGACTCCAGCTCCAAGGCCTGCTGGGACTCCTCAGCTGCAGTGTCCAGTGTGGCCAGGGGGGAGGAAGTGACCTGGGGGCCCAGGATGGCCCTGAGCTCCCTGTAATAGGGGCAAGCAGTGGGGGCGGCCCCAGACTGGCTGGCCAAGTCCCAGGCCCAGGTGTAACCCTGCCACAGTTCCTTCACCTTGCTTCAGACGTGACCTGGAGTGTGGGCAGGGTGACCCCAGGCGGCCAGGCCCTCGGCCAGTGGGGTGAAATCTGCATTCCGTCCTTTGCTCCCCACCACATGGAGCACCTCTTCTTCACCCCAGAGCCCCAGCAGGACTCGGAGCTCAGCCTCCATCCAGGAGGGGGGCCACAGCCTGCCATGAGTGCTGGCTGGGCGGTTCAGGGCGTCCGAGTCCACGGTGCTTTAAGGGCTGCTGCGTGTGGTGATCATACAGCCCCACAGGGGCTGAACAGCATGTCTCAATCTTTCAGCTGATTGCCGCCATGGAGGACCCCGCTATTTCGAAGTAGTGGGACGCGGATCGTCTACACACGCCCTACTTCGACATTTAACATCGACATAGGAATAGTGATTTTGACATCTCGCCACCTAACATTGATTTCAACAACGAAGTAGCGCATGGTGTGTGTAGACGCAATGCACGCTATTTCGACGTTGTGCCAGCTACTTCGAATTAGCTGGCTAGTGTAGACATGGCCTAAGTGTTTAATGTCTGGTAAGACATGTGGCTTATGAGACGAAAGCAGCTGGGAGACTAAGGGAGTTAAGCCAGCTGAGGTCACCAGCAGAGGAAGGCAGGATTTCTTCCCTTAATTTACTCTCCAAGGAAGAACCCACAATGGAAGGAAAATTGCCAGCTCCCTAAACCACTGTTATTTCCCTTGCTACACCATATGGGCTCTGACCCATCAGGCATCTTGGTCCTGGAGATTTCTACTCTGGCAAAGGCAATTGGTGAGGGGGGAGCCAGGGAAGGGGAGCAGGCAACAGGCCATGTGACTCACCCCCCTCCCCATCAACCTGAGGAAGGGCTGGAACAACCTCTGTTCACCCAGGGCTTGCCTCTCCCCACTCTTGCTCCATCCCCTCCCTGCTCTTACTCTTCCTTCTCCCCAACGCTTTGACAGAACAGCCTGGGGAACTAGCAGGGATAGGGCACTAGCACTGGAGTAGGGGTCCTCCCCATATTGCACTCACCAGCAGAGGCATGGGAAGCAGAGCCAGGCAGCCTCTCTTTGCTTTGCTCACCCAGCCACACTGAGGAAGTGTTCCCACTCTATGTCCCTGGAGTGGTGCATCAGGACAGCAAAGCAAGCTGGAGCTTCCTGTTCTGCTTCCCATGTCTCTTCCAGCGGGTAAGCCGGGCACCAGACTCTTCCCCACCCCCGCACTAGTTTTCCCACTCACAGGACCCCTCATGGTTCTCCCCATCTCCATGCATTGCCCATGCACCCAAGGTTCTGGTTTCGACTTACTGGGAATGCAGCCTGCACACCATAGAATCACTAATCCAGGGCTGGAAGGGACCTCAGGTGCCCAGTCCTTTGTGCTGAGACAGGAGCAAGTAAACCTAGACCAATCACCGAGAGGTGTTTGTCCAACCTGTTCTTGTAAACCCCCAGTGACAGTGTTTCCACTGACTCCCTTCGTAACCTATCCCAAACTTTAAGTCCCTTACAGTTAGAAAGATTTCCCTACTACCTAATCAAAATCATCGCTGCAGATTAAAGCCCATTTTTTCTTCTTTTTCTCCGCTCCACAGACATGGAGAACAATTTATCATTGTCATCTTTATAACAGCTCTTAACATATTTAAAGACTTATCAGTTTTTCCCATCAATCTTCCTTTCTAAAGGCTCAACATCCCCTAGGCTTTTTTTCATTAGGTCTTTCTTCACAAGTCAGGTTTTTGAAGCCTTTTACCACTCTAGATTCCCTCCATGTTTTTCACATCATGCCTAAAGTGTAGCACTCCAGCTGAGACCACGCAATTGACAAGTAGAGCAGAGCAGGTCTTACATACGACAGCCCAGTTAATACACCCCAGAAGGCTAACAGACTTTTTCACAACTGTACCAACTCATCCAATATGTGACCCACTGTAATGACCCTGAACAGATGAGCAGTGGCTACAGAGCTTTGTGAGCCAGGGTGAAAGAACAAGGGGCACAAGGTTGTGTGTGTGTCTGCCATCCTGACTGAGGGTAAGGGTGTATCCTGCAACCCAACATGTGGCTACACAGATGATAGCTACAGGATCTCCACTTACTATGGGATGCAGGAAGGAGGTTGGCTGGGCAGAGATGACGTCCACCTAATGAAGAACATGCAGAGGATCTTCACATACCAGCTCATCAGCCTAGTGAGATGGTCTTAAACTAGTTCAGGGAGGGCTGTTCACAAGCCCACAGTTAGCATAAAAAGTGAACTTAACAGAGGGCTAAGTGTTGTGGGTGGGCATGGAAAACTACAACAGAGCGATAAAAGCAGCAAGAGAGAACTCAATGAGGGAATCTGCTCAATATTTTTGATGTCTAGACACAAGTACAATAAAAATAGGGAGTATCTTCAAGAGCCCACTGAAGACACAGGAGGTCCTTAAGGACAAGAGAAGGGCAACATTGTTCCCCTTTTTAAAGATGGCTACTAAGAGGACTCAGGGAATTACAGAACAGTCAGTCTAATTTTGATTCCTATTTAACAATTTCACTCTGGTAACTTTCCAATCAATTTGCAAGCAACCAGAGGATAAAAGGGCAATACATTATAGTGAACATGGATTTGTAAAGAATAAACTCATGCTAAATCTACCTAATTTTCTCCTTTGACATGGTTACTGACCTAGAGCACAGAGGGACACAATAGACATTACATTTCTTTATTTTAGTACAGCTTTTGACAATCCCACACAACAGTCTCATCAGCAAACTAGAGAAATGTGGTCTACAATTTACATAAACACCTTACTCAAGAAGTAGTTAGCAATGGTTTGCTGTCCAGCTGGGAGGACATACCTATGTAGCTAAACGCGTTTCAAAGGTGTCTGTCCTAGGTGCAACACTGTTTAATATTTTCAGTAATGATTTGGAGTATGCATCCAAAATCACCAGATAATGCCAAGATATGAAGGGCTATAAGCACTTTGGAGAAAAGGATTAGAATCCAGTGAACCTGACACATTGGAGAGTGGGTCTGAAATCAGCAAGATGAGATTCAGAAAGGTCCTCGTATGAAGTATTACACTTAGGAAGGAAAAGAAAATCAAATGGACAAAAACAAAATGGGAAATAACTGGCAAGGCAGTAATACTGCTGAGAAGAATCTAGGCATTATAGTGGGTCACAAACAGAACATGAGCTACATGTTTTAAGTGATGGTAAATTAATTCAGACTGATATCAATGTCAATAAAATAAAAGCTATATATTTGTGCATAAATGTCAATATTTAGGAGATACTTCTACAGTATCACAGGGTGTAAGTAGAGTTTCTGGTCATGAAACTAGTAATAATGAACTTAAATTCAATTGAAGAGACTTAAATTTATGCTGTTTATGAAATGTATTTTGACAGATGCAAGTGGATTCAGTGAAATAAAATGCCATTTGCTCCCCTCCTCCCTCAGTCTTATTCAACTCTGAACAGGTTGAAAAAAGCCAAAATTGTGTGGCTTCACTGGAGATGACAGAAGAAATTTGTTCAACATATACTTGCTGCACATCTTGTTATGCTACTGGATATTTTTCTTTGACAGATACATTAAAACATTAATACTACTTTTTACATCTTAAAATAAAAATTGAAATATATTTAGCTGCACAGCTATTTGTAAACAGCTACATGTATCTGAAAATTCTCTAGCCTTCAGTAAAGTATAATATATATGGGTTGTTAGTTTTTTCATTGGGAGGGGTTTGGCGGGGGGTAAAAAAGTAAAATTTAAACAATCTTACAGCACCATCCCATAAAAATATACATTTTCTGTAGCTGTACAGACCTTCAACATTAAACTGCGGAGTCCTTAAGAGAAATTTTGAAGTCATTAAGAACCTGATCCTGCACGCTCTTTCAGGTATAGAGCTTATTAACGTGAGTGCTCCTCTTGATGTCAATAAGCCTATTCATTTTAATAAGCACGGTACTGAATAGGGTTCAGTCCAGCAAATGCTTAAGATTACTAACAAAGATAAAAAATGAAAGAATATTTTCAACTCTTCTTTAACTTCCCTTGTATCATACAGCCACACAATCACGGATTGCTAACATTTTCAATCTTGTTAAAGCACGTGTGTACTTAAACTAGGTTACAGCATTGATTAAATTTTTTAAAGCTCCTCTTCTATACATGTTTTCCAACTTTCAGTACATTTAGTGTTCAACAAGTATCTTGAAAAGAGTTTTTCATATTCTACAGAGATTTTGACTCTCTTGTGGCTATCAGCACAAGGCCATTTTACATAGATTACATACTTCATTCATTAACATTCATTCTCCATTCCACATCCAGTTGTGTTTTCATATTGCAGATTATTGTACATAGCTCCTCACGAGTCTGGTACTTCCTGTTCCTTGAAACAGACTGTTTGCCAAGAGGGCCAAATTCTGTTTCCAGATGGGCCCCTGAACTCTCATTGCCTTTAGTAAGAATATTTACATTGTTTACTTGCATTACAGTAGCACCTAGACCAATGACAAGTAGTTTGTGCTGGACTCTAAACTAACAGTGTACCTGCAGATTCTTTTAAATCACAAAACCTTTGGGGCTCAATTATATTTCCTCATCATGATTAACATGTAACTACCATGTTAATGGGAAAACAGAAAACTTGAGCAAGGAAACCACTTAGTCAAATACTGGGTTGTACATGAAACTGTACCTCTGACAACACAGTCATAATCAATAGGGGCATGACTTTTCCCATTATTAAACAAGGGCCTGGTTCTGTCCTCAAACGCATGCAGTCGATAGCTAGCACTTCAACTTTGGTTTCTTCGCAGCCTGATATACTCTTATTTGATTATGCACTCCGTGTAGTCCAGAGAGTCTCATGAGTGTTCAGAGTGGACAAAACACCTCTCTCCCTGTGCCTGAAGGCTTATTCAACACAAAAACACATAACTCACACTCTTTACAAAAAGATCTGTGAAAACTGTGTCCGATGGGACTTGCGTAATTTACGCTAACATTGAGAAAACAGAGCAGAGCTGACGTCGGTCAGACTTTCCACAAGTAAGTCTTGTGATATCTGTACCAAAATAACTCCCTTTTATGATTAGGCTTGACAATACTTAAAACATTTCTGCTGAGGTTACACTTCGCAAAATACATTGCCACTAACCAGAAAAGTGGGCAGGCATTTTTTCCACAGAGTTGAAGCTAATGCAGAACATCCCCAGGCAGCAAACTGAAGAGTGGTGTATGGGCATACGGCCCCGGAGATGAAGCTATGTGATGTGATGCATCCAAGATTTCAATACCACTTCTCATGGCACATTTTGGCAGATGGCAGAACAATCAGCTGCCACCGTGTTCCCGAGACTGATTCCCAGCAAGAACATGTTTACACTGTCAAGCGACCAGCCACAAATGGGGCCACATATACAACATTCCTAACCTATATTTTTCACTGTGCAAGATATGAAGTTTCACCAATGTATTAAATTAGCATATAGCACTAGAGGCAACTAGAGGCTATTATGCCTTCAAACAGTCTATTTGACCTTCAAAATAAGGAATTCATTAATTTAATATTTTAGTGTACAGATTGTTAGAGACCCTGTTAAGATGTTTTTAATATAATTTTACAAGACCATCCTGACTATTACTATTCCCGCTTGGTTAATGAAAAATAGGGGAGGAGTATTTTCTTTCTATGCTAACTATTGCATACCACTCAGCTGAGACAAAAACTGAACTGGCTAATTCAACTTTCTGGTTTTGCTATGTTTGGGTTCCTACACTGTAGGACAGGACATAGCTGACTGCATCCAAAATCATCTTTTTCATCTGTTGGCCCCTTTGCCTAGGCAGCTGGGAAGGCGGGGAAGTTTGCTGGAAGATGAGTATGTTAGTACTGGAAAGATCAGCTGTGAATTCCTCAGTATATCAGATTCCAGTTGTGCTACGCATCAAGTTCCACCTTGTTGTTGCTTTTATGGCTTCAGTGATGAAATCTGTACCTATATCTCTGACCTGGATTCACTTTGTATGTCTCCCTCTATTCCCTTTTCCACAGTGACATCAGTCTTGCTTAAAACCTCCCATCATAAAAGTTAATTTCCTCTTCCATGCTGCTTCTGATGCCCTGCTAAATTTTTTCACAAGACCTTTCCCTCACCTCCATCAAATCCTTCTTAAAACTCACTTGTCCAACAAAGTTAAGCAGGTACTTCAGTGCATTCCTAATATCAAATATTAAATTAATAGCAACAGGAACCTCATCTTGTTATGTGACTACATCATTAACCCTGACAATTCGGAAAACAACAGAACTGGAATACTTGTAGGATTCACAGTTTAAACAAATGGGCAGTTTCCTCAGCCAATACACATGAAAAACAGGTCTTAAGTCAGGCTGAAATATACTGCAGGTTCAGTAGTTTATGACAGGAATGGTAATGCTTTGACCACAGTGATCCTCAAACACAGTTGCTTTCCCTTCTCTTGAACTCTGTAGACAGTCTGTGCAAACCTCTATGAGGTGATGCTGCCTCAGACAAAGAGAAGCAAGTTCTGTATGGATGTTCTATTGCTGCTCCCTATTCTCCAGAAATAAGTGTCAAGTCAGATGAAATAAACGAACAGTCTTCAAGAACATCATAACCAAACCTACAAAAACATGTCTCCCCAACACATGTACAATAAACTTGAAGTAATGCAGTTACTTCAAAAACGTGCTTACCAAAGTTCAGTAGTATTGGAACATGAGCTGAAATGCACACATAAAAGGACATTACCTTAAAACTCATTGGGTACAGGGAAATAATTTCAGCATGTGATGCCAAAAAAAAAAAAAAAAAACCAGGGACTTATAACAATATCGGAATCTAGCAGCACTCCTTAGTAAATATGTGGCACATTAGAGTATAACATGATAGAAATTTTGTTGGCATCAGTTTTAGGTTCTGCTCAGGTTCTTACAATGCACCTAATGCCTGTAGTGAGCATCAGATATCATAATATTGAAAATTATGTATCATTACTGTAGGTGGATGTGAGTGCATCCTTGAGACAGGACCTCTCATTTTTCTACATGGCTTTACAGAATCCACCACACCACCACCATTGTCTGATCAGTGTCTCTTGGCTCTACCGTGAGTAAAATAATTAATAAAGGACACACAAACTCTCACTCACCCATCCCTAACACTCCACAGATGTGCAGGGGTCTGTTTGTTGTCAGCTAAACTGGATGTCAGCAGTAAAGCTATGCGATGAGAAATCCAATTCCACACTGAGCGGAAGACAGGAAACACCATCAGCTGGTATCCCAAATTACTTAAAATGACACCTGCTCCCTTGACGTTTTAGACTGGGATAGTGGAGAAACGGCTTATTCTAACAAGTAAATGAGGACTCAAAAAATCATATACAATCAATCTAACAATCAAGGGAGCAAATATTGACTGCAGGAGGCAGAAAAACAAAATAAGGAAAAAGCACAATTAGGAGATGATACCTGCTTTTTAAATTAACCAATTAGATTCTTTTGACATGATCTTCCTTAAACAGCATTACTGTGCAGATCAAAGCACTCTACTCTAACACACAAGATTATTTAGTCATACAAGAAACTGAAAAAACCAGCTTTGTTCATGTTTGTAGGTTTTTATAATGGAATAATAGGCATGAATCATTTGAAGAACTTATAGGAACATTTCACAAACTTGGGAAGAAATTCTCCCTCCCGGCAAAAGAAGCTGCTGTCATTGGAAAAGCCTTCTGATTCATTCCTAGTGGTAGTCCCATCTGCTACCACACTTCCATTCACCACAAGTAAAACCACTTTTGCCTTCGTAGCCCATTCACTCAGGCTATGTCTATACTACAGAGTTATTTTCAAATAACTTTGTGAGTATCTACACTACACTATACTACACGCACACACACACACACACAATTTTGAAATAAATTTGAAATTGCAGGTGCATTATTTCAAAAATCAGTAAATCTCATTGAGGGAGGAATGCTAGTTATTTCTGAATAGACTGTTAAGACACAGGATAGTACTATTTTGAAATAAGCCATAACGGGCTCCAATGGCATGATTTTGAAATAGGCACTGAGTTTTTACTGTATTTTGCTGTTATGAAAGGAAAGCAGTAGGATCATTTCAAAGTTGCATAGATCACCTGTAGAGGAAAAAAGCAAGCAAGTATACATTTATGTATAAATACACAAATACTTTCTGATGCTTTCTGATTCAAAACATTTATGAAGTGGCTATAACTTAGAGAAATAAAAGCAATTATATCTTTTCCCCTTAAGAGGGTCTGGAGATAAACTGTGAAAAAAATTAGTGTTTATGTACAGTACCATTCAAATTGTAAGGTCATACAGTCAGAAATCAGGGAAATTCTAGCACCCTAATATTAGCAAAACAACATGAACAAAATGAAATGCATTTATCCAGAGCACAGAAAAAAAAGTAGTATTTCAACTTATCCAGTACACATATAGCATGCATATATTTGTTCTATTTAATCTGTACACTTCAGAAGCTCTTTTAAGGTATACCGTAACATATGGATAATAAACGACACAGATTAATTCACAATTTGCTGCTTTTATATATCAACACTTGGGTTTTCTTTTTTCCACATTTGGTGTTTGATATCATGTCTTAGGTACATATAAAAAGGGAACATGAGCAATTACAAAAAAAAAGACACAAATAAACACACACAACATAAGCCAATGGCCTTTAGGTAAGGTAAACACAAATATAATCTAACTAAATAGAATTTGAACTACTCTAGCTGGATTGTTTCACATTAACGTGGGGTTCTTCTAGACGAAGAAGGCAGCACAAACAAAAACACACGCGAAAAAAAAAACCTGAAGTTGAACAGTGCAATAAAAGAGAAAAGGACAGAAAAAGGAACAGAAAATTGAGTAAAACAGACAATGATTTACAGAAATTCGAACTCACCAACCAATTTACAAAACGGCTAATGCCATATCAGCTTGTCATGTTCAGCAGCAGGGAACCCCAAGTTCACAATCTGTATCTATAAGTGCAATGAAGAGTGGACGAACATTTTCAAAACCCTTCAGCAACTGCCTAATTCAGATCCCATTTACATCAATCAAATGGCAAACTAAGTGTCCAATGTCAAGTAATTTAAAAATTACATTCCTGAAACACCATACAGAAATGTACAACATACAGATAGCTATAATTCTCTCTCCCATTTACCTTGATTAACAAACTTCAATACAAAACGTAATTAAAACCAGCAAAAAGCGAAGTGTGTAGCATACTGATTTACAATAAAAAGTTGTTTTGTCTTTTCTTTCTCCGCTTTCTAAAAGGCACACCGCCATCACAAATGACATTTCCATCGGTATTTTTGTACCTCTTATTACTGAGAACTCAAAAGATGACTAACTGAAAGTTTGTTTACTTAATTCTTTTGACAGCAGTTTGCGTACTGTCAGTTTTATTTTGTTGTTAAGGGCCAGCTACACTGTCTCAGGCACTGGTGAAAGGACATTATCTTTTGTCTTGTTTATTTGGTGATGTGCTCTAAATCCCTTGGTAGTCTCTCTGGAGTGCATCTGTCTGGTGGCAAGGCTCGGTTTCCCTCACCTTTCCAAAGGGTTATACAGTTCAACTACTTCTGGGCAGGAGTTGTGAAAAAAAGCCCTCATTTACCCACCATGGCTCCTCTCTCAGGTCCAACTGGTCTTGCAAAAGGAATGTGGGAAATGTGACCACTGTCAAATTAACAATGCACAAAAACATAAATTACTCATTTGTAATCATAGTTTTTGGGGACCACGGCCTATTTAAGCTCCAAGCTCGCACCAGCTGGCAGCTCCCAGAGGCGCAACGCATTCTCCAAGCAGTGCCTGCTACAGTGCTCTCACACCCTTTCCCCCCTCCCCTCTGTGATTCAAAATATTATAAGGAGGTGTTGCAACATCCACCACCACGGATCCTTCCAACAGCAGTGGCTCATCACCAAAGTACTGTTTATTCAACCAAAGATACACAGCAAACAGAGAAGAGTTAAAAGCGAGAAAAAAGAAAAAGATGTACAAATGCCCGGTTCTTATCTACAACTTATCCTTTCCTCAAAAGTTTATTTTTTCCCACGGCACTCCTACTTTTGCACTGAGAGGTCCAGACAGCTCTGCTATAATTTCTGTCCTGCTGCATCTTCCCCTAAAGCAACTTCAAACCTCTTGCTCCTCACTTTCCTCTCTAGGCTAGGGTTTTCAATTATTTTTCTCTTGATCTTAGGCCTCTGACCTTGCAAAAATATTACAGGTTGAACCTCTGTCACTTGGCACCCTCAGGACGTGACCGGTGCTGGACAAGAAAACTTGCCAGACCATGGGAGGTCAACATTGTCTAGCAGCATTACCAAAATTTCCACTGCTTACTGGCTCTTAGAAGACATTTAGGGGTAAACTACAGCTAAACAACAGCACAGGCCAGAGAGAGACTAGTGGCTGCAAAACAAATTTTATGGGAACACATGAAACGTGGCCAAAGGCATGATAAGTAATTGCCTGGCTAACTAAAATCATGCTAGACTATGGATGTTGCTGGATAAGAGAATTCTCGGTTAGAGAGATTCAATCTGTGGTATAGAAGCCAAGCTGACAGGCACTTCCCAGTTAATAGCCTACCCATTGTTCTCTTAGTGACTGTGGTGTTCTCCCTGGAGCTACCTCATTTCTAATAGTCTCTGTTTCATTTTCTGTTACAGTTTCATAACTGCTCATGTAGATTTTGCAGCAGGCAGTAAGACACAGTAATATGGAGGTAAACTGAGACAGCTGTATTTATCCCACCCCTCATCTCCTGTTTTGGGGAAAACTTATAACAGGATTTTCCCCAAGCCACGGAAGAACATCATTACCAGTTCTGCAGCAACAGCACTGAAGATGAAGTGGCAGACGACACATATATATGGGGTGGGAGCAGAGGAAGAAAGGAAAAAGCAAGTGTGCACCTAGGCATATTTGGGGCTGTTGTATTTGGGTCCCCAGCCCTGTAGCGTCTTCCAAAAACACTACTGAATTTTTCTTTGCAGTGTACATTATTTTAAGGTCATTGAACACCTTTTTCCTTTTAATATTATTCAAGTTGACAGTCTCAGCTTTGTTTTTGTGAAGATTATAAAGAGGGTCACCTCTGAACTAAATGTTGAAAGTCCTTTTGAAGCACACAGATCTCAAGTTGTTTTCAAAGAAAGGAGCACCCAGCTTAGGACAGCAGAATCAAGCCCACACCACTCAGGATGCATCTATACTTATGGGAAGATCAATGCACTGGCGGCCAACCTGCCAGGGTTTGATTTAGCATGTCCCCAATAGGTACTGCAAAATGAACTTGCATGGTGCTGCCATTGACTCCTGGCAGTTGCAAAGAGTAAGGGATGTCAGTGGGAGAGTTTCTCCTGTTGACAGCAGCAAAAATCAATTTTAGATAATTCAACTGCAGCTATGTAATTACTGTAGCTGGATTTGCATGTCTAAAAACTGGTTTTACCTCCTAGTGTAGACCTGGCCTCAGAGAGACTATTCCATGTAATTCTCTCCATTACAGGATTTCACCTGTAGCTTAACATCATGGCAGTAGCATATTTATATATGCTGTGATGTAATGTGTCATGGTCTGCTTCTGTTTCAGAGGCCTTTTGTTTTCATGTTGATTTCTATCCCTCATCTGTGACCCAGATTGGTCCTTAATATTTCTCCAGTGAAAGATTTAAAAATGGTGTCATGATTGAAATATTCCTTTGCATATAGTTTTAAAGCAATTCTTTTTATCTTTATGATTATATATTACAACCATGGCAGGTAAAACAACAATACTTCCATTTACATACAGACTTCAACAAGTAATGGATTTAGGAACCTGAACGTATATGACTATTTTGGCTAATATGATTGTATACAGAGCTGTTTAACTGTAAATCATATTAACATGGTGTATTTATAACATTTCTTGTAATGTTAGGATCGTTGTCTACTGTAATTGGGAGTGTTGCAGAAGTTTGAATTACTGTATCAAACAGTTATTTTTAACCTCAGATCGTGCTCAACTCGAGTTTGAATGAGCTTTTGCAAACACTGACATGAAAGAGCAATACCTACAACACACACAGAAAATGATATATAAACCCTCCATACATTTGAAAGCAATGCAAACCTAGTCTGTGCATATTTATTTCCCTTCTACAGATTAATGGTCCCAATTACATATTTTGCTCCTGTCTGTAAACAGTTATCAAACCATTTTACAAGCATAAAACTCCCCACATTCTAATGAACTAAATTATTTTCACTATTTTATGTCTCAGAAAACTTGGGACAAGAAAGGCTATATGATCTGATCCCAGGCTGCAAACACTGGCAGAACCAGGAACAGAACCAGAAACCCTTGCTCCTGGGTCAGAGGTGGGAAAAAGTACCAAAAGAGTTACTTGAGCAAAAGAGTAGCTGCTTGGGGGTGGAGTGTGCTGTACTTCAGTACCACTTACCAGGGTCCCTTTGCAAAACTACTGAGTAAAAGTACACCCATGCATGCATAGGCACACACATCACATCTAGATTGTACTCAAGTACCCAGAAGTGAAAGCAGCTGCACTTTACTTAAGTAACTTTTTGGGTACTTTTTCCACCACTGCTCCTGGTCCCCTCCTCTGATCACTTGTGAGAAGGTACTAGAACACCACAAAACCCAATAAGAAAGAAGTTAACTGCAGTCAACGGGAATTAGCGGTTTCCCCCTTCCTTCTTCCTTTGAAGGAAGATCACATTACAAAAACACATCTGAAATTTACCAACTTCAAGCTTACTACAACCACTTCAAATTTCACTGTAGTGACAGTCTGTGACATTGTTACCCCTACTGTAGTGAATCACATTGCTACAATTAAAAAAGCAGCAGCAGCTCACAGCCATCTAAATACATCATCAGACAGCTGCCAAAATACAAAATCCCCAAAACATTAATTCACTTGTACTACTGGAAGTATAACGTACAAACTGTGGAATATAAAGGGATTGAGAAGGAATGGTATGAATCGACAGAAAAATGAGCAACACAGTTCTCTGTGTGTCTATTTCTGCGTATTCCCTTTCCCAGTGCAGGTTAAAAGGCGTTCTCATAATAATTTCATCTACCCTCCACAAACAGCGAAGCATTCATCCAAACTAGAGGATAGAATCCCATTGGAACACAAACTATAGCCTTGCTCTCAAGTATCCAAGATCTGAGATAAAAGGACCATTAAAACTGCTTGCATGGTGATTGATCCTTAATGTAAACCTTAAAATCAAAAGAAATCACAATACAATTAGCTGTGAAAGAGAATTTGCACTTCTCTCTCAAAGCACACATAGATATAAAGCCCTTAAGCTCTTCCTGATTCAAAATATTACAACCAGACTGAGCAAATATCCAGCCACTATGCAGGCTGGTTATGAAATATTAATGACATCTACAATCATCAGTCAGGCTTACCAGCAGCCAGCCATTAGACAGAGATGCTGACTTTTACGCCTTTTCCCACTGATAGCAGCAGCAGCAAACAAATCACCACCACTTAACAAAAGGAATTTGCAAGAATTGAATCAGGAGTTTATTCTTACATAATTTTCGGAGCACATAAATTCTGCCCCTTTCCAGTTTTGAAAGATTTCACATGCCCAATCTGAAACCCTACAGAGCACACAGACAAATTGACACATTATAGTAATACTGCCAGTCTTTTGAGAACTGTTTAACTTAACCACTGTTACATAATACAGGGCTAGTGATACAGCTATATTATTAGCAACCAGTGTTATACTACAGTAGATATCACAAAATTAGAGAGGGTGTAAAAAAAAGTTATTTTCATACTTTAACTACTGTATTTATTGTTCAAATTTCTAAAATGAGGCCTTAAACTTAGAAACCCACCCAACAACAAATACCTTCCATCTGTTACAATTTCATGTTTATTTTTGGGTTTTATTAAAAAAAGTTTAATGTGAAACTAGGGTAAGTAATAAAAACGTCTGTAGCAAATGGGAACCTGATTTTTGTAATAAAGACAGCAGAGGCACAAGAAACTAATGACATTTATTTCAAGCCATCCCGTTATTCAATCTGCATATTAAATGGATACAGTTTTCCTTTCAAATAAAAGTTATTCTACTCCATTAGTCATATATATTACTGCAATTATTCTCTCTAACATTTGTTAAAATGACATTAAGTGCAACAGTCAAAAGTAGTGCAGGTTGAACCTCTCTAGTTTGGCATGCTCTCATCTGACAACATCCATGGTCTGGCATGATTTTAGTTAGATGTTCACTTACCATGGGTGTGGCCAAGTTTCCCAGGGTCCCATAAAGTTTCTTTAAAGCACAGGTGTCCAACGTTTTGGCTTGCCTGGGCCGCATTGAGTGAAGAGGAATTGTCTTGGGCCGCATATAAAATATACAATATAGTTAATGTATATAAATCACATAATAATGTTAAAAGTTTATGATCTTGTGGGGCCACATTACTAGCTGTCCAGGGCCGCATGCGGCCTGCGGGCCGTGGGTTGGACACGCCTGCTTTAAAGCCTCGAGTCCTGGAATTCAGGGTTCTGTGTTACTTAGCTCTAATTTACCCCCGAATGTCTTCTAAGAGCCCAGTAAGCAGTGGATGTGTTGGTAACGTGCTAGACAAAATTGACCTGCCAGGGTTTGTCGAATTCTCTGATTTGGCACCACTTATGTCCCCAGGGTCCCCAACTAGAGGGAGAGGCTCAACCTGTATCCTACAAACATGCAAGCCCTTTGCAATTTAGCAGCAGCTTCTAGATGGTTTTGTATCCAATTGTATCATACTGATATCAAAGTTTTTGTGATTCAATTACATTTAATTTGTCCACTTTAAAAAAAAAAACAAAAAACCCCCAAAAAACTACGACTGTTACATGACTCAGCTTTCAGATGCTGACATTTCCATTATGCTTGGAGTAAGAAATAACTAAGAATGAGGAGAGAGATAAACATATTAAAAGCATTTTATTATACACTATGTTTTGAAAATGCTAAGGAGATGCATGTCTCAGATATACGCCAAAGAGTGCTGAAGGAAGAATTAAGCAGTGGAGGTGACTGCAATAATATGCAATCTTTGGTTAAAGTCAGATTGGAAGATAGCAGATATCATCAGGCCTGACAGGGCTAAGAGTTCAAGGAGGCAGTTACCTCATGGCCCAGGGATTAAAAAGGGCCTGAGGCTTCCTGCTATCACCACTGCTCCTGCAAGCAGCAATGGCAGTGGCCAGAGCCCCAGGCCCTTTAAATCACAGCCAAAGCACTCTAGTAAGGGCTGACCTGGTAGGGGCACGGGGGGAGGATGGTGCTGAGGCCTCTCACCCCATCCACTTGAGGCCTCAACCCTTCTGTGAGCATGGAGTCAGCCCCCTCATCTTGCTCAGGGACCAGCAAATCTATCGAAAAAAAAGAAGTGGGAGTGACCTAGGGAAGCCTTCTTCCTGACTAATTTGTTGAAATGGTACAGTTAAAATCCAATGTATTAAACACCCCGATAATTATCTGAAATGACAGTCTAGCCAACAGGGCAGAAGACTATCACAATTCTCAAACTGGTTAGGAATCTTTTGAAAGAGTCAGTAAAATAATGGATAGAGGAGAACCAGAGGCAGTTTCTTTGGCCTTCGGAAAAGTTTCCCAACAAGAGGCTACTAAAGAGATGGGAAAAGGGAGCGGCTGTACCTGTGGACAGTAGGGTAAACAAACCATCTGGTGGCCCACCAGCTAACCCCGATAAACTAAGTATGGCCATTGCACTGGAGGTTTCCCCACCCCTGCAGTAGATATCCCAACAGGAGGAGAAAAATGGAGAGGCCGATGTTCCAAAGACAGATTTGAGACATAAAATCACTCTCTCTATCCAATGCATAAAGACTCCACTAGAAGGAAGGTAAGAGAAGATTAGAGAGGCAGCATTTTAACTAGGACAGAAGATTACTAAAGGTTCTGGACACATAAATGAGGCAGTAGAGAAGAAAAACAAAAGTATCAAAAAGACTCCAAGAACAAACAAAACCAATATCAGAGACACATTTATGATCACAGATAAGCTAAAGAGGACTCAAAACTAATATAAAGTATGTTCCACTTTACTTATCTTGATTCCAGTTCTTTTAGAATCCCTTGAAGTGAGCTGCTGAACTATATCGCATCATTTCTGCACGACTCATTTTAGTAAAACAGAGAAAATCTCTCCTTCTAAACCAAAGCTGACACCTGAAATCTGCTCACCTGATGGAACCTCTATTGAATATGTGTCAAGCTGCAGCAGGCAAATTGGCTTATTTGACACGATAACTCCAATACTTAAAACTATTTAAACATATTTCAGTTTCTCAATACGCTTTAAAAAAAAAAAAAACCAGTATATTTTGAATCTCACAAAAAGTGACACATTGTACAAGTCAGCCAGACGAAATTATTCTCCATACATTTAAAGTACCATTTGTCAGATTTATTAATGTAATATACCTTAAAATTAAATACGGAAAAATGTGATACAAGATTACTTGTCCTAAGTCTCCAGGGCCCTGGCAGCCCAGTTACAAAAGCACACACCAATACCTGGAATGTCACTGACTAGTCTGTAGTGCTTGCCTTCTCCCGTGCATTCATGGAAATACTTAAGTCCAAAGATATAACTAGCCGAATGGGTCAGTACACAAGCGCTTTCAGTTAGATACATTAACCACTGCTCACCTGTGCTGACATCTGACTACTTGCAAACTCAGACTGATAGCAAATTAAGCTTTGGGGTCATGGGCATGCTAGAATAAGTATCACTCATTCATTTGTCCAATGCTGCAAGAGATGGAAGTAAAAATATTATATCATGGGAGGCTTGTTTCCTCTGCCAACAGCTTCAGAAAAAGATTATTTTCCAACATGTGCTTCTATGGAGGACAATTATGCTGATAGGGCATTTGAATCACTCCTTTAAAATTAAGCATATCCTTGTTTCACAAAACTTTGATGGTTTCATCTCAGCTGACAGATATTCATAAATATGGAACTAAACACACAATGATCCTAATGAAACATATCATGGAGAGATTTCTTGCGTAACTACTCACTTAGGCTAGGTCTACACTTGCCCCCAACTTTGAAGGGAGCATGTTAATCAGGGCCACGGGAAATTACTAATGAAGTGCTGCAGTGAATACACAGCCCTTCATTAGGTTAATTCTCCCCCGTGGCAACTTTGAAGCATCAAATTTCGAAGTTCTGGCATGCGTGTAGCTGCGGGCACTTCGAAGTACCCACAGCTACACACATGCCAGCACTTCAAAGTATGACACTTCGAAGTTGCTGCAGGGGAGAATTAGTTTAATGAAGTGCTGCGTATTTACCGCAGAACTTCATGAGTAATTTCCCATGGCCCAGATTACCACGCCCCCTTCAAAGTGGGGGGCAAATGTAAACAAGCCCTTAATGTAACTGTTACTAACAAATCACAACATTTCAGTGTTTTAAATTCTACAGTCCTACACAACAAAACACAACAGCAATCCACTGCTTTGTTTGTTTCAAAAAGGAAGCAGTTAAATTTGGAATGCTCCCAGGCATCTCCAAGGTGACTGGAAAATTGTAGCAAAAAATGTGGTGAATTCTACCTGGCATTATACTGTTTCTATAGATGAAGGAGTAAAGGGAGGAAGTGGGAGGGGGATGAACTCTATTTCATATTGTGTAGCTAATTTCTATTTCAATGGTTATGATACCCCTGCATTTCAAAATTTACCAGAGAGCAGTAAAGACAATAATAAATAGGGCAATTCTATTTTTATTCAAAATGTGAAAAACGTGTTACCTTATTTTCTTCAGTTCAAGCTTCACAGAAGAGGCCCTTTATAGAATTGGTATGGAAATGAGAATTATTCCTAACCTAATAACGAGCAGGGGCCCTGCCCAGCTAATTGGCCCGTTCTTAATCCCTGCCCTTTCCACCTCAAGCCAGGCAATATTGAAACCCATTCATTTTCTCCATCCTAAATCAGAAAATACAACAAATCCTCCTTAAGCCTTGAGATAATATTTTACTAGGGTCCAATATACCCAATGATCCAAATCAAATAGTATTATGCTGTGAAGAAGGGAGTTCTTCCTCAATTTTATCCATCCAGAACCAATTACCATTTGAGTTAGGAAAAAAGAGCCTCTCATGAGAGGTGATGTAGATTCCACCAGCCTTGTTTTTAAGGCCAGGGATTAAGAAAGCATCCCTAACTCAGCAGGAGCACTTGTGTGTTTAAAATCCCACCTGCCTAAAGTTGAATGGTACTCCGAATACCTTCTTCTGAGTCAAGAACTTAAGTCACTGGATGATTAGAATGCATTTAAAAAGGTATAAAAGTGAGTTCATATTATATATTGGTATTATAGTATCAGCAAAACTACATCAATCACAACTGTGGCCGCATCATGCGTTGCAAAAATAAATGATTTAAAAAACTTGTTTCTGAAACTGAGAAACAGAAAGAAGCAGACACGCATAAATATAAAATACCCTGGAGCTTTCGTGTGCCAATGTCTATGCACAAACTTCTTCAAAAGGAGACATTTCAGCAGCGAAGGTTCAAATGACTTCTTGAGTAAGATGCCAACCTACTGGCATAATTGCTTTCTGAGATGTTGCAAAGTGATCAGCAGGACTATATTTCTCAGTACATCTTCCTCTTTACCCAGCAGCACAGAAAGTCAGGTCATTTAAACTAGATTCCTCCTGCTAGGAAATGTCTTAGTACTTATATATGTATCTATTTATATGTACTTCTGTGGGACTATTTAAATAGACTCTAGTAGGCTCAGCAATTAACTAGTGAAGGGCAGAAAAAGAGAAGTTACTCACCGTAGTAACGATGGTTCTTCGAGATGTGTCCCTGTGGGTGCTCCACAATAGGTGTCGGGCTCGCCCGGCGCCGCAGATCAGAAATCTTCCAGCAGTTTCTCCTGGGTCGCGCATGCGCCGGCGCGCGCCGCTCCCTTGCGCGTCCCCGGCGACGTGCGTGATCCGGTCCCCGCCAGTTCCTTGACCAACCGCCTCGGATGCTCCTGAAAGACACTAAACAGAGATCCGAAGCGGGGAGGATGGGCAGGTGGTGGAGCACCCACAGGGACACATCTCGAAGAACCATCGTTACTACGGTGAGTAACTTCTCTTTCTTCATCGAGTGTCCCCGTGGGTGCTCCACAATAGGTGACTACCCAGCAGTAACCCAAGAAAGGAGGTGGGTAATTGGTTGATGTGCAGCTTGCACCCGAAAGGACTGCTGTCGACAGACGGGTATCCTCTTGGAATACCCGATGTAGGGCATAATGCTTGGTGAAGGTGTCGTAAGATGACCAGGTCGCCACTCTACAGATGTCTTTCAACGCGATGCCCTTGAAGAAGGCTGTTGACGCCGCCACCGCCCTAGTAGAGTGAGCCCTAGGCGGGGCCAGCAAAGGAGTCTTTCGAAGCTTGTAGCACATTTTTATACAAGACACAATGTGCTTTGAAATTCTCTGTGAAGAGAGGACTTCCCCTTTTGACCTGGGAGAGAGAGACACTAGAAGCCTGTCCATTTTCCGGAAGGACTTAGTTCTGTCTATGTAGAAGGCCAACACCCTCCTCACGTCCAGGAGGTGTAGGCATGCCTCTTTCCCAGAGCTGTGAGGCTTCGGGTAAAACGAAGGTAAAACTATTGGTTCGTTAAGATGGAACTCTGAAGAAACTTTTGGAACAAAGGCTGGGTGCAGCCGTAAGGTTACCGCCTCCTTTGAGAATACAGTGCAGGGCGGCATTGCCATAACTGCTGCAAGATCACTGACCCTGACGTAATTGCAAGGAGGAAGGTTGTTTTTAATCAGAAGGAGACGTAGGGGAACCGTGGCTAATGGTTCAAAAGGTGGACCCGTGAGCGTGCTGAGCACCAAGTCCAGGTTCCACGATGGTGGAAGCAGTTTCTGAGGGGGGTACAGGTTTACCAACCCCTTCAAGAACCTTGTAACGATAGGACGGGCAAATATCATGGGCCCCTCCTCTGTATGCCGAAAGGCTGATATAGCGGCGAGGTGGACTTTTAGTGAGGATAAGGAAAGTCCACCCCTCGAGGTCCAATAAGTATTCAAGTATTATTGGTATAGGAACGTCAAGGGTGCTTGGTGGAACACCAGGCTGTGAATCGAGTCCATTTCTGCTTATAAGTCTTCCTGGTGGAGGTCCTTCGGCTACTTTCCAGGACTTCTTGTACTCCCTCTGTGCGTGTACTTTCTAGGGAGCTGAGCCATGGATTAGCCATGCTTGTAGGCACAGACTCTGAGGGTTCAGGTGCACTATGGACCACTGAGCCTGCGTGAGTAGGTCCGGCGCCACCGGTAGAGGGAGCGGTGGGCGGTCCGACATGCACAGAAGCAAGGGAAACCATTGCTGCCGATCCCACGTTGGGAGTACTAGTATCATGCGAGCTCTCTCCCTTCTGGCCTTCTGCAAGACCTTGTGAATAAGCGCTGTGGGGGGGGAACGCGTAAAGTAGGGGGCCCTTCCATGGAATCATGAATGCGTCCCCCAGGGACCCCCACCCCACTCCTGCCCTGGAGCAGTACTGGGGACACTTCTTGTTGTGCTGGGTGGCAAACAGATCGATCTGGGGAAACCCCCATGTATGAAAGATCGGTCGTAGCAGATCAGAGTGGATCTGCCATTCGTGCATGAGTGCGAAGTGCCTGCTCAGCTGATCTGCTTTCACGTTGTGAGCGCTCGGCAAGTACGAAGCTTTCAACGTTATGTTGCTGGCGATGCACCAGTTCCACAGTCGGACTGCTTCCGCACATAGGGCACGGGATCGGGTTCCTCCTTGTCGATTTATGTAAAACATAGTGGAGGTATTGTCTGTATTGATCCCGACTACTTTGCCATATATGTGGTCTTGGAAATGCTTGCAGGCGTTGAACACTGCTCTGAGCTCCAGTATGTTTACGTGCAGTGACTGTTCCACAGGGGACCATAGCCCTTAAGTCACCTTGTCGCCGATGTGCGCTCCCCACCCTATGTAGGAGGTGTCGGTAGTAAGAAAAATAGAAATTTGTGGTTGGTGAAAAGGGCACCCTTGCTAGCAAGTTCTTGGGGTTTACCCACCACGCCAGGGATCCGCGTACCTCTGCCGTGGGCGACACCACCCTGTGAACAGTGTGGGATGCTGGTTTGTAGACGCTCGCCAGCCAATGCTGCAGGCTTCGCGTGTGCAATCTGGCGTTCTGTACCACAAATGTTGCTGCCGCCATCTGGCCCAGCAGCTGTAAGCACGTTAAGACCGGCACCGTGGGGCTCTACGTAATGACTTGCACCAGCGAAATGACGGCGCGAAAGCGGGCGTCAGGTAGGTAAACTCTATCACAGCAAGGGTGTAAGCGTGCCCCTATGAACTCTATGTCCTGTGTGGGGTCAGTCTTTGACTTCGTGAGGTTGACGACTAGGCCCAGCAAAGAAAACGTGTCCGCTGTGACGCGCATCATGCGTAGGACCTCCGCCTTCGAGGCCCCTTTCAGTAGGCAGTCATCCAGGTATGGAAATATGAATACCTCCTGTCTGTGCAGGTAGGCTGACACCACTGCCAAGGTTTTGGTAAAGACTCTGGGGGCTGAGGAGAGGCCGAACGGAAGAACCCCGTACTGGAAGTGTTCCTTGCCAACCATGAAGCGGAGGAAGCGCCTGTGTGCTGGGTGGACCGTTATATGAAAGTAAGCATCTTGTAAGTCGAGGGCTGCAAACCAATCTCCATCGTCCAGTGCCGTGACTATGGAGGCGACCGTAATCATCCGAAAACGTTGCTTGCGCGAGTACCAGTTGAGGCCCCGAAGATCTAAGATGGGCCTCCAGCCTCCTGTTTTCTTCTCTGTGAGGAAGTAGCGTGAATAAAACCCTTTCCCTTGGAATTGCTCCGGCACTCTTTCCACCGCCCCTATGAACATAAGGTGGTCCACCTCCTGTTTGAGCCTCACCTCGTAGGTAGTGTCCCAGAGGTGGGGCCTGGAGGGAGGCTTCGTCAGTGGGAGCAACTGGAAGGGGATCGCATAACCCGTGGCTATGATCTCCAGCACCCATTTGTCTGCGGTGATCTTTTGCCATTGGGAGTGAAACGGTCTGAGGCGATGATGGAACATGAGATGAGAGTGGCATTGCATGATGGTAGTGAGAGTGCAGCCCTCAACATGCCCGTCAAACTTGTTGCCTTTGGGCCTGTCCCGAGGGTGTACGGCTTTGTTGGGAACGTCGCCTGGGAGTTCTGTACTGTCGCTGCTGCTGCTGTCGCCCTTGGTCGCAGCCCCGTTGATACTGCGCACACTGTGGTTGGTACGGGTAGCGTCTTTGCTGAGGGTAGTATCTTTTCTTCCTATATGGAGGGGTATAAATACCCAGGGTTCTAAGTGTAGCTCTCGAGTCCTTACTGGAGTGGAGGACCGAGTCGGTTGAGTCTGCAAACAACTTTTGCGTGTCGAAGGGAAGATCCACAATCTTCGCCTGTAGATCCCTCGGGATGCCCGATGTCTGGAGCCAGGATTCTCTATGCATGACCACTGCTGTAGCCGTTGAGCGTGCCGCCGTATGTGCCACATCCAGGGCGATCTGGACTCCCGTCCTCGAAGCTGCGCAGCCCTCTTGCACAATTGCCTTTAACACCAGCTTCTTATCTTCCGGAAGTGAATCCATGAGAGAATTAAGCCTGGAGTAATTCTCAAAGTTATGGTTCGCAAGGTGTGCCGCATAATTTGCCACTCTCAATAGCAGGGTGGAAGAGGAATATACCTTCCTGCCGAACAGCTCTAGCTTCTTGGCATCTTTGTCCAATCCCCCCCGATTTGTGCTGAGAAGTCTTTGACCTCTGCTGGGACGATTCGACCACCAATGAGTTCGGTTGTGGGTGACTGAAGAGGAACTTCATGCCCCTTGCCGGGACGAAGTACTTCTTATCCGCCCGTCACGCTCGCTGAAACCGCCGGCAGGGATTGAGCTGGGGAGACACATTTCTTTGTCTTTCCTGGCCCTGGCTGTGAGCTTAGCACTGTGCTTCTGGGTAACGTGTGATTCCCCCAGGCATCGGATGTACTCACTATGCCCATCGGAGGCCGGCATAGCTTCATGGCAGGACTCACACTTTTTAAAGCCTGAAGAAGCCATCGCGGTGAGTCTTTTACTGTTAATAGGGCACTTAGCACCTAATCCGTGCCTGTTTCCCCGAATCGCGGACCCCGGCCTGCAAGGCAACGGGCGGCCTTCACGTCCACTCTTCTTTTCTGCTCCTCTCTCTCATTTTTTTTTTCTTTTGGATATTCTCTTTGTCCTTTCTTCCCCCCCGCCTTCTTCTTTTTTTTTTTTTTTTAAAAGCAAACAACAATTTACACGTAGAAACACTGTCTAATCTGACTCTGGCCGTAGCCTGAGTGGATTCCGTCTGCAGCCGATGGCGGTTGAGAAGGAACTGGCGGGGACCGGATCGCGCACGTGGCCGGGGACGCGCAAGGGAGCGGCGCGCGCCGGCGCATGCGCGATCCAGGAGAAACTGCTGGAAGATTTCCGATCTGCGGCTCCAGGCGAGCCCGACACCTATTGTGGAGCACCCACGGGGACACTCGAAGAATGTTCAGTGTTTGCTAAATAAACAGATACATTTTCTGTGTGTCTGGGCTAACAAAGTAGCAGGACACAGTCATAACACCTTCGGAAAGTGGTGAGAACTGTGGAAAGCTCACAAAATTACTGAATTTAATTTTCTAGTATCCGTGTCTAATCCTATTTGTCATCTTGGTTTGTCCACCTACGCTGCCCACTTCTACTTTAAGGAAATAAAATACCCACAATAAGGTACACTTGGAGAACACCACACTGCATCCTGTAGGTATCATTTCAACCACGTGTTGTCTAACTGAAATAGTCCACATTACGAGTAAATGATTCATTTTACCTGACAAATATTCTTGTTTAGTTGACATGCCCCCTGTAGTATTACAGTAGAATGGGATGGATTTACAACCTTTAATTCCAGATCCATATGTAATGCTGCAAGCAATGTTTCCTTGGAGGACACAAGGGAACATGTGTCACCATGAAAAGGCAGGCAAACTGCATGATATTACAGGTCAAACCTCTCTAGTCTGGCATCCTCTGACCCTGACTGGGACTGAAGGAGAGAATTTGCCAGACCATGGGAGGTCAATATTGTCTACCAACACTACCAAACATTTCCACTGCTTACTGGGCTCTCAGAAGACATTTAGAGGCAAGTTAAAAAAACTAACCACCACCACAATACACTGAGACCCAGGCCTGGTGGCAATAAATGAACTTTATGGGACCACAGGAAACTTGATCACACCCATGATAAGCGACTGTCCAGTTAACTGAAATCATGCTGGATTACAGATGCTGCCAGACAAAAGTGCCTCTGTATGCTTTTAAACCATCTTACCTCTTTGCAAAACAATTTAAGACTATCAGTTTATTTAAAACATACTAACCTACAACTTTAATCTTAAAGCAAATGTCAAATTACAATACATAGCTTTATAAGATAAAACACTTGAACTCTGAATTAAAATCACACAAGTAGCTGTGTTCTGCAGTTACCCAAAATGCAATAAAAATGACTGGACAAAAAATAATTAAGTCACAGAATCAAATTAAATGTTGGGTTCCTATTGCTTGTCATTGCACAATTGTTTTGCTTTTTGTCTCAAACTTTTAAAAAATTGGACTCCCTTTTTTGAGGCTTTCTGTTCCTGTTCTCAAATGACACAAGCACGATACGGAGCGGTCTCTACTGGTAGCAGATGTAATTTATTTTAATTGGAAATGAAAAATTATTTAAAGGGTAACAGGAGGAAACTGTTCCTATTTCCTGCTGTAATTCCCTCAGCATCTAATTAGAGCCATAAAGCAGGACAATGGGAATGTGGTGTGTTAATTACAAGATTCTCTAAGCACATGTATCAGAGGTTCATAATGTCCATCACAGTATCACGTATTAGTTATGTGCTTTGAGATCAAGCATAGTGGATGTTCTGTGCAAGCGGATGCCATGTTCATGTCCACATTGCAAAATGGTTATCTGTGTCACTAAGTGGATAGTAAATCTAAAATACAGCTACAACATACCAGACCACACGTTCTACTCTTAGCAACTGTTTTTTTCTTTTGTTTGCTTGTTTGTTTAAATAGTTTCTGTAAATTTCTCCAGACTCCAGATCTGACTGTCAGACTGGAAATTGTGTCACTTTTATTTAAGACTAACTCCCTTTCCTTTATGTAGAGAGAAGCCTTTTAGGAGGATGCCTTTTTTCCCCTAAAGAGCAAATGGTATGTAAGGCATGAGCTCTATAGTCCAGGAGACATTAATTTTGCAAAAGGTTGTGCTCAGAAGTATCTGAAATATTTAAATGGTGCAAACTTAAAAATTGTGAACGATACATAGTGTAATATAATTGGTCATATATTGCCTGTGGGGCATCTGCCTGATTTTTGGTAAGGATACAAAAAATCATTAACTATTGACTATAATTTGCCTTGCTAAAGCAACCACCTGCCACAATGATTGATCTAGAATTTTCTTGATGTGATCACTCATTATACAGAGGGTCATACTGTAAAAGCATAGGCAATACTTTATCAAACACTTCTAAATGCAAGACCTGTGCAGCAAGGATCTTACAACCTCAGATAATATGTCAAAAGACACAACAGCTCAGAATAACAAAGCATTAAGACAAAACAAGGTATGTGAGTGGAGTAGAGTATAACATCTGGACTTACCGATGAAGCATAGTCATTTCCTACTCCTACTTCACCTGGGGAGAAAAACATGTAGCTCTGTCTGACACCACTGTGTGGCAACTCTTTGCATCTGCTTAATTTTTAATGCAGATGACAGAACAAAGAATTTGTGAAAAGATAAGGGTCAGAAGGAGAGCAGGATCACATAGTGTGAGGAGACTAGGAGGCTGATCCAAGCACATGGGTCATAACAAACGAAGGCACTGAAGAAAGAACAGGGAAGATGATAAAGATCCTGAAACAAATTTGAAGTGCAGTCACAAAATAAGATTTCCATTGACTTTGTGACTTGGTAGGGGCCCAAAATCAGTAGCCAAGAATCTATGCTGAACAACATGGACAACTGTGTGATAAGATAAGAGCAGAAATGCAAGTGGAATAATATAGATCCTTGAAGGAAAGATAAGGAGTTTAAAATCCATGTGTCTGAACAGTGGTTGACGCAGAAATGACTTAACCAAGGAGGAAGAGGATATGGCTGAAACAGCAGGTGAGCTTAGCAGTGTCATTTTGGACAGACCTACAATATAAGAAGTTATGTATAGACAAGGAGCATACAGTACAGGCTGAACCTCTCTAATCTGGCCCTCTCTTATCCGGCAATATCCATCATCCAGCATGATTTTAATTAGCTGGATGTCCACTTACAATAAGTGTGGCCAAGTTTCTCAAGGACCCATAAAGTTTGTTTCCAGCCACCAGTCCTGGCTCTCAGTGGTCTGTGCTGTTATTTAGCTCTAATTTACCCCAAATGTCTTCTAAGAGCCAGTAAGCAGTGGAAGTGTTGGTAATGTGCCAGTTTTCTGGCAAATTCTCTCATGAGGCACCAGTCAGATCCCGAAGGTGACACACTAGAAAGGTTCAACACGTAGTTGTAATATTAAATGACCAAGGCAAGGATAAGTGTTTTAACAGTGGGTGTGAAGAAGAAAAACAACATTGTAGTTTAATTATGGTGGACAAATTGCAGTGACTGAGCAAAATTCTGCCTTGGAGGGAAAAGCTGCAAGTAAAAGTAGTCACACGCTAACAAACAGATATCATAACAGAAAGGTTAAAAAATGATCATTTTGGTGAGGAAAGATTTTTTTCTACCTGCTTAAAACTCTCTGCCATCACCCACTAATCTCTAAAAACTAATCTATGTCATCATTAAATTAAGGCATTATAGCCCACAACAAATAAGCTCAGACACCCATGCCCCAGCAGTTCTTCAAGAAAAACCAGGAAGATGAGACAAGTATCAGAGAGGTAGCCGTGTTAGTCTGTATCTTCGAGAACAAGAAGAAGTCCTGTGGCACCTTATAGACTAACAGATATTTTGGAGCATGAGCTTTCGTGGGCAAAGACCCATCTCATCAGATGCAACTTAATATTGCTGATGAGAGAGAGACAGACAGAGCCACAAAAGGAAAAAGTTGTTAAAAACAGAAGGAAATTTATACAAGATGAGAATTCTGAATGTTGACTTTTTCAATGAGAGAAGAAACACTGCTTATTTTTACTGCGTTCTCTAATACCTCTACAGGTTGCCTTTAAAATAAACTTCATGTTATTTACAAAAAAGTCAGGTTTTAATAATACCTGATTCACTTCATTGTGTGGATATATGTGACTGATTCACACAGAGGTTTATCTCAGTAACAGCTGGAAATCTCTATGCCAGTGTTCTTGCATGGGAACTCCTGCTCTTGTAGAGCTAAAGCGTATGCGGCTCTGACAGCCGCTACATCAGAAATAAATGTAGCAATGTGCATACTGCCAGCTGGCATCTTTAGTTCGTAAAACGTAGAAAGACTGATGCTTCTCAATGCAGCTCTCGGGAAGCAGCTTTCGATGAAGATTTTCTGTGTAACGAAGAAATCCTCATTAGCAATATATTTCCATTTAAGAACTTGTCTACACACAGGCAGTGAGTGAAACTGCTGCCTGGAGAGACAAGCTCACCAGCTGGTAGCCCTGCCCATACTCCACTTCTGTTCTGCCTCACCCCTTCTCCCTCTTCTTTCTCCTCACCCATGTCAGTCAAACCCCTAAACTCCAATGTAGCAAATAACATTTGGAGAAAAAAAAAAAAAAAACACTTCTAAAATTTCTTGCTAAAGGAAGTAGAGCATGTTTTCCACTCTACACAAAATTGTGAAGACTAGACAAGCAGAAGGTACCTAATTAAAAGGCACTAAATATGGGAATACAAATATGGGAATAAAAGTCACAGGTTTTTTTGATATACTCCGATGTTTGTCAGAGATTTATTTCCAAAACTTTGTGGTTAGGAGAAGCTAGTTGTCCTGATGAATACAAGAGTGTTACAGAATATGGAAATATTATAGAATACATACATGATTCATCCCTTATCTGTTTTAAGTTTTCCTTCATCAGTATTTCTGAACTGATCTCATATTTTAAATGTACTCTCAACCCTTCATAATCATTCGAGATTACTATATATTTAAAATCCATGAAACAAAAATGTTATTTTAAATTAATCAGTCAGAGCTGTTTTGTGTTCATAACCAAGTTCCTTGCTTTTAGAAAAAAGGAATACTAATTTATTTTGTATGAATTTCATAACAAGATATATTTATGAAATGTTACTGTTATGTAAAAATAGGTTTCCAAAGATTTTAGGCAGATAAAGAAAGAATTTTATATCTTAGTAAGTTACAGATTTTGGTTGAGATTTCTCTTAACAATAGTTCATCAAATAGTCAGAAGTAAAACAAACTTACTTGCCCATCCACAGGAAGAGCTCAGTTATACAGCCCGTGGATAACCAGCATGTTGTGTTAACCAGCATGCCGTGGGGCTGCTGCCCTGGGGTTGGCTACCCAGCTGGTGGCAGTGGGGCCCATGGAATGGGACCAGCAGCACCACTCCAACATCTGGAACATTTGATTATCCTGCACCCCCACTTCTCCATGGGTGCAAGATAATAGAGCTTTTACTGTATCTGGAAGAAAAGAAATGTTGTCCCCTTAAGGGCTCTCTTCCACAGGGGCAAGAAGAGAGAGTAGGGATGGATAAAAAGGACAGGGAGACTTTGGAAGCAAACGTTTGTATTAAAGTAATACAAATTAAAATGCATATGCAGATAAAGGTGGCCTTCTGGAGAGTCTATTTAAACTTTGTCTTAAGTTCCAAGTATTTAAGACCAATGCTGAATACTCAGATTGTGCATCTAAATAGCTACGCGAGGTTTTTTTTAGAAATGTGATTTTATAATCTTCAACCACAAACTGATGAAATAGTTAAAGCAAATTTTAAATTAAGGTCCTGTAGACATAGTAATGCACAACTGCTTTTGACAGTAAATTCAGAGTTTCATTTAATGGCTTCATTTACCACTTAATGGCTCTTTTGTAGGTTCTATGTTACCCTAATAGGTCTGGCAAGCTGGAAGGCTTTTCACTTTTGAGTTAAGAGATCCACTCTGGGGGAAGAGTCACCAGTCGACAAGCTGCAACAGATTGCTGTGTATAGATGTAAAAAGAGGAGAGGAGTTGAACACTAAGACCCAGTGGAAGCATTGCCTCCCTTTGCGTATTACAGCCACTGCCCACATCTACACAGCCTGGTATTGCACTCCTGTGCAGGAGGAGAGCGAGAGAGAAAAGGGAGGCAAGAGGGCTAATTTCTAAAGCTCAGAGTCTTACTGCATATTAGTTGGTGTGTGGACCCTGGCAGCGTACACTAGAAGTTCTCTCGTGCATTTTCATGTTTTGCTACTTAAAATATACCTCGGAACTTCTGGTCTAAATGGACCAAGTAACATGCAATAAGTTAGCGCACTTTAGAATAAAAAGCAACCAAAAAAAATCCATGTAAAAGATCGTCTGGCTCTCTCTGCTTTTAATCAGACCAATATCCAGAGACATTAAACGTGTTGCTTAATTTATATTAGTTTAAGAGCGCATGGATGCTTAACCTCAAATATAGAAAGAGGTTTTTACTACGAATAACCTCTTGAAGCATATTTGAAAAAGAATTTTTTCCACTGTAATTAGCCAATCTACTTCCAGAAGTAGGCATCTTATTCAGTACAAAAAGTCATGTACTTCTGAAAGTGATTTCAGCAGTTTACAACCTTCTGACAATCAGCAAAGCTGTGTGTAAATATATAAAAACCATATTTCAAGATTGTTATGATCGTTTTATTAGAATCAGAAGACAGGTGTGGCTTGATATGTAGACTCACATTTTGTTCCCACCTTACCCTCATAATAAGGAAGATTTTTAGTAAGTAGGCTCATTTACAGTAATTGGCATTTTTAAATGAATTATTTTTATTTTAGAAGTACTTCTATTATAGAAACTTTGCCTCCAGGTAAGATGTCCAAGGCCATGTATACACTAGCGAGCTTAAAGTGGCACAGATATATTATCAAAGATGTGGTGTTGACCACCCAGGCAATCATTATGTGAGAACAGAAGAGATCTCTCCCACTGGCATAATTAAACCACCTTCATGAATGGCAGTAGTTATGTTTAGGGGAGAAGTACTGCCTGCATCCGTGCATCTGCTCATTTATCTTATGTCATGCAGGAGTATGTTTTTTCACGCCCCAAGTAACACATTATACCAACAAAATTGGTCAGTACACACAGCCTGAGTTTTAAGAACATAACCTCACTTTGCCTACCTTTGGCATGAAATTATCTTCAACATAAAGTGAAAGCTTTGCCATGACTGTCTATTTTTAATTGTATAAGATACTAAATGGATTTATTTTAAGTCTGACTCTTAAAAAAATGTGAAAAAGTAACTCTAGTTTTCATATTTTATTGTACTAGAAAATCCTGATTTTTTTTAGCCATCATGGTCTGTGACAGAGGGAAAACCAAGCAGAATGGAAATGTAACTACAGGTTGAACCTCTCTAATCTGGAACGCTCATCCGGCAAACTCTGTAATCCAGCATGATTTTAGTTAGCTGGATGACTACTTACAATGGGTGTGACCAAGTTTCCTGTGGTCCATAAAGTTTGTTTACAGCTACCAGTTGCGGCTCTCAAGGTTCTGTGCTGTTATTTAGCTGTAATTTATCCCTTGATGTCTTCTAAGAGCCCAGGAAGCAGCGGATGTGCTGATAATGTGCTTAGAAAATATTGACCTCCTGCCAGCAAATTCTCTCATATGGCACCAGTCAGGCCCCGAGGGTGCCAGAGAAGAGAGGTTCAACCTCTATTCCTAAACTGGCACATCACAAAACACTGGGCTGATTTCAGTAAAGCCATCAGTCTACTCTTGAAGTGCCTGCAATTGTGACACTGTCCTGAAATTCAATACCTTATTTGTTGGGGACCGATAAACAATGTAGAAAAAAATGCATGAGAAATGATGCAGCTGAAATGGACCTTTATAGTATTTCCATATCAAAAGCAACTTTAAAATTAGCTTCATTAATAAATCTTCCGAGAGGAAGTCATAGCAAATAATTTACTTAAATTTCACGTACTTTTCTGATTGGGAATTGTTCCCAGTTACTTTCCTAAATGTATTTGTTATTGGGCATTATTTGCTGAATAATTCCTGTAAAGGCACCTAGTCAGCAGTTCATTCATGAGAAATTTGCATTTATAATTAAATCGGTTTTGACAAGATGCGAAATTCACATGGCACATGTCTGTTCTTTGGATAAATGGAATTTTTAGTATCAGATGACCAAAGTGTAAATCAAAATCAGTTCTGTTTGTTTTCTTGAATAGATTGTCTAAAAAGGTCACAGTTTCTCAAGGACAACAAGAAGTTTTGTGGCACCTTATAGACTAACAGATATTTTGGAACATAAGCTTTTGTGGGCAAAGACCCACTTCATCAGATGCATGAGTCGGGGGGGTGGTTTCAGAGGAATAATTTAAAGAGTGGGGTCCCAGTAAGAGAAAGGGCCAGAGCTGACAAGGTCTATTCAGCAAGGTGGAAATGGCCCAGTATCAACAGTACTTATCAAAAGAGGAAAAAAAAAGTCAGATCAGACAGGGGGATATGAGCCTTTGTCAGAGTCTAATGGGGAGTTTCTCAAGGCTTTTCTGCCAGTAACAATGTTCATTAAGAAATCTGCTGAAAATAAGTACATAAAACAGCATTCTTGCTGTTGGAGCAAATCTGTTTTAAAATTTGGACGAGTATTCTGGCCAATACTGCAAAGAATTTTCCACATGTAATAACTAAACTTTACATGTTTTTTCCTCATGAAATAAAATAATTTAGAAGCCTTGACATATATTTATTCAGATTTGGGCCAAAGTTGACTGTCATTCAAATTGAATAACTGTTGTGGGAAAACCTCTGCAAGGAACGAAGGTGTACCTTCTTTGGACTTTACCTAGAGGGCCCTTTGCAACATCTTTTGCCTTCATGTGAACTGAGAATAAGAGACAGAATTCCATTTTTAATATAAGGGCTCGTAAAACAATAGCTAGAATCAATGTATCATGTCACTGGGTTATCTACTTTGGGAGAACAATGAAGCAAACAGAAAACATCACAGAAAACATCAGCACTATTAATAAAAATGTTGAGTGCCCCCTGGAGTGCAGAAACCTGTCGAATCCCAGGGGATTAGAAAAATTGCTAGTCTGCACAATCTGAAAAATTAAAGGTTTGCTCCTAGATCATGCTACCCTAATTCCACTAGAGACCACTGCAGGTTACACGCATGTATTTTCTCAAATGCCACTATTGGATTAAAGGAAAAAGGGGAACTAGCTTTCAAGCACCCACCTACACACACTCATACCCTTCAGCTTTCATACACTTACACAGGTGAACTCACTTAGGTGAAGAGTTGCATAGTGACAGTGGAGGAAGCCAAGGCGGAGCAGGTCCAGTATGTCTGGCTGCAGTCATGAACCTGGGGCAGCTGACTGACGCCTTTGTCAGCCGTAATACTCAGGAGCAGTCAGTACCATCCATACTCGGGAAGAGGGAGGCGGCCTGGGCCACTCCTACCTCCCTAGCCAACCTGACTTACTCCTGCAGAGAGGTGATGGCAAGAAGCAAAAGCACTCCTAAAGCTTTCCACCCATCTTTTATATAACAATGATCCTGTCACACTGTTCCAGGACTCTGTAGGACCATGAGTCATCAGCTAACAGCAAATATGACTGATTTCCTCTTCACTGGCCTCTCCCTCTTTCTCGTGTAGGTCTTTTGCAGGGCTCAGCTCCTACTATTCTCTGGCCAGCAGGCTACTGCTGGCATCTGGTTGCCCAGACATGCTGGCTTCAGGGACTGATTCCATCTCTCTCTCTCTCTCTCTCTCTCTCTCTCACACACACACACACACACACACACACTCCATTGCGCACACGCTCATTCGTACCTCTAAATGAAATTGCAGACACACAACTTTCTAACAGCCAGGATTTCTTACTGACATATGGTATCTATGAACTATTCCTTATTAACTTATACTACTTAATACAGACCTAGCAGCCGCTAGAAAACAAAGCTTACAGAAACTTACAGGACTTACATCTGCATTGTACGGGACTGTGTGGAGGTTTTATACAACAGCTCAAAAGAGTGATTTTGTAGAATGAAGTAGAGTGGTGACAAAATACACATCAGAAGGTCAACATGATGTGGTCACACAGTTGTGGGGAAAAACACACACTACTTTGCACTTCTACCTCCTTGCACTTGCAGAGTTGCAGGGAAAAACACACACTACTTTGCACTCTACTTCCTTGCACCTCTTCAGCAAAAAGTATAACACAACAGCATGTAGTGTGTTTATTTTTAAATAGCATAATATGTACCAAGATTAGTAATGAAAATCAAATAATCAAAGTGAAAATTGGAAAAAAAATATTTTCCTCCCCCCACAAGGGTATCAAGACTTCTACTAGTGGTGCACAAACCTTAGTTGATTTTCACCCTGCAAGTTTTGCTGAAGACAAAGGTAACAACCAATGCACAGAAGTGGTTCTGGAAACAGTGCTGCAAATGTTTTTGAAACTATAATTATCATTCAATAATTTAATGTCCCACCAACAACCACAGCAGTGGTCTACAGGATGTTATCTGTCTTGACATTTTTTATCAGTGTAAATAGAGCTCACTAT